>NC_044026.1:1280000-1920000 GCF_900496995.4 Aquila chrysaetos chrysaetos | reverse complement strand
TTGTGAAGAATAATGCTGAACAAAGCACAGTGTCTTGGCAATATTCACAGAGCTCATTCACAGAGCCAGTTCTGTCTGTACATTCAGAGGTAGAATACACTTATAAATGATGCATTGGAAGGACTATAGTTCCTATTGTATTCCCAGTGTAAACAAAAAGACAGACAGAAGCTGAATGGCATATGGGCAGCGGGGCCACACTTTATTCAACCGTTCCAGCACCATTGTGAAGGTAAAATGCAACGGGAGTTCTCTCCCCCTCTAACTTCAAATCCAGTGAACACATTTTGGGTTAGGCTAACAATTTTATTTATATATACATAAAAAACACAGATCTGGTGGTAATTTTGTACACTTCTGTGGAAAAGTGATCTTTAAAGCAATCTGCAACAGGGGAAGGCTGTTGAGTTTTGGAGGTCATTCCCAATGGGAGTAAGGAGCCTCTGGAGAAGACTGGCTGAAAGAGGGTCTGTGTGGTGGTTGTGCAGGCGAGTGCTTGATGCCTAGAGCCAAAATGATCTAAAAGAGAAGTTGCAAAAGCCGGAAAAGAGGCTGAGGTGCTCAGGATCTGACCTACCTGGACAAAGATGTGCTATGGGAAGGGGCAGTCTTTGTATGGACTGGACTCTCCCCCTCTTTTCCCACCATTGCCCCCTGTTTGTTAGCCAGCACAAGACTGTCTGAGCCTGCAAATGGAGATTGGCAACTTTGCCAGATGAGCATAAATCGCCTTTGCTAAGTCAGGCAGGGTCCCTGCTGAACAGTTTAGGGTGAGAGAAAGCATCTTCACTGTATTTGAGGGAAAGGAAAAACCACTCACGTGGAGGAAAGGTTAAAATTAGATGTGTCCTTTCTGTCCTTGCTGTGTCAGCTGATGCCAGGAAGTTTTATGATCACTAGCTCCTCTCCCTCCCTTTATATTTTCTGCTCTCACATAAAGGCTCACGTGCTGAAACTCTGCTCACTGGATTCAGTCTTTCTGATTCACGCAGGCATGCCTGTGTCTGTGCGATACAGCGTATCTGCTGCACATCACACTCCTCGGTTGCATTTGGAGGGATTTGTGCGAGTAGTGCTAAGGGACAAGTCCGCTTTTTCCTTTTTTTTTTTTTTCTGTTGGTCCTGTTGCATTTGCTCCTTGCTCACCATGGGTGATCACTGACTGAGTTCCAGCAACCAGATTAGGAATTGCCTGTTTGGTTTTGTCTGATGGCTGTTTTGTGCTCACTACAGCTGGGGCCAGGCAGGATTTCACACCTGTTTGAAGTCACTGGAGAATGCTGTCCTTTGGGAGCTGAGGGGGGGTTCCAGTTGGTATTGGAGCCGTCTGGAGATGAGCCTGCCTGACCCGTTCTGGTATTAAAAAGCCTGGCAGAATGTGCTTTGTTCTGATGTGATGGAGGTTTTGCAAGTTTCTGCCTCAGATAAGTCACTGTCTTATCAAGATCTAACATGATCATATAAATACAAGAAAGCTCCAGATGAGGATTACTCAGCTTGATCCCTAAAGCTGAGTGCCAGCCTCTCTTTATGAGTATTTATAGCCTTTAATTAAAATCGAATCTGGAAACTCTGTGTCCCCTGAGTACTTTCCTAAATTCTTTGATTCTATTCACAAGAAAATAGTACTTGGATTAAAGTATGCTTGATGTTTCCAGGAAAAAAAAAAATAATGCTGTGTTTTCACTGTGAGCTGCTGCCTCCCAGAAGTGATGCCAAGAAACCCAAAATATTTTAGTGACTGTGCTTAGATGTCAGCACTGATTACAGATGTTTGTGTCTTCCCACCAGGGTTTTTCTCCATGGGGATCGAGTTAGCAGAAGAGGCAGTCGGAAGAGGATCTGCAGCTGCTGTAGTAATACGGTCAGAGTTTGATCCAAAGTCCATCATGGACTTCATGAACTCTCTGGCACACCACTGGGTGCTGGGCAGAGCCCTAAGTGGAGTAGCTAGTGTCATCACATATGGCTAAAGGATGAGGGAAAAAAGCAAAGACTGTGCCAACAAAAAGAACAGGCAAGTGACCAAGAGAAAAGAGCTTGGAACTTGGAATAAGTCTCAGACAGACTCACTGTTATTCAGAAGGTCCAAAGTTGTTTTTCTTTTTTCAACTTGATAGAGATTACGTCATTTTGTGTTGTGAATTTGAGATGCAGATGGACACATTTTGCCTATTAGAAACCTATTTTAAATGGCATTCAAAAACACAGCTGTGACATGAATGTGGGAATTCTTAATTTTTTGGATGTTCTTTATTCTGTGTCTCAGGTAGGCACACATTTTCATTCCTGAGAAATTATTAAAGATGTACAGATGCCAGCTGGACACTGCTAACCGAGGGCCAAAAAATTATTGCTGAAGACATAGCAATAGGTGTGTCTCTAGAGGTTCATAGAGTTTGGACAGATAATACAGACTTGCCAGGCACTTATCACAATCAGCGATGAAAAATTGAGTTTCAAAATGAGCCAGCTTTTGCCAATATTTTCCAAATCAGTAAGACTCTTTCACCCCTAGATATTTCAGAAGAGGCTGCTGGATCTTCACATGGAAGGGACCTCTGCACATCTCTGCACACTGGAAGGACTTGCGTGAGCTAAGTATCTATACAAATATGTTGTTTTCATTTGGCATGTCAGTATAGATTGGTTCTGTGACTATGCCATGAAAATTAAAAATAATCTCTTTTTCAGTCACTCATATTATGACTGCAGGATTCCAATGCAGGTATGGTCAACACTATTGTAACTTAAACTATTAGAAGTAAAGATAAAGTCAAGTCACAATATCTAAAAAGTGCCAGTGGGGTACAAGATATTATTTGATGTGCTGGAAAGAAGAATGAAAATTTGTGCGATTTTTCTTTACATATAGGGACAACCAAAGATTCCCATTAAGGTCATTGCGAGTTATTTATAGCCTGATACAGGAAAAAAAAAAGCCTGGTCAGCTACTACACCACTATCATTTGATGTGTTCTGAACGAAAAGATTCTTTTTATGACTTTCCAGCACTTAAATTCTTCAAGAGGTGAGTGAACACCCATTGCAGAGGTTGTTCTTTTAGGAAGAAAAAATTGTGCCAAGAACAGGCAGTAGACCCTAGGTGTTGAATTTCAGTGACTGTCCTAGCACACTGCACATCGTATTATGGTACTGGTGGAAATAGAATGTTTAAAAAAATATATTAGTGGAAGAGATTTCATGGTTAAAAGTTTAATGCTGTATAGGTAACAAAATTCTTAGAAATGTGTTTGTGAGGAAACATAAACAGAAACTCCTACTCTGTCCTATTAAAAACAAACTAATTGAATTCAAATTTCAGCTACTTTCTATCCACAAAAAGACCAAGAAAAATTTAGAGAAATAATTTTTTGGAGAAATTGCATGGGGAGTGCTTTTGAATTACAAATACATTCAAGAAAATTATAAGATGATTGAAGATAATTCATTAATAGATAAAGACTGAAATAATTTAATACATTATTCATGATATATTATTCTCTCAGCTCCCTTGTTGATGACCTTCTGGTTACTTTTTTTTAAAGTGCTAGTGGAAGCTATTCTTTACAAATGAAGATCCAGAATTCCTGACATAGCTAAAATAATAAAATGTGGACATCATTGTACAGCATAAGCATGTTTTATCTTTTGCCAACTTCACGGATCAGGTCAGCCTGGTGTTACTTCTGATTTATACCAGTGTAAATAAGATTAGAAAAATGTCTTTTCACCTCAAAGGCGATACAGCTTCCACTTGTTTTCCTCTACAAATGCGTACTTTATGAACAATTCCCTCAAACACTGTTTGCCTGTAAGCATTTAATAGTCTAACAGCATTTCTTTCTATATAGTTTTTGTCAGCACACTAGTGAAGTCACTAAGTGTACTGAGGAAACACATAGTTTCAGGAGGAGTGGGTGGGTGAAAGCCTGGCTTCCCATGGATTCACATCCTACATTCCTACAGCACCATGCCATAAGGACTCCGTTTCTCGTCCCTGTGTCCTGTGACTTCCCCTCCGCAATAGCCTTAGCCCTTCCCCAGGCCCTCAGGAGATCTCCTTCCCCATGTCCCCATGCTGCCGTTCTTCTCCACTAACTCACTTTTACTATATTTTGACCTCCCACTAGCATTTCTTACAATGCTTCACAACTTCCCAGATTTTTTAAGGTCCCTGATGAGCCTTCGACAGAGCACTGGTTTCCTCAGTTCTCTCTTCTGTTTCCAACTACCAGAGGCAGCACGTCTAGTGGGTGATTCTGTGCTGCATCTGTGTTTATTAATTGCGCGGTGTTTATTTACTAGTTGCAGAAGAGAGAACGTGTGTGTGTACTGCAGTCTTCTGTCACTGGTGAGTAGGGATTGATTTGGATTTCTTGCGTCTTCATAGCGGCTGCTTTCCTCAAAACGAGAAACATTTAATATCTCCGAGACACTCTTGGTTGGACTTGGCAAAAGCTAGGAAGGATGAGAGAGAGATGGATAGTTGAAGAGCAAAAATGCATAAGGCTACTCTTTTTAGGAATCCAGACTAAAATATGCTTAATGGATAGATAGCATTTTCAGGCTATTAAGCACACTGACTTCTATCCATTTGTTTCTCACCAAATTTGAACTCTGTCTTCACCATTTCTTGTCATCCAGTAAAACAGAAGAATGGGAAAGGCAAACTGTATTTTATTTGTTGTCCAGTCCTCCGTCCTTCACTGGACTGCTTAGTAAGTGGACATACGCTGTCCATTTTTTTTGTTTTCATTTTTCATCTTTTCTCTCTCCTCTAATTCCTTTCTGTCTGCCACTGGTTTAGGCTTTACAGTTTTTTACAGTCTTCTTTCCTAATTACATTATATTAAAGCTTCTCTGTTCTAATCCTTTCTCTTGCTGCCTCAATTCATCACTTCTTTATTACAGAACTTGGATTCTTGCCCTTTTATTCACTAACTAGCTGTTACCTTACTTTCATTTTGTATCCTTGCAAAACATTTTTCTCCTTTAACCATCTCTTTTTCTCCCCCTGCTCCTGTTTTTCTCCATTTGTTATTACTTTCCTTTATCCTTTAGTTTTCTGTATTCTCTCCTCATCTTCAAAGCCCCATTTCCTGTAGTAAAAGTCTGACAGGTAAAACATTATTGCTACCTTGTATGCTCTATTTGCTAAATTCTTGTTGGAAAGAACATCAGGTTTATTTCCAAAATGTCTGAATGTTACCAGCTGCTGAATTAATATGAGCAAGTTTTCAAAGTTCTTTCTTCCACAAGATGGTTTATTGCTTACTTCCTACAATCCAAAAGTAAAGCAAATTAATACCTGTAAATTAAACTGAGGATGATAACAACATTTTGCACTAACAAGATACTTTTACCCATATGTGGATGGGTAAAGGTAAGTGCTACAAGTTTTACCTTTCTTGACGTGAAAACTTAGATTGTAGAAGAGCCTAACAGGAGGGCATTTTCCTTCCTAAATTCCTGTTCTAACTGTATTTGACCCCACACAGATCTTAAAAAAAGCCATATCTTCCACAGGTAGCAGCTTCTTAGCCTGATACACTTCTGTGTCATTCTGCTGGTATTACATGCAGCTACAGGTGAGTTGAAGATTTGGTCTTACAGGAGATGTCAGTAGGCCTAGGCAGGCAGGTTTTCAGGGGCAGATACCTAATATTTGGACTTGCAATGATTTCTAGACAGATTGGACTTGCTGTCCAGACTATTCTTCAGTGCCTGACGGCAGTGGGTAGCACGTTTATATCTACGTGTTTCACAGAAGCTTGGAATGATGCATTTTTTTAATGAATGCTGTTGCTGTTTTTTCCATAAGTTCCTTTGTTTTTTATGTTAGCTATCTTTTCTAGAATATGGACTTTGTCTCTCACAGAACATCTACTCTGGTGCTATGATAACAGAAAATCCAAGGAAAAAATGCTAACAGATGGTTTCATGGGAAAGCAGACCAATCATATAATTCTCCATCTCCTTAAACTGTATTTACTTTGGGAAGAATAATCACTTAGCAGCATTAGAAGTGTTAAATTGTTAAATATAATCCCAAAGGAATCTGCTGGGGCAAAGCCCATCAGTCTTGCACTGGACAAATGTGATGGCAGGTTGCACTTCCCTGAGGCTGTAATAGATGGTAATAGTCAAAGAAAGAAAGGCAGCAGAGGCATTCTTCCTTGATATAGAAGCCAGTTTAATCCTAATGCACCTAAGGATTTGACTGCAATTAATCAGTGTACACACTGAAGCAGCAATGTAATGCTGATGATTTTAGCAAGGCCATCACCCATTATGCTGAGACTGTGTGTACATTTTAAGGTCTGCTGTGGTTCATTTAGAGTGGAATCTTGCAGAGAAAATGCACAGTTTTCTTCCTGACCATGGTCTGACTTGTCTTTGCTTTGTCTCATCTTGGCACAGATAAGAAAGGGAGCAGCAAACATCCCTTTCAAAGCAAGGATACGTTTTCAGGACATACATTGTTTTTCCCCTTATGTGCGTGGAAGAGAGTCATTACCTTCAAGCAGTGGAGGGGACTTCAACCTCTGCAACATACGCTGCTTGGAATTCCCTCTGTAAGACTGTGGGATGTGCTAGAGATGTACATTCTCACTTTTAAAATTTGCAGAGTTCCCTGAGTCATTGCTATTCTTTCTGGCACGCCCCTTGGCAGCTGCCTTTCATGGTTATTTGCCAAGAACAGTGAAGGGCAAGGGTTCCTGTAAAGGTGGACTACAGAAGAGTGGTTTTGCTGAGCAAGAACCAGTGGACAAATCACCCAGAACATTAATAGGGGCTTTGTGCCATTGACGCGCCATGGGCTTGCTGCACTTCTCTCCCTTTGTGCTGCCATGTTGGCAGTGGCTGGAGATTGTTTAATGCAGATTATCCAGGAGAGGCACAAGCACCATTATTTCCATTGTATTATCTTAAAGCTGGACTTTGAAAAGAAAAACCTGCATTAACACCATTTACTATGCAACAGTGCTTCAGTACACAAGTGGCTGTGTTTGGTAGAGAAGTGAACTTCAAAAACCAAGGGCAAGTGATGGCAATAAAAGACTTCTAAAGAAAGAAGTTATGTAGTTGCTTTTTTCTTCTAAAATAGGTTTTGTAAAGTTTTCCTTTGCTTCAATTCATTTATCACTGATTAGAAGCGTCATACCTTGTAAAGCCAGAAA
The DNA here is from genome assembly GCF_900496995.4 of Aquila chrysaetos chrysaetos. NCBI lineage: Eukaryota > Metazoa > Chordata > Aves > Accipitriformes > Accipitridae > Aquila > Aquila chrysaetos. Next base: position 1,912,816 of record NC_044026.1, on the reverse strand, counting down.
GAGCTGTTACAGTCAGCTGTTACGACTACTGGTGTAACACAGGCTGTAGTCTTTGTAGAGTAAGTTTTATTTGGTATTAGGGATAGTATTTCATAAAACATCGACTCTCAAAAATACCCAGCAATGGAGAATCAACCATAGCTACAGATTGTTTGAGGAGGCTAATTACATTTGCTGTTAAGGACAAATATGTTCTTCCTATACTCTGTCACCTTTTAACTTTGTACCCTGGCTCTTTCACATGTTTGTATTCTAGTCAGAAGAGCCCTCCATTAGCATATTTTTGCTCCTTGTGTTTATACTTTCAAATTGCCATCAAGTCACCTCTTAACCTTCTCTTTTCTTCAGTTAAACAAGTTGAATTTCTCTTGCTCTAAATCATGTTTCCAACTTTTTAAACATTCTTGTGGTTCTTTAAATTCCCTCTAGTTTATTATCCTTGTTCTTGAACTGAGGACACGACAACCAGGCAGAGGATCTGAAAAGCAGTCCCAGCTCTCCAACTTTCTACTCCTGTTTCTTTATGAATTTAAGAGCTGTACTAGTACTTTACCACAGTAGTAGACTGAGAGTTCATGTTCAATTGGCTACCCATCATGACCCTTAGTCTTTTCCAGAATAGTTTTTCCAAGTATGGGGGATTCTAGCCTTCAGATGATCTTCCAGCTCAATCTTTTGGAAGAAATGTCATTTGCTACTAATCCATTTGCTCCTTCAAAGCAGACTTCTTGCAATTTTAACACATCCAGTAATTTTCTGCTGCCATGAATCGTCCTGGCCAGAATCCTGCTACTTGAAAGCTTTTGAAAAGTGTCATTCATGTTTGATGCACTGTCCTAAGCTTGAGGAAGGACATGTGCTCACTGACAAACACATTAAGAAAGCCTTTGACTGAGAGTTGAGTATCTTTAATCAATCAGAGATTGGCCAATAGTTTATTTGTGGCTTCTGTGACATGTAGTCATCCTTTTCAATGACTCATTATTCATCATAAAAGCTGTCCCTTTTCTGACAGTTTCTAGCACTTCTGCCCATATGTAAAAGCTCAAGACCTTCCAAATCACTTTTCCTCTCAGTTCTTCCAAGTCCATAGAATAATTTCCCCAAACATCTGCTTCATAACTAACCCCTTCTTCACACATTGTTCTTGGTCCTAGCTGTTCCCCATTCTTTTTGCCTTCTGTCTTGGGTACCAGTCCCACCAAGAGCTTCCTCTGCTTCCTGTCCTCGCTTCCCTCTTAGTCTGACAGCGTCATGGTCTGGAGGGGGACTGAGTGAAGGGAAGGTGTACAGTCAAGGAATGGAAGAAGGAGAGCATGGACGGCTGCCCTTTCTGGAGCCAGCTGAAGTGGTTGAGCACATCAGCACTCCCAACAGCTTGTCACTGCCAGCTGAAATGCAGCTCGGGAGAAGAGTTCAGTGGATGTTCCCTGCCCTGCTTCAGGCAAAGACAACTGAGTTAGCTCAAGTCACGCCTAGCACTGGCTAAAATAATCTGTCTCAGTTTGCTGGGATTGGGGTGCACGTAAATATATTACTTTATTCCACTATGTAACCTCCAGTGCTGGTGTGGGAACAAATGGTTGGGGATGGCAATTTCTGAAACCAGTGTGGCTGCTAGCAAAGTGCAGCTGGATGAATTTGATCAATCTGAGCTGGTTTACACACTATACCTTTACAACGCAGCCCATATGTCTTTGTGTGCAAATGTTTCCTTACCGGCTTAAATGCATTTGTACTTTCTGTTTAGCTTGGAGTTAAATGTATAAATTCAGCTAATAGAAGTCAGGTTAAGCTCTAGTGTGTTCTCAGATTAAATTGCTGCATTTGATACAGACTGCTGCAATATTGTAAATAAATGAAGAAAGAAAAGGTAACAAGAAGATTAAATGGATGGAAGTATGAATGTGAGGGGATGAAATGCAACAACTTTTCCACTTTAACAAAACAATTGACTTAAAATTCATGTGGTAAAATTTGTGCCATTCTTGTAACAATAACCTGTACCAACTTAATCAATGGGGTTGTTCGCAAATTCTCTTTAAAGGAAGGACTTAAGCCTGTGCATGTGTGCATGCTTACCTTCAAGCTTGCAAACATTTCCATTGCTTGCATGCTTATGTTAAGCATATTCTTACATGCTGGATTACAGCTGAAGCTTGCACCAATGGGCCTAAAGTTACAGCCTGATGCTGCTAGAACTTTATGTTGTCCTCGTCTTATTACAATGTGATAAAATAGTAGAGAGGTTATTAGTCTGAATAACACAGCCCGAAGCATTTTAATAAAATAAAATTGCTATCTCTTCAAACCAAATGAAGTTAAATTGATTGTTTAAAGAACATCTGACTGGATTTTTGTATTTGATAAAAATAACTGATATTACAAAATATTTCACATTCTTTGTATTTTTAAGGACAAAAGGAATTCTTACCCCATAGATGAAGCATCAGATGATTTAGCCAGAATGCAAACCAACCAAAATCACCGCAGAAGACAGGAACCCAAATAATCAAATTGTCAAATAAACAAAAGTAAAGAGCTAAAAGCATGAGGTTACTATAAGCTATTTTCTATAATAAGCCTCCCACTCCATGAAGGAAGAGAGAAAAATCGCTAGTCTCTTTATGGAGTACATCAAATCTCATTTTGTTCTAATGTGTTAAAGTGCACACTGAAAAAGGCAGAGTTGACTCCTGGGGAAATAATGTTAAATCAGTTCAGAAAAATGAAGTTTGGAAAAATACTTTCATTTTACTTTTAGTATTGCAACAAATGTATTCATCTGCCTAGATAATCTGGCATTTTAAATAACTTCACGCTTAAGCTCTGTCAATTTGATCTCCCAAGGTTAATTGATTATTTCTACAACAGTCTTGCCAGAAAAGATCAGAGCGCTTACATCTTTCCATTAATCCTTGCTGTTCAGGGAGAGGGTGCAAAATGAGAGTACTACGATTGGCTTAAATCTTTGCAGGTCTCTTATTTCCCCCCCTCTAAAGTTGTCTCATGTCTGATTAGTTTCACGTCACGGCACTCCATTTCATTAGTTTCACTGACATGGCATTTCAAGTATGGTCTAATGATGGGAACATCAAATCTACTTTTGAGCATCCATCGCCAGTTACCACCCAAGAGCCCTAACCCTCTTATTAAAAAGGATGATTGAGTCAAGGGTAGTAAAGAAACGGTGAGAAATTGAACTGGTTTACCAGGAGAAAAGGCAAAAAGTTTCAAAACATCGCATTCCTAAAATTGACATTCAGCATTTTGCTGCGGTAAACAACGATCAGCATGCGACACAGCCTCTCGGGGCTTTTCGAGAAGAGACAAGCTTTATCAGCAACTGCGTATTTGTCGTTGCCGTCCTTCTTTGCGGTGGCATAGGCGACACAATGGGGGATTAACCCTCACACAAGGCAGTGTGACAACTCATCAGTTGAAAAACAGAACCTGGTCAAATGGCAGGTTTTTAACCAGCATTAAAACCGCTGGCATAGAGGATCCCTTAAAAACAGCTAGACAAAAGCCCTGCTGTGGTTTGTGGGGAACCTTCATTTATTTGAAATGATGGCAACTTGTGTTTTCCTGTCTGGAAACAAAAATATTTGCAGCCCATCAAAAGGCTGGAAATAAGCAGAAGAGAGAGCTTCCTTTCTGTTATCAGCCCCTTCTCCTGCATTTCACCTCTCCTCTTCTCTCCCCTTCAATTCAGCTGGCAGTTACACCTATTAGTGGTTTCCTCTTCCTTTTGTTTTGAATGTAAATGAAGATCTGACTAGTTTAAAGAGATGTTGGTTTAAGACATACTTAGCAGTGGGGGTAAAAGTCTCTGTCAGTGGCACTCCTGTGAATTAAAAATGCAATGGGTAGAATTCCCAGCCTGTAGGTGGGTGCAGAATTTGGCCCTTTGAGAATGTGGGAAGGCTGGCAAGGTGTGCCAGGCTCTCTCCTCCTCTTCACTTCCAGGTAAAATCACTGCTGTCTTGAAATCTGAAAGAAAGTGCTACAGGTTCACTTAAGAAACCCTGGAGGTATCACCATCAGCAGGATTTTAGCAGGTTGAGAGTATTAAATGATACAATGAAATACTGGTGACCATCTTCTTCGCAGTGGTTTACACTTAGATCAGCAACAGCAAAGTCATTTAGAAAGATCCAGGGCACCAAAATTAAAACATGTGTAAATTAAACACATGCGAAGTGCACAATATGTGGCAAATTAGTACAGAAAATACTGAGAAATGTGCATCTTCAGGGTTTTCCTGCACACCATGATGTGACAGGTATTATTGCCCTTTGTACAATTATTTAAACCCTGTAGGAATTCCCAGTGTCAGAGTATGTCAGCATACTGTTATTAGACAAGTTTAATTAGGATCTACCCTGCTGCTCCTAACAAGTATTTAATTAACTTCTAGGCAGGGTAATTAGCTTTAGATTGTGGCTGATTTTCTGCCTCACCTTCTGTTGACACTTGGCCTACAGTAAGGCAGCTTGCTTTGCTGACAGTGTAATGGATAGTAGCTTTGGGAAGACTAATATCAAGGCTGACTAGTCGAATCAAAAAAAAGAAGGAAAAATAAAGGGGAAAGAAGATGAAGATAAAAGACAAAATAATGACTACCAGGTCAGGGTCCGAAGGGGTAAAAAAAAAGCCACCCACCAGACAGGCAGACACAAAAGCCTGGTAATGGGAAAGAAACAATCTGATTTTAAGCATTTCAGAAGAATAGAGAAAAAGGTGTGACATTGAAAAATCAAGCAAAGCAAAAGGATTTGAAAAGTATTTATTTCATGTATTTCCTTAAACTGGATAAATGATGAAACTTAATTACTGTTTACATAGTACTATTGAGGTGTGCCTGTACTTTTCTGAAAAAGTCTTTCCAATATAAATGTATCCTTGAATCCCTGCTCCAAAGAAATATGCCTCACTTCCCATCAGCACAGTAAAGAATATGCCACAAAGTGAGCATTTAAAACAATTAGCATAGACCAAATGAACCCTAGCAAATTGGTCAGGTCACCGTTTAACCCGTTGGTGGCTTCTTGAAGAGCTCTGTGATTTCCAAGGGTGTAGCTTTTGATATATGGTACGCTATTCTTCTACCCGGTCCTGATATATCATTAAAAATAATGGGACTGCATTCAGTGCCGCAGCTACAAAAATTTTGGGGCTAGAGGGAGGGAACACTCAGGAGTTTAAAACCCTTTCCCTATCATTAGGACAAAAGGGTTATAATTCTCTTTCATTTTGAAAGAAGAATAAATTTTTTAAGAAGTCTTTTAATTTTTCCAGAGTGCCCCAGGTATCAAAGCGCTGGTTCTTCCAAACCTGCCTAACAGAAATACGCCAGCATTGCTCCAAAGCATTCCCTCTTGCAGAAATACTACTGCTGGGATTTGCACCGTTGTTACAGAGCAGGCGAATGTTCTTCCAGTCAGGATCAGCCTGATCTGGGCTACTTAGAGTAGCACAGGGAGATTTGAATTATCACCAAAAAATTGTTTGAAGGGGAACCTACATGTTTCACATACCTTTTCATTATAACATTTCAGGTGACTTATAAAGGCTCATGTTTGTTTCACGTTTCAGCAGCAGCTCTGCTCTGCGAAGAGGCAGCACCACTCTTGATCCGAGTGGGGAGAAAAAACCAGACCTGGGGCTGCAGTACTGCTCCGTAGGTGTCCACTGAAGAGCAACAGAGGACAGCGTGCTTGAAATCCCTCCATGAAGTTTAAAAACATCCATCCCATAAGCTGACCATCCCCTTTAGAAGGTGGCCAAGGACTGGATCACAGTTATAGTGAGATGTTTAAAACAATATACCTGCATCCCATTTGTTCACAGCCATGAAACACACTCTGGGACCATTGAAAGCAACCACCAGATATAGGTGCTTTTAGCAGTCCCTTAAAGTAACAGCTGTCATTTTGGATAATCTTAACAATAAATAAGTTCCTATTTGGTGAATAATGACATTAAAATAAATTCTGAAAACCTAAGTAGATATTTTGGTTGTGGGTTTGTTTTTTGGTTGCTGGTGGTTCTTTTTTTTTTTTTTTTTTTTGAGATTGCAAGGATAATACCCCTATCACCAGCAGAGAAATCAGATCTCTTGCATCTAAAATAGGGTTAACTGGGTGATGCCTCAGCTGACTGCATCCTTCTTTTGACCCAGAACGCTGATATTATGCTGTTTTATGCTGTTCTGTAAAACAAGAGTGAAACTGGAGTTAGGTCCAGGACCCTGGGAGAAACCTATGTGGCATTTTGTATGTGTTAAAGGAATCTCTGTGGAGTAAATAATTATCCATTCTTCTCTCTCGCACAGCCAGGTCTATTAAGAAAAAGGGAAGAACAGGAAAAACTAGTGAAAGTGTTCAAGAAATACTAAGAGCATGCAGATCACGCTTTCCCTTTCCCAGGCTGGATGAGTAGTGTTCAAGTGCAATAACTAAAAAGATTTCAGGGGTGTCAGATCAGACTTTGACAACTGAAATTGCCATGACAGCCAAGGGAATTTTAATATCTATTTCCCCATCCTGAGGATGCTTGCAGCACCACAGCCTGAGGAGTTGGAAACGCAGACTGTCTGCCTGGAGGCACCTATGTCATTCCACAGTGATAGCAAACCTCAGAGACACTCCTGAAAGTTTGGCAGGATTTGCACTCTGACAGAGCTGCCCCATGCATACCTCCACATCTTAACTGCCCAGGGAGGCACTTTGAACTACTTGACTGTCAGGTCCAGCGTGGGACAACTGAGCGACACACACTAGCAGAAACTAGATTTGTCGCAGAAGAATGCAGTGGGTCATTTTACACATGCAATGGTCACAGATACCTTTTGGTCTTTCCAATCTTACTTAACAGTCCTCATTGTAAACCTGAATACACGGCCCTTCCCCTCAGAAACAAGTGTGACACCTGTACCATGGCTGATACTGGTATTCATAGCTTCAGATTCCTGTGTTAGGTTTGTGTGGCAAGGTTTTGGTAGTGGGGGGGGGGCTGCAGGGATGGCTTCTGTGAGGAGACACCGGGACCTGCCCCTGTGTCAGATGGAGCCAGTTCCAGACAGCTGCAAGATGGCTTTTTTTAATTAAATTGCCTTCATGTCAACCCATGAGATTTTTTTTTCATCTTACTTTCTCCCCCCCGTCCTGCTGAGGAGGATTTATAGAGCAGCTTGGTGGGTACCTGGCAGCCAACCAAGGTCAACCCACCACAACTCTCCAGGGCAATGACTACTCATGGAGGTGCAGAAGAGGATCTCAAGGGTGGGCCATCATTATTTCAGTCAAGACTTCAGAAGAAGGAGAAAGAAGCAGCAAGAGGAATCAATCACACAACATTGACATAGGCTCTTTCATATGTCAGTGCCAGTGATAAAGGAATATTGGTTTAGTCTTCAGAACAATCATAAAAATTGTTCTTTAAAAATATTTCACTTTAAAAATAAATCACCGTTCTTCAGTGAACCTTTTAGAACTCAAGAGGATAAAGTACACTACAGACAACACTGGAGGATGGAAATGAACAATATGACCTAATAGATGAGATCATTAATTCTGTCATTTCTGTCCTCCGTGATCCAGTTGTATGTCTGCCAAATACCCATTATATGTTTTCTAATGAAAGCATCATACTACCCATTATATGTTTTCTAGTGGAAGCATCATATATGAGAGATGAATGACCTTCCATAGCATTCATAGATATTAGATAAGCCTTTAATGAAACTGATTAGCAGGGTTACCCATAACAGCTAAGAAAAAGGCAGTCTCTTTGCTACTGGGATCCAGTTAGTTTGTATAGATATACATGTAAGGATTGCATGCCCGGAGGAGCTCCTGGACAGCATGGTGATGGATGCCTGCCTATAAGGCTTGTAGACAGGCAGGCACCTATATGCTATACCTTCTATGTGTAGTACAATTCTGGATCCAAATGACTACGCCTATTGTCTGTCAAACATTTTAAAGTAGACAAATGTATATGGATCAGTGTTCATTATCATACATATCTATAATCAAGATGAATTACAGAACTCGAATGAGGCTGGTTAAACATTTAACTTTAATTTAATTCTTTTTCTAGAACATGAAATGCGGTTTATCTCATAACCTCCTTGGCTGTAGCTATCAGGAGCACTAATCACACCACTGTGGGATTAGAGAGAATTGGCTGTTTCTCCTTGCCTTGTAAGACCCCAGAGGTGTGATTATCTCATGGTTACCACACCCCTGTTGTGTCTCACTGCTTCAATGAAATAAATGAACTGTTAAATTGACAGTTATAAATGAAGTTCCTGCTGGCCAGCTGACTGGATGGCATTTTGCAAAAAAAAAAAAAAAAAAAGGAAGGAAAAAAAAGAGAGAGATAGTCGTGCACAGTCATTTTTTAAAATTATTTTCTAATTCTTTCTTAGCTTGTTTCCTCCTGAACTTGTGGTGTGGAACTAGCATGACAGATAACGGTCCTCCTGCCCAGTGCTCCTCACCAAGCAACCTGATATCTAGGAACTCGGAAAGCTCAGCATGAACAAGCAGAAAAACTAAGCAAAAAAATATGACTGCTAGCTGTCAGAAAAAAAGGCATTTATATAGAGTGTATTAGTAGTTCAAATGCGTCAGTCACAGGAGACTGTTTGTCAGGTTACATCTCACCCAGAGCAATGTATTTGGCTTTTATCCTCGTGACAAACGATTTCTCAACTTCTGTGCCGCTGGCAACCAGCCAAGAGACTAAAGCGAGTGCTCCAGCGCGCCGCTCCCTCCCACCGCCATCCCTCCGAGCAGCCGGCTTCGCAGCCGCAAAGCCCCCCCTGCCCCTCACGCGTGCACCCCGCCGTGTCCCGGCCGCACAAATTCCTCTGCCTGGCCCTGGGGACAGAGCAGCGGCTCCCACGGGAATCCTCCAACGGTGCTGTGAGCCAACAGAATGTACGTAGCGAGGGTGAGAGCGAACGTGTTTTCTCTCTCACTAACCTGCGCTGCTATCCATCGGTTTTGTACCTTTTTCCCTACGTGCTGCAGATAACTGAAGGACTTGCTCTCTTTTGGTCCTCCCACACGGCACCTGTGCCTGCAGCTCGGTCACTGCTGCTTTTGGAGTCACCGGGAGCTGCACCTTGTTCAGGAAGGCACGTTAAGGGCCCCTTCGGATGGAGATCCTCACTCCTGTGTTTTGCACCTTTTGAGTGGTTCTTCTGGGAACCGCTCCTGGAGCCGTGAGCAGCAGGATCGGGCACGATGTTCCGGGGGAGGCAAACGAGTGCCAGCTTCAGTAATAACCTGCTCTGTGCACTCCCACCTGGTTTTCCAAAGATGGCACTGGGCGGTTTCGGTGATATGCTGGAAACTCCTTTTGCTCTCATTACCCATCCTGCCCTACAGCTTTTTTCCACTTTTTTTTCCCCCACCTTTATATTTTTTTTTTTCCTGGTGACTCATTCCAGGTTATCATCTCCCACACCATCTCCAGTATGGCCTTGCAATTGTTGTTTAGACAGCAGACTGCTTTCTGCCCAGGAACCATCACTGAAATGTCGTTTGACAGAGTTAGGTCAGTTCCTCCTTCAGTTCATAACAGAATTGCCTTCTTGTACGGACAAATCCAGATACTTCCCTCCCTTAATAGACAGATGCTCATTTACTCATGGCATCTGCCTGCCACTTGCGGAGTAAAGTAATCTTCAACTGCGAGGAAATGATAGCCATTTCATGAGTATTTTATGCTGACAAAGCGGGGTAAAAAGGTTTTGCTGTAAATCGTAAGATGGAGTCGTGTCTGCTCTGCAATGTGCGCCTTTCAGCAGGGCCGAGAAGCTAGCGTAGTGGACAGAAAGGTGTATCCGTCTGTACCTGTCTATGGAGCTGTTGTTCTCAAAAACATGCCTGCCAACACGGTATCTAGGCAGTCCCTGGGTTTTACTGTGGAAAACAGAGCTCAGGAGATCCTGTGATGGAAATAGGCATCGCATAAAAACTTGCAGTTCTTAGCTTCCATTTGAAGGTTATGTCCCACTGTTAATTTTTCCCTTTCTCCTGCAAAGCTAGTTGCTCTCGCTTGGGTTTGCATTTGGACTTTGTCCCCACAGTAAAAATGTAAAATTTAAAGCTGTTTGGGGTTTTTTTTGAGAAGGAAAGAGGAAGGAACAGAGCAGGGAGGAAAGGACAGCAACCAACTCAGCAATTTACTTCGAGCTGAAATGTATTTACCTTTTTTGTAGTAAAAACTGTACGATGTGTCATTTAGGTAGCACACAGGAAGTACTGCCACGTGTATTTATGAACTCTCTATACATGTGCATTTTTTGGAGCAGTGACAAATGTATCTAGCACCAGTTACAGCATTGTGCTGAATGCTAAAATATTTAAGTGCAGCTTCTGCTTGTTGACATGTCTCTAAAATATGAAAAAGATTGCACTGTTGAAGCAGAAAATGCCAATATTATTTATTTTTAAACTGAAAAAGAAAGATATGTCTGTAAGAATCACAGTTTGCTACTACCATGAGTTTTAAAATAAGTTATTCATTTTAAATACTTCTTAGTGATCAAAATCTGATTGAAATACAATAGAAAAAAAACCATTTTGCTGTTCGTTGTGAGAGATAAACATTGTGCATAAAGTGCTTCTTTTTTTCCTTTCCTTTTCCCCCGGTTTGCCTGTTTTGTATACCAGACATCTGAAAAAAACCAGGGAAAATGATAACATTTTCCTACTGGAAACAGAACAGCTGTTTCCCGTATCTGCACATCTTTATCCCATCCCAGTAAGGCAAAGTCTGGTATACTCCTCCTAGTACGGCCAACCTCATGGCAATATCTGGCTGACAGATGGTTACCAAAATGTGCCGCTGATCCAAATTTATTGCAACTAAGATTAGGCTGTGATCTCTGGAAGTCTCTAAAGTGATCTGAAGGAGAATGGCTTTACCAGGCTAAAATTGTCCTTTTTGAATGTTACTTTTTCTTTCTTATATTTCTACTTATTTTTCTTTCTCATTATAAGGTAAAATGAGATTCTCAGATAATCATATGGCCCCAAGAACTAGAATACAAGAAGACTGCTCAGTATCAGAAGGCACGTGATACCACTGTAAACACTGTTGGTACCGAGTCAGTTTAGAAACTGCTGATGGGAATGGAAGTGGGTTGGCAGAGGAAAACCCTACACGAGGTAGCTTCTTCTCTTTCCTGCCCAGATCCTGACTAACTCTTAACCACCAGGATGATACTACGTCTGCGTGAAAGAACACCCCTGGACTTGGGGAAGACTGAATTAATATAGTTTTGATGCCATGATTCCTGTTCTGGATAATGGCCCTCCTCTGTCTAACATTTAATTTCTGGTCCTGAAATGATACATAGTCAAAGGGGTCTTGTGCCTGAACTGGCCTATTAAAAAAATGTCAGAATGACATGAAAAGCAACATTTTTGTTAGAAGTGTTCTCATGTCTCTGTGTGAAGACATACGTGAGTGTGTATGTGAATGCACGCACTATATTTAATGTATTCTAAGCTTACCAGTATTAAATCTTTGGATGAGAAATTGCAACAGTTTACTGGACCAGAAGGCTCACTGGCAGCTGCTTTTTGGAAGTTAAGAAAGTGAATTCTCTGCCGAATGCTGGCTTTTGTAGGTTTTCCCCGTGGATGCAATAATCTCTGATCTTGCCAGGGTTTGTGGCTGCCAAAAAGCTCATGGGACTGACAGGTAGGAACCTCCCTAACTCCCACATTGCTCGTCCTGGAACAGCTCATCTGGAGATTGGAACTGGGACCGTTACAGGAGGCCTTGCTTGAAGCTGCAGAAGAAAACTGGCAGTAAAATTGTCAAGGCTGCCACTCTCTTTGGGGCTTACCAAGTGGTGGAGAGAAGCAATTCGTAGAGACGGTGAAAAACACAAAGGAGCCTTCCTCGGCTTACCAAAAGGAAAAGGAGAAGAAAAATGAAAAGAACTTTTTTCGATGAAGGTAGCACCCACTGAATGAGAAGAAAAATATATTTGGATCAGTGGTACGTTTTGGTAACCTTTTGTCATCAAGATATTGTCATAAGATTGGATTTTAAATATGTGTGTATGTATGTGGTCTGCTGAACAGCGAAATTGTTATCACTGTGATTATTGGTTGCAACAATACAGTTTTCTCTCTCTGCTCCTCTGACTTTGCCAGTGTTATCGCAGGGAGAGCACTTTACATCCACTCTGTGCAGGTAGGAATGACTGCAATATTAAGTACAAATTGGACAATAAATCTGCAGCTATGTGTGGCAGAGGGTTCGCAGTAATGCCTTCAGTAACAGCCTTTTAGCTTATTTCCGAGACGGTTCAGCACAACCTCCCGTGGTGTTATACCGAAGAAATGCCACTGTCTTGGGGTAATTTCTTTCAGAGGTAATGCATGGATAAAGCATCCACTGAGCAGGAGAGCTGGCCGAGACGGGAAGGCTGGAGCAAGCGGTGTTTGAGAAGACCTCTCTGGCAGCTGGTGAAGGCAGGTTCTGCTCTTAGGAGCTGCCCGAGGGACGTGGGAGGCTGGGCTGATCGCGTGGATCCTGTTTACGCTGTGCCCAGTTGTTCTAGAGATGGGGTTTGGTGTAAAGGGGCCCGACTGATGCTGCTTACACCTCTGGTAAGCACTGCAGCTCCATTTTAACCACAGGAATTAGTCAGCAGAAACCACATCCTTTCTTGGAGTATAATTGTCTTGACAATGGGAATTAACACCAGGTGAGAAAGACCAGAGGGCTGTGCAATTGCCTTCTTTTTTCTTTAAAAAAATTCATAAATAATTAGAACGAGCAAGTTATTAAATCCTACATGAAGCCCTGACTCCATGGAAGATGGCAGTAGCCTTGCCATTGACATCACCGTGATAGGATGTCATCTCTAATATCTAGTCGTTATTTTATAATTCTACTTTCATGTAACTTGTGGAAGTGAATCTTATGGTTATTTGGCTAAGATTACAACTCTTCCGATTACAGCAGCGTTTTACGACATGTAGCTATCTCGGTCTACTACCACTATGTTTTCTGAGGGTAATTATGCCTCGAGGAGTTAATTAGAAGTTTACCCCTATGTATTCACACGTACATATATGCAGCTAAGCTGGTTTTCTGTACATCCATGGCATTTTGGCGCGCAATGCACAAGTAGAAAGGCATTCTTTTTAAAAGCTGGTCATTTTATCAAAGAAAGCTTCAAAAATTTTAATTGGTGTTTAATTGGTGTTGCCTGATAAGTACTGAAGAGTAAAGGATTGCATGAAAATTTGAAGCAATTTTAGATCTTTGAGTGATCTCACTGATACAATAATTTATATATGAGATTTCTGTGAAACCACTCTGTAGGATCTTGGAGAAGCTACAAGCTGGATGTTTCACTGTTATTGACATTTTCATTTTAGCAGGCCTGCTTTTTCACAGATCTCATAGGACAGCTACTACAAAAGAAGCATGATGAACTGGTATCTCATTTTTGCGTACTTTACTAAATTTACAGGGAGACAGAGAACTCAAGTCAGGGAAAAATATGTAAAAAATGCTTATGACAAAATTGCTTAGCATCTTCTCCCCAGCCCTGCAGCTAGAGACAATGCTCTAAGAATAAAGTTCATGATAAGATTTCTCACTGGGTAATATAAACTACGTCTTCCATATCTTCCATGTAAGAAACTCTCCAGGTGACTTTTCTGAAATGAATCAACCTGTATGCCATGTTCACAGCTCTCCTGATTTAGGTATTGCAGCCCATGGAAAATTAAACTTCGATCAAATGTATACGTTTCTGTAACCAGCCATTTCAAATTCCGTGAATTGGTGCATTCTACATAAATAAAAGGACCTGATTTTGTGCTTTGAAATCAATCCTTTGCCTTCTGTTTGCTGCACAATGCCATCTGACTTCTTAAAAATTGGCTGATCCTTTTTCCTCATCTGCACCTGCTCTGCTTCAGAAATATCACTCAGGGAAAGCTTGGACTAGTTCTGTCTGCTCTGACGTTAGCTTTGCCATCAAGAGCAAGGAAGACGTGAGGTGAGAAAAAAAAAGAATGTGTAATCCAAAACAAGGAGAGGGAAATGATTCATCTAAACAATCAGTGCATTTCAATTTCATTTGAAAAAAGAATGAAAAGGCTCCTAGACCAGCATGTTGGCAAATTTTTCGCAAATAGACACATTAGCTGATATCAGCCTACACAGGCTGTAGACTTGCACTACCAAACCACTAAAGTGTGCGCTTTGCTTTAGGTATTTTGTTGTTTTGCCTACTTTGTTGAGACAATTCAGATGTATAAGTTTAAAGCTCTGCGTAATTGCTTTGGACTGGAGCCCTATAAAGAGATTTTATTTCCTGCAATACAATGAGACTCAGCCTACATCATCCTCAACAGCTTCCCTCATCTTCAGCTGGAGTGAGATTTGAAAACAGCTATGCCAGGGAAGAGCTAGTGATAATAAAATCATGGAGAGTAATGGATGGATAGGCACAAAGGTAGAGGGAAAGGTGCCATTGGGTGAGAATTAAGATCTGGCCATGTCTTAGGCTCTCTCCAGGTCTCCATGTAGACAGCCTGAGTCACCTCCTCTTCCAACTTTGAAAGACAGTTAACACATGGCAAATTCCCAGGTGACTCACTTAAGTGAAGAAGTTTCTCTAACTGAAGGGAACTTATTATTTGAAGTTTAAGATAAATTTGCCACATAGTTTTCCCCTTTTTAATATTCTTGCAAGGTGTTAGCTTCAAAGGTAAACCGTTTTGCCATGATTTTTCCTACAATGTTTTTCTAGAAATCATCTCACTGTAATAAAGGGTTTGCTCTGTGTCTGTGTTTACTCTCTGCTTCCTTGAATTGCTCAGATAAAGGGGGGGAAGCCTGCTGTGTGCAGAAGTGAGATACACATCTGCATTGCCTCAAACTCCTGGGTTTCACCTGGGAGGGACGGAGGGACTCTGGTCTTTCACTGAGCCTGACATCTCCAAAGTGTTTAGACTTGACCAGCCGTGCTCGTCATGGCTGAGGCTGAACTGTTTAACTGTCTCCCAGGAGAGTCCAGGACTAAGGACTTCGCACTCCAGACCTTTCCTTGAAAGGCAGATCTCAAGAGGCTAGAGAAGTGCATCGGGAAGCCAAATGAAGAGACAGAACTGCCTTAGTGCAATGTACGAGTAGTGAAGAACTGCTTTCCCAAAGGATCTTGCAGGACTAGGAAAGAGAGAAGGTGGACAAGGATGTTAGGAGCATGGCTCTGCACAAGGAGAGGTTAAATAGACTAGAGCTCTTTTGCTTGAGAAAAAGATGATTGAAGAGGTTTATAGGTCTGGAGTGGAATACAGAAGCTGAACAGAAAATGATTATTCTCCATTTCTCTTTATACAAAAACTAGGAGGAATCAATTAGGAGGTCAGGGAATAAGTTCAAAGTAAGCAAGAAGGAAATTCATTTTCATGCAGTAGAGAGAAAGAGTGGGATGCACTGCCAGAAAATGTGGTTATGCAAAAGGTCCTTGGCTTCAAGGATTAGACAAGATCATGAGAGAATAGTTTTGTCAAGGGGAATCACATGTGAGGATGCCTCTTCTGGCTTAGGGTATCGCCGAGTCTCTGATTTCTGAGAGATACGGGGGTGTGGGCCCTGCGTACGTTCCCCTGGCCTTAGGCAGAAAGGGCTGCAGGAGAAGGAAAACAAGGAGGAAACAGTGGGAATGACAGATGAGAAGAGGGAGGAGGAAGGTCACAGCATCAAAACTGCGCAACTGGGGAACTCGAGGGGGTGCTGAGCACCCTGGCAGTTCCCACCGCTCCCTGGACACGTCCGAGGTGCCAAGGAACGTTGCCCTGCCCAGAGGCACGGTAGGAAAAGGGAACAGGAGCTGGTCCCTCCCAAACGTCCTCCTGCTGATGGTGTGAAGGCCAGCCTGGCCGGGGCCAGGAGGAGGGGATGAGACGGTCCTGGGGACTTGGCGGGTCTCTGAGAGGGAGAAGGGTCAGAGCTTCAGGAAGATGGTCGCTGTTGGAGGCAGGGTCCTGGACGTGAGGGTCCCTCGGGCTGACGCGGTACAGATGTTCTCAACCTCTGCACCGCTGCACCTGCACGGGCGCTGCTCTGACGGGGCGGCCTTGGAGGTAGTGGTGGGGTACCTCCAGGAAAGCAGAAAAGCAGTCAGGAATGTTTGTCGGACAAGACAGAGAATCAAGGGAATTTAGGACTATAGCTGAAAGTTGGCATTATTCCTTTAAACGTAGTTTTACATTCTCTAAATAATGCATTCATAAATAGAATTTGTTTTTTCCCTAGATGATGTAAATGTAGGCTTAGCCTTGTATTAAAATGACCTATCTGCACCACTCTGATTTCTCTTTTTTTCTTGTTTCACAGGATCGTTTACCTCTGCTCTCCCTGAGTCAGTTGTCAAGGCCCCCATCCTTCTGGCCAAAGATGAGTAGATAAAATCTTTTTTTTCTCATGTGTGGAAACAGGCATTCCTGCTGCTGTCCTGAGGAAGGACCACTTACTCAGAACTTCTCCATCCTCCTGTTGTCAGAGATCAAGCCAGGGGCACACAGAAAGACGGAGCTGTACTGCTGTGCATGTTAAAAATGATTTTACTTGATAAGTGTGAAATTACATCTAATTACAAAGTTAATGTAAGTGAATGTAATCAGATAATTACAAAGGGTAATGACATGATATTTACAACTTATAATGATCTTGTTATTATACTGTATATAATGACATTATCAAAATCCTTTCTGAAGTTTTCTCCCTCTTTAATTGGCCTTTTCATATAAAACAAATTATTTTAATGTTTTATAATGTTCAGTCTGAATCCTTTACATTCTAACATATAGGTTTAAAGCCTTCCTAAGTGGTTTGGTAATGTTATGGCTATTTACTTAATTTTTTTTTACAAAAATAAAAAAAAACCCAGCAGCTCTTTTTAAGGTGTGGTGCAAGAAAGCCTTTGAAAAAGTCTCATTTCCATTCTTTTTATTGCACACCACTTGAAGAAATGAGCAGAATTGTTAATAGGAGGCAGCATGTGGGCGAAGCCCTACCTTAGGTAGCAAGTGACCTTGGGGCTATTCTCTTGGGCAAGTCATTTCACTTTTTTATGCCTTGGTTTCCCTATCTGTAAATGAGGAATGATGACATTTCATCTCATCTGTGAAGTACGTCGTAATATACAGATGAAAACGGACAAATATCACAAGGAAAGGAAATTAAGAATTCACAGAAGGAATGAAGACAGACTTTAATTGGAACGAAGGCCCTCCACTTAAGTAAACACCAGGCTTGCCTAATTTATGAATATTGGTGCATGTCCCCTACCCCCTTCACACAAAGCTCAGATAATTGGTCTTTGTTCGGGGAACTGCCTATGGGTTGGAATAACAGCAGGAGCTCCCTTTGTGAGTGCTTTGGGCCCAGCTCCAAAGGTCCTCTCAATACTGGTGTATTCAAGGCTGCTGCAAACACGAGGCCTGATTCATGTCACCCGTGTTACACCACTTTTGTGCCGGTGTAATTCCATTTAAAGTGGTGGAGTTGCTCATGCAACATAATACTGAAGTAATTCACCCAATTTTAGTGAAATTACTCTGGCATAGAACTGAAGTTAAACAAGGACTGACTGGAGTCTGTAGGGCTTGAATCTTAATTGTTTTCTGAAGTCTCCTGGGTATAAAACGCTGGTATTCTGACCTGTGAGCATTTGACACCTTCTCTGCATGGAAGCAAATGACCCCAGCGAGAAGGCCAGGGCTTTAATCCTTCTCACCGCTGCCTCATCATCCCTTTTTATGTTAGGATCAAAAGGGCCAAAAAGTGGTTGCTAAGCTTGCCGACAGCACAAGAGAGTCCTCCAACAGGCCAAGTCTCCTTTTCCATTGCTCTGGCTAGGTGAGTCCAGGGCAGTTAGAACATGGTTGAGGCTCCGTCAGAAAGACTCTGACCAAGTCAAAGACCACGCTGCAGCTCCAGAGCAGGCAGCACAAGCAAAGAGCTGCCCTTCGGACCCAGAGGTGGAGTCCTTCTAAGTCCATGGTAAGCGTGGCTGTCCCTCAGAGCCTTCCCATTGTTAATGACAAGGGTAAGACGTGCAGAAGCTTTGGCTTTGCAGCTTCCATTAATCATTTTACATCTTTACTGGAGTGTATTAATGAAGCCTGTTATGCAATATAGCCTGTGCTGGGGATCCCAGCAGCTCAGGTAGATAACCAGGAAGCAACATAGAGAAAGAGGCTGGAGAAAGCACAGCGGTGCTCGACGTAGCCTGCGCTGGATGTCCAACGCAGTTACCCATGAACAGATGAAGAGATACCACTGACTGGGTATGGCTGACTGACACCAGCTGGCATACGGTTGACATTGCCCCTGTAAAGCATGAGTGGGCACAGCATTAAAAGGAAGGAGGTGAAGGAGGTCTAGATGTGGCCATCACCATTCTGGGGTTGCTGCTTGGGTGACCATTAGGTTGCCTCATCCATTAGGGCTTTTTCAGCAAAGGAGAAAGCATGCTTGAGAGCATGGAAGGACTTAAAACACTGGAAATTACAGACTTAAATCCTTGCAGAAGCTAGGAATCGGGGCTCATTTCTGCATATGGAACTGGATACGAAGGATGAGATGGAGAAAAAGAGGGTATAGGTGTGTTATCATCACGAGAGGAAGGAAGGTAAAAAGTGAGACAGTCATGCTCAGCAGGAAGAGCATCTGAAACACTGGGCCTGCTTGTTTGCTTGGGGTTTTCTTAGGATAAATTAAGAGCAGCAGCCAAAGAAAAAGATATCTAATTAGATTCTGAAGACAGAATGCTTTAGAAGAAGGTTGCAAATTTGCAGATATTCTCTTATGTCAAACGCCAGTTTGAATCCAGGTAAATTGTGGAGTCTGCTGCAGTATAATACCAGAAATATCAGACTAGAAAAATGTGATCTCATGTCGCTGATGCACAAGGAAACAGTATTAATTCTAATGAACTACAGAAGAGTGCTTGTATGCAACCCAGGGAACACAAGACCTCCTGGAAGTCGTAATTCCCCCCCCCCCCCCCCCCCCCCCCCAAGTTATAAACTGTAGTTTCTATAGTTTTGCACTCACAGCAGGTTATTAAAGCAGCAGGCTCCGTGGATTTGATCACAATGTACCTTCTTCTACGGAAGGCAGAAGAGCAGGAAATGCTGTCCTTGTTCAGCAGTCCAACATAAGAAATACCTGAAAAAAGGATATACCAAGAACACAAGGCATGTTTGATATAGACTCCCCACGTGTATCCTTTGAGACTACTGGCACGCAGACCTGGTCACTGAAAACAAGACAGTACCTTCTTTGATGACTGAGGATATATGATGTGGTTTATCCATTGTGCAAGTATCCACTGGTATAATGTCCAAAACGGTTTCCATCATAGGAAGGTACACTAGCTTGTTCATATCTCAGAGTGGATGTAGAGGGCACTGAGATGGGAGTCATTAAGAAACATGCAGAAGACAGGATGAGAAAGAATATAGTAATTTGCAGAAATGGTCATTCCAGAGTTTCTGCACATCTGTGGGAAGCCTGAGCACCTTTGAAACATTTAACATACCAAGATGCAGTGTACTCAGTTGGACCAGAGAAGAGACATTAAAAAAAAAAGATTGAAACAAACCTGAAGGAGGGCCCTACCCTTCCTAAAGGTCTATTATCCTAGATAATGAAGCATGTTAGAAAGGGGCTACAACCAGCACTATTTCAAAATCAGAAGTTCACAGCACTTGTCAAAATCCGACAGGTCTGCCAAGGGATACACAGGGAATACACTCAGCTGGAAAGCAGTTCAGTCCAGGAACACAAATGGTCCCACTGGTTCATTTGTGGACACAAGATGAGCATCCAGTTTGACCAGGAGGAAGGTCACACTACTGAGGGGACAAACTACCATCATCACCAGGTCAGCCATAGTGCCTCTCGGTGCATTTATTTATCAGCTGCTTATGTGGGGCACTGAACATTAAAAATAGCAGTTCCAGCAGTTAGGAAGCTAAGCACTGGTGCTGGCTCTGACTATCAAATCAAGGAGAACTGAGAACTGAGGGGATGTTGCTCCTAAGGCAGTTACAGAGGTAAGAGAAGTGAAGAAGGAAAAGACTGTTGTAGTGGAGGTTGAGGGATGGCTCAACAGAAGACCATGCAGGTTACTCTTCAAAGAGTAGCTTGAACTCTCATTATGGCTTTCAGGAAAGTCTTTCAAGAAAGATTTGGAGATAATGGAAAAGGAGACAAAATTCAGAGACAGTGCCTAACACAATACCCTTCTTTGTCAAAATTCTTTACCTAAGAAAATGTGGTGGCCCTAACCCACTCAGAAGTATGAGGCTGAAGAGAAATTATGGGCAGAATTCCTCAGAATAGACCTAATAATCTCTTGTTCAGTATTTTCTTTGGTGAACAGTCACAAGAAGTGGGAGCGAGTTGTCCATGTTTACTGACACAAAAGTGTGTGGAACCAATGTCAGGGAGAAAGCTTACATGATAGTTTACAGAATAAATCAGATTAATTCCTACGAGCGGGATGAAGTCTAAACAGAAAAGTGCAAGACCATACCCACAATACCAACTAATAACCAGATGTTATTAGCTATATAGCAAGGGGTCAGACCTGTTAGGAGCAGAGATGGTACTTAGGTAGAAGAGAGGATGTAGGAGGGAGGGTAGTATGGAAAGCCTCTAAGTCACCTTTATGCTGCAGCCAAGAAAACAAGACAAATGTTATTCTAGCTCTTAGGTTATGTGTTTCCAGTAGAGATGGAAATGATGAATGTCATCGAACAAGATACTTCTATGATAAAGGACCTAAGTTAAAATGAGGTGAGTTCAGGTTTTAGTAGCTACAGAGAAGGTTTTCTACAGTGATCAGGGGAAAGGACAGTCTATTTTGCAAGAGGAAACGAGCTCCGTTTGTTTAGCCAAAGAAAACAAAGGTTGAGAGAGGGAATTATTGTGCTCTACAGATATGTCAAGAGAATAAGCATCAGAGAAGAGGAAAAGTATTTAACTAAAGAACAATATTGACATAAGAATAAAAGGCTGTAAACTAGCTAGGAATACACTTAGACTAGGAATTAGAAAACACTTGCAAACACCAGAGCCGTAGGGCTTGGGAACAATCTTCCAAAGGAGCTGTGTGGGCAAAAAATCCCAACCACTTTCCAGATAGAAACAGATCAGTTCATGAAATAAAATCCGTAACACAATCAACTATGAGAACAGGGAATTTGATCTGATGGTTCTGAAGGCATCTTTGAATCCAGTACTAAACCATAGATGCCCTGTGTTAATATCTAACCTTATGCCTCAGCTTTACCATTTCATAAATGGGGATAACACTATTAACTTATCCCATTATTCTGAATCATGTCTAGAGTACCAAGTATAGAAATCTGTAAGCATTAGTATTGCAGTTAGTTAGGAGGTTCCAGAGAGGCACCAAACATTCAAAGAAAGAGCAAGAGTTGTGTGTGTATATATAAATATGTATTTGTATTCATATACTGTATAGAGTTTATATTTTATTTACTTACAATTTTAATATACTTTATATTTTATTTCTATTTTTATATATAATATATGAGATTTTGTGCTTATACTATAGTAGTTATGATATAAATATATAATTGCTTATAACAGCTTTTTTAAACCACTGTCTTCTTTATGCCCCACAAATACTTATCCTGTCTACAGTTTCCAGAACCCCTGAAAACCTGTTATAATGCTTTGTTCACACCTACAGTACTCTCTTAAAAATAATGGGTTTAGCACTAAAAATCACTACAGCAGGAATAAAGATTGACAGGCTGATGTCACTCAACATTCCATGTCTTCAATATCATATTGTTCAGGACACAAAGCTTGCAGGTGGTAGATACAAAAAACAAATCCAAAGCAAAAGGGAGTTACCTTCACACGCAGTTTTAGTTTATTATGAGCAAATAAAGCTTGCCTCTAACCTTTCACAACAGTCACGTGTAAGTAGAGACTTAGCTGATATTGGCCGGAAAGGACAGACTTGGCCATTTACCGCAAATCTACGCTTTTCTGACTGCATTATTGATGAAAATATTAATTATAAATGAGAAACCTGCCGAGTATGGACAGAGAGCAGCGAGCAACGGAGAAATGCCCGAAGGAGGAACGCGATCAGTCGGAGAGCACTCCTTGCTACGGAGCGTGGCTCAGTGCTGGAAGGTGAACACCGGTGATTGCTCTCCCTTCAGACCTGCAAGCTTTGCTCTGGCACCGAAGAGAAAGGAGCTTATCAGTTTCCTGTTGCTCCCAGGTATGTTTCCTCCTGGCAGGGGTTTATGCATCAGGCCCCCTCCGCAGTCTCCTCTGACAGCTCTCCGTTTTGTTTCTGACGTCTCTATTAGCGGCAGGATTTTTTCCCTGCACAGTTTTAGTTTCAACAGGTGCCAGGATTTGAACTGGTCAAAGTACAAAGATGCATTCATTCCTAAATTGTCACTATCACAGCCATAACTATCAAAGTGTTGCCATGCCACTTCCTAGGTCAATTTATGGCATAAATACCCTGTCAAAGGCACAATGATTTATTCATTCCCCTCAAAGATAAGTATCATATGGTGGGACTCATTATATGATTGATTTCAGCTTATTTGAATGATTGCATTGCTGATGGCAGACGCAAAGGGAGGCATCGGAGTTCTGGGAACCAGACACATAACACCAGTGTGTTTTTCATGGGAGCACTTTCACTCACACGCTAAATCTCAGGCTTCAGCTGGGTAATTCATGTCAGCTCCAGTAAGGTTGCCAGAGCCCCTTAAAAAAAAAAAAAAAAAAAAAAAATTCAAGCCAGTTTTGCTTAAAACCGACATGAGGCTTGTAAGGATCCTTGGAAACTTGTGCCCATCACTCCTGCTCTCTCCGATGGCAGTTCTGTGAAGTGCCTGCCTCAGTGAGAGACCAAAGCTCAGGGAACAGAGCAGCCCGGGAGGAAGCAAACGTGGGTGGTTTCTCTGGCTGTTGTCAGGTCCAGGTCTTTGCTGATGGCAGGGGGAAAAGCGAGCGGGTGATCTGGGCTCTGCTGAACAATCACCGTGCCCCTCTGTGGTTCCACACACCGGCAGTTATTTCAGTGCGGGTGGAACCTTGTAAAGATGTAAGTGGAGTTAAACTTTGGATTGAAAGGGGAAGATTCGTTGTTTGGAGACAAGTGGAAACTTTGTTGTATAAAATACACCCTGTCTTGAAAGGTGTACCTATACGGCACATGCAGCTTTACTCTATGAATGTCAGGATCTGGTTTCCCCACGGTAATGCTTGGTGTTTTGAAAAATCTGTTTAAATGAGCTGTTCCGTAGCACAAAGCTAAGAACAGAGTTATTTTGATGAACCTATGAATTTGCTATTTAAAGGAAGTCCAGTGTCCTACATACCACTTCAGCACTTCACAACATCAAGCCATTCAGAGTAGCTTCTTCATGGATGTTGAGGGTGCATCTACACTGACACCGGAGTTCCGAGCGGTAGTGTGTTACTGAAGAACATCTCCCAGTTGCCTCCACTTGCACGTTGTTTTGCATGGTGGAGCAGTCTCAGGGTAAACAAACCGGATTCCTTTCAAATGAAACTAAACTGAAAGATCTGCTCCAGATGTGCTCCCAGTGGTCTCTAGCCACAAATGGGCAGAAGACAGCCAGCCTGAAGTGACACCCCCCAAAAAAATCCCACTCTGAAATGTGCACCTTGAGAACATCAGGTTCTCAACACTGATTTCTTTACTCTACGCAGACCCACTCCCACTCCTCCACGCTGCTTGCTGACGGGGACGTAACCTGCACGAGGCCGGTCCTGCCGACAGCACGGACTAAAAGACCAGTGTGACAAAAAGGCCCCACAGTCTAACACTTTGTGAAAATCGCACACGGGATTTTCTTAGCTTTTCACACAAACACCACTACTGCCATAATTGAAGTTTTGGGTAAGTGTATTTACTGACCTGTTCTTAGAAGTGGAGCTGAACTGAGGTTTGAATACAGGTATTGATAACAGCTCTGCTATCGTCCTTTCTGGCTTCATGAAAAATCCTTGCAGAATTTGGAGCTTTTTAAAGCTGCTTCCCAGTTTTGAGAATCAGTAACATGCAACAGAACTGAAGTTCAGTTTAAAAATTTCCTTTTTAAACTTTACCTGTGCACAGAAAAAAATTCAAAACGTAAACTCTAAAGAACCAATAGCAAATGACTGACTGACTTTTTATTTTCTTTTCTATTTTGTGTTCTGGACCTGTTTTCTTAACATTTCAAGATTACAAAAATGAATAGTAAATTTATATAGTTTAAAAACTGACAAGCAGCTTCTCTCACATGTACAGCCTCTTCCCAGGTCCCCCCCATGGAGGCACCGTTCTGTTTGTACTGACAGCAACATTTCAGTAGATTCCCTGGGAATAACTGGGTTCAGCTAGTGTGAAATATATTGCAGAATCACATTTTCTCAAGCTTAAAGGGATAACCTGCTTAAGAATGGTGACTTGCAAAGCGATCTGCTGGGTCTGACATGAAGAGCCTATGCCGCTGACACATGCAGGAGGCGACAGGTTGCTTTGCACTTGCTGTTCTCTGGACTTTCTGATGACGTTGGTTTACTTGCATCCCTCTTCCCCCAGAGCAATGGTAAAATACAGCTTTAACTCATGGATAGACGTATGCAGGATTGATGTGTTTTACCTCATGGACCATACAGCAATATTGATGTAGTTCTATCTGTTCGATCTTGAACCAGCTATTATAGCTCCAGAGAACCCTGATATTAAGCTGCTCTTTGAGTCTTATCCAGGCATAATGTGCTGTTCAGTTGAAAGGCTGGCACTGTGAAGAAGATGCAGAGGGTGTAATCACAGCCATTACAGAGAGCCATCAGTGGAGCCAAACCTACACTTTCCACAGTCAGCAGTAGGCAGCTAGATGAAAAGGAACTATTAGAAACCAAACCTAGCACTCGATGTGTAATAAACGGCCAAGAGAAAGCCTATTAGGGAACTGTTTCCGCAAAAAGGCAAAATGCTGTCATATAGAAAAAGAAAAGATTCGGTGCTAGTTTAAAAAGGTCAACTTTTCAGGATAAACTGACAACACTGATATTGGAAAGCTGCCACTGTTACCATCACCACTCGTTTCTTCAAATTCTGCCCTCCAGCCTTTGTAAAGGGCCAGAGTTTATCAAAGGGATGTCTTCATAATCCTCCCTTCTCCCTGCTTGCCTCATTTTTTTATTTTCTTTTTTTCGGAGGTGGATTATCTTTAGGGTCATTTTTAGGTCATTTGTATTCAGTGATTAAAAGAAGCTGGAGCATTCTAGGTATTTTTGATGCTCCCAGCGGACTCGCTCTCTCTGTCCTCCTCCCTGCCAACAGCGCTCAGGGAAAGCGCCGTTCCTCCTGCCTTCTCAGCATGGGGAAACATCAGTGACTTCCCGAGCAGAGTCCCCGTGGGGAACGGAAGAGGTCAAGAGCAGTGTTAATAGTCACCCGTGAAAAAGAGGAGCGACAGCCAGCGAGGCCGAGCATCGTTTAAAGTCGGTGTTTCTGAGAAGTTTGTATTCGTTCCTCTACATGAGAACCAGTCCTCCTCAACAAATCGTGGAATCACAGGGCTGGGAAACGTCTCGTCAGGTATTTCTCTGTGTCGGGCATACTTTGTGCTAAACTGAGAAGAATTTTATTTAATGCGTTCTCTAATTCTGGCTGCTTTGATGCTGAGGTCTCTGTGAGCTCTACAGGGGACTGAATTTATTATAGCCCTCCCTGTAAAGAGATTTCTGCCCGTTTTAAACAGTTAATAGATGTAAACAAACCACCTTCATAGGTGAGGAATCCTTAGAGAGGTGAACCTTCCCACTGCCTGGATCCTAAGGATCTGGTTCAGTGTGAAGGTTTAGGGTGGAACAAAGAGAAGAAAAGGGACAAGACAGAAAGTGTTGAGGGAAAACCCTGCTTTTGTGAAGGTGTTGGGGAAAACCCTGCTTTTATGATCCTGGAGCAACACGAACAAGGCAGGTACTGCCCGAGTCCTGTTTTGCGAAGATAACGTGTCATCGTCCTCAGCCCATATATGATACTGTATGAGGCTTATGAATTTTTTTTCTTTTTTAATCACTCCCACGTCTCTCTTATTTTTGGGGGGAGTATGATTCAAGACTCAGTGCTAAGCTGGTGTGCAGATATGCACAATGTATTTCAAGAGCTGATCTTAGGACTGCAGGTATAATTAAAGCTAGGATTCTCCAATGGCCTGTGTTATGTAACCTATTTTCATTGAAATTCATTGGTATTTGGATAACCACCTCCCTCAGGCTTTTTAAAAAATCCCAGCAGAAGTATGACTGAGCATCGGAAAAGAGCACCCTCTGAATGCTAATAAAATTAATCTAATCTTCATTAAACAACTGGAAAAAAAAACAGTGGCTTAGGGTTGATATTGCTCAAAATATTGTAAACAGAACACATAGTTATTAAGAGGATTATGGTAAGCTTATGTGAGAAGAGTAAAAGCAGGAGTAGAAACTGGAGCCTCGGGCTGAAATAATGGCTGACATTTCTAGAGATTTATGCATAGTGAAATAATAGATTTTACAAATAACACCCCAGATATCCAAAGGAGCTCACCCCAAAGGAGTTTAACTCAATTTCTATAATGAGTTCATTTCAGTAGGCTGAAGACCCCTTGAAGTTCTTCAAAACATTTCATAATGCAACTCGGATAAGTGATTTTTATGTACAGTGGCACTCCCTGCACATGCAGACGCATTAGCTGACACTACTATAACCTTTAATATAAAAACAAATGAAATTGTTGCTAATTCAGCTCCTAAAAACCTGAAGCTTTCACATGATTTTGCAGGCTGAGAGTTTCAGAAAATTTTCATTTTCTGAAGTTTCCGTTTATTTATGACTTTTCAAAAGTGAGCAGTTTATCACCTCTCATACATAAGCCCTACTGTCTCCTTAAATATTCATATTTTCTCTCATTTGCACAAGACATTATGGGCTGGCAGGCAATCTCAGGGCTGATGTTGGCTCCACACAAAACCTTGCAATTCCTAAGGAAGGATGTGGTGCTTCTCAGTTTTTATACAACACCTGGATAGTTTGAGGGTTGACCTATCAAGTGGGACACCAGCCAATTCCCTTTTCTACCCGAAGCACTTGAAATCCAGTTCACTTTCTGGGGTGGTGTCTTCACGGGCCCAGTGGGGTATGTCTGTTTCGCTTCCCTCCCTCTCCCATCCAGTTTGCTGAAGATGTTTTTTGCATGGAAGCCCTTCTTGGCTGGAGAGAAGGAATGGGACTGAGCATGGCTTTCTGACCTAGTGGGTACAGCTTGCTCTTGAGCAGGCTAAATCCCAAGGTCCCAAGATTTGCTGGTGCCTCTTATCCGACGCTGGTTGTAGGTAAAATGTAAGAGTGTACGTAAGAGGAGGGACTGGCAATCAGCTTTTCTGCCTCCTGGAAAATTCCTTGTTCACTCCCACACTCCTTCTCAGTCAATCTTTTACTATTATGTGTACAAAGGAGCTGCTTCAGCTGGAAAACTGGAGAGAACTCCTCCCACTCCCTATATGCACTCTAGAGATACTTGTATTCCCATGGTATGGCCTTTTTTCAGGAGACTGGCTTTTGCCATGTTTCGGGGTGCATGCTCTAACCACCACTGTTTTTCACATTGTGGTGGCAAGGACAGCATCTTTTGGCTCCAGATTGTAAAGAATGAGTGTGATTCTTCCTCTGTTTTTCAGACCCCTTTTCAGGGGGAAAAGCAGCATGAGCACAGACTGAGCTGGTAAGGGCAGGAGCTGCTGATCACAGCACTCCAAAACTCATGCCTACTTGTTCTTGAAGTGGGGGTGAGGAACATGGGAATAGAGGGGAGCCTTCCAAATGCGGGGTCGGGCAAGAGATGCTGCTGGAAAGAGCATTGCTGGGAGACGTGGTCTTGGCCGTGAGGGGGCAAGACATTTCTAGAAGGTGGTTGCCAGACTGTCATCAGCACTGCTTTGCTGGGGATGGTGCATCCTGCCTACGTTTGAGGAGACTGATATTCCAGGGTAGAAACACTTGTCCTCGCTTCTTTTTGTAAGCTACTTGACAAGCTTTACTAACTTCTTACAGGAGGTTGTGCCTGGCAGGCTTTTTCAGTCAGGTAGGGCTGGTAGGTGGTTGCAGCATGTTATTAGTTAAAAGGGGCAAAAAGGAATTGGGGAATGGAGCAGGTATAGCAGCCAATAAGATGGGTAAAATACTGTGATATGTAACACGAGCACAACATGTGCCTCTGTACTGATTTTCTTGGCAGAATACAGCACTCCAGCCTCATCACCCTGCTGCATGCCAAACAAGTCACTATAATTTGCATTTGTTCACTCTGCGTGGTGCATACACAGCTCACACATGCTGGTTATGCACGGGGTCAGGGCAAACAAAACCCTCCAAACCCTTATGCCCTCCCTGCTATAGTAGGGATTAGGGAGAACAGTTGACAGTGTTAGGTACTGTCCCTTAAGAAACACCTAATCATTCTTGGGAGGATTTGGAGCTGGTACATAGTACCCTCTCACTAGCCCCTATTTACACACACAAAATCCAGCCTCTGCTCGTACTGTCCATGGGGCTCCATGTAACTTCAGGCACAAGAGGAGATGATGAGGGGAAAGAACCGCAGGTTTGACCCAGGGGCTGGCCTCGGTCCGCACAGGTCATTCTGCCTGCATTGTTCTCCTAAGGGTTGGGTGAATCTTATGCTGAAGATTTTACCCTGCTGAGGTCAAATATCCACTACCTCTCATTTAGGGCAAACATATAAAAGCTGCATGGAATGGAGTGCAAACTGGGTCCGACTAGCAAGCCATGCACCAACCAGTTAGGAGCCAAGCTGTGCAGCTGACCACTGGTAGAAAGAACATGTAAGAGGCCGAGACTCATCTGAGGGAGCTGTGTGCCAGAGAAAAATAGTGGGGAGGCCAAGGAATCCCGGAGAACATGTGAAAAGAGAACCCAAAGACACCAAAGAGCAATATTTGTAGCAATACCCTAAGAAAACCCACCCCTGAGAGCAAGGACAAAAGAGCATGTGCGTTTTTAGGAATGGGGGTGACCCAGAGACTTGGAATAGCAAGCAAAGGCCTTGCCTCTGGATGCTTAGTCCCTCCTGTGTTTACTGAAACGAGTTTGTATTCCTGTTCTTTCTAGTTAGATCTGACCTTACCGAAGATATCTGTTTACTTGATAATTAACTTGGAAACAGCCTGTGAAGTCGTAATATTGGTTAAGGATTCAAGTCCAAAAAGGAAATTCAATTAACTTTTACTGACTTACTTTTGTGTATTGAAAAGTTCACTTTACTTAGCACTTGATGAACTTCTTCTCTAATTAGTGCATGTCATTAAGGTAATACTACCTCTTCATCCTAAGGGGGAACCACTAATGACTATCCAAGCCTCACTTGCTACTCAGGTCACTAAGTCATTGGATAGCATAATCTTTACGTAATTTAATGCCTGAATTGGCTTGGATCTAAGCTTAGGCATTTTTACTGTTTAGGCAGGACTGGTTTATAACTCATTTACGCTATGTGCAAATAGCACTAGGATATGATACACATGTGTTTCTGTTTGAAAAAGGAAAAGTAATCTGACCTTATTAAGTCTGATGGTCTGTAGGTTCATTATCCACTGGACATGTTTGAATTCGATATTTAAACTATGCTTCACAGTCTCCTGATCTCTTTGCCGCACACAATGGTAGCTAGAGTAAGTTCAGCAGTACCAGGCGGAACAGATTGCAAGGAACAGTCACCCACCAATGGTGATGATAAACAACCTTTTACAACAATTATCTAGTTAAAACACCATTAAGAATTAATGACATACATCAGAGAACTTACTGAACCCATTTAAGACTAATTTACTGGCTATAAAAATATGGCATTAAGAATTTATGGATCATTAGCTTTTATTCCAGAATAAAATATTGCTGACTGAAACTCTCAAAAACTGTTGAAAACAATCACTCATTAAAACCACATGAAATTAAATGAAATAATGGCAGAAGGAAAGGAAATGGAGGCAAGGTTTGTAAACGTTTGGGTAGAGGAAACTAACTTCTTATGTCACTGAATGGATGAAGATTGCATTTTCAGACAAGATTGAAATCTACAATTAAATAATCCAAACAAGATTTTAATGTGCAATAAATTCTTCCTTTTTTAACCAAGAAACATTAGATCACAACTGATCAAAATTCTTATCATGGTCTATTAATCACAGTCAGTTATTTTGAAACACTGTTAAAGAGACTATAACAATGTTAAAGTTAATTAACTAATTCCTCCAAATAGTTAATACGTAAATTCAAATTTAGCAGCTGCTCCAGCCTTATATATTAGAATTTCAATTATGCCTTGAGGCCAACACAAGGCTATTAGAAATGGATTAAAACTAACTGTAATTTCCAGTTCACTGTTGCCCGATGAGACTAACCCAGAGTGGAGCTCCACTTGTTTGTAATAGGAAAATTGTAAATGTCATATACCCTAAAATTCTACAGAGGGCTTTTAAAATAAGGTGAAATACTTGTATCTCTCTGCACTGTTTCTGTAGGAAACTTTTTTTTTTGTGTGGTGATTTTTCTTTTCCTGAGAAACTGACTGTTGAGTAGTTCTGGAACAATGACAACAATATTTTCACAATATTTTCTAGATTCTTCCAGACTGAGAGTGTAAGGCTTGAAATTCACACTTGAATGGTCAACTCCCTTGTCATTCACACCAGTTTCGTTCTGTAACTTCTGTAATATTCTGTAAGCTACCTCTGAAGTAGAGCAGCACGACAAAAGAGTTGGGCTTTAACTACTTTGGGAACAAAAAGTATTCAAGTTTGATTTATAAAGTAAAAAGAAGGGAATTTTGGCAAGCTCTGTGTTTACTGTGCCTAATATTTTCTATTAGAAAGTTTTATCTGCTTTTCCACACCAGTTCAAGTGTCCCCATGATTTGCAGAAAGATTTTGATCTTTGACGGTAGAAGAACCAAGTCACAGGATAAGCTGGTGCAGTATTTAAATCTCGATCACCTAGTTTCCAGATCAGAGTCCAAACTGCAGTACAGAGCATGGAGGAGTTCGGAAGGTCAGCATCACCTGCAGAAAGTCAAGACTTGACTTCTTGACAAGCTTGACAGCCTGAAGGGTGTATCTGTCAGGAGCTTAAGTCACTTTTAGAGTAGAGGCAGGTTCTTCTGTCCAGTGAATAGCCTCGTGATAGATACTGCAACAGTCTGAGAGGCTTCTGTCTCTCCCCAGTGACCAAACTTTAGGTAAGTGCCCTCCAGTACCTATAGCTGAGGTGAATGGAGGAAGGAGAGAGGGTGCAGCGTTCGTGCAACCACTGTGTAGGAGAGAACACAAAGTTCACTGCCCCAGAAAAAAGCAACACACAGCAATAAAATAACCTAGCGTGACTCTGTAGCTTTAACATTTGTGCAATCAGTTAAGAAGAGTTCATAGAGTTGTATTACAACCATATTCTTTGAGCATCTGGATAAAGGACCTTATTTCGCCATAGACGAGTAAGTCTCCGTTGCATGCCTAGCTGATGCTTCTAGGATACTAGGTGCCTGCCAAGAATTCAGAGTTGCCAGTGACTCCCTTCCTTTCCAAGTACATCCCACCAGCAGGTTCTGCAAGGCTGCAAAACCTTCACAACAAGCCCAGCTGGGAAGTTTTTATGATATCAGTTTTGGATCTGCAAACATGATGGTAAGCTTGATAAAGAGATGCTCAAAAGGAACATGTTTTATGGTTTCCTCTATATTTGATTTACCAACGCAGCACAAACTTCAGCAAAATGTCTCCCTCAGTCTTAATACTGTCTATGCTACTGCAGCATCAATAGGACGAAGCACAGCATTTCTTATGACACCATCCCATTCTTATTTGGGCCCTTGCCAGAGCATCAAAAGACTTAAAGAGAGACACAGATTCCATTTTTTTTTTAATTAGTATGGAGTTCTTTCTGGCTATCATCTGATTTTCAAAACACTATATGTTGTATGCTTGCAGCTTTAGCAAGGTTTTATTTTTATCTATGTTTAAGCCAAAAACCTTCCTCAGAGCTCACAGACTAATCACTTTCAGACGATTTTACAGTGTGTAAAATTGTTGTCTTGACTTCACTCCAGGAAATCTCTGTCACTGGATACATCAAGAAGACAATACTCAGCTTATAATGAAATCTAGTCTATTTTCTTCAGAACATTCCGCACTTACATGTTGACTTCCAAGAACCATTCATGGCCTTCCTAATTTTTTATTAAATAAAGAAGATGTGAACTGAATCATGCAATGTTCGCTCATAGGAAAGACTGTACTAAGCTTAAATTAATAAAGGCTGTATGATTAGAGATATTGCCGCCTCATGATATGCAAGGTAAATAGAGTGAAACAATATTTATGTAATGGACAGATCCTCAAAGAATGCAACTGGACATACCTACATTATTATTTAAAATTAATACCTGTGTCTGATATGCATATATAAACTCTATATTAATGTATCTATTTAGATACAACTGGTGCAGAAAAACAGATTAAGTTTTGGAGAAGCAAGTTTACACAATAAAGCATACATCCTAAATTCTATTGCTTTATGTTTTGCAAAATACAGTATTTATGCTCCAGAACATTTCATACACATTCTTTCTTTGGTTCCAATATTTGCAGGATTCATCTGTCCTCCACCATTACCCAGATTTCTCTAAATTCAAAACCAAATGAAAAAATCAGCTGAAACAGTGTAGTTTTACCCAAATATATATTAAGAGGTGAAACCACAAATTTAGCAAGCTTATAAAGCAAAATTATCACATAACCTAGCCTTCTTCAAAAATGCCTGTAAATGCATCCCTTCCAGAATATTTCATACTTCTATAGCTCATGTACAAAACCAGCCTTTACTTCTGTTCAACAGCATGATTTTATGTCTTGTGAGAGTGCAAATATAATTTGCAATACCAGTGTTGCTCTAATTTGGCAGTCTAGGTGTATAAACCAATATTGGTTGTCATATTTTCAAAATTCAATCTTAGTTGGATCCTTCACAAAATTATTCTTTGGAAGAGTGGTAAACATTTTTGTATAGAACAGGGATGGACCATTTAATTATGTGAAGTTTTGGGCAAAATTCAACTCCTACAGCTGTACTATGAAAACCTATAGTAAACCATTCATTTGTGAACAGATGTGAAACAGAAATAATCATCTTAGGGAATATGCATATAACGTAGTGTATAAAGCAATTGTTTTACTTGACCAAAAAGTTAAAAATCCATCCCCTCTAAGTCTCCTTTTGGATGCAGTGTTTAATGAACAAAACTCCGGTCCGGAACTATCCTTTGGTTTTGACAGGACCTGATTGTCTCTCTGCATAACTTGAGATTATGTGGGTAGAATTGTGTGATAGTCAATAGAATTACCTCTGTGTAAGAAAATAAGCAATAAGGACTATTTTATTTTTTCTCTGCTTGCTCTTCCAGGCAGTTTTCATCCACAAAAATGGGCCATGGGAGAGGGAGATGAAAGAACTTTTCTTTGAGAAGTTTCAAAGAGAGGAGCTGCCACCACCTCTTTCTTTAGGTTCTTATGCTGAGACCACATGTTCAGCCTCCTTGCTAGTTCGCTGGGAGGATGGAAGACATACATTCCCAGGTTATTAATCTAGTCTAAGATGTAATCCTTCCTGTGCATGGCAGAACACATATTGCTTCTCATCCCTTTGTAGCATTTGTAATAATTCTGTGAGGCCTTTAGTAGGTGATGAAATTGGGATTCATTTCATCTGTTTGTGTGTGTGCATGTGTGTGTGCATGCACCCATGGTTTACACTTTTAGTTTGGGTTATCAGATACCAGGGAGATAAGAACCATAGAAAATCATATTAAAAATTATCTTCCTACTTGTTCATCTCCTCTGTCTTTTTTTTTTCTCTTTTTATATACACAATGAAGTTTATTACAATAAATTGAGGTTACTTCCTGTTTGTGAAGTAATAATTTTCCTCTTTGCTGAATAAATTGATTCTGAGGGCCATGTTGGTATTATTTCATTAACTCAAAGGCCAAAGACCTTCTAGTATATTAGCCTAGGGTGTAATTATTACTAAATTAAAAGGAAGTACCCTTGAGATATTGTGGGCCAAATCCTCAGTTGGTTTAACTCAGCATTACTCCACTGAAGTAATAGCAAGGAGATGTGTGTATTCACTGAGAAACAATCCAGCATTGATTATAAAGAGCCCTAGGAATGATTACTAATAGCTTAGTTATTGAAAAATAACTTCCAAGCGGTTAACTCCATCTACTTTAAATTATTTTAACTAATTTGGAGCACATAAATTGAGGAGTTTAATTTACCTATACAGCAGTAATGGAGACAAGGAGGCTTCTTCAGAGGGTAACTGAGAATGGTTATCCATTTATAATAAATGGTTATCCATTTATACCAGGGCCGAAATTAGTTGATTATGTTCTCTGTCAGGAGATAATAATGTGATTGCATTCCCAAACAGATGTATGACTTAGCACTTGCTCACTGATGCCAGAGAGCGAAGCCAGAAACAATTTCTCTGGGCTGATGTCACACACCATATAATCCTAGCTAAAAATGGCACTGAAGCTTATCTTACCGGTCATTTGTCCCAGGGCAGTGCAGAGGGGCTCTGAAAGTTACCATCAGCACAGAGTGCAACGTGCTGCTCCCACAGTTCTTCCCGGTAAAACGTGGAGATGTAGGGAAATGTTATTAATCAGAAACGTGAGCATGGAACGGGCCCTCAGGGGTCACTTTTTTGTCTTCCTTCCCAGAGAGACAAAACCCACACCTGCTTATAGACGCCAATATGTATTTTCCCTAATGGCTCTTCATCCCTCCAGCAAAGGAGAATCCATAACGTTCTGGGCAATGACTTCCAGTGCTTCTCTTTAAGACTTTTCCCCTAGTATCTATGCTAAACCTGTTCTGCTGTAAAGCCATTAAATTCTTCTTGTCCTTCCCAGGGTGGACATCAGGAACTGATTCCCATGCTTTTTATACATGCCTTCTACAGTGCAGCTCAAAGCCTCTCAAAAGCGTAGGCAAGGCTGAAAGTTGGCAGTCAACTTTTAAGGAGAAAGGCTGAATCCAGACTGTGCTTGCAAGCGGAAAGATGTAGAAAATGGACCTCGTTGCTCCTGGACATTGATTCTTACAACTGGGATCTCCTCTTCCCAGAATAGCCTCAGCTCTACCCATCCAAGCCCTTTTCTTGGTCCCAGAATAGCCTCAGCTCTACCCATCCAAGCCCTTTTCTTGGCGTTGGCAACAGCAGCTGGCAGCCTGGCTTTCCAGGGCATAGCACTGGAACCCACAGCCATTTAGCTGCCTCCAGCAGTCCCCCACAGCCCCCTCTGTTTACCCATCACAGAGCTCGCTTCATGGTGAAGGATTGCTGTGTCTTCTCCTTAGCTTGATTTTTTCCATCAGACTTTTATCCTGTTTCTAAATGCTCTGTCGTTCTTGCTGTATCGGCTGGCTTCCCCTTAAATTGTGTTTGGTGTAAAGCGTGTTGAGCAAATGGGGTGTCGTGGTGCAGTGGATGCCTGACTGACTGGAAGCAGAGCAGAATCAGTGCGTTGTGTTCCTTACCTGTGACACTCCTCTGAGCTTCATCCAGAATTAGATTTGCCTTATTTTTTTCTCCAGGAGTGTCACAACTTCGACTCATATTCACTCAGCAAACTGCTGTAACAGCAGGTCCCTTTCTGATAGATTGCTGCCTCTTCAGTTTTTCATTTTGTAATTGTGTACCTGATATCTCTTTTTGGTGTAGTGCTCTGCATTTGTCTTTACTGAATTTCAAGTTTGACGTCCAATTTATCAAGATCAATTAGATTTCTGATATCGTCTCCTCTTGTGTGCTTAACATTATGTCACGACAAATGTCTGAAGTGTATTCTCTGTCCTGTCACCCAAGTCATTCATGAACACATTGAATCAAACCGGGTCTAGGACAATTCAGTGCAGAATCCTGCTTGAATCATTCCTATGCTGATAATGCATTTGGGCCATTTGTGGTTTAAATGCATTTCCAGCCAGTTTTCATCTATGTTATGGTGACTTTTTCTAGGCCATATTTCTGTGATTTATATATACCGAGATATGCAAACCAAACTCAAAAATCTTATCAAAGTATACATATATTGCAAGTATTACCTTGTCTTTTTCAATCACCAGAGCAGCTGTCCTTCTGCAAGGAGAGAGTAGATTGATTTGACATGATTTACTCTTGACAAATCTATGTTGGCAGTTTTAATCACCTTAATATCCTAAAGACGCTTATACATTGATGATTTAATTCTTTGTCTAATATTGCTTCTGACACTGA
This sequence comes from Aquila chrysaetos chrysaetos, assembly GCF_900496995.4. Lineage (NCBI taxonomy): Eukaryota > Metazoa > Chordata > Aves > Accipitriformes > Accipitridae > Aquila > Aquila chrysaetos. The sequence goes on along the minus strand of NC_044026.1, from coordinate 1,876,320 downwards.
ATAAGGTTATGGTCCTATTCCCCCCTTTTAATGATAGGTACTGTGCTGACTTCTCTGCAGTCTTTTGAATCCTTTCCCTCCCTCCTCAAGTTGTCAAAGGGAGTTCTGGTGCCCCAGGGACTACGTGTTGGGTGATTCTTTAAGTGCTCAGTGGTGAATTTCATCAGGATCCACTAACTTAAACACATTTGAATTAACTAAATATTACTGAACCTACCCCTTCTCTGTCCTGGCCTCCATACTGTTCTCTTTTAAATGAATTGCAGTAACATTTGCTCTCAGTTAATCTTTTTTGTGAAGACTGAAGCAAAATAAACATTGGAAGATTCATCTTTCTTTAGGCCTGTTTCTTGCTGTCGTCTGCAATTAAGAGATGAACCTGTATTTTCTTTTATCTTCCCCTGATTTCAAATGCATGTCTTTATTGATATCAATTAATTTTGCACTTTAACACTTCTAATTTTATCCTCCATGCTTACTTTGTCTCATTATACACATCCTATGGGTATAGATGGAGGTGCTTTAATTTAACTTATTGGAGTGGTTGAAAGAGCCCCTTACTGTTCATTACCATCCCACTGCCAGAGGTCACTGCCTCCATAGCTGAGGTGTTCCTAATCTGTCACGATGGTATATCGGGTGGGTTACTGTGAAAATTGCTACAGTGAAATACAAAAGCCGCTCTGCAATACCCTTAGTCATACCTTGCTTTTCCTACTAGTCTTTCGGTTTTCAAAGGACTCCGTATTTTCATCTTGCTCTGCTTTCTACTTCCTTCCACACTGGCGTATTTTGCTGTTGTGCTTTTCATGTAACCTTTTTCAATAGCTGCCAGATCTTTTCCGCTTCTATCCTCAGTAGTTGCTTACCAGGAAAACCTACTTCAAGGAGGTTCCCTGACTTTATGAAAATATGCCTATTTTGAAAAGCATGATTAGTTATAGAAAAATTTGATATAGATATTGACAAAGCCTGAAGTGAACAAAAGAATTATTTTTTAAAAGAAGGCTAAAATATTCCTGCCAGAGGCCTGTAAAGCATACATCTTTTATATGAATCAAGAAGGCTGATGACTTTTTTTGCGATTAGAAAACATTTCAGACGTTTAACTCAGACTACCTTTGGTTTGCATGCATAATTTAATTTTGGCATACATTCTAAATGATCAGGCCTGTAAAGCAGTAAAGATTGTCTTAGAACCAATGCATTTCATTCTCATATTAGTTTCTGCTTGTCCTTTCTAAGCCCTGATTTGCATAGCAAAAATGAGTGGCAATGAAAGGTTTAAAGTAAGAAAGTAAGCTTTGTTGTTGCAGAGCTCTCAAACTTGAGTGTGAAGCATGGGTGGTCTCATTTGCTATTCTCAGCCTTTTCCTTGTCTTGTGAACCAGTTGTCAGAGAACTTTTCACTCTTGCCGTGAGATGGTTAGTATAGCTACAGACCAGAAGCAAAGAATATTTGATGAGATTTTGTTGCTAACAACATAGAAGGAATTGGTATATTGGAGGGACCCAATCAATTATACATCCAAAAGAAACTAATAGTAGATTCTTCAGAGAAAGGTGCTTGTTGTCTTTAATCTGCTACATCCTTGTAGTTTTATTGAATAGCTTTGAACTTACTGGTTCAGAGGATAGCACTGTTCTGTGCTTAAAACAATTGATTGGACATCATCCTATTGATATATAGATAAAAGTTGTACTGCGAGTGCTTTAATTGTTAACTTGTTCTTGGCTGGGAAAAAAGAAACTCTTTTACCTACAAGCCAAAGTGAGATGGTGAGACTAATTAGAATTCAATATTCTTGAAAAGACTGCTGCAAATGTGTAGCCATACTGAAAGTTCAAGAAAAAATCACCGCAGAATGAAGGATAAAGAACTAAAAGGGGAAAATGTTCATTTGTTCATCTCCCAAGATTTTTCCACTTGAACTAGGGGAAAATGCTTTTAGCTCTAATACCTATCACATCAGCACTTAAGTATTAGAGATTCCTTCTAGGAAAATAAACTGAAATAATTTTTTCTACATTGCCCTTCATTAAAGAGGTCGGCTTTGAGGTGGCAAGTAGTACAACTAATTCCAGCCGCAAAAGGGTAAGCAAGATCTCAGCCTCTTAAAGAGAAGGAACATAAATGAGAGACTTTCAATCAGCTAAGCCTGATGAATTTCCTCTGAGGGTACTTAAAGAACTGACTGATGAAATCTTATGGCTGTTCAGTTATCTTTGAGAACTTGGGAAGGGTGAATGAACTGCCAGGAAATTGTCTCTGGACAACTATGGTCTCTGTCTTTATAAGAAATGGTGCTGAGAAATTACAGACCACCCAACTAACTTCAATTTCTAAAAAAAAATGAGCAATCAAATAAAATATTTCTAAGCACCTGAAAAGTAAGGAGATGAGGAACAGTCACCAGTGATTTGCCAAGAAGAAACAACGTGAAACAAATACAATTTCTTAAAATGGGTAACAGACCTTGCTCACTGAGGAGAAACAACAGATGCTGTCTGTCTTGATCTTAGCAAAACTTCTGACACTGTGTCACATGACATTTACATAAGCAAGCAAAGGAAAATGTATAGACAAAAAACCTAATGTATATGTATAAAATGAGTTTGAAAAGTGTAGTAGTTAGCAATGTTTCACTGTCAAAATGGAAGGCTAAATTGTATGGACTTTCACAGGAGTCTATCCTGGTTACTGTACTATCTGATACTGTCATTAATAATCTGGATGGTGGAAGAGAGGGATGTCCATTTTAGCACCGCAAGGCATGCAAATCCTTTTGTTGAGTCGGTGCCAGAGAGACTTAGATATGAATAGCTTTGTTTTTTCTGCCTTCTTGCCGCAGCCAAGTAGTTAGAAATGCAATTATGCTAGCTTGCCCACGTAAGAGAGCTCCCCCTCCAAAAATGTATCCCGCCTTATTCTAGAAGGGATTGTGCAACACCAGGCTGGGCTCGCAGAGTCAGCTGCAGAGTCACTGTTTATCCAGCAGTGATTCCCTCCCCACTCCTCTGCAACAGAGCTCCACATACTCAATGAGCGTGACTGTATATTCACCAAATTAATGTAAATTTTGTTGTTTGTCTGCTGAGTGTGTGGGGAGAGCAGGAGCATGCACACTGTTCAATGGTTGTGTTCATGTCAGTCATAAAAAATGAGTAGGCTGCAGGACTGATGAGCATTTTCAAACTCTGACATTGCAGCCAATTGGATCAGTTGTCTGACTGCCAAACACATCATTAATTTAGACATAATGGCAGTGAAACAAGCAGCAAGTAAAGGGGGATGGGTCTGAAAGGCAAGAGCCAACAGGTTTCATTAAAAAAAAAAAATCTAAAGCAAAAGAGGATTTTGTTTGCCTTTGTTTGCTCTCATTTGCTGGTATGTTGAACTCTACTAATTGATTCCATTAACAGGAGACCCGTCTTTGTGCGGAGACTGGAGTTTTAAGGACGAATGCTTTTACAGATTGAGTATATTATAAAGTTGATGTATTTGGCCTCTTAGGCAAGATGCAAAACAACATCCTTGAAGTTCCATTAGCGGAACATAGTGTTCACATCTACATGATCCCCATAATGACTACCTTATCAGCATACTTTAAAAAATAAGTTGAGAAAACTGCAAGCAGGGTCCCTAGGGGAAGGACATCTTCATGAGGATTCCTTATGAAGTTCTTCCTCATTCTTTCACCAGGAAGATCTGCCACACTTTCCATTAGATGGTGGAAATTTCTCAATCCCAGAGAGCTCCATGCCAAGGATCTGCTTGCCCCATTCTCCAGCAGTGCCTCTACCAGGCAGATGGGCAGGAACTGCTCTGTTTTGTAAAGCCAGCCAGTGTAAGTTTCTAAAGAGAACTTTTTAGGACAGAAATGGAGTTCAGATTATAGATTAAAAAGGCAAACTCTCTGAGGGACCACACCTCCTTTTGTTGAGTATGTTCAAGATGCTGTGGTACCCCTAATTTAATTCTTACCATATCAGTGCTACTTTCACATAGGAAGGCATTTTCCTTATGATAATGGTGATGATGTGCATCAGAGTCGCCAGAAATCAATGGAATTGATAAGGAAAACCACTGGGTTCACACAGTTGGGGCTCATGAACCACAGGTGATAGACAGACTATGGGATTCTGGACAAACATTGAGAAGTGGTATGGTATAGTTCCATAAATACCACTGGAATGTCCTCCAGTATATTGCCAGATAAAAGAGATATGTGACAGTGAGATTCTTTCATATGGCTGAATCCACATACATTCTGTGACCCAATTAGACTTGCAAACCAAAGACAGGTCTTTTTTAGGTCAAATAAATTAAGGAAAGATAAAATGAACGACCTGAATAAAAGATGATAACTATAAATTATGTCTTTTAATTTATGTCTTAACCTGTTTTGAAACGGCACAGACCCAAACTTTATTGGCTTTAAACAAAAAATTTCATGTCTTGCTTATGGACAATCTCAAGTCTTTTCAAAGTTAAAAAAGACATCCTGGTCCTTTGAAGACCCTCCCTGTATATCTATATGCAATCTGGATGATAAACAATATGCCACTGTGTCCAAATTGTAAGGACAGATGGTCTAGCACCAATGGAAATAATTTACTCAATAATATATCCTGTCAATTGAAAACTTGTCTCCATGAAGGACTACAATGGTCAAAAGGTGTATCTGTTCATTAGAAAATAAAAAGAAGGTTCCACCAGCTCCTGAAGTTCATGCTTTGTGAAAAGTGTTGTGGTTTTGGAAATTATTATCTATAACCTGTCAGTGATATTTTTTAGTGCTGGTAGTGTGGATGACAAAAAAGGAAGTTGTAATTGGAGGGCATTCATGCAGACAGTGACAGAATGCAAGGGCTGTATTCAACTCACCTGGCTTTAGGTCCACAGTGAAAATGGCTGTGTGTGAACCATTTGGCTAATTGATGGAGGAAAAGTGGTTCATCTAGAACTTGATTTCCATATACAAAACCCCCAATTTTTTTACGAGCTTTTGAGACACAAGATTCTCTCAGTTTTTAAAAAAACTATCTCATATTAAGGGACATCTCTTATGATCAACAGATTCTGGTATTCCACAAGTAATATGAATAAGGCAAGGGTTATGTGCATAAAAATTAAAGTATAAATACCTGTCATCAACAGAATGTTCTCAAAACTTCACAAGGTGGTTTCTTGTAGAGTAAGACTGTACTATTAAATAGGGCTGTGTTTTTTCTTCCAAGCTGATTTAATTTTAATTTTTTCAGTTCTGTTGCTATTACGTAAGTGGCAGAATCTTATTACTGGGGAAAAAAAAAAGCTTCATCATTTAATAACATAAAGCTGAAAATATGTGGAGCAGCTTCTCACAATTGCCTTGTACCATTTTAAACTTTTGTTTTGAAAGATAGCACTTCTTGGTAGAAAGAAAACCTTCTAAAATGTGGATGCTGCAGTGCTATTTTCATGAATCTACAGGCATCCAGACTGAATCAATAGTTCTAAGAGAAGTGCAAACTGTACCATTCATCTTAATGGAGTGTTTGCTTTGAAGCCTATTTATAACCTTGTAAACATTATTTTTATATTTATTGATTTACTTGCTTACTAGAATGGAAGTTCAGACTTCTTTCTGTAACAAATGGAGTTTTTTAAGTCTAGTTTTTAGGCTCTGCTTCCTACTTTATCCGGTCCCCACCCTGGCAATTTCACCAACACACATCAGAAAAATGGGCTAATTTTCCACTCAAAACCACATTTCTAAAAGTAAAGATCTTCCTGAAGCATCAGGCAGGAGATCGGGTATCCCCAGAAACCAATGCCCGTGAGAAATTCTGCGAAAGGAAGGAATTACCAGCTGTCTTGGTAAGTACCGTTGCCAAAGCTAACTGAGAAATCAAGAGCTAGCAGCTTGTTTCCACCAGAATCAGAACGAGGGCTGGTGGTACTTGGTTTTCTCCCAATGGCAATTCATAGTCTGCGTCATGATGCTGTCAATTGATGTCAGGAAACAAGGATGCCCATAACTTCAAAAGCTCTGAACTATCAGCAGGGAGTAAACAGAAGCAGCACCAATGATGAAGACATAAGAAACTTATTCCTGCAAGTAAGTGCAAATTTTGACAGAGGGAAGGTGAATGAAACGAACCCCACTGTCACTGTCTTTCACTGCTGAACACTCCTGTAGTATGCTTGAGTTATTCAGGCTGGAGCGTGAATTTCTTTTTTTACATAATACAGACCTCCACTAATATTTATTTCTGTAACACAGTCAGTTACACATCTGTATCAATTTGCTTCACAGTCTTGCTCTGTAATTAATTTTATTTCGATACTGGAAATTTCAGGACATTTCACTAAAACGCGGAATATAGAAAGATTATGCAACTCTTGAAAATATTCCAGCATCTTAAAATGGTAAAACATAATTTCTGCTGAAAAAAATAGGACATCAGATCTGCATACATTGCCAGCCAAAGGAAACAGTTCGCACCACGGGCAGACAACTGTTTTGTCGTGCTCACTGACGAAGCAAGCGCAGGCTCTTTGTTTAGTGAAGAAGAAAGAGAGGTGAAACACTTGAACTGACGGAGAGACTCTGCTGCCAGAGTCACCTTTGAAAGGTTCCCCAAATGACCAGCCTCACAAGAGCGAGCAGCCGCGCTGTCGGCATAAACGAGATGACACAGTGCAAACAACACCGAGCACGGAACGCTTCCCCCTCCCTCTGACAGAGAAGGAATAAACCCGCAACCGTCCTCTCCTTACAAACCAAGAGGAAGGAGACTCCAGCAGGGCTGCGTGTTAACAAAATAAAAATGCTTTTATCCAGCATTTGGAGTGCTGTGGTGGGAGCTGACTCTGCGGTGGGCTCAGACCCCCCTGGAGGAACTCAGCACCCTCCTCTCCCACTGACGGCAAGGGACCAGAGAGCTTGTGCCCAGGTCCTCCTCGCGCCAAACTGACGCAGACAAAGAATAAAGAGGGTTTGTTTATTCAATAAGAATCAGCGGTGTACCTTTTTTTGCTGTTTGAGTTCACATTAGAGTGAATTAAACTGGAAAAATGGGGAGTAGCAGGGGGTTGTATAGTCTAATCTGAAATGGACGTGCCGGATTCTGAATTGCTAAAATCCCTGATCAGCCATGAGATGGTTCAGCAGATAAGTCTGATATTGAGTAGGCGTCCCTCAGTCTACATACTTTTCTGAACTGCTTTTGTCTCAAAAAAATCTCATGACATGTCTCTCTCATGGGCTGAAAGCTCATCCCAGTGTCAGTCAATCAGACAGTACAAAAATAGAGCTTCCCCTTGATATATCAGAAGAACATTTCCTTAATAGTCTAACCACAGTCCTGGTGGCCCACAGTGCCTGAAGGTCTGTCTTGGAGTGGCCCATGCGAGGTGTTGCATTTAGAAGAAGGAGCAAATGGTCTGTGAGGGGTGATCAGGGAGCAACTTTCTTGTAAAAAGCACAGCGAGGCGCTGAGGAGCTCAGCATGCTCAGGACCAGAGGGTTTCCTTGCACAAAACCCGGGGTCCTGAGCACAGCCCCTGGATAAAGCTGCAAGGGTCTAAAGTTTGGACCACTTTTTTCCTGAGAGTGGTGATGAGGCAGCAATTAAACCACACTAATGCCCTCACAAATCAAGTCTTGGTTCTTTGGTGGCTCAAGGCTAATTAAAGTATTTTGTTCTAAAAGCTCTTAAAGAAAATCTCAAAAGCTTTAATTTCTGACAGTGCCTCTTCTTTATATCATGAGGAGAAGAGACATTTTCTCTGACAAGCTTGAAGCAAAAAGAGAATTTAACAGATGTGGTGTCCTCATCCCAATTTACTGCTCCTTTCAGTCCCTGAGAGCCCAGTAGAACCACTGATTCTCTCAAAACCATCCTGCTCCACAGGTATTTACATAATGCGTTATTTTCTGTCTGTGTGTCTTTCCATATCTGCTTCTCAAATTCCCTCTCGGCTTTCCTAATTCCTATCCTATCTTTTACCTCTTATAAATTGTGCTATTGGCTTCAGCTGGGTTTGAATTCCATTCTCCAAAGCACTTGTCCCTGATACAATGACAACCTTGAAGCCTGCCATCTAAATGTGGTTGGTTTTTTTTTTTAAACTTTCCTTTTTAGTTCCTTTTTTGTTTAGTTACCTGTGCTTTCTGTTAATCCATTGTAATATGCTTAACTGGTAACCATGCTGGTTCTATGTGTCTGCTCACTCTTACCATACAGCATGAAATTAGGTCAGAATTAAATGTGAGTAAGTGTGGATTTGTTTGTTAAAAATATTGCAACCTCAGTTTTCAATCTAAGTAAAGTTTGGGTGAGTTTAGCTCTAGATCAGCATGAGTTTATGTTCTGTCCAAAGCAGATAGTCCAGTCCTGTCCAAAACTGCAGCGGTAGGAATGATATGTACAAACAGTAGTGCATGATTATTTAAATAGCAATCCCTCCTGCTTTGCAGTTTTCATTAGTTTCCTATATTTAAGTAAGTGAAGAGCCTGTGAGTAGTGACTGAAGTAGAAAAAATGGGCTGTTTAGACTTTTGAAAGCATTCCAATGTTATTCTATTTGCTATGAATAAAAAAGTCAAATATAGCATATCTAGTGATGCAGAGATCTTCTAGTGATTAACATTGCTTGGATGATCTGAAGCACATCTTGATTTCGAGACTGGTCTGACTGCATGACTATACAAACTTTAGGTGGAGAACAGTACCATTCCTATTAAGATGTTTAAGGTAAAGACATTTGGATAAATGCATTACTGTCATTAGTTATGAAATGCCAAACCCTGTCTCTTTTCATGTTTTTTTAATGATTTTGTGGTATCAGAACCTTTAAAAACAAATTCTGTTGCCCTGTCTGCCAATGTTCAGAGATATACACAGTCTAGACTTCCCAATTTACCTGCATGCACTTAGTATTCTCAGAACTATTCTTCTGGTATGTCCTTTCACTGTCATAAATGAGGAGAAGCACTGCTTGAGGAAAATATTTCTATTCACAGAGCATGTGTTCTCCCCTACAGCTGTATGTTGAAATCTGTGCTAGTGTCGACTGCTGAGGCCAGCCGGTGCTCTTCAGCCTCGTAGTGTTCCTCCAGGTAGCCAGGCTGCTGCAGCTATGGGGCGAGTGCAAGGGTCTTACACGGACCTGCAGCAGGGCCTCATCTGCTCAGAAATTTTCAAGAAAAACTGTGTTCAATGGAATAATGGAGAATGATCCATGACTCTGCTCTTGGCAATAAATATTTTTTGTTCCCTCAGCATATTTGCTTTCATTTGGTGTCCTTCTCCAAATGATACTGAGCTGTGTACCTTTTTTTGCTGGAGGCTGGCATGGCCATACCTCATTGCAGAAGCAGATGAATTGACCAAGAAGCCACCTAAGCTAGAAAACGAAAAAAGTTGAGGAGAAAGGACTGCTTAAAAAGCCTGCAGTTCTCAAGAAGGCTCAATGTTGGGCTGCAAAGAAGGGCTCCCGAAGTCTCTGCTGTGAATCTGCTCCTGAAATCAAGTGTCAGCAGCAACTTTACCCTTTCCTATCCTTCGCCTGCCCTACAAATAACAATCGACTCGGTGACAATGACCAACCGATTACCAAATATTTTGGGAGAATAAGGGAGGAGATCGCTCCGTTCTCTTCTCTGCCTGCTGGAGCTTGAACCCCCTCCAACTATGGCAGGATCCAGGCACTGAATTCAGGGTCGTCGTGTCCAGTCCTCTCCTGATGAGGCGTTTCCACTTTACATATAAAACTTCAGTACCTATTTTGCAAAGCCCACGAGGGCTTAAACAGAATCGTGATGCCTAGCTGCTCCGTGCTACTCATGGCTTGGCTGCACAGATGTATGTGTCGTCACAGGGATGAAGGTACCTTTGGGACTTCTCTGGTGTGTGCACATAATTGTCATGCTTCCGTGATGTGCAACAGTTTTGAGAATCAGTATTTTGAATCCAGCCTACACCCTATAAACTTGTGCCTGCAACATGGACAAGCAAAGTCCTCTCTCAGTGCTTTCAATTAAATTAGTGCCTTCAGAAACAGAATTCACACATTAAATGATGCATGACTGAAACTGGAGTGAACTAAATGAAGAAATTCAATGTATGATTATTCACTTAAATGGTTATATTATTATACTGCAGAAATATGCCAAATCCCAGTTTCACTCTCAGCGTCACAAATCCTGGGCCGCTGAGCCCCATGCTAAATTGTGATCGTACTAAGCCATGCAGCACTCACAGTGTATGTTTTCTGCAATGTTTCTTCACTTTTCCCAAATATTTTGTGGTATATCTGCGTCCTAAAAGAGATAATTCCAGCCAGTAAACACAGCAAATAGCTGCATTTACTTTTTAAGACCTGGTGAGAGATAATAAATGTGCTGTCATTGAGTTCTGTGTCCCATTCTCTCCACATGGATGAGCAGTGCAAATAACAACCATGCTGTCATACTGTAGTCTCATTATCTGGAGTGATCTTCCCTGCTTGGATATTATACTATGACCTAGTACTCTCCCAGTACTTCTCTCCTGCCTTTGTCTCTGCTGCAGACTGCAGCATTTCTGAGGCAAATACTGCTTTTGTGATGAACATCTGAGCCTCTTGTGTATTTTGATTACCTCAGAAATATAAACAAATATAGTAGTGTTGGTTTATTTTATGTCATCGGGGAGGGATTTATTTCACATATGTGAGAAAAAGGACCTAAGATCACTCTTCCTAGCATTTCAGGGAATCATAACAATAACTCGGGTCAACAATGACTTCTGGAGGCCATCTGGTCAGCCCCGAGTTCAAAGCAGGACCAACTCTGTAGTTAGATCTGGTTGCTCAGGGGCGCATCCAGGAGCGTACTGAGTATCTCCAAGGGTGGAGGTTCCACAGCCTCTGCGGGCGCCTCTGCCAGTGCCTACCCACTCCCTTCGTGACAATTATTTTCCTTGTCTTCTGTCAGAATTTCCCTTGTTGCCTCTTGTCTTTTCTATCATTATCTATTCCCCTTGCTCCACCCTCCAAATCCTGTTATCTGATAATTTGGTTTCCTACAAGAGGACTTACCCACAGCACAGACACCTAGCTCGTATTACATTAGGTAAGAAAATGTCAGTAGCAAACTCTGTTCCTGCTGTGCCTTTCTCCAGCACTGGGAACTAGAAGATGTATAAGAGGTCTGTGTGTGTGTACGTATATAAGAAAGTACTTCTCAGAAGCCCATGTTCCTTGCTCTGATGTCTTGTAACCCTGAAGACTTAAGGTCTAAGCCAGTTTTCCTATAAAAGCGTGTTCTGTCACAGGACACGTAGGCTGCGGTGGAGCCCTAAGGGCACACAGCCCTCACAAGCTTGTGGCTGGGCTGGGGGGTCCCAAGGCATGGGTGCGCATCGCCGGGCAGCACGCCAGAGACCTCGACTAACGGGGCTGTCTCGGTGCTACTGCAGCATCCAGCTGCACCGAAAGGTTTCTGGACAAACGTGGGACTGGCTTGGAGCCCATCTCCAGGGGTAGGTGACTTACCAGCAGGTAGCAACAAAATATAGGCAAGGAGCAGATACAAATAGGACCTTACAAACTACTTCTGAGCACACCCTTTTTACTGTTACAAAACAATAAAGTAGGGAAGGTGCATTTAGCCATTCATCATTCCTTTCATTAGAATGCACATAAGGCTCTTCAACAGGACACTGCAATGGTGCTGACACTTTTCTGTGATTGTAGCACTATGTCAGAATCACTCGCCGGTGAAGAACTGCAGGGGATTTGGAAGGCTTGAGGGGGATTTTTCTTTTTAGTTTCATACTTCATTTTTTTGATTTCATAATGCCAAAAACGGAGGAAGAAAATCAGGTCTGTGACCTTCTCCAGTTATCCAAGTAGAGTCAGTTCTAGTTTTCCGTTTTTTACATATTTATTCATTATAATGTCTGAATGGGTACTATTTTAATTTGCTTCTCTTACACTTCTTTCCTTTACAGTTTTGTTAGTTAATACTACTTTACAAAACACACTCATCTCAATATACAGAAATCTGACAATTGTAATCTTTTGGTGATAATGGGAAGTATATTTGTACACCTACAACACACTGAATTAAGATCTTACTCATTATCAGTTCTTTTTCAACCCCCTCTGTTTTCTCTAGATACGGGTGTAGGTTTTGTCCCTATCAGGACTTTTTTGTCTCAAACTATGATGCAAGCTTCGTTTTAAAATAATCTCACTGTATTTTTAAACAGTAACTATTCCATGTTCTGTATTTTTTTTCTGATTCCCTTTCTTTGTGTTTTTCATCCTACACAGAAATAAGCTGCAGAAAGTACCTCTCTCTTTCTCTCTCCGTGAATGTATAATACATACAATATATCTATCATATTTGTAGCAGCTTATTTGTATAGGCTGAAGAGGTATTTTGTGGAATATTTCTCGGGGATATAGGTTTGTAGAGGGGAGGGTTTGTAGTATGCTTTATAAAAAGAGAAACACTGCAGTATTTCTGGATATTCATTACTCCACACTGCAGGTAGTCAGAATGTGGAGGAACCTCTCTGTGGACCTTCGATTTGGTAAAAGCAGAAGTTACACAGGTTAGCGAGCTGTTGTCAGGAAGTATGCTTTAGAAGTCATGGCTCAAAGCTATTCTTCTCGATGTAGAAGCAATCCAGTTTGTTCACAGGCATAAACAGTGTGTTCTAGTGAGTTGTCAGGAATCATTGATTTGAAAGACGGCTCCCACTACTATTGAAGCAACTTGTAAAGTATTATAGCCTACCTTCTCTTTAACAGGAATGATTTGTATCTACCAAGAAGTGTGCTTTTATTTTTTCCCTTGGAATAAATGGGGAGCACAAATCCAAGATTTTAAGATTTCAGCTACAACAGAAGGGTCCTGTTTTTCAACAACCAGGAGGTTGAATTGTATTATAGAAGTTTGATTTGTAGTGGTGTATGGTGATGGAAAATAATTTGTGAATCATTCTGCTGGCCTCTAGTTGGACAATGCTGAGCTTTACAACATCCAGATATAAATGAGCCACAGATACATTCCTTGTGACCAAGAATCTTATGTCTGTGTAGGAAGAATAAAATCTGGAAAACCTTTATTTTACATAAAATGATTAGAGCTATTTTGTAAGTATTTATGACCAATAGTCAGCAGTCAGGTAGTAAAAATACCTTCACTGCAACTACATGGATTGCAATGAAAATGCTAATTATGGATGTCCCGGTATAGATAGGCAGTCCCATCTGCCTTCACCTCACCTGCATGACGGTAGTGCCTCCATGCCTGAGAAATATGCATGTGCCTGATTGCCTTTGGCCTGCCCAGCGACTGGAGGATGGACTGGGGATGGAGACAGGAGTAAGTAAGGAGGAATCATAGCTGTAGCCTCCTGGCATGCAGGTCTATGCTAAATCTTGCTGCAGAGTTCATGGGTTAGGTGATGCAAACGAGAGGTGTGCCAAAGTATTTTTGGCATCTCTTTCAAAAAATACCAGGGAGGTACTGGAAAACTGCGTTCAGGTGGGTTCGAGGAACAGGCTGAGAGAGCTCCACTAAGGTGAAGTGCCCGCAGATTATTCCAACAGCTGGGGAAGGGACATTTCCTCATTCCTGAGACCAGGGTGCTGCTGTCAGCACTAACTAGCAATCTTTATTCTCTTTGTGGTTCCAATGACCAAGGTATAGCTGTCTACTCTGCAGTGCTCTTACAACATGTAGGAGGAACCTCTGCGCTTTTAAAGTGAGCATAAGCCATCCTGGCAAATACGTTTATTTTATTCAAGTCCTAGACACATATTTTAAAGAAAAATATGGTCTTCTCCCCTTTACTTCCACTTCTATTCACACCTCTGACATTTACCAATACAGAAAAAGAGGATGCATACAAAAATGTAATATTTATAAACTCGTAAACAGTTAGAATGGTACAAAATGTAATAGTTTGTATCCAGTTTGAAAGAGCTCAAATAAGGAGGCAACAGAAGTAAAATTAGAGTAAGTAAAGTAAGAGAGAGTAAAAGTAAAAAGAGAGCAGTGACATGGATAATACAGAGAAGTGAATGTGGCTTGCAATGAAAATGAATCCCAGTGAGCATCTACTGTTAACTAAGCCACAAGAAGCTGCTGGCAACAATACTTTGGGTGATAATGGCCATCTCATTGCAGTTGTTTTCTACTCTTTTGTCCCCAAATACTGCCATTAAATCAAAACCCTTCATAAAACCCATCACACCTAACATATGTTCAGAAGTATTTCTGAAACTAGCTGTTGTCTCTGTTCTGATTTCACTGGTGGGGTATCTACATCAAAATCACTGCTATTTTAATTGGCACATGCTGACAGATTTTTGGTGCACTTTATAGACAAATATGGAAAGTTAATTTCCCTCTCAGCACTATTCTTCATCCAAGTGACAATTGCAAGTCCTTTTTAAGAGCAGGTCTTAAAAAAGGTCTTTCAGGACAGATGATTGAGCAGTCCTGCAGGACATAACTTTTTTGCTGAGGTATTCTACTGAGCAATGCACACTGGCAGTCTAATGTTACCTGAAAGCTCTTTCCTTGTCTGTGCCGAGTGCCTTTTGTAACTGCATCCTATAGAGAAAGCATATGCCACACAGGGTCCAGAGGAGAATCCACTGGGTCACAGCTGGAGCATACTGGCAGTGAGGGCTGCTTGGGGAGTTTACGTGGCATCTGTTCTTTGCAGAGGGAACTTGAATTTCTAGCGGTGGGACTCTGGATGGTCCCTGCCTCTTGTGCACCACGATGCTTCCAGAGTTCATCCTTGACCAATTCTCAGAGCCAGTCCAAGGCTTCACAAGGCTAAAGCCAAATTAAATGCATCTGAGGGATGAAAAGAAAATGAATTTCAGGGCACCATCTTTCCAAGTTTGGGGAACTGAGGCTGAGCGAGTATTTCTGCCCCTGACGCAGGCAGCCGTCGCTCCACTGCCTGGGCAGCCGGTCTCATCCTGCGCCTCCCCGCCAGCCCTGGGGCGAGTGTCTGCCCCGCAGGCACTACGAGATGCTCCCAGGCAACTGGAAGGGGGGTCCCATGGCTGACTTCCACTCCCCGGCTTCCCTTGGCTCCTTCCCTGCTCTTGGAGCTTCTACCAGCCGCACAGCCGTGTCCCTCAGCAGCAGCAGCACAAACCAGGGCGCAGCGGTACGGAGCTCGCAAGAGTCTCCACAGGCTGGGCAAAGGAATGAGGCTACAGCTACTAAACTTGGGAGATTTCCCTCTCTCTCTTTAGACCATGATTTTGTCGCTCTTATTCATGTGCCACGCTCGGAACCTGCTGCTTTGCTTATGCCTAAAGCAAACCCCCTCCACGACGTTACCTGAAATGCCGGCACAAATATACCGCTTGGTTTTGCTTCAAGTTGCACAGCAGGATAAAGAATGACAATTCAGACAAAGATACGAGTTTTGTCAATGGTGTATTTGAAGAAATTCGACACAGACATTTCCCTCATATGCTGCCATCAATTTGCATTTAGTATGGACAGCTAAAACTCATTAGACTTTAGCCCTGTAGATCTTCAGGACCATGATTCTGGATACGACTAGCCTTCAAGACAAGTAGTGCAAAAGGTAAAGAAAAACAAACAGCAAAAATAACTCTATAAGCTAATAATAATTTCTGTAGAATGTAATGTAGAGGCGTGTAGCAGTGTTTACTAGCTTCTAAAAGAGTAGCTTTGTAGAGATAACAGTTCATTAAAATGAGAATAGCAGGGAACCTGAGTTATTTTGCTGATTCATGAAGACTGCAAACACAAATGCTGGTAGAGTAGTCATTCAGTGTGCTTCCCATTACATTAACAGAACTGTTCTGGGTATTACTACTAGAAAAAAACAACCTATAGAATCAAGTACTTAGGATCTGATTTTCAAATTGCCCTCCTTTTTGCATTTGCATTGATGTTTTGCATTTGTTTGAAGCTTGCATCTGCTTCCAAACAATAAGCACTAATTTTAAACCTGTTTAGTACTCATTTAACCCAGATAGTTCTTTTGTGGCCATTTCACATGCATCTGGGATTCAGTGCAAAGAGGTTGCATGGAACAAAATGAGAGGAAAATGCTACTAACCAGCAGCTGCAAGAAAGGGCCAAAAGAAAAAAAAAGTGAAAACACTATATGAATATGCTACCATTATGACTTGAGAAGCAGGCACATAGTGACCCTGTGATTATGATAGGTAGAAGCTGCTGTGGATGATGACTGGCTACGGGGAAACCTAAGCCTGGTGTGTGTGAGACATACTTCTCACTGTTTCAATGGATCTTTGATGTGCTTTAAATAACTTGCATTACTTACATGCCAGCTGAGGTTCAATGAAGATTGCCAGAGCTTTACACTCAAAAAGACATTATAAGGAACAGAACATCAGATAATGGCAATATTAGGAACCCATTTCCTGTAACAATTAAAGCATCCACTGTGAGGGTGGTGAGGCACTGGAACAGGCTGCCCAGAGGAGTTGTGGATGCCCCATCCCTGGAAGTGTTCAAGGTTGGATGGGGCTTGGAGCAACCTGGTCTAGTGGAAGGTGTCCCTGCCCATGGCAGGGGGGTTGGAACTAGATGGTCTTTAAGGTCCCTTCCAACCCAAACCATTCTGTGACTCTGTGATTCTATGATTCTTTTGTGGAAATTCCAAAAGGATCATGGGTTTTATTCATATAAGGGGCATTTAAAAAATGTCCTTGCAGTGGGACATGGACTATCACAGACAAACTGAAACAGATGTAGCTGCAGGTAACTGAGGTGGTAGTTTTCCCATCCCTCTGTTTGGGGTGGTGCCCGACTTCCAAACACTTGGTTCACCATATGCTGATTTAGATCCTCCTTCTAATGGAGGCAAGCTTGCACTAAGATGCCAAACTGTTGCCTGAAATATTTGGAGTGGGGGTGTGTGTTCCCATCTGCTGTCTCTGCTGTCAGCCATAGGCAAA
The DNA here is from genome assembly GCF_900496995.4 of Aquila chrysaetos chrysaetos. Lineage (NCBI taxonomy): Eukaryota > Metazoa > Chordata > Aves > Accipitriformes > Accipitridae > Aquila > Aquila chrysaetos. Next base: position 1,859,345 of record NC_044026.1, on the reverse strand, counting down.
AAGACCTTACAAACAGTTGATAGGGAAGAAATCAGCTTGTTAAAAACCTGTTCGTTTGTTCACTGAATGTGAGCCAAAACCCAAAAGTACCTAAACAACATCTAGTTCACCTCTGACCAAGGCTGCAGTCACTTTCGATATTCGTAGTCATAAACCCCAAAGCTAATGAGGACTGAACAGCTGAATGCATGTTACCTAGACACACCATGGCCCAAATGCAGCTCTCATTTAATCAGATTAAATTAACTGGAAGTCAGTGACATGACCTAGTCAAAAGTCCACTGAGGTTAAGGATGTATGTGCTCACTTGGATTCCATCATTAGGTAATAATCATGGGTGAGAGGAGAGCTGTTCACTCAATTTAACCACCTGTAACACAATACAGCGTCACAAAGTCCTTGGGATCCAAATCAAAAGAGGTCCAAGCCTGGAAACTCTACCCACTCGTAATCTTCTATGGTAGCATTTGTCTTCTTTCATTACATCAATGTTAATGGGACTTGTGGGCGATGTGGTGCTTCTCAGCCTGAAACTGGGGTTGTATTCCCAGAGCAGCACCTGCTGTAAGGTGAGCTCTTGCAATCTGTCACCCCTGCTCCCACACTAGATTTCTTACTACCTTTTTCCTACAGAGACTCAACATACAACAACGTGATAGACATCTGGAACAAGTCACGGTGCCAAATGCCACATCTGCAGTTCCATTTTAAGGCAATGAGAGGACTTGATGTTAACTGCTTCTATTTACCGTCAGCCACTGACATCATTTGGGAAATTAGTGGGAAAACAGTGATGCCAGAAATGTCCCTTTATGTATATCTGAATATGATTTCCCTTTCACCTGTCTGCAAATGTGGTTCATAAAATGTCTATTTTGATTCCAGCATATTATCTTAATCTTAACACTGTCTCAGCTTTGTCTTAGCACAGTGAGCTGATCTCACTCTGACTCTGTTAAAAAAGACTCAGAGAAAGTCTTTAGGAAAGCATACAATGTTTCTGTACCTAGAACTTTTCCTTTGTTGTACAGTAGGAAACTGAAATGAGGGATCATTTTTCAAAGTAGAGTGTGTAGAAGTGTGGCTTCAGAGTTTCATGGTTCTTAAGCAGCTGTTGTTCCTCCTGAGATCAGTGGATTTGCAGGAGTTCGCCATATTTGATGCAAGTCTCTTATTTAATGCTACTCAGAAAATTAGAAATTTAATTAAAAAGATATCTTTCTGGAAATTTAGCTTGAATTAATTCATCTTTTTTAAGTATGGAGAAGGTATTTATATAAAACAAACTCGACCCTTTACATCTTGCTTTCCTGGATAAAACGAACAGTTCAAATAATAAGTAAAAAAAACCCAGATTTTTTTAAAGACCTGAGTTTTCTGGCTGTACAATCTAGTGCAGCAAAAGAGGTCTCAAAATAAAATCAGGAGACCATCAGCTGCCTCTCCTTCACCCAAAGCTTACACGTATTACTGGATCAAAAACATGAAACCCTTTAATGGAACACTACCCAATACAACACATATAATTGAATAACCTTGAGAGGAAAGATTGGGGAGTTAAGGGAGAAGATCAATTTAAAATCACTTAATGGATGGAGGCATTTAAAATTTCATAGACTGAAGAAGGTGAAAGGTGCTATGGAATAATTGCTTCCATCCTCTGGAGATAGTGTCTTAAGATGTAAATGAGAGTCCATGTTCCAGTGATTTATCATATGAGAAATATACCATCACCAAAGGAAAGAAAATTGTGAGATAGAGTAATTTCTGAACCCTGGAAAGGCTGCTTCACCTGAGGCTTGATCCAGTGTCCACTGAGGTCAGTGGGAGATTTTATTCTCACTGAAAGATGCCAGTGGACTTCAGTCAGTATTGCATGAGGCCCCTTATGATGGTGTAGTTTTGCAGGAGAGAAATACATTGTTATGAAATAGAAGTCAGCTCCTGAAGCAAAAGTCTGTAGCACTCCTGCACAGAAACGGGCTCCCTGAAATGAACACATTTGGCCACAGCAAGAGCAAAAACTTTGGAACCGGAGAGGTTTAGAGGGTCTGTCTAAACTCTTTGGTGGCCATGGGTGCATGGCCTGCTCTACGCATCGCATGCACCGCAGCTTACAATGTGCATCTACATTGCAAGACTCAGAACATCTGCAGCTTAGTAGATTACACAGCCAATAACGCCTTGTTGTGTGCAGCACCATGCAGTTGTAAATAGGGCCCCGCACTCGCTGGTCTGTCATGGATTTGATGTTTCTTGTCCCTAGAAGGCAGTCTTGGGCATATGGTGGTCTGGAGAAGTGGGGACAGCCATGCTCAAGCGTGGTTCTTCCATGCTGCGGATAGTCATGGAAGTTTGGGACTGTGCTAAGGATGGCACAAGTCCAAGTCTTTGTCTTGCGATGCCCTGGAGCTTATACAAATTCCTTGTGTGAAAGCATCCAAGCAGTATCAAAGCTTGGGACTTACTGGTTTCGGTGTAGAACTGGACCTACTCCTAAAATCAATATATACCTTGCCAGAGGAGCTAGGAACCAGTCTTTGGCAAAAATGCATCTCAAGGATGGAGCCACTTGGGGCGCAGCAAGTCCAATTTTGGACAGCTTCTTGCACATGGTGCATTTCATCTGATACAAACAAACAGAAGAACTCTGTAAGTAGCTCTATGTGACTAGCATGTCACACTTTTCAGCTGATAGAATTTATGTGACATATTAATCATCTTCTAACATAGATCAAAGTATTGCACCAAAGTCCTATCCTTTCTTTTCCTTTCTGTGTTTTTTATTTACTTCATTATTTACTTTTTCCCTGGTGCCTAACTCATGGCGGAAAAAAATCACATAACCCAAGAAAGGTTTTTTTATGGAGAAACTTTAGTGTGGAAAACTCTCCCCACTGTACACCTCTCTCTTCTTAAATGCACGTCAGCTAATCTCTGCTGGCCTTGCCAGAGGCTGAAGAAACAAGTTTACAAAGTAGAGATCCTCCTAACCGCTATCTCACTCTTCCAAGCCCTCCATCTCACAGGAAATGGTTCTTTCTCTAAACTCTGACACTGCTGCTGCTGAAGTACACTTCAGTTTTGAACACGTTATTCTACCATTCATAGGCCTTTGAACTGTTGCTTTTAAATGTGGCTGTTGAATTAATGAATAATTTTGCCAGGTGTTAGAGCACATGAAGGGAATACCAGCCATACACATTGCTTGATCTGTGCTCATTTTTATGTTAGAAGATGTTTATTAGGGTAAGATGAAAGGTCTGGCTCATTCCCATACCTTTAATATGAAATTCTAATAATGAAGACAGAGATAGCAAAAAACTTTTGAGAAATGAGTAAATAAATATGATTTACAGAGCCAAGGAAACCAACTCATTTATCTATATGCAAAACTCATTAAAAATATTGCTTATTTAATCTGACTGAGATTAAAGGAATAATGCTGTTTTATCAGGTTGCCATCTTTTCTGGTGAGAACCATGACATATCAGTGACTACAAAATACATAAAAAATAAAGAGGCTTCAAGTGTTATAGCACCTGAGGTGCCTGATTTTGTTGGAGGAAACTGAAAAGAGATTTAGTTGCCATTCATTTGCTGACAAATGAACATCTATCTTTACACTTCTGGCTGGCCACGAACAGAAGCCACGGAGGAGTTTTTCTCCCAGGTTGACCTGCTTTTGAGCGGTGGTGGTAGGGAAGTGGAAGGATTGCCCTTCTTTGAAGGCCCAGAGATAGATCTCACCTAAGCACAAACTCTGCATGGGTGGTGGAGCTGTTGGCCTTGGGCTGTGCCTGGATTTAGGTTTGGATGTATGCCGTGACATGGTTAGAGGTCCTAGTCTCCCACTTATCCAGACTAACACCTCAGTAAGGCATGGTCTATTCTCACCTGGGTTGTAGGTCAAGGTTTTCCCTGTGTAGAAATCAGGATACAGTATCCTCCCAAGTCTTTCTACAGGATGAGGTGTGTATGCAGAACTGGAGGATGCTCACTGCATGAACTGGTATAGATTTAGCCGTAATGATACAGAAAACCTCTCCGTGGCCATCTGTTTGCTTTGCTCACAAGCTTACATTAATGGTCACCACTTTTGTAGTCCAGAAAGAAAATTTTCTCTTAACAGGACTGACAAGGTTTATCAATCTTTTTTGTTTTCTCCTGAAGTATGATCCACTTCGTGGGATGTCTGGATAACTGACAATATAGAGCATAGGATATTGGCTATCCTGAGGTCATTGCCTTTCTTTTCCAGTGGCTTCTGATCACTTATGCTATAGTTTATAATTCTGCACTACTAATACTTTGCTTTCCTGATGTGCTTTGTCATATAACTGTTATGGCATTTGAGTTCAACAGAGCAGTGAAAGATTCACACCGTCTACTCTCCAGGCCTTCGCGTCCCTGGCTTCCTCGAAGTCAGTGAAAAGAAACAGCCTTGATGTTTAGGCACTGGCAGGGAGAATCTAGCTGGGAGGGACGTGATGAAGCAGTGCCTCATGGGCTGTTGAGTAAGTGTCCTGAGTAAGTCTTCTGGGTTGAATCTCCATCACAGGCCTTCCTGTAGTGCGTAGGGTCTGGTGGTCCCTTCCTAGTCTCTCCGCAAAGCCAAACCCACCACGCACACAGTTCTTCCCCCGGCGAGTGACGGGACAGAGAACGAAGCGCGTGTAACAAAAGTTGGTCTCGGCACTCAAGGGGAGCTCAGTGTCTAGAGCCACAAAGGCAGCGTTAGAAGCTACCTAGAAAATAAACCTTACAGGGAAAAACTGAGGAAAGATAATGAACAAATGTATGAGCCACAATGTTTGTCACTTTATAAAGTTTATTATGATGTGCTTAGATCAACTGTTGTGCTATCCAAGAAATAGTGCTTTCCCCTCTGCTGGTCTTAGCCAACAATTGCTACTTAACACTGAGAAACAGGCATCTTAAGAAAAAGGACAGAGACAAAGAACCTCTCCTTGAATACACTGATATTAAGATAATGAAAGGTTTCAATGGTAGTATTATTAAAGGCTGACAATACTGGGTTTTATGATTCTCTTTATACAGTTCAGATAAATTAAATAAAACTAGCTCTTATCTATACAGCTCCTAAAGCCACGCTGTAACAATAGTCTCAAGATCATCTTCAGTGAGATACCTGAAGCCAGGGCAGGTCTGTGAGGAAGGAGCAAATGTCAGGTGCAGCGTTTAGACTACTAAGAGAGGTACGAGCAGGACTGAAGTGATGACCTACAAATTTCCTGTATGTTGCATGTACGTCAAATACAAAGGAAGAGTAATCAAAACAACATGGTAAAGATAAAAATGACAAAATTTGTGGTGGGTGTAACACCACTGACACCTTAACTGATAGCTCAGTGTCAAAGATATGATGCATATGAAACTCACTGTAAAAATGTCGGCATTTGTCAGGTGTGACATCTACCCAGGACTGAGACACACGTAGGTCAAATTGCAACTTCTGCTCCTTCAGCATGTAGACCATTCATCTCTAATGCAACCCCAAATATAAAGTGATTAAGTAGAGCCTAGGAAAGCCTTCAGATGAATAAACTATGTTTAAAACCATCTTCAACTTCTCGTTGGTAAACACTATGCCTGTCTACTAATATATATTGAGAAAATTAGTGTTTTCATGCAATGTTTTATGGTACATTACCTAAACTCAATGAGCAACTCACACTCTGTGTTTCATTGCTAACAGTGGATCACAATGTTTTACTACCAACTATGGGTGTCACAGCAATAATTTGACAGGCAATAAAAGGAGAATATGCTCTTTGGTGCAGTTTTCACAGTCTATTCTACACAGTCTCAATCACTGAAGTGGAAAAAATGAAGATATACAGCTTAACCAGTATGTTTACATGCATCTAACTAGGTATGTTCTTTAAAAATTAATTGAATTACATGTATAAATAAAAATGCTTTGGTTACGGCTTTATGAATTTGAAGGAGCTTTGAAAGAACTGTCAAGTTCAGAAAGGAAAAATGCAAACATTTTTCTGATACTGAAAAAGTGCTACAATGTCTTTTTTCTTTGGCTATTTCCATAATACTAGGCATTAAGTTAAGTAAGTTCTTCATTAACTATTAAACTAACTGAGATTTTTGATTTCCAGGTGAAACTGAAAGAATCCCATCAGACTTAACAGGACAAAAACCTCAAGCCATTTTAAGGATGCCAATGTTGTCTCAGCTCACCGAGATACTTAGATATATAAAATTCAACAGGATGGCTCACTCAGGTTGGGTATGTGCTGATGGGATCCTAAAGCAGGGCACATCTGGCTGTTTTGTTTCTTTACTACAGTTCCCTAAAATACCATTAAAGTTGCACAGTTAAGAATTAAAAATCAGGAAATATTGAAGAAATGGTGTGGTCACTCTTATCCCTTGTGTGGTACAGCACAATGTTTAGTTAGTGGTTTATGTGCTGTTCCTTGGAACTACATGATTTAGTGCCCAGGAACTGTCCTGACATGTTTGAAGGAGAAGTATGCAAAGAAAGCAGTTGGAGCCAATGGGCTAACTGTTTAAACACCATCATAGCCTTTTTGCAACAACCAAGATGACAAAACTGAAACAAAGCATGTACGACACAAAGAAAAAAATTCCCTGAATCTGGGTAGAAACCACTGGTGGAAGATGCTCATGACCTAGAGGGATTTTTTTATGGGTGCATCCATGCCCTTGTTGAGCCTTATGGAATGGTAGTATACTTTTTTGACCAAGATGACTTTGCCAGTAAATCACTTGAAATATGGGAATAAAGATGCTTCTGGGTCTAGTGGCTGAATGGTTTTATTTGACCTAAATTCCTCTGGTGATTTCTTCCTAACCACATAAAGTTCTTGATATCTAATTTTTGCTGAATGACCTTTAAATTTTATATTCTTTGTGTGGATATAACATGTCGATGCATCTCCTTGGTGACTCTGGCATTGTATCTCGGAGTTTTTATCCCTCCCCATGTCTTCTTGAAGCTGTCTCCAATATATTGGGGCTGCCTCTGATATATTGGGTAGAGTGAGGAGGATTGGAGAGTGAGGAAAGAAAGGGCGAGTAGGCAGGTGGCCTTGCAGATGGGTAAGCACTGCTCCGGAGCCCAGATCCTTACAGAATTTAAGCAAGCGCTTCACTTGGAACACATGGCTCAAGGAGGTCAGCAGGACTGGTCACTTACTTAGAACGAGATCGTGCTTAAAGCTTGTCCTAAACTGAGATAGGTTTCCTTTGAACATGTGTTCAAGTAGTTTTTTGAATTGGATCCCCAATTTTCAGATAAGTCATCACTCCTGCTGCTCCTCTTCAATTTGCTAGTAGAGAAAAAAAATCTGTTTCTTAAGATTTGTTCTAACAACTGCCAGTGCTTCCTTTGAACATGGAGGGGTTTTTTTTGCCTATTTGGGTTTTCCAAAGCAGCCTTTTGTATCAAGCTATATAAAGGAAAAATTGGGAAGCTATGAGACATAAATTACATAACTTGTAAGGTTTTTGAAATAGAGCTCAAGGCCTTAACAATGCTATTAATACTATACAGCAGTATCTGCTAGTAGCTAAACTGTTTTTTTTTTTTTTTCCCTAAGAAGATCATACACTTTTAAAGTTGTAGACGAAGCTACATTTCCATGTTATCCTAAAGAGAGGATTTTAATAAATAATGTGGTTCATTGAATGAAAACATAAAATCAGGAGTTCCACTGAAGGAGTTCCACTATCAGGAGGTCCACTGAAGTTTACTAAAGTTTAGTAAACTGCAATATTAGCACACATGAATAAACATTCCAGTGCAGACAGCCATATGAGAGATTAAGTGAGTAAGTTCAGATGTGGTTTTAATTCCCTACTGCTATCCTGAGTGGTACTTTAGAAGGATCAGCAAAGTACAAAGGGCTGAGCAGAACCAAAGGGAAACAAGTGGGAGATGAACTATCCTAACACTGAAGTGCTTCTGGAAATGGAATTGACCTGGTAGCAGGAGTCAGCAATGACCCCTGAAAAATCGTGCAGGAGCCTGCAGTTTGGCAGGTCATAAAGGAACTGATTGTAAAATATGCTTGTGTCTAAAGGGTTTGTTTGGAAAACATTATGGAAATAAATAGTAATACAAATAATTGAATTCAGATTGGTCAACGTTGTATTTCAATCAGCAAATTTGTTTAGAAGCCTAACATGATCTCTTTTCATGCCACTTGTTTTTAGCTTTTTGGAGAAAGATTACCCTAACTCTTGCAGAAGAAGGGGTAGCTGGCCTCTGGAACTTGCATGGACAGCGGGGTGTCCCTTTACGGTCTATCTATCAGAGGAATAGGGGACATAACGCTATCTAGCCCTTTACCTCTTCTTTCGACTGTTCAACTTTGTGGCAACCCTGAAGCTCTGTTAGGCCAGAGTTAGGGAGTGATTAGGAAGAGCATGGAGCCTGTCTGCTAAGCAAGCTCATATGAGAAGGGAATATACCTGTTTTCTAATCTTGCTCCAAGTATTTTTAAAATTATTTTATAAAAAGACCATATCTAATCTATGACATGAAAGCAATGCCCAAGAGTGGACTCTAGAGCTCCTAGGGCTCTTTCAGGACAACCACGCGATGACCCACGCAGGCAAAAGATCATCCCCTAGGCTATATGTATCTCTTTCTCGGGGTGCACTAAATCTTTAATTCTTTAATAGTAACTCATATCGCTTCAGCACAAGGTATCCACAATTACTAAGTTATTAAATAGAACGTGGTTGCCGCTGTACCTTAGGTAACACCTGCTCCAAAAGGTGATTTCAAAGAGCTCTTACTGACTGACATGGACTTCTTAGGAGTCACCTTCAAGAAGAAAAGAAATGCCTAGGTGGTAGATTACAGAGACTTAGGTATTTGGAGTCCACAGTGATACCTTGCTAGATACACACACACACACACACACACACACACACATGAACAAGACAAATGTAAGACAACTTTAATGCCAAACATTAAGGAACTTTTGCAGTTAGCAGCTCAGTGGTAGTCTGAAGAGATTTGGAGCTTAGGAATCTAAACCTTGCTTGAGTCTCAGTAAGACTTCTATGTAGCACAATACCGGCTTTGAGACATACCAGTCATTTGGGAAAAATTAGCCAAGGCAGGGTACCATACTAATGTGTCTGTCTGACATCTTGTGCCTGAACCAACTCATTCAGGGCTAACTCGAGCATCTGTGTGTGGTATGTTCTGTACCATCTAGACATGCTTTTTATGGAGAAGTACCTAAAAGTATATTGCACTGCTCTTGTGCTCCAGAGGGAAGTCATCTGCTGCTGATATAGTTATACATTTTCCCTGCTGTGATGATTCAGCTGTGCTAGCTGGCACGCTGAAGGGAAGAAGCCAAATCTCCACTCATTTCCTCACTCTTCCCACTCACTCCCCGTGAAGAAGCGGCATTAGCAGCTGTGCAAAGGCTCCGTTATGTTGCTGCCTGCCGCTACAAGCAGCCCACACAAACCCAATAACACTTTTGCTATTAGTAAATAAAATAAATGCCAAGATCATTTAAAAATGATAAAATAACTCTTAAGTGAGCATTTATGTAGGCTGACAAGTAGAGGCAAGTTACAGTGACAGAGGTATCGACCTCACTTCTTAACTCATTGCTTGTAACAATGGAAGTGACTCCATGTTGTGACGATGAGAATGCCAGACTGTTTATTTTTAAGGCTACATAGATGACACCCCCCCCCCCCCCCCCCCCCCCCCCAGCCTGCACAGGAGAAAGAACCCCATAACTGGAAGGAGAGATGCTGAGAGAAAGAGAGTTTCTTACACCTTCATTCTTCTTTCGGTCTCATGAAAGGCCCTGGGCAGAAGAATCCTGTTCCTTACAGCCGTGACACAGACCGTCAGGGCTGGAAGGGACCTGAAGGGGATCATCTGCTCACTTCAAGGCAGAAAAACATCCAGCAAAAGACACCCCAGTTTCCAGACCACCAGCTGCAAGGCTTTGCTACTCTTATCTGTAGGAGATTTTCTGCACATTCAACCTCAGTCTCCACTGTCACAACTCATTTAAGGGCTAAGGAGAACAGATTCTCCTATTTTTGCTGTGCAGTGATGTTTCATGTACTTGAAGGCTGTTACCTTCTCCCTCTGTCATCCTTTCTACAGATAGCAACCCAAATTTTTGGACATTTCTTCACAGTTTTTGCCTCTCCATTGCTGCTGCTCTCATCTTGACTTTCTGTTATTGGTCCATATCTTTCCTGAAATGTGTTAATGAAAGATGAATTAGTATTACAGAGGGGACCTCATGAGTCCTGAGCTGCACAGAAAATCACAGAAAGTTTTCTCTTGTTGTCATCTTTAAGTAACCACTTTCACTTCTTGGTCTGCAATGGGAGATGTGTTGTAGTGAATTGTACCTGGTGTAAAAGGAAGAACTCACACACATCCAGAGGGATTTAGTAAAAATTACGCCCAACTGAGTTATTGTTTCAGGCATTTAATTTTCTTTTATCACACAAGTAATTCCAATGATGCAGCTGAAATGCATTAATCATTTTTTTCAGTTAAAAATAGTGAAGTCAGATATTTTTCATTCAAATTGTGCTATGTGTCCTGTTGGTGATATGTTCATAATTAGTAACTCACCTACAAGTCTTGAAGAAGACTTGAAGAAGATACAAGAAGCATTGTCCAACTGAAAGTACTTAAAGCAAACATCTTAAAATTTGGGGAAGCCCAAAAGAATGGAGAGCTGCAATGAAATTTGGCTATTTAGAGGAATCTGTTCAGTGACCTGGGATAGCAGGGTAGATTCACTTGTTTAGTGAAAAGTTAATTTGTGATTCTAGCAACACAGGCCTAGAGATTAAAAATCTAATTAATGCCAGTCAGTATGGTATCATGGAAAGTAGGTCTTGTCAAACAAAACTGATAGCTTTCTTTGACAAGATTACAGGTCTGCTTGATAAAGGCAACTGTGCTGACATAGTTTACATGGATTTCTCCAAGGCATTTGGCACAGTACTGCATGATTAAAAATCTTATGTTACGTTGGATTAGCAGGTGCAAGTTGGATGGATTAAAAATTGGTTCAGTGACAAGTCTTAAAGTGTGGTTGCTAATAGGAAGGCATCAATGAATATTACTTCCCGGGCTTCTAGGGAATGGACCTTGGTCTCACAATATCAAATTATTTTAATCAGCTATATAGGTAAATAGTTCCCAAACTTTTCTGTTTGTGGCCTTCTGCTCCACTCAGACTCACAAATACTTCCCTGGTACAAAAAACTTAATGTCTGACAGGACTCATCCCTCTACTCCGCATACACGTGCACCTCAGCACTTGTGTTAACTGTTGCAACCCCACTCAAACCCTAATTTGATTGCTGCCACATTAGGTGAAGTGAGACAATGTTTTCTATTTATATTTCCATGTGATGGACTAGCAAGTTAGTAAATAATGTGGATCAGAGGGTGGAGTAAAGTGCAATCCACTGATATGTGCTTTATGTGGAATGGACACATCTAGAAATAAACATTGCATCTGGAAATATAGGAATGAAAATTTACATATGAACTTTACAAGATCTATCTATAGTGTAGAAGCCTGTCTTGGAAAACTCAGAGGAGGTGGGTGTTGCCATCAATAACTGCCTCAACCTGACTTTTATTTGCAATCGTGTGACCAATGTAGCCCTTGGATAATTAGAAATATGAAACAGAAACCAAGAACTGATATTTTGTTTGCCTTGATGAGACTTCTATTAAAATCTTGTTTCCAGCTTTGGTGTACTCCTTCCTAGAAGGATGGGGAAACACTCAAAAGAGTTCAAAAATGGAAGCACAAAAATGTCCCAGACGATGGAAAAAAAAAAATCCATGCAGTATCATTCTTGGGAAATTCTACCTATGCTGTTTATTAGCAGAAGCTTTGACAGGCAACTTGATCACTGTCTTTAGATTATCACACATGGAAAAGATATTCTGTAGGGAGAAGCTATTCAGTCTTTCAGACAAGTGCACAAAAATAGCTGGAAGACAAAATCAAACTGGAAAAAAATATTTTCCTAGCAGTAAACTTAATTGAATGCTGGAGCTGCTTACCAGGGCAGGTCACAAGCTCATTAGTCTCTGGAGTCTTTAATATGGTCTCTTTCTGCAAGACATGCTGCGGTCCAATTTCTAGGAAAGGTGCCACGTCCAGTATGAACAGGCGATCCAGCCAAATACTGCAGTATTTTTTTCTGCTCTGAGTCCATGGATTTTTGAATGAGGGAATAAAATTCAGAAAGACTTTTTCTTTTTCTTTTTTGTGGGAGCTTAAACTTTGAGATAGTCCAGTGCAGGGCTCACTGACAGCAGCTGAAAGACTCATTTACTTTCCTACCTTTTTTAAAAATCAGGCTTATAAATTCCAGACATTTTCATGATGTCTGAGATCACGTGGCACCATTGGCTGCCAGATGTTGCTATTGCATCTAACCAACCCTCCAGCTGCACAGAGAGTGACCTAGTGTCCATTCTTGGGAATGCTTCCCAAATTGTTGTTAATTTTTCTTGTTGTGGGTATTGACAGAGATTGACGGGGGGTAGAAGGATCTGTGTTAGCAGTTAAGCATTTTCTGCCTAGGTCTTACATTAGAAGTCACCTCTTCAGGCTGAATTATCTGTAGAGACTGAGACACCGATGTTAAAAAAACATCTTCCAAACTGCTTTGCCCTTGTCCAAAGTGAAGTCTGCCTCTCATACCCCTTTTCTGCCTTTCCAACCACAATTAGCATTTCCCATCCTTTCCATAGGAATCTAGGAAGGTTTTTACTCTCAGCACCAGGGGTGCCCCTTCCTCCTGGAAAAAAGCCTTTCACTTTGGGGTGGGGTTTGTGGGCTCCTCTCAAAGGGCCTGTGAAAGATATCTAAGAAAGAAAACTCTTGTCAACAAGCCTAACTGTGAGCAAGGACAGAATTCAGGTTTAACTAACGGATTATAGAAATGGTGGGGAGGGAGAGAGCAAAAAAAAATATTTTTATCTCAGTCTCACTCTCCTTTAAGTGTTGTTACAGATCATTTACCCTGAACTGACTTTTAACTAGTATACTTGAAAATACATTATGCAGACCCTATTTACTTCTCCCACTTCTAACGGAGGAAAGCAAACACTAGTGGCTCTCCAACCAGGGTAATGCCAATTGCTTACGCAAAGAAGCAAGGGAAGAACAGCAAACCACAGACATCAAGGATCAACAAAAAAAGAATGCATTTCTGAATACAATTACCAAGAGGACATTCCAAAGAGAAATTCAGTACATAGATTAACTTGACTCTGGACAACTATGTGTAAATACTTCATATGACTCCCACCACCGAATTGTCTTGGGGGTAATTGTTTCGTGAAGATAGATGACAAACTAGTCCATAAAAACACACAGCATGAGTACTTGTTATGCCATTAGAAGGTTATGAACACATTGGTTTGGTACAGGGATGCAATTAGGAGACATTATACTGGAATGGCCAGACATTGGATGCATTGACTTAATTCAAGTTTTACTGCTCTCTCTCTCCCTTTTTCCGGGGCTTGTATAATGTTCACCACTTCACTTAGTGAGAAAGTTTAACCACCAAAACCTTTCCGGCTGTACACAGACATGATGATATTAGACGCTGCCTTGAGACCGGGTAGCAAAATTCAGTTGGAGCCAAAGAAAAGCCTTGAAGAATTATGTGCCATTCCTTTGAAATGTGAGTCAGTTTTGGTTTGGTTCATGTTTACGTACAAAAGTAAAACTTGATCCTATTTCTGTTAGAAAACCTGACCAAAAACAAAGCATGAAGACATTTTTTCATGATGTTGAAATAGGCTTAACTCCCTTCTCCAGTCCATGTCATGACATCAGGAAGATCACTTTCCTGTTTGGCAGTGACTGAGAAGCAATAGGAGAAGCAGCTTGGGGAAAACATTCTCCATCTCACCCAAACAGATTATCTACCTGCAGCAGCTGCCCTATAAGAAAAGCTGGAAACAATTTTTGGAATTTATGAGTGGCATTCATCTTCACAGTCAGACACCTACCTGTGGGTGTCTGCAATGCAAAACTCTACAGGGGAGAAAGACGTTTAAGCTCTCATTGTACACAAGACATACAGTCAAAAGGGTCTAGAGATTACTTTGGGTCACCAAATGTAGTTGTCTTTTTCAGATGACCTGGACTTTACGTTGCATCTCCACTACATCTCCAATACTCTGAATGTGGAGTTGATCCTCCCCTAGTAGCCAAATACCAGTGCTGGTGAGAGGGCAGAGAAGAAGGCAAGGAAACATGAGTTTATAGCTCTAATTTTGGACAGTGGAACTAGAAAGTTAAGAAAAATAACTCTATGCTCCTAAAAAGTGAACTTTCACTATATGAAGACATACTGCAGTGAGTGGTTCCTAAGCTTTTCTGACCATAACCTCCGAGAGCATGTTCTATTTGCTCTGCTGAGTTCATCACCCCGTTTGGATTCATGTACCCTCTAATGTACCAGTGCTAAAACTTTGACTTGTAGTTACAGGTTGGTCCAGCCAAGGAGAAGAGGCACAGAAGAACGCAAACAAAGTATGCACGTTCTGCAAAGAAAACATCAGTAGGTAATACAAAGACGCTCAGGCTGAAGTATGTATTTCATTGTTCTTCAACATAAAAATTAAAAGCAAACACGAGGAAAGGTAGTGCTCCAAGGGTGCACACTGCCTGGAACAGGCCAGACCACCCCCAGCTCCTCGGTGACACACCTCTGCTGGAGTCCTGTAAGCTTGAAGGGATTTTGGTTCACCTTAGGAACAAAGACTAAGCTCCAGTTCGGTTCATTGCCTCCCTGAAACGCCCTCAAACTTTCCTTGCCAAGTACAAGAACAGAAACTTTCCTACCCTCTGACATTTCCGTTTAGACCTTGTCCAAAGTCACATTCATTTGGTAAGACCAGTCCAGCAGAGAGCTATTGGACACTGCAAAGGCTACCTCTCCCTTTCTCCGCTCCTCCTCTTATCTCTGCTAAGACTTATCATTTTTAAACAACCCTTCCGAACTGGAAGCTGCACCCAGGATGAAGGCAGTGGTCAGTGCACTGAAATCCTGGAGGATCACAGGGCACAACAGGTCAAAGGGAACAACCAGCTGAGTAGGAGATGTTCTGCTGATTTCTCACAGTGGTGTAACCTTTAGGAAATATCAAGACAAAATGCAGGCATTGGTTGGGTCTTCAAATGAGAAGATACCTCATTTGCAGATTTTTCTTTTTTTTTTTTAGTGGAAGCAGCTGCAGTTCCTCCTGGGGCCTCTTTTGAAGTTAGTTTGTAATGGAATATTAATAATCACGTATCTGTCTAACTACAGTCACATTTTTTGCTGCAAATTATTTCACAAAGTATTTTCTCTCAAAAAACTGCAGTTATTGATCTTAGCTTTCTTTTAACTGATATTTTCTCTTTGTAACCACAAGAAATGGGGAGAGAATTTAGCAGCTGTGTACAAAATAAGCACAACTTGGATGGACTCCACATAGTGTTTTCTGGCTATTTGGGTAAAAAAACCCCAAACCCTAGAATCTGACGCACTGCACACTTCCTGACGTTCCTCTGCATGTCATGGAAAGAAAACAGACAATATAAGAATGAAAGCAATTACTTGCACATGCAAGTTTAAGCAGATTATCCTGCAGAAACAGAGGGCTCTTTCGATGCATTGTTCAGTTCTGTTCTTGATGTCTACAACCTACTTGCAAGAAGGTATAAATATTTCTCTGGAAGTGCCGCTGCCTGACTCCAGAGTTTAGACTGGACATTTGACTTCTGGATGACTACAGTTAGTTGAAATTAATCTTCCCCATAGTTAAGGTCGATAGTAACATTGTCCATAAGCACATACCCACAGACAGCCATTGTTCTAAGCCCTCAGCTCAACCTTTAGCAGTAGTCTGGTATGACTGTAACCAAATTCTAACTCCCATTTAGTCTTCCTCCTGTCAACATTTTATCTGGACTTCACTCATATATGCATGTTTTGAGTGCAGCAGTAAGTGCATAATGGTCCCTTTTTTTAACCTTCTTGCCCTTCTTCAGTCCCCCAGTCCCCGGTTCCTGTCTCCTGGCACTTTGGACTATCAACTTCCATCTTTGTTCTGCCAGGTAAATTGAAGCAAGTAGTCCACAAACAGGTTCTTAGGAAGACTCTCCTCTACACTCTTTATCTGTGTTACTCCATGCACACGGAAACATGGTATCTTCTGTTTTTCTTCTCCCCTCTGTCCCTTTACTCTTCAAGACCCACTTCTGCAAGCGATACTTAAAAAACTCAGCCAAAAAATAGTGGTGGAACAGCTCTGTAATGACAGCAGTCATTATTTATTCACTTATAAAGGGATACTTGAAAATTATTCAGACTCATCAAGCTGTGACATTACTAACCTATGTAATGAGTAGGAGCCCACTATTCTTTCTTTCTCTCCTTCTTTCCTCATTCATGCTCACCTCTGTCTTGGATCAAATTAGAAGGCAAGCTCTTCAAATCAGACACTGCATCCTCCTGTATCTTGGGGACTTGGAGTGCAATAATCGTGAAAAACCTAGGTTACATATAAAAGTTATGATTCATTGGAGACATGCTTAAATTGTGAATAATCAAAATTAATTATATACTCTGGGTCAAGAATGATACAGCTTGTGAATGATCAGAATATTAGAATGACCAGAAAAAGCTTGTTTCTTCCTCTGCTGGAAGAGCTCTCAACAGGGGCACTGGGGAGGGAGGCAGAGGAAACAAATGAAAGGTGGAGTAGGAAGCAGAAAGTATATGTTTGTGTGGGAGCCTGTTTACTGCATGGAAGTTTTGAAAGAGAGTGAGCACTAAATGTGAACTCCTTTTGTTACAACTCCAAGAAAGAACACAATTATTTCTCTTACCCTGAATAGAAGGCAGCCAATATGTCTATCAACTTCAAAGATGCTTCCCATACCCTCCAACATGAAATTGTATGTAGGCTGACATACACCTGTTACATTACCACTGCACCTGAGGACACTTTTGCAGAGTGCTCCTGAACACGCTGGCAGGCAGAACGGCCGGAACACCACATGAAAAGTTGCTCAGGCAATCTGCAATATTCCCCAGATTATGTACCCTTCAGCCATCACTTACAATCAGGTTGTGGCACGTTCCTGCCACCGAGTTTCACGAGGTTTAAACAACAGTTCAGAACCTGATGTAATTCGGTAGTCTGCAGGAGAATTTGTTGCTAAATATAGGTAAACAAAGAAGATGGTTGATTTATGTTGTGAGAAGGGGATAAATAATTTGCAACTGGCCAACTGCATACCTAAGTGGGCTAATAGTTTTGTATGTGACGTGGTAAAAAACATGATGGGATTTTAAAAAAAAAATCTCTTCTAAAATTACTGTTGCTCTGTTATAAAAGAAAAATGGACAGACTTTGGTGAGTTGCATCGGTCAAGCAGAATTGTCCTCACTCAGGTAACAAGCATTTTTATATGGAAAATTTACTAGCCAAATTCCTTTCTCTTGCTGTTGAAATCAAAAGTAATTTTGCTGAATAAAGTGGAGTCATACAGTGGCAAATGGGAAAGGAAGGAATCTGACTCTGCGAAACACCCAGAAAATTGAAATGTGTGATGGCATGCCATTGTACTTTTAAAGGAAGAACTTACACAGTGCAGCGTATTTGCTCAGTAACACTTTCTACAGACCTTTAGTCATAAACTGTGTTAGGGAAAAACAAATCACTGTGTCTCAATAACAAACACATTGCATAAAGGCAGAACTGCCACCGTAGTTAGTGATTTTGATAAAAATGGTTATTCTGCAGATTTTTCCTAAACCGTGCTATGGTTTGAATCATTTGATACATCTTCTAATCCTACCAGATATTAATATGATCTTCAAGTTTCATTTGGGCATTGGGCAGCAAAAGTGAATGAATAAACACTGATACCATGCTTGGTCAAACAGATTCACCTTTAGTAGTAAAACTTTAAAGTCAGACCCATTGGATGGGTGATATTTATGCCATTAATCAGAAACAAGAAGACCATTGAGCAGGTCTGGGTTTTGTTTGGCCACTAGTGCATTTTATTTTAATTATATGATATCGTATGTCCACTGACATGCTGATATCAGCAAATGGATCCATGCTGTGCCACTAAATTACCAGGCATCCAACTTGAAGGGAGTATTTAAAAGTTAGGTTCCTATTCTTCCGATCAAAATATGGACAACAGAAAAATAAGAGTGGATTAGAGCACAGATGGACTTGTCCATCCATTGCCAAGAAACATTGTTGGGTTTTGCTCAGAAATCTGCAGCTGCAGGTATCTGTCGGCCTTGCTTCTGACCCCTTGAGCAACTATTGATTTGTGACTGTATTTTAGTCACAAAGGTCCCTACTAGACTCAGATCCCAGTCACGGCGGTGGAATCCCCTGGCACTGAGACGGAAGAGTAACCCCCCGCCTGCCGAGCACCCCCTCGCCTCCATTGCCACCACCACAGCCTTGAGCGCCTCATCTCAGATAATTATGCTCACATGAATCATTTTTTAATGTTTGGTTTAATACACACAGATTCTTTAAACAATAAAAAAAAAAATCAGCAAACATCATCACGATCTGGAAATCTCTTTCTTAACTTAGAAAACGGTTTCTTAATGGCACAGGGGGAGAACACGACAGCAAGCTTGACAACATAATTAGAAGATTGTTACGAGGAAAGGGAAAAGCATTCTTTATACAGCTCTTACTACTTTCAATAAGATTATTCTCCCTGAATAGCTAATCAGCTTTTCTAGCTTCCCAAATCCATGTGCTTTAAGCTGCTCTCACAGTTCTTCTTAGTTGCTAAATGGCAAACAGTGACACCTCCAAAAGGGAAATTTAAAGTGTTAACCAAATGTGAGCAAACAGCATGATGGAGACTGCAGATAAAGAGATCTTTGGCAGATTAGCAGCAATTTAAGAAGATCACACTGTTACACCTGGGTTGACAAGAGCTGACAGGGTTTGTTGATCTCTGCTCCTATCTCCAATTTGAGTGTCATGTTTCAACAGAAATGAGAGGAATAAAAAAAAAAAAAAAAGAAAAAGCCTTTCAGTACCGAACATTGGCTCCACAGCAAGTGTTTATGGCAACTGAAACAAAAAGGAGCTAAAGAAGTAGATGAAAGGATTAAAATAAAACTGTTCATCTCTAAGTGCACAGCGCTTCCTCCTACTGCCGAGTGTCCCATTCTCTCCCTCGACAGAACCTTGTCCCAGCCACTCACTACCCACTTTGATGTATGGAGGTTTTTTCTGCTGGCAAAATCTTGCAAAATAATAAAGGTTGAATTAGAACTAGGAAGGAGGAGGGGAATAACAAAAAAATCTCAGTAGCAACAACAGCCAGGACTGGTTTTGCATCACTAATGATACAGCTTGTTAGAAGGCTGGGTTTCATGGGTTGTTTTGGGTTTGTTTTTTTTAACTGAGACTTTGGTGCTCTCTGCTTGCTATCTCTGTCAATAAAGGAGCCCTCTTCAGCTGAACTTTGTTACCCTCCTTTATTTCAGAAACCTTTACTGATAAGAATCCTTATACAGGTTCCCTTCAATAGAAAATAAATTATGACTCCCCTTTAGTAGAGAATGAGAGGCACATGAGGCTCCTCAAATGCCACTGAACTCATCAGCCACATAAAATAAAGAAGTGAGTAAAAAACCAACATGTATCTGGATGTCTATAGAGAACCATAGCTGGGAAATGACTAAATCTGTTTTCCACTGGGGTCACAAGCCCCATTCCAGGAAGCTTCAAGTGGGTAAAAATATAATTTAGCACCTTGGAGGATCAGATAGATCTAAAAATCAAGTGACTCCATGCACACCTTCCTCTATCCGGCACAAGACCCTGCTGGGCAGAGGATGAAAAGGAGCCTAATATTCCTTAAAATAAAGATGCTACCTTGACACAAGAAATGCACTGAGATTATCTAGACAGGGATGAAGTGAACCCCTAAAACATTTTGGAGTAGCTGTCATCCCGTGCAGAAACAGCTTGAGCCCACCTTTGCTTTTCAAGGGCGCGATTCAACTTTGCGCTTCATCTGTTTTAAGTGCAGCTGCTGCTGACCAGCACATTTGCAACTTACTCCCATCACATGCTGTCTCCTTTCTGCCTCTTCCCAGGGCTGTGCAGCTGTGTAGTGGTCCAACCATGAACTGTTGATTAGTCTTCCAGTAGTTCAGCAAGCTGATCCAGGTCACTCATGGTCACTCAACAGACCAGGACCTTGGAAGTGGAAAGAAGGGAAAAGAGAACGGTACAGCCCTTTCTGCAGTTAGCTCACAGTCAGCATGATATGCAACTGCACCATTAAAGGGTGGCTTCTTGGTCAGGTGGAGCCAGTCTAAATCCAAGCTTCTACTAGAGGAGGTGGCTGCACCTCCTTCCGAACTTGGCTGCATGGTCACGCACCCTCCCTCGGGCCTGTGCTGATGCTTTTTGCAGCCATGGCACGGGCTGGATCATGAAGATTCTCTGATTAAAAACCCAGCCTTTTTTTCCTAGTTAATTTTAATGTGTATCATGTTTCCACGTGCAGCTGTGTGATGGCTTGCACCAAAAGGAGGACAAAGGTGTCGTAAGGCATACAGATGTCCAGGCGGGAGCAGCGGGAAGGAGAGCTGCTTCTTCGGTGGCAATTACAGCCTTAGCTGGTCACTAAACTCAAATAACTTTCTCCTGTTATTCCAAACAAGTGTTATTTAATCTGGGCCCATTGCAAGGCAATAGCTGAGGAAGCCAGTATCTCTGTTAAAACAGACCAAATTCCAACATCACACTCTGCAGGTAGTTTTCAAAAGCCAAGATTTTTTATAGCTTGATCCTTCGGCCACTGCTGCTGACATCAGTGAGTGGAGGTTCAGGCCCTTATTTGCAAGTGTGATCTTGGAAGAAGAGGTCTTTAATGCAAAAGGGGTTTTTTTTTTCTGCTTAATATCTCTACAAAGACAGTACCGACAGTACTTTTTCTTGCTGTGTGAGCAGACAATGTAGAATTTAGTCACGCCATCTAAATGGAGAATTAACCAGTGATGAGAGGAATGGAAGACTGATGGAGAGCTGGCACTGTCAGTCATCTGCAGCAGGACTTTAAGGCCTAATTTTCCTAAAAGAGAGTGCACTTTCGAAATTGCAGTGCAATTTTCAAAAAGTGGGAGCTGAATATTTAAATGCTTGCTTCCTCCGCACCACTGTGTTAAGCACCCAGCTGTGCTTTCACCTAAAGTCAATTTGGAAACAGCAATAAAAAAACATGCTGCATGTAGTTTACACATATAATGGCATCCCTAGCAATGCACAAATCCTTCTAACTACATCAACAGTCCCTTATTTTTAATACACAGTGTAGAACCCAATTAATGTCACTTACGTTAGAAATATTAATATCCCAGGCCTTGTTCCAATAGTGGATCTTTATGATCATACCAGGTCAGCTAAAGGGATTATGGCCAAGGCACAAAATATCACTATCTTTCATTCACCCTAATCATAAACCTTATTTCGTTTGTTAAAGTGAGCTTTACTCAAACATGTCCTCTCCTCCCTTCTGGTATGATAGCAAAAGCTCCTGCAAAGTAGGAAGATGAAGTGCCTAGTTTAAGTGGGCACCAGCATTTTGGTTAGCTAGAGGCTGGAGAGTGAGTCTGAAGATGAGAATCGTGGCTGATTGGGACTGCTCTGGCAGATAATCAGAAAAGGGATATCTCTGACCCTCATCTCACAGTGAACTCACGCTGCAGGACTTGGTACCTTTTCATTTAAAATGAAACATAGCAAAGCCAACAGATACCAGCATCAGTGTTTGCCGAAACAGATGTGAAATGGGATATTGCAAGTCGCCACAAGTAATGTCTAAGAGGCAGGCTTGAGGAAAAAAATGCTTTATTCTAGAAATTTGCTAATTCCATTCAAATCTTTTTTAGCTGTCAGACACAGCACGTAGGAGAGCCACACGAAGCGCAGAGCGTACACTTTCGTCTCTCCTTTTAACCCTCCTTATTCCCAGCTATAGTGACATCACAACCTCACAGTAGGACAATGTATTTTTTTCCAGGGAAGGCATGAGGCTGCTCGGTTCGGACGCTGCCGGGTGCCCTCCCACCGGCGGGGCGGGGGCGGTGGCTGTGGTGCTCTCACACCTTCCCACGGCACCGGCTGCTGGCGGGGACCTCACCGCGCCGGCGGGCAGCGCCAGCGCTGCCGTCTCCCCAGCAAAACCTCCTAATTGCCAGCCAGCGGACTTGTTCCAGCTGCTGGCAGGTCTTGGGGGTGCATTTGTGAACACAGCTTTTGCTCAGGAAAAGAAGGGAGCCGGTATTTGAGGACGGAGGAAAGGAAGAATTATTACGGACCACGCAGAGGCAGGAGACAGAAACCACCTCCCGCGACCGTGGAGGAGCTCAATACCGGGAGCTGAGCGTGGCTCCGCTGAGCCGCGGACCAGGGTCTCGCGCACCCGCGCGTTCGTCCGCTCGCGACCAAATTCTCCCTGAACATCCCTCACGAGTGACAGAGGTTCTGGAGTTAATGCGCTTATAGGAAGGTTCGGCTGAGGATATTAACTAACCGCTCCGATTTTTTTGGCTTCACTGTAATGTGCCAAAGCTGTTGCCGTTAGATTACCCTGTCTCTTAGTCAATTATATTAGTATTGTCAAAAATAATGCCAAGACTGTATCATGTTTGTTCTTGCCAGCTGAAGAGGCTATAATGGACATTGTATTTATGGGTTTTCCATATCTTCTGAAATTAACTAGTCTATCTTTTTAGACAAGCAGCTTTTCTTGGTTTTTTGAGTGATATTTATTTAAAAAATATAAAATATATTACCAAGGAAAGCCAGAAATATTTCGCAGCTAACATAAAATAGGAAGGAGGATAATTTATTTCCACTGCTGGCTTCCAAATAAATTTTTTTTACAGTTTTAGAGACATTCTTCATTTTGTAATCTGAAGAAACAGCCCAAAGCATAAGAAGAAGATAGCTGAATACTACATTGATACTGAATATATTACATGAGTTCCTACTCAGAAAGCAAAGCAGGCCAAAGATTACCACAGTGAGAATGGAAAACTAAAACAGGCTAATACTAAATATGCATTGGTACCAGAATCTGAAATGCAAGAGATGAAAGAGACCAAAGATCATCCAGTCTGTCTGTCTCCCTGCGAGTGTGAGCTTATCCACTCTATACTTTTGCCAGTGCTAGGTACACTTCAGTTCTTAAAGGCCTTTTTACTTCCCTTAGAAGAAATTTTCACAGCTTAACAAAAGCCAAGTTTTTGCAATAGCCATTTTAAGCGTTTTATTTATAGTGTCGGTCCATTAGTGTTAATTACAAAATGCATGGTAATCACAGAATCACAGAATGGTTTGGGTTGGAAGGGACCTTAAAGACCACCTAGTTTCAATCCCCCTGCCGTGGGCAGGGACACCTTCCACTAGACCAGGTTGCTCCAAACCCCATCCAACCTGGCCTTGAACACTGCCAGGGGTGGGGCATCCACAGCCTCTCTGGGCAGCCTGTTCCAGTGCCTCACCACCCTCGGAGGAAAGAATTTCTTCCTTATATCTAACCTGAATCTACCCTCTTTTAGTTTAAAACTGTCACCCATCATCCTGTCACTATCAGCTGTGGTAAAAAACCCTCTATCTTTCTTATAAGCCCCCTTTAAGTACTGTAAAGCTGCTATAAGGTCTCCCCGGAGCCTTCTCTTCTCCAGGCTGAACAACCCCAACTCTCTCAGCCTGTCCTCACAGGAGAGGTGCTCCAGCCCTCTGATCATCTTTGTGGCCTCCTCTGGACTCGCTCCGAGAAACACTTCCTCCTTGATGTCTATATCCATATAAATGGATATGTTAATGTTATGCTATTCCCTTATTTTCCTCTTCTCTGCCTATCACCTTAGTCTGCTTAATCAAGCAGCAGTTTATATATTTATGTCTATGCCTCAGTCCTCCCAATCTTCTCACCAGTTGTGTCGCTCCTTCAAATTCCCTTCAGATTGGCAGTATCTTTCTTGCTAAGTGATGGTTGGCCAGGATCGACTTCGGTTTTCCAGGAGGACTCACAGAAGTTCCTTTGGAAAAAGGATACTTTTAAGTAGACAGTCCAAAGTAGTATTCAGGATTATCCCAGCACTATAACAATGAAAAACTCGGGTTTAGTACACTATGCCTTCCACTTCATGTTTTTTTCAGTATTACCACTTCCTGGGTTTCACCTGCATATTGAGCCATATGTTTCAAGTGATGATTACCTGCAATGCAATCAGTTGCATTTTCGTAAGCCAAATCTCATGTTATTTCCATATAATGCCAATGTTTTCAGGGTCTATGTCATTCTTTATTATTCTTCTGTTTTGGCAAAGTTTGCAGTTCTATCCACAGTAGTGCTAGAGGAGGGGCTCATACCGTCCTCGAGAGCTCTGTGGGAGTGCGGTGCCTCAGAAAGCAAGGAAATATTCACACCACACTGGACAATCTGACCAACTATCTAATATAATTGCTGTAAGTCTATCTGCTTGCGCTCACAGGCATAGGAACTTCTGGAGCAATGTGAACGTGTGGGGATTGTGGTTTGTCCTGCTGATTTTCAGAGAAGGGTTCTTGTACCTCTCCCTGCCCATGCTTACAAGTCCCTACAAAGGGCATTGGTGTTCTTTTCTTTACTCCTTTTTTATAATCCTTGGTAAAGGTAAAAAGTAGGGACCCATCTCCAAACCCACTAAAAGCTGAACCATCTGTGTGACAAGGAACATGCAAACTGGATAGCATTCACCATGACAGATTTTGTGGAAAAATCACTCTTCGGGTGGGGAGCTATCAGCCAGCACATCTATATGCCAGATTCCAAACCAGGTTCCTAAAGACGTCAATCATACAGAGATGTTTTCTGACAGAGGAACACAGTGACTAGGACAAATTCTACAATTGCCTCAAAAGTGTGATTGACAGAATACCAAAACACAACTTACACTTTGTGATGGGTGACATTAATGCCAAAGTAGATGCGACAACCAAAGAATGGAATGAGCAGCAGGGAAGCCTGGGAGAGGAACGTATCAACCCAAATACGAGGGACTCTGGCATTCTGCTTTGTGCCTTACTGTGTTCTCGTAAGTAACCTTTTCCTTCTCAAGTGCAAATACACAATGAACATGAAATTTGCCAGACAGCAAGAAAATCCCAGAATAATGCAAACCTCTGCTCTTTTGATCTTCCTAACCGACCAACGGCATTGGTATCAATTTGAGATCCAAATAGACTATGCAAGATGCGATGACTTATGGAGCATTCAAAATCAAACCAAGCACCCTTGAAACCCATGTGTCAAGAAGAAACCATACAGAGAAGGCAATGATTTGTTTATCTAGGCAACCTGTTACTAGTCAAAGCAGAGCTCAAGAAAGGGGTAACAT
Source organism: Aquila chrysaetos chrysaetos (assembly GCF_900496995.4). Taxonomy (NCBI): domain Eukaryota; kingdom Metazoa; phylum Chordata; class Aves; order Accipitriformes; family Accipitridae; genus Aquila; species Aquila chrysaetos. The sequence continues at coordinate 1,833,842 of NC_044026.1, read as the reverse complement.
CAAATATACAGCACAGAACTTGCTGAATTCACCAGTTTACAGGAATAGAGATATATAGCACCAAAACATGTCAACATGAGGTTGCAGGAGAAAACAATCTACTGTGGCATTAGACACGAAACTAGGCATCTTTGAAAAGCATCGTCTGTTTTAAATTACTGGCCTTTGATGGAGAGACTTTATCACCAGCTGAGAAACTCAGGTACTATCTGTCAGCTATAAGCTCTATCAAAATCAGATGGAAGCACTGAATGTATGTGGAGTATGTACTTTAGATACCAACACACAAACTCTCACTTGAAGTCATTAAGTGGAAAAACCCCTGAGAGTACTTCCAATAACCTCTGGCAAACAAAACCATGGAAAATGGAGGTTCACACAGATAACCTCAAGAATCTGTAGCAAATAGCAACAGCAAGTAATAGTCCTTAACCTGAGCTGCTCCAACAGCTGTGTTACCACTATCGAAAACAACACATGTAAAACTATCTAGATTTGTCCAAACGAGCTGTCAGCATTCTGATCGTAAGTGCAGTTATACCTGAAGTTAAAGCTTGAAGAAGGCTTGTAGTAAATGGCCTAATAGGGCTAAAGTTACTGTGGCAGATTCAATGGCTGGTCTGAAGCCTGGGCAGAACTTTCTAAGGCTTGTGCTCCACTGCTGAGCAGAGCTTCAGTAGCATGAGTAGCTATGGGACAAAGCAGATACGGAAACATAACAGAAAAGGGATAACAACAGCAAGAAGGAGAACAACAGAAGAGGCTTCTTCACAATTCTGTAGACTTACTTCCCATAAAAACCATCTCCTTCCTAACTTACATGGGTGAAGTTATTGACCAGGGGATTGCCTTGGAAGTAATTTACAGCTGTTTGCATAGACGTCAGACTAAATTTTGTGTTGCCTCTACAAGCACTAGGCTGTGAAATAGCACAACTATTATTAATACACCTCCATTTCTTCTGGTTTCTTCATCAGTGACTCAGAGCTCAAGACCAGCTTTTTAGGATAGGTCATGTGAAAAAGATTGCCTCTAACTTAGATATTCTCCTGTTTACTTAGCCTTTAGCACTCATACCATTGATATTTATATATACTAATTCAGTGAAGAATATCCTCCTTTATTTCTGAATGTTTAGTGATTAGATCAAGACCTACAAGAGCAAGGTTATAGAACAGGATGAGAAAGTTAAGAAAATCTTACTCAAAAAAAAAGAAAGGAAAAAAAGGAGGTGATGCTCTGCAGTAACAGAGAGGCACTGGAATGGTTTATAATACCATGGAATTAGTCTCTAATGAGACAGACAGCACTCCCTGATGTGCCTGTGTTCACTCTTGCTCAGCTTGGTGGTACACATCCAGAAGAGTATAATGTGTGCAAATACTCAAGGAACTCCCTCTTTCGAAATGATAACAGTGAATTTTAATTGTCACTCCAATCTGAACCAGCTGGATGAACCACACATGCCTTTTCAAAGAACAGATGAGTTTTCACCCATTTCTCCCAAGGACCTTTACCAGCTGCTGACCTGAGTAAAAAGGTGTAAGCAAATAATTCCAGCACATCCAGACATGGAGGTAATGCTTCGGCTTCACAGCCACAGTCAAAAGGTTATCTGTCTTTTAATGTATTATACATCTCTTCTTTTTTCTTCTGTTACACATGCTTCAATACAAATATTTCATTCTATCATATCAGCTTACTGTGGAGTGTAATGTAACAACACCAATGTGACAGATCTAAACCAAAGGAGTACATTACTTCTCGCATGACCAGATCCTTCGTACTAGTCCAACTAGTGGTGCAAGCTGCTGAAGTGGTGGGAACAAACAAAAGTCTGTTACGGATGCCAGACTATCTCAACTTTCAACAACATGAAAAGCAACCAGGCAGCTCTCTAAACACTGCTATTGGATCTAGCTTCCTTAAACGTTTTCACTGTAACATTCCCTCCCTTCACTATTATTTACAAAATAACATCCATTTGGGTATAACAGTGCAGACACTTAAAGCTCAAGCTGGAAATGGTTCTCCTCCCATAGAATACCATCTCTGTGTGTGTGTGTGCGCGCACATGCAGACGTGCAACTATTTGTGCACAGCTATATCTGTCTGCCTAAAGGCTTTTGAAACCTTGGCCAGTTTTATTCAAATTTGGCAGAGATTAGAGATCTCAGAGCTACAGGTTGTATGGAAATCGATAGCCAAGTAGAGAAGAATGATTTTGTCATTGTGTCTGCTCTAGGAAAGGGCTCCTATGTGAGCTCAGGCATTAACAGACACTAAAGAATCTGCTCCTCAGTTAAGGTTTCTGTTCTGTGTGGATTTTCAGGTTTTTAATGAGGCACAAACCACAAATCTCAAACTTTTCCACATTTTGACCATTTGTAACATCTCTCTTGTATGGATTCTCCAGTGTTTATAAAGAACATTTGTAAACTGCATCTGTTTACAGTTCACTTAAAATGGAAATTAACAAGGAAACAAATCCATTGGAAATAAATGCTCCAGTTTTCAGGGAACAATTTCCTTCTATTAGATGACATTACTTTTCAACTAAAACTGCTTAAAAAGATAGTAAGAAAATATGTTGCAACTGAAAAATGATTACAGGCTAACAAAACTCCGTTGGAAAGTCATACCATGTGGATGTTCCTAATTTCAGACACTGCTCCAAACTTTGCAGGAAAATGCTCCTTAAGCATTCAAGCCCCTTCCTCTGTCTCAGCTGCTCCTAACAGGACAATCAGAGGAGCCACATACACCAACCTGTTGCTGAACTGACTTTTATCACATTTATTTTATTCTCCTTTTGTGTTATTTTTTCAACTCTAAGAAACACGACCTCATGCCCCAGAAAAACAGATGTGAACTGCAATCTGCCATAACATATGTGTATTTCGTTTACTCTTGTTCTCATCATTCAGTCACTTAAACATAGGCATGAATCAGGTGCGGAAGTCTGAATCTCCCAGATGGGAGAGAAAAACCTGTAAATCCAAAACAGAACCTAAGCAGAAGGTAGAAAAAAGAGCTTACGCTGTTTTAGAGGCCCTATGATGCATTAAAAGTATGTGGATTTTGTTTGGGGATTTTTTGTCCTGCCTTATCATTTTGACAGCTTGGGAAGGAGGAGCATTATTTTATGCTTATAAATTTTGCATGCAGATATGGCAGAGCAAATCCACCTGAAGAGACACTTTAATGTGAGGAGAAAGGATTATGAAAATAAATGACACCACCACACTGTGATTGTCTCTTAGTGTAGAGGACTGGTCTGCAACCATGAGAGATACCATGATCACGGGGTAGTGCGTAGGTGAGCAGCCTGGGAGCAATCTAGGGAATGAATTCTGACTCAGAGTTGCAGTTTGGTCATTTGTTTTTTCTTGGCTTTAGGAGCAGGTTGACAGTAATTTGAAGCAGCCCCTTGCCAAGCCCAGCTTACTCCTTCCTATTAAATGGTGCAGTCTGGGTGGAGCCCTGGGAGATACGTGAAAAGAAAGCACAGTCTATTCATTTCTTGTGAATTCTCCATCCTTTTATGGTGAGCTTTCAGGCAGATTACCCACGCAGGAATGCAAGTGTGAGGAATGATTTTGCAGCTGCAGAATGAATCCGGCAGAGCTTCTTTTCTCTCTCCCTCTGCAGAACACCCAGTCCATCAGATCGTCCTTCGGCAGGCAGGCAGACTGTGGGATTTGGCGCTGGGCTGCGGCCACACAGCTTGCTTTCTAGCAGGGATCCCCTGAACCGCGGGACCCCATTATAGCATGCCCTGATTGCTAGACAGCTTGCCGACCCCCCCGTGCGTTGGTATCCTGCAGGCGGGGGTGAGCTGCTGCCCAGGTCAGGGCAGGAGCCCCGGGCTTGTGCTGTCGGCCACACGCTGGAGGAGGTTGATCCAGAAACTAATCGTCTGCAGTCTTACTCTCGCTATTGGCAAGTTAGTTTTAATAAGGGAACAGGTTTCCCTCGTTCTCTATGAATTCAATCTCGATACCATGACTTTGGGCCAAAATCTGCCATCTTTGTTCATGCTGAATAGTAGCTCTCCCTCGGCTCCCGAGCCCTAAGCTGTGTTGACAGCGACGTGCCAGGTTACCTCATGGGGTTCTGCTTTCCTAAGGACCTAAAACAAGGCATCAGCTGGATTCTGCTGGAGCTACTACCCCGGCTAAGGGTGGAGGTTTTCCTTCTGCAGCAGCCAGGAGGTGGCTGGGACAAAGAGGTTTTGCTGTGATGCGGTGCCAGAACATGGCCAACATAGCATGGTCACCCAGACTCGGGAATGGCAAAGTGTGCAGGAATCGGGATGATAAGCATGCAGATGTCTCTCTAGAGTGGCATGCTCTCCCACATAAGTCTGGATGCAGTCTGTTTCAAGAAGCAGTGTATCATTGCTCGACAAGAAGAAGGCTGGTAGGAATTAGCTTTATATCTCATTCATTCCAGTCCTGAATTCTTCTTCACAGTTGTTATTTACAGTCTAAGCCTGTAAATTTGAGCCAGCAATATAATTATGATATAAAGATTAATTATAGAAAATTTCAAGAGGAAAAAGCATCTTTTTTTTTCGGAGGAAATTGCTAGAAGCAACGATCTCAAATCCCATCTTTTCACAAGCTATTACAAAGGAGGGGGCTCCAAGCTGCAGTGGCCTTACTCATGCACAGACCAGAGGATTTACATTAGTTTATACGCTTTCCTTTACCGACTAAATTTACAGAAGGGGCAGCTATCGGTCCTGAATTGGTATGCCTCAGACTGTATTCGGTGTTCAGAGAAACCACTGCAGTCACAGTCATGGGCCAAAATCATTTGCCATCAGCTGGCTGGAAAGGTTGGCGTTTCTGTTATGGCATGTATCGCCATGGCAGGTGGAAGACCTCCCAGGACCGATCGTCTTCCCCCTCCCAGATCTCAGTAAGCAATGCCAGATGCAGCGTTCCCTGTTGTGTGTATAGCAGCAGCTACACCGCTTGCCCTGGTTCCCTCATGCAGCTGCTGCTGCTCCTGGGTCTGTTTAGTTTCAGGGCCAAACCCAAGCATGCACTATGTGAAACGACATATGTGCAGGAATTATTTAACCATGAAAATCCTCAGAGTTAAAAGGGAAGGCAGAGAGGATAGCCAGAGCTGAAGTGATATCTTGAAAATAGTTTGTTTGCACCTTTCAATATACTACTAAAACACAAAACCAGAGGGCACTCAGAAACTTAGTTTGTACATTTATAAATTACAAATTATTTTATAAGTAATTTTGCTTTAGAAAAGGCTTTCAGAAAGACATTGAGGTTTTCAATGTGTGTGTACTATCCTTTTCCTGAGCATTGGAAAGCTGGCAGAGTTGACATTTATCTGCTCAGTGTGAACTTACAGGCTCAGTCCATTGCAATGGGAAGAGGAAAAGAGGGTAAGTAGGTCCCTGAATGTCTTTTTTTCTCTCTTACAACATGAGTGCTTATATTTTAATCCTATTGTATGAGTGCTTATATTTTAATCCTGTTGTATCAGCGCTTACAAAGAGAGTTTCCATAACTGAAGGAGATCTGCCGATATCCGAGATGATAGCAATACTTTGAAAATGGAAGCACCAGAATAGCCTCTAATAGGCAGCTACTGAACTGACCTCTCATCCTGCCCTCAGGATTTCGTGGACCTCACAGTACTGACATATGACCTGTGATAATGAACAGTAAGATTGTCTGGATTATTGCATCTGCATTCAGAAACCTGAATAAAGAAAAAAGGGTTTCAGGGCACTTGTTTGAATTGCAGACCTCTGCATTGCCCGCGGTCTGTATTACAGGAGACACCTGCTTTCAGAGTTACCTTGTATTAAAACTAAGTGTATAACCTGATCACTTCCTATTTATTAATTTATGTGTTGATACTAGTACCTACTCCCTAAGGTACTTGGCTTTGTCCTAAATCTACTCATTCTAAAGTCAACAGTTAAATTTCTACTCACTTCAAAGAAAGAAGAGTTAGGGTAATAATGAGGGCTTTGGCAACCCAGTTTGGTAAGCACATAAAGACTGGAAGATACCTGTTGGCGGTAACTATCTAAAAGAAACACAGGAAGGAAAGGGTCATGTGGAAACCCAGAAGACAAGCTATAAAAATTAAATATTTGCCCTTTTCCTATCCCTCCAGTTCCCTCTGACTGCACAAATGTAAAATGCAGTTTTGATTCAATGTAAAATAATAAGCAATAGAGGAAAGAGTTGATGTGTCAGACTCTCAGCTGGTTTAAACCAGCAGAGCAATCTATATCAGCTGAGAGCTCGGACCCATGAGATTGTTAAATGATTGTTAATTATTACAAGAAAATAGCTCCTTTCATGGAGTTTTCCCTATTCACCCCCCAAGAAAATTCACATAATGGTTAATTCCACGCTGTCAATTTCAAAGAGTTTTTAGGCTCTAGTGTAACACTAGAATAAGAGAATAGTATTTTAGCATTTTATTTATTAATAAATTTATTTATTTATTTATATATTTTTGAGGAGTGGGAAGAAGACAAAATAGCTTCTTTGGATATGTAAAGATAAACGCTGAGAAAAGCATTTTTGAATGTATAAAGGCAAATTACTGAGTGGCTACAGATAATACCTCTGGAACGATATAGCAAGGGGAGGTAGTTACAAAGGACTGCAAAACTAAATCTCTGTATGAGATAAAACAACAAAATATTTAAAATACATAATGAAGTGAAAGGTAAATAAAGGAAAACCTACAGGACTTATTATTAAATTGGCAAGTAAGTATTAATTAGCCAAAACCAGTCATGAACAATACTAACATTCCAATCTGCTGATAAAACATTTGTATCATATTGAAGTCTTTATATAGAGTGTAATAATAATACAGTTCATATATTATAAACATGCATATGCTGCAGACACATTAGCGTGTTTCTCATTTCGAATCAGATTTACTTTCTATATTCCTGCCTTCATTTCCACTGAGCTGACCTTAATTATAGTGATGCTGGAGAAGAATACAGCCCAAGTTTCCAAAGGTGGTTTTGAAGATAACCAGCAATAATGCACAGATCAATCACGAAGAGGGAACCAGAAGAGTTAAAAGGACTTGAAGAGAGTTTTGTAGTTAGTATGGCACTGAAATTTATGCTAAAAGGTCATTACATATGCCATAAATGCAGACATATAAGTGCTTAAAGAGTGACCAAAGGGGAAAGGTACATAGGAAGAGTAAAAATTTGTTCTAAAGGGAGACTGCTCTGCAGCACCGTTTAGCTCTGTATTACAACTTGCTTTGACCCAGGAGGAGGGATGTACACCAGGGGAATGAAATTTGTTGATGATACATACGAGGAAGGGGCAATCAATAGAAAGAAGAAGGGCAAAAAAGTCAAGACGACTCTGACAGAATGTGCCCAAAGGAAGATAAGTGCCTTATGCAATTAAATGTAGAGAAGTGTAAGATAATGAGATTAGGGACACAAAATAAGAGAAGGCGCTTATGCCCTATGTAATCATATGGTGGAAAATACTGAGTAGAAGCAGGATCTGGAGATAGACCGAGATCAAAAAGCTTCAGGACAGTGGTTAAGAGTGATATAAAATGTTACCATTGATTCAGAGAGGTAATAATAACATCATAGATGAAGTTATTCCAGCTCCTGCATAAGGGATTTATGAATGAAGCTGCATTTGCAATACTGTGAGAGTTCCGTACGCCTTATAAAAATAGCAGAGGCAAAGGGAACCGGACAATAGAATCAGGTAGACAGCAAACTTAATTATTCATAAAGGTCAGAGAACAAAACAGAATTGCCTGCAGTCTTCACAGAGAAGGAGAAAGAAAGTGGATCTTACTGAGGAATTTGAGGTCTGGAAAATTGTAGTGAGGATAGAAGCAATTGCACTACAATTTGATCTACTAATAAATATAAGAGTAAAAACATGGTCGGAAACAATGAAAATGAAACTGAACAAAAATACAGAGTGAGGTGTGGTTAATAAATGGAATATGTTGCCAAAGTCAACAGCTGGAACAACAGGAATAAGCATCATTCCCCCTGATAACTATCTGTTATCCAGCTGAGACTTGTTTCTGATCTAACTTCAGGTAGCCAATATTTTTAGAAGGGCTGAATTCTAGATGGACTGCCTCACGCTCTAAATATTCCTTTCTCCCACCATTAAATAAATAGGGAGCCAACACATACGACTGCTTGTAACTCAGAAATGTTTGTCAGTTGCCTAAATTTTGGTAGCATAAAGGTGGGTTTCAAGAAGGATTTAAGTACTGGAAATGGGACCTCAGTGGTGTGCAAGTGCCTGTCAAAACAATCATGATCCTGAAGTCCTAGACTGAGCTACCTCTTGGCTTTGGAAGCACCTGAATTCTGCTGACATCCTCTTTAAAATTTCTAATTTCCCTTTCCATGTGCTGAAGCTACTTGTTTTTGATAGAACTGCATAGCATGGCCATGCTTAACTGCCACTGGCATCCAGAAACAAAATCTTTGGGATGCATTTACGAGTGTTAATAAGGTCACAAATTAAACCTGAGTGATGGTGACTGTCCGATGTACCCATGCTTAGAATAAATTTTGTGAGGAGATTCAAATTCACCAAGCTAACTTCTAATTTCCTCAGCGAGTTTTAAAGTCATCTAACAATTGTATAAAAATTTCATCGCAGTGGCTCTGCCAGCCAGGTTTAAAAGGCAAAAAAATGAACCTGCAAGGAAACGCGCCTACGAGCGTACCTGTGTCAGGGCTGGGCTGTGATCGCCCAGGGAGTGGAAGGGGTTGCTTGTTTCCCCCCTTGAGCAACACTTGGTAAAAGGGGAGATTCACCTCATCCGTGGTGTTTCCATACGGGCTCTACGCTGACCTTGGGCAGCTTGTTCGTGTCTCTTCTGAGCTATCAGACGCTCCCGTGGTAGAGGCCCATATAACCCGGCTCAGCAGAGTAGATCTGAGAGGTCTTACAGATCTAAGGACTCCTGAACTCTCTTTATAGATTTCTCTCTGAGCCCATCAGAGGATGTCTGTCTATATGAGCACATGCACGTGTGTGTATACGTGTCCTTCTGTACGCTGAGGGCACGTGTGCGTTCTGTCTCACCTTTCATCTAGCGCTTGCCTTATCTCTTCTATTTCTGGCTCTTTGATTTGAAAGCCTGAGGACTACCGCGGTGGTGTTTCTTCACTGCTTTTTGTCATCCTTTCAGCTTACGGCCTGGACACGTTGGAACAGCTGCTCCTTTTTCACGGGCTAGGAAGGACCATATGCTTGATATCAACACATCCCTAGCATAACAGGTGGCAAATGTATTTTTGTTGCTAATAAATTCCCACTTCGGTTTTAAACTGCCTGAGCTCCGACTCCCTTTATAGCAATTATACTGCAGAATTCAAACCTTTGCTTTCTGGAAATTAAAATAACATGAACTAGTTCCATTTGTTTTTGCTGATTTTATCAATATAGTGTTTTGTGCTGGTTCCTGTATCATTATATTAGTTTCTGACACACCAGGTTATGACTGGTTTTCATAGACTGGTCACTTATTTTCACATGACTGTTTATTACACCATTATAATATAATTACACTATTATAATACAATAGTATGCACCATAAGAACAAGCTGCCCAAATTGATTAGCTTCCTAATCAATTCAGTCTTTTAACTATGAAATGCTGATAATGGAAAGGGATAATGTTTCAATTTTGTCTAAGGCCCAGATTCACGGGACCTGTGGGTGCAAAATCTGTGGGAGCAAAGTCCCTTCCATAGCTTTGTTTGTTAGTAAAAACTTAAATCCTACTGACTTTCTCTCTTGTGATTAATTTTTTTAAAAAGTGAAACTTAAGGTGCAGCAGTTCAGCATTTTTTTTTCCAGATATTTTCTTTTTACAAGCTACCTAGAGCTTGAAAAACTCTTCAAGGCATAGATCATAGCGTTTACAACAAATGAAGGCAGAAACCCAACAGCCTGCATTGTTGGCAAAAGGTATCCAAATTGGTTGATTTTACATTCCCAAAAGCTGTTTCTTTAGCAGATATTGCTGAATTGCACTCTTTAACTCAAATAATTAACATCTACATTGGAGAAAAGGAAAAAAGGCTATTTTTCAATTTTTAAGTGAAATTACTTTACTTCCTCCACCTTTTATCAGCTTCAATTTTTTTCCCCCTTTTTGCAACCTTCATAATGGGTAGCAGCATTTGGTATGTTTTTGTCATGTATTTGTTATTAATCTGGTTCTACTACTGTGTCTATTTTCTATCTAAGTGTTGATACATCAGGAGGCAGAAAGTGTTGCCTCTGATGGTCAGCAAGGTCATAACACTAGGATCTGTCAGACTTTACAGTAATCTGTGAAAATAAACTGATGAAAGCATGTCTTAACAAATGCCTTAACTCTCTGTAAACCCTTTATATGAAGATTTTGAAATCTGGATGCTAGTCGTCAGAAATACAGATGAGCCGTAATGGGTGGGTGAGTGCCTTGTGTAGATGAAAACACCCATGTATATAAAAAGGGAGATCCTTGCTGCATCTTTTGAAAGAGGAATAAGTATGTGACCTCATGAGAGGGTTTTAGGTTCAGGAACTTGAATGTGTGGGGGTGATTCCTATTCCTATAACAAAAATTAAATAAAAATTAAAACATAAAATTTAAATTCCTATAGGATGACACAATTCTACTTTCGAATATCATTTGAGATCTATGTGCTAGCAGAAAAAGGTTTTAAAGCTTTCAGATAGATACACTATTTCATCTTTAGGCTGCCGTGAAGATAACATTTATTTGAACAGGTCATAGAAGAGAGATGCCCAAACATTTGAACTTGATGTCTGAAGTTAGATTTGTTAATCCATTCGCAAGCAGTAAACTAAAACCAAGAGTTTCCAGGGGTTTGAGCATGTCAAGATGGTTTGTTCCATTGTGGGGAAAATAATGTTTTTAAACTAGTATTCTCACTATCCTATAAAAGATTTTTGCAACACAAAACCACCAAGAGCTTCCTTTCAGGATCAAGGTCTCATCACGCTAAGCACAGTAAAAGCATTTCTGAGAACATGATGCTCATAAGAATTTAACGTCTAAAAATGCAGGTGACACAAAGACTGAGGAGTAAAATCGATCCAGTATAGTTTCTGTGTATAGTCACATTTATAAAAGTATACAGACAGGAGCGACAATCATTATATGATTATTTCTTTCATAACAAAATGACATTGTGGTACCGATGGGTCCTGAGGAAAGACTGAAAATATGTGTGAGAAATGGGAAGGATTCTACATATACAGGAGGCAATAAGCTTTGTATAAATGAGATGACAAACAGGAAGGACACAGAATGGAGAACATGCTAAAACCAAATAAAAGGTAATGAGAATAGTATATGTGTACATATATATATATACACACACACACACTTTTTTTTAGATACACACACACAGACACACACTGGAAATGTATTGTAGACTATTACAGAAGTTGCTAATAAAGATGCTGAAAATCACAACTTATTTTGTCCAACAGTCCAGTCACAGACCACTTGTGAGTCAGACATTTACTGCATCTTAATCTTGATCCAAAGCTACATGAGGTCAGCAGACATCATTTCACCTCCTTCGGTGGACTTTGTTTCAGTTCTTCACTTTGTGCGTAGGGACTATATGGTAATAGCTGGCTTTAATAGAGTCACTATGAGCAGGTATTATTGCTGCCCTGTTTGTTGGTTCACTGGTCTTTACCTTCACAAAGCACTTATCTCGGTACAGCATATGTCAGAAATGGGTAGTTGTTTCTGTGGAGCTTTCCTGGAGGATATACCTCAAATTTATTTCAAGTGAACCGCGTGAGCAGTTGTGGAGATCCAGCTGTGGAGTTGTGTTCGTTCCTGCTGAAACCATGGATACTGTCTCTTCTGCCATCAGTAGTTAAGTTTCAGCATAAAACCCTTTATCTTTAATTTGAATTACACTGACTATCATTTGCTAGTTTAAGGCAAGCTATTGATTGACATGTGGATATGGAAAAAACATATTTGGAGATGGAGCAACGATAGCAGAATACCCATGACAGAAGAAACGTTATTCTTAACAAGACAGCACTTACAGAACAATGTCAAAGAAGACAGAGGCAGAAAACTAAACAGTTTTCTAAAACTACATCAGTGTTGAAAAAGAGATCAAACTTTGCATGAACCATGAAACTTTAAAATGAAGTAAAGCTTCAGTGTTCAGCAATATCATCTTTAAAGAGATGTGCCAAATAGTTTGGGATGAATTCAAATATTTCCTCAAATGGAGACAAGTGCAATTGGTTTTGGAGAAACTTGGCAGTGTAGGAGGATGTCTCCAGAGTAAAGACAGATTTAAGGCACGTTGCTGATAAAGATGGGGCTTGGTAGAAAACACCTTCTAAGCAAGAAGTAGCAGATGAAGTATATTTTACAGAATAAAGTCACTGAAATAAAGTCCTATACTGGGAGGAGTAGCATAGGAAGACCACCATCCTTGTTCTTTTCCAAATTTTAGGCTTTAAATGAGGTGTGTCTTTGTTATAGATAGTTTAGGATATAATCAGAAAGTGGTGGTGAAGATTTAAACCCACAATGATTCTCTCAGGGTTTTATTCTCATATGAGATTGGACACTCTGCTGGGCCGTACTTGGCTGTGGATATATTTGACTTTACCAAGTTAAAAAAAAAGCATGGGGGATAGTAAAGTTGATTTAAAAAAAACCCCAAAACAGCGTTGTGTGAGGGATGCTGGAGTTACTGTTACAGCACTGCCTGGAAGAGCTGATGGCCGAATCACACTACCTCAGGGAGAGAGGAGAGTTACGCCTTATCTTTCCTACACAAGAACCTCTAATGGATAGGTTGTTAATGCCATCACTGTAATGCTGTTTCAGGCTGATCCCCCTTGCATTCAGGTAAGAGCTTCAGGGAATAACTATTGGAAAAAAAAAATTATTGAAATCCATTGTCACTCATATTGCCAAAAATTTACTAGGAGAAGATTGTCAACGTCAACAACACTTCTGTCATTGCTGTCCGCACCTTGCTTGCTGTAAGACCTCAGGGCTCTTGGAGCTCCTTCCATATGTGCAGAGCATGTGACAAATAGGGATGGACCTTTAGCAAGGGTTGACCAGAGTGACAGCCAGTAAGACCTTTCTCTGTTCATGTTCTCAATTTTTTTTTATGGTATTGAAACAGTGAAGAATGACTATAAAGCAGTAACTTGTGATACCATCATCTCTGAGATAATGCATCAGGAAGTTGCACACATCCCTCTTGGTGAGTCACAGGCACTTCTACTCCCATTCTGCTTCAATTAACGCACATATTAACAAAGACCTATACTTGAGTACAAAGATCTTACTTGATTTTGAGGGTTTTGCCCATTTAGTCTAAAAATGCAGAAGCGATCAATAGTTACTGCCTGAAAAGTGTCTGTATTATAGATTGATGATACAATTACCCTCATTCATAAAGTGATTTAAGCAGATAACTCACAGATTAAACAGCTCTGCTACAGCCTGAACCTTAAAATTGGCATTTAACTTAATTTTTCCATCAATATAATCTGCTCCCCGTTTCTGCCCAATACTTAAAAGTTTATGATTAGCGGGAAGTAATGCAGACACCAACAGATTAAAAAGATATTTTAAATTTGTTCCTTAATATTATTCAGTACAGTCCCATGCTAAGTCTCCTTCCATCTGCAAATACAAAGAGGAGATTTGCACATTATTTTGGTGCAAAAAACCAATTCATCAGCTCTGCGAAGAAAAGGCAGTAGGGAAACCTATTGTTCTGCAATACTCCATCATGATGTGGGGTGATGCTCTGTCCCGGGAGAGAGGAGAGGGAGCAAGGCTGTGCACTTACTGCCTGGGAAGGGGCAGCTCAGAGCCGCCTCTGCTCAGCCGAGCTGCAACCAGAGTTGCTCTCCTCTGCTCCCCTCCGTGAAAGCAAGCTCTTGCACCGGCATGAAAGCCTGCTGCCAGTGGTCAGGGGCTGGCCGTTGCATGAACCTGCCACCCAGAAATAGGGGGGAAAAAGTAAAAACGCCTGGCGCAGCCCGGGGAACGGCACCACTAGCCCTCCCACAAGAGCAGGGCTTTCCTGGGGTGACGTGGGAGTGGTGGGTCAGGGGGTTCCCTGGGCAAAATCTGGGGCTCAAGGCCGACACAAACACAGGGAGTAAGTACAGTCTCAGGTTCTTCAATGTAGATGCCTGAAAGCAAAAGTTAGAACTCCCACAGTTTTCTGAGACATTCTTGACCTCAAGTTTGAAAAGACCCAACAGAAGCATAATACAATCTTGCTCATGACTGCATTTCTGTGGTGAAAAAAACACAATAATTGGATCAATCTGATGTTAAAACATGTACCAGTTGGCACTTTAAAATGTCTAACTACTTTAATGGATGGAACAGCTGCTCCGTAACAGGGGAACTGTATCCAGCAAACCTTGACATCATGGGCTTTTGTGAAGTTTGATGCACTGGCAGTGCCACTTCAATGTTTCTGAAAGGACTTTAATACATTGTATGCTGAAACAGAAGAGATTGTGAGTATTGGAGTGGTGTTTGTTCTAGACATAAATATGACAGAGTTTTTAATGGAATACATTCTTTTCACAGACAGATTTAGTCAAGCAGCTCTGACGAACCCAACAATATTTGAGGGCAATAATGAAATTGAAGAGATCAGCTCTTAAGTGAAGGAATTTATGGACTAATCGCCAAAACAAGACGTGTTCCTGACAAAAAAAGAATTCAATGCTGAGTGGAAATAGAGGACAGAGATCAAGTTATACAGAGCTGACATAGATTAGAGGTGATAGATAAATGAAAGCATTTATTATATGATGGCTGACTGATGATGTATCTGAATGGAGTTGGCCTTCGTAGGCTCCAACAGTTGCATACATCAGCTCATACTCCTGTTCGTCGAAATAAAAAGGTAAAGATTTAGTTGGCTTGAAGCTGAAATCCCTATCCTGTATTTGCTACATAGGCCCAGTGAGTAATCAAAATGTCTCACAATAGGTAAGATTTTTAATGGGCTCAGCATGGTCCTCATTTGCACCTCTTTTGTAAATTTCCATAAAAATGAGTTATACTGGCAAAAAAGGTAAGCAAAACTGAATTTCAAAGTTAAAGTCCTCTTTACTGAAAATTACTTTTTGGCTCAAACGTATTAGTACTGACAAATGTGTCACACAAATACGTTCCACAAAACAGTGTACTACCCTCATGACTTGCCTGATCAATCACAAATAACTAAAGTAAATCAAATTGCATACACTCATAGAAAATGGTACATAGAGTTTAAAAAGCTCACCCCAAACTAATCAAATACTTTGAATAATGAATAGATTAGACAAAATCATGGACTGCTCGTGCATATTCTACAATCAGACGGAGAGGCTAAACTCATTGGATGCATTATTCATTGTGAATTATTTGCTCTACCTATCGGTGGGGAAGCTTGCAAACACTACTGCTGTATCTGTGATCACCTAACAGCCTGAAGAAGGAGATCTGATTGCCCTTATCATTACGTAGCATCTTGCCATTTAGATGAGGATTCTATTTATTTATTTATTTATTTAGTCTGAGAAAAATGTTGTCCGTCAAGTGCTCAAACGTGCTAGGGACAAACCAGAACGGCTGCTGTAAAGACAAATCATGTCTCTTCAGTCTACCAGCATTCTTTGCAGAAGTCAGGGAATGATGAATAAAGAAGAACAGAAAATACAGTGAGTTTGGGCTGCCAGTGAAATCTACAGTAATGTTTTTTCAAAAGGGGTAAAGAAAACAAACACAGGATTGGTAATGTTAAGTAACGGCTCTAACATAGAAAAAGGGCAAATAATAAAACCCAACATTACAGATTCAAAATACATAAATGAGTTAAGGCTGTGTAAGTTAAAATACCAATCTAGAAGGGAATACAGAGTAAAGTGATAATATTTGTATGTGTAACAATATTTTTTTTTTCATTTAGATCCAGTGTGGATTGATAGGGAATCTGGGAAATTATGTGAATACAGAGTAGGGTAACAGATGAGAAAAAAGTCCTTCCACCATATATAAACTTTTGTTTTTCTATAGTGACTGCACTCTGTTATCATCTCATGTAAGCATAAAAAAGGAAAATTTACACATACTGGAAGTGTGTTTTAACATTTATCCATGTTATGAAGTTATAAATGAACTTCAAATGAACTGAAGTTCTTCAACTTAAGAGCAGCAATGGCACTGACCCTTATTCAGAATACCATTAGAAGGGGACAATGAGTGATACTAAAAAGCCCCAGCAACTATGCCTAAAATTTTCTCATAAAGCTAACTGCTGCTAAATTTTATCAAGCTAGACTGCCTAGTAGATCAACATAGGATAAGACATCAAATGTTTATTAATAATAAAAATCTCACTCATTTTTGTAGCCTACTTTTAATATGCCTTGTAAGTGTTGATCCTGTAAAGATTCAGGCAATAGAACAACTAGTAACTTTAAGAGTATGAGCAAGGCACTCATATATGCAATTCCTAACCTGTAAAATCATGCATTTATATAACTGTTATCACTGTGGAACATATGTATAATTTTATCAGCTTAATGATGCTAAGATATTAGAGAGTAGTCTATTTTTGGTACCATGACCTCCTTTGAAGCGTCTATTAATGGAAGGAACATGACAAACTGTAAAACGGTTTTAGTCTGCATAGGAATAGCAGCTTCTATACGGCAAAACTGTCATCTTAGCCTCTTTTAAAGGGAAGAATGGCAAGCAGTGGCCAGCCAAAGGAGTGAATGGCAGCCTTCCTCCCCTTCTCCCCTCTCAACTTTGAAGATGTAGAAATGCCAAATTACCAAAGTCTCCTCCCTTTCAGGACTGACCATCTTGATTTAACATCATTCAGTTCTGCACATATATTATTAACTCAACATGTTTCACCAATAAATAAGTAGATGCTGTACCTGGATTTGGATGTGAGGAAGGGTAATTCTGTACAAAACCGCTTGACTTCTAGGCAGCACCAAACAAATATCTCAGCATAAATTTTGAGACACTAATTTTGGATGGTGTCCCTTCAAATAAGCCATAAATTATCTCTCCTAATCATGTCGCATGCAAATGGATGTTATGTGATTTATGATTCCTCTGTTGTCCTGTCACTAAAAAATCAAGCCTATTTTAATATTAGCCTGAATAGTCCAATTCTGTTGGGCAATTGCTTCAGTAAGGACGTTCACTAAGGAATCAAAAGACAATTTGATCAATTTTAAATGAAGTTACATTTTCCACTTAAACTTTAATAACCACTTCTTTAAATGCAAATGAAGTCATTATAACTAGCAAAAATAATACATGCAAAAAACTTCTTTTGGTCATTTGCTTCTTATGTATTCCTTAATGTTCCAAAAATAAAAAAGAACAATACCCAGCATACTGAAAAATTTCTAAAAATCAGAATATTGGTGTTGCTCTGTGAGTGCAAAATTCAGTCCTGCAGCTTCTTTGCTAGAAACCTGCCAATAACATGAACTTTAACAAAGCACTAGTATTGCAGTGTTATCAAAATGTGAGGTAAAAGGCTTCAGTTACCCCAACAGTTTAACACATTGATGTTAACATCTTAATAAACTTTCTGAAAGATACAGAATAGTTTAGGGTTTAAAAATAGCTAATATTATGGGGTGAATAAGACAACCATTCATATGACATCTTTCTCACACTCTCTAGCAAACACATTGTACCAGAATTTTTCATTATAGTTTTCAGAAATTGGAATCATAGGAAAATACAGGTTGGAAGAGGCCTCAGGAGGCCTCTAGTCCACCTTCCTGCTTGAAGAGGAGCCAGCTATGTGCTCGGACCGGGTTGCTCAGGGCTTTATCTCGTTGGATTTTGAAAACCTCCAATAATGGAGACTGCACAACCTCCCTGGGCAGCCTGCTCCAGTGTTTGACTGTCCTCATGGTGAAAACAGAAAAATATTACTATTAGTACCATCAAATAAGTGTTTTTAAAAAATTTTCATAGAAGCGTGAATTAAGCTGACAGTGAAAAAGTGAAACGCCTCTGCACTACAAGAGGTAAAGTTCAGAAACGGGCGTCAGACGACGGGGTAGGCAGAACAAAACGACAACTGTACTACAGTTACGCTACAAACAGACGGTAAAGGGTGATAATGCAGAAGTATGTGAGATTTAGGTTTACGTTCAGGCGCAGTAGAGGCCCAACAGGAGCTGGGGGTTTGCACTGCTTTCACAGATAAAGGCAGTGGGTAGCTCTTGCGTGATGCTCAGTTACCCAGTGTGCGGCTTTGACCTGCTCATGCAGCGATACCCACAGCTGGAGCATGATATAAAAGCTGTGTAACAGTGAAATAAAAGACCACATCAGAACAAAGGTAAAGAACGGAGAAACTGATGAGGGAGAGGTGGTTATACCAGCAAAAGGATTTCTTTTGCTAACAGGGTTTGCCCAAATATCCAGTGGCTGTACCCTGAGAAGACTCCAGAAGACTGGATGCCTTTGTCCAGTCGGAGAGTAGGTTACTGTAGCGGTTATATATCTTTCTGTGAGAAATTTCTGCCTGCTTCAATTAAAAATTACATGAAATTCCCAACGAGATCAAGAGCAGCCTCAGCTGCTGAGCTTCCCCAGCCCAGAACCACACAGAAGAGCCAGGAGAGGGTCTGTGATTTACCAATTGAGGAACGTCGTCTCTGCCCCGTACGACAGAGGAGTGATGACTGTGCTTAATCAAACTTGTATCGTAACGGCACCGCTATCGCGACCCTTCTCTCTTATGCGGCCATAATCCAGCTCCGCCAGTTTTCCGCTCAGGAAAGGTGTTCCTGCGTTGCAAAGCCGGGGTGGTTGCGCCGGTGTTGTCGCTCGGGTAAAGGCGCTTACGTCCTCGGGAGCGAATACGAGGAGAGCAACCCCTGCCCTTGGGCAGAGCACGCCGTCGGAGGGCAACGTTATGCCTCTCCTCTGCGAACAGCCCAGCAAGGTGGTTTCACTACGCTGTTCCTGTCGAATACTAAATATTCTTCTTTCTGTTGCTTCTATGGTGGGAGTGTAAGACCTTTCTTCTCCAACCCAGTTTCATTTTGTTGTTAAATTGCATCGGCCAGCCCAGCTGATTGAAGAGCAGCCCACTTGTTGGGATTTCTTCAAATGATTCTGACAGGTACATTTTGTCAAAAATATACCACAACTGTGACTGTCTAATCCCAAAAAGCCTTTATTTAATTTTAAATGTGTCAGTGCAAAACATGACCAAACACAACAAGCAACTATAATCAACTGAATGTGTAACATGGATGCTGAAATATTGTTATGCTTCAAGAAAATCTTTGTTATTCCTTTCTAAAAGAAAAAAAAATATGAAAAGTATGAAAGTGATATTAAGCAGATGTTAGACTGGAGTTGTCAATCTTGTCTAAGCACGCAGGTGCTAATGTGTTATAATTATCCCTTCTGGCAGTTGATATTTAGGATTTTGGATCCCACCTAGTCAATCACAGCTGTAATTGTTAAGCTACTTACATAGCTAATATGCTGGGTAATAACCAGATCAAGATTTAATATTTGACGTTTACCATCAATTATCTTTTCTTCTGACATACATCTCCCCCACTCAGGTTCTTGCAGATCGGAACACTCTTCTGATTTCAGTAAAATAAATAAGAATCTGGTTATAGAAGAAGACTCAAATAAAAAAATATTCCTGTCATTGCCTCTTGTCTCATTGCCTCTTGTTTCTTAAAGCAGAGTAAGATATCTTCTTGTTACAAGCTTTACAGGTATAATCATTTGATTCAGAACAATTCCTTCCCTTTTTACTTTTTGATGGATTTATTTACAGAAAATCTTGTACCTGCTATTGCAAAAATGTGGTGTAAGCATGTTAACCTAAGCCAGGCATATTTTCAGGTGACAATATTTGCTATGAAACAAAGTGTTGGCATTTGTTTTGTAGCTGGAAAATATATGCATATGTTCACACCGCATAGATTATACCAGAGGACTTTTCCTGCTAAAAGCACTATGAAAATTAATTCTGGACTTAAACCATTTTCAAATTAAAATTAATTTGCCAGTTCTGCAGTTTTTACTCTTCTACTAACAAAAATTTGTGTTATAAAATTTCCTCCAATAAGCACAAGTGGAATAAGAGGGGTTTTTCCAAATGTTCTGAGACTTCCTCCTGTGTGATTACACTGAAGTTCACAAAACTTAAAGACTTCAATTTCAATCAGCATGCAGTACTCACAGCGTGCTCAGAAGTTAGGTATAGCTATACCATCCAGAGGGCCTGGAAGGAACCATGTGAACCAAGTTTTCTGTTGCTATAATTGCATGAAAACACTTTAGATTTGCATCAGAAAGAGTTCTCCATTATTATTTGTCTCTAGCAATATGACAGGATTTTTCCCCTTAGCAGAGAGAGACTGGGGCTATTTCTAGTGCCTCGGGTCCTGTCTTAGAAAACCTTCGACAGGAAAACAAAAAAAAAAGCAGAGTTGTCTTTGGTGATGATTCAGCAAAGTTCTTAAGTATCTGCCCTCATGTAGATACTCAGACTGTGCTATATTTTGCATTTTCTACTTCCTGTTAAAAAGTCCAGGTACACAATCTTTAAGATGAAAGCATTTTTACTCTAACTTAACTAAAGCCTGTCAAAAGTCAGGAAGAACATCTTCAGTCCAGGCTATCACTTTTAGATACTTTTACGTTTTTCTACAAGGATACAGAACACTATTTTAAAACTCTTAAATAATTTTCAGTTCTAGCTTTCATATGAATGTGGACAGGTAGTGTAAGTTAATCACAAACCTGCAATTTTACCTAATCTTTTCCTTTACAGGCAAGCTAGCACTAAAGCAAGTAACAGTGGATAATATTACACCAACAGAAGCCAGACAACTAAGCTCGAAAACAGTGTTTTTACAAGTGACGTTCTCCCTGTTGTCTAGAGGAGACAGCGTCTTAGTTCAAGGGGATTGTGCTCCAAGTTTGAATAGGAAAAGGCTGCAATCAGACAGCCGAGGGACACGAATACTTCAAAGCAGAACAAATGAAACTGGACCTTGTCATTTTGCAAGAAAATGTGAAGTCATGTAATAGTGCCCTTTTAAGCCACTTGTGACTTTTAAGACTTCAAATGAAATGCTATTAGCACAGACAGATAAACATGCTAAGCTGTTATTTGCCTGGGGCGATACCCTTGCGATTTGTAACAGGCAATGAAAATATAGCAGCCTAGGTGTTCAGGAAGAACGATATGAATACCAGTAATCTCTTCACAATGATGCCAAGACCTTTGATAATAAATCCTCCAGAAAATCTTGGGTTAGTCACCATGACTGGGTATTTTTTTACCTTATTATGAAAGTTTTCTAAAACTTGATGAATTTTGTAGAAAAAGAAAAAATATTTAGATCAACCTCACATTCAGTTTTAGGTCAGAAATGAAAAAAAAAAAAACACTATGACTTTTTATCAAAGAGTTACAAATGTCTACCTTGATTGTACTTTGTGGCACCCCGATTTACGTGCTCGAGCAGACCTGGTGAAACTGCTGGCGACATAACCTCCCTGGGAGTTGTAACACAAGGATTTGCAGAACCAGGAGCTCGGCTAGAAACCAGGCCATATCTCGTTAAAAACCTGTTTTTTAACCTCTGCAGATAAAGGAACAAGTCTCCATCACATCTTATGTGAAAATTTACTCACTATTATACCTGTTCTGTACTCGTGTTCACTGGAAAACAGTCAGCAATTCGGTGTTTAAGTTTTTCCCCAACCTCTCTATTTTCTTGATAGAGAAAGCAAGAAGGATGATGCAATGTTGGATCTCTTCTCATTAAGTTTTGGGGTATGTAAATAAGAGACAGAAAAGCACCGCTTTGACAGGAGGCTGGGGTTTCCTATGAAAAAGCCCAGCCTTACAAAAAACCCAAGCCCCATCTTTTTCAGAGCTGCATCAGAGCGCTCTGCAAAGGAGGTGCCAATCCAAATTAACCTGGAGTGCCACAATAGGCCAGGGTGTAAATTTAAACAAAAACCTGGACGGCAGCTTCGTTTTTTAACAAGGGCTGTATATCTAGTCAGTAACTGATGTATGCTCTGTTTTTCCAGCTGGCAGAGACTCCTGGGGTATGCAGGCACATATTTCCAAGCATGTTGTTCTTCTGAGTTGTTTGTGCTTGGACCATAACTGCAGTCTAGGCAGCCAAAATAAAATATGCCAAGTAATACTGGCTGAGGGACAGAGGGATTGGACCGAATTCCTGCCTGATACAATGAGCTTGACATCAGCGGAGTCACACAGCGACAGTTCATTGTTCTCCACTTTCAAACACAAAATACGGAGGGGGCTTTAAGGTAGGACGGCGAAGGCACCGCTGCCGCTGCCTTCATGAAATTGTCTTTGTTCTCGCCTGGAGACAAGAAGGACGTACCGGCCACGAGGATTCCCCGTTTGACCAAATTTTGTGAGCGCGCGCGGGCAGGGCCGGTGGCCTTGCGTAGACACCGATTTACCTGGCAAAGGAGAGGGGGGCAGCCGAGCAGCTCACGCCCTCCTCCCACCCGCGGTGGCAGTGCCGCAGCTCCTCGGGTGCTTCCCCGGGCTCCCGCGGCGGACGTGGGGCCGCGAAATCCGCGCGGAGACCCACACCTGGCTCGTGGATTTCCGTGGCGACCCGGCAGGTCGACCACGTTTCTCTGCCTGGGCTCACCAGCTGCAAAACAGGGGCGTAGGAACGCTCGCCTGCTTGCGGGGGGCTTGGTACTCGGGCGATAAAACCAGTACGGAGTTTAAATAAAGGGTTTCACTAAACTTTCTCAGCTCGGATGTGTTTGGGACACGCACGGCCCGACTCTCTTCCATCACACGCAATGAAACCTGGAGGAATTTTCTCGGCGGGGAAGGCAGGCTCTGGAAGGAAAAATGTAAAACAGTTTTCTCGGTGCACCCTATTTTACGATTAAAATCTAAACTAAATATATAGGAGCTCCAATAAACAAAAATAATCTCCTATAGTTTGCTTTAAAGCACCACGCTATTGTCTCTTTAAATAATAATGAAAGAGGAGAAAATATTCTACAACTTCCATAAAAAAATGTCATATTTGTATAGACCCCAAATCCCCTCTGTTTAAACAGGGTGATTAATATCAGCTCCTGTAGGAAATTAAATTCAGGGAAGAACAGTAATATGCAGATATGCAGATTTCTAGGCAGAATGGCTAGCCCTGGGTAAGAGAGTCAGGTTGATTAATCTGCATCCTCAGAATACAAAATGAAATGCTGGGCTCTCCTGGGTTAGCACCAGAAATGACTTTTCCTCCTTACATTAGAAATAAATGGACAAACACATGCACGTATATTGCAAAAGGCCTTAATATCACATGCGGTGTTTACGAAGGTGATAAGAGTTTAATATTTAAAATATCCTATTTCATCTGGGAGGGGAAGGAAAAAAAAGAGCTGCTTCTCATTAGGATGAAGAGTTCTGTTTATGCTAAAATAGTATTTTTTTTAATCTCTTCTAGAGACTACAAAATTATAAGGAAATCCTGTACCAGCATGCAAGCGCATCTTTAATCTGTTCATAAGCATTTTACTGAAATAATAACGTCCGGGGAGATATTGGACACAAACATGGTCATAGTATGGAAAAAACTGGGATCGTAAAACAAAAATACTCAGTCCTAAGTTTTTCATATAAATTTCAGTGTACTTTGCTTTTTCATTTCAAAATTACAAATACAATACAGAAGCACAATAGACCAAAAGTCTGATTCCACAGGCTTAATTTCCACAAATATAAATTCCTCCATAAATATAACCTTTCTCTCATTTCAGAATAATAGCATTTTCACATTACCAAGAGTAAATATGCGATTTTTAATAATTTAATCTTTAAAAAAACCACCCCCAAAACCTCAGAAAAATATTTACAGCAAAATGCAAAATGTCATTTTCAGATTTTTTTTCCCCTGTCGTTACTGGAAAACCAAGCCTGTTATTTAAAATCATTCAGGGTCTCTCCAATAATTGTATAGAAGTAGGCATTATGCTATATTATTAAAGCTGTAATTTCCTGCTGAATCTGGCTGGATGTTTCTTTTTATCACTTGGCAATTTCTATCTAGTTATGGCATAATTAAGTTTCCTGACCCTTGCTCACTCTCTTAACAGGACGCTTAGAAATATACTAGAATTGCAGATCTTCAACCTGATGTCCTCTCTCCCCACACAGTAATGGAATAAAATTATTAATCCAGTAATTGTACAGAACACATTACTTTGCATTGAATGTTCCTATTTCTCATTTTCTGTTAGTGACAATCAGGCAGAGGTACAAATCATTTCTGCAGGGAGCAGAGCCCTTGAAAAAGCCTCTCATTCACTCCACTGGAGCTACCTGTACAGCTGTGATTATTCAAAGTCTAACACAGTACTAGGCTCAAGCGAACAAAACAAAGTTAATAAAATGGAATAAGGAACAAGATATTTTCCTGCCTGCAGCCTCCTATGCGCCAAAATTAGAACCTTACCTCCAAATGATAAACCACACATCCAATTGCATTTTTATAACAAGACTAATGAGCCTCAGCTCAGCATTTCAGACTTGGCCGGCGTTAGCAGCGCCCACCTACTGTGGGGGTACGCTCTGCGTGCTCGGACCTCGGGGGGGTGCGAGGGGAAGGAGAGGGAAGAAGAAGTTGGAAGGAAGACGAAGGATCCCTCTTCTTGAACATTAGTATCCAGGCACCAATGGTGTGCGCCCGCACCTATTAAATTCTCCCCGGAGGAGAAATCCTGGCTGCACCACAGTTGATCACAAAATCCCAACTGAATTCAGCGAAGTTACTATTTACCCTTAAGAAATTTGCAGTTTGTCCTGATGTGCCTTGACCCGCGTTCAGTTCGGTCATTGCCTACATGGGACTTCTGAGCCCGGCAAGTGATACTTATCCCAAGGGATGTTACGAGCTCCACAACTCAGCAAATGAATAAAGGCTTGGAAAACAACTTGGTTTTTTAACACGCATCTCCCTCAACCAATCCACCTAATAACTTTGTTGTATTTTCAGATTAGCTACAGATGGGGCGGGAAGGAGGGTATGTTGTATTTTATCACCGTTTTCTACGAACACAAGTTGAATCTGTTCCTGCACAGAGTGTCTTGACTCTAGCAGTGGATCTCCCTAAAATATATAGTCATAATCTTTGCACTGGTCTCCTCCCTCTTTCCTGATTGCACCAGGCTTATCCCCTCTCTGCCTCTTAGAAGAAATATATTATCTCACTAAAACCTGCTGGTTTATTGGACTGAAGTCCTGCGAATATATCTTCAGTGTGCACTTGAATTGATGGAACAAGCTAGTGAGAAAGTCTCTGAAGCAGCGTTGCTCCTTTAATAAAACCCTGATCTTAGGGAGGATAAATAGCAAAACAAAATCCCTATCTTCATGAAGAACTCTACTGATTTTATTCAGACGCAATAACATGTTTCAAATTGAAACAAGGCAAAGTGCTGTGTATCATTACAGAAAAGAAACCCAAATAAAGCATAGGATGCTGCATTAGCATACTCCATTTGATCACATTTCTTTCTTTGTGTTTTTCCACGCTCTTGCCTTGTCCTCTCTAATAATGAGTATCTTTGGGTTTTTCTGAAGAGCAGACTGCACAAGCCAGAGAGTGCTGGTTGCGTAAGCATTTCCATTACAGACTGTCAGGTTTATAAACTCATCTGTGTTCCTTCCTTTACATCTGTACAGGAGGAATGTGTGCAATTTTCACTACTCTGGTAAATCGAACTGATCAAATAATAAAAATACTGTTCTAAAGTGCATTAGACAATAGGCCATTTCCAGTGAAAAACAATACTACAGCAGTTGTCTCAAGGTGGGGTTTTTTTTCACTTTGGGTTGTTTTTTTTTTTTTTTTTTTTTTTTTACCTGCTACAAAATAGCTCTGGTTTTATTTCCATTGAGTCAGTCACCGTGGAAAAGGTAATCACTATAATCACAGCAAAGATTTCTGTTTGTCTAGGGCACTTAAGTGACTGCCATCACCGTAGTGTCTGAGCAGCTTCCAGAGAAGTCGTCTTTTATGGGAGGCTTGATGTGGACTAACTTTGTTTAATTTATAAAGCAAATCATTGTATCTGTGACTTGCAAAGTCATCTCAACCACTTCTACAATTAATAATCAGCTTTTATACCGAGAATACTTCCGAATCTGAGGTGATAAAAGAGAGATGAAAAAAATAAAGCTGTGAACTTTTAAAATATTTGTTTCTCTCTCCTGCACTGTCACTTTAATACAGCATACACTAACTGAAGTTTATTTCTTCTTCTGTGTCTAACACAAAAGTTCCATTTGCAGGGATCAGGTAGCAACCAAATAATACAGTGATTTATCAAATGATTATCTCCTTGCAGGTATTTGCTAAGTGATGGACTTGCAAGCGTATCATAGATAGAGGTGCATGACGTATGAGTGAGTGACACAAAAATATACTCAGGTATTCATGTACAAAACAGTTATTAAGATTGTAGCTTTACACCATTGGCTCGGTCTGAGGTTTTGCCTTTGCAATAAGAGCATGGTCAGCTCTATGGATGCAGAAATTATAGACTTGTGCATATCATAAACTTTTGTTTTATACAAAGATCGTTATGTATAATTTCTTTAGCATATCTGCAGGAAGCAAGAGTTGTTATTTACAGACATACAGGATGTTTGGGTTCAACTTCTTCTAAAATGTATGCTTTTCCAAAAAGGAGGTTTTACACTTTCCCTTCTGAACTTTTCCTTCCTTTCCGCACACGGCAAGCACACCCACGCACGGCGTACTCTCTCCTCAGCCTGGTCTGGCTGTCCTGACTTACTGCACGCAGATACACGGGGGCTGGGACACACCATAAGCTGCGCTGATCAGCATCACTCTCATTCCCACAGTCCGATGATATTTATTTAGGATTGCTAAGCACCCTAAACATAAACATCATAAACGAACGATACATACATCCTCTATCCACCTAAGCAAACAACCAAATAGTTGCATGAAGCGCACAGTACTACATATGTTCCCACAGTCAAACCATGCCAATTCTTATTTGATTTCATCTGTGTGAACCTACTTATTGTTACCAAGTGACAAGAAAGTAATCTTTAAAACTGACGTGTTGGTGTTCTGTAATTTCATTTACAGTGTTTTGCCTAATAAGAGACTAACGGCAAAACAGTTACAAATCCTCCAAATCTGCTCGTAATAAATACACGCATTCGTTATGAGGAGGTGGCAGGGAGGAACTATCACTTAGCTTCCTATAGTTTCATTGATAAAAATGATCTTGGAAACAGGAGACTATATTAATTTTTTCCTTTTGGGTTTTTTTTTTTTTTTTTTTAATCTAGAAGTCTGGAAGACATTTCTAAAATAGATCTATTTTCTTTTCATTCTGCAGAATAATGCATGAATGATTATAACATATGCTCTATCTCCATTTTTTTCAACCAGTGGAAAAGTGCCTGACACAATAATCACAACTTGTTGGGTTTTCAATCTGATGCTGTCCTATTTTATCATGGTAGTTAAATGTCCATTCTTGTTCGGCGTGATAAATGTTATGGCCATTTAACAGTACCGAAAAAGAGAGACATGTTAAACCAAATATTGCTTCAGATTGTGTCTTTTATTCTCCTTTATCATCATATCTTAATTTATAGTATAATCATCATTATCACAACTGTCAGCCTCATTTAACCTTCCCTGCTCTCCCATGATTCTCCGCTGTCAGGCCTGATTGCCTGCCTTCTGCTGACGGGCTGATAATGCCTGACTGATTAGCCCTCCCCGAGAAGAAGACAATGATATATAGAACCGCGCCGCTCGCTCTATATATTAATGAGGAGCTGGCAAAGCTTTGATAAGGCGGTGGAATAATCCATCAGCCAGAGAAGGAGCTTGTAAAACTGGTGGAACATTTCATGGGAAAAACACCTGGGAAGGATGTAATGACCCGGCAGCTAAATACCTCTCAGCCCTCCTTCCCCTCTTGTAATTAACATCAGATAGCTGCCGTGTGGATAGCGCCCGGGGCGTTATCAGTCCCCAAATCCTGCTTACGTTCTCCCCGGTTTGCACCCAGGGCTTTAGGGCCTTGGCGACGTATTTAGCGGGCGGGCAATTAATAGCTCATTTTCCTTGGCGTTAGGAACTGTTTATCTTCTGAACTAGCTCTTATCGCAGACCGTTACCTATGAAAGGCGAGAGTCATCGGCGGTTTTGTGCTCTAGTTGTTACACTTACTCAGCAGAGGCCTGCTTCGCCATTAGATACAAAGCTTCTGATGGCTACTTGAGTTTGAATGCACTGTTATTACAGGTATTATATGAAATTGCTTGTGTTATGTGAAGGGGATTATAGAGGTTTTGGATCAATAACTTCAGTGGATGTTGGGAGTGATTACAGTGCTCTGTCAATTTTTCCCATTTGGCTGTCAGTACTGATTTACAACACACCACCTCTTTTATTCACATCAAATCACTCATTTCATTGGTAAATTCTATATATCTCAATTTACTTTAAGTAGCTGATTTGTGTAAAATAAAATGACTTCCTCTCTTCGGTGTATGTGAGAGTGTGCGCGCGCGTATACACACAACAGACATAACCCTATAGAGCCATAAAAGGCACCGACATTTCCGAAGCTCTTTGTCCTCTTGGAAAGGACAATATGCAACATCATATAGGTCACCTAAATAAAAACAAATACGTCTAGTCGAAATGTTTCTCCAACGGCTAGGGTTTTTTTAACATGTTTTTTAATTCCTTTACGCAAAGTGGCAGATCTACTGAGGTGCAACTGTTCAGAGGATGCAGCTGAAGTATTTTACATTGCTGGAAAACAAACAAATAAAGAAAATAACTTGAGGCATGGGCCATGTAGCACTAGACAAACAGCCCAAAGAAACTGCCCCTGGCATTTCAGGCTTCAGACTTGAAGCTCGGTGCAGAAGGTCCATCCCGAAGAAGGGGGCTCAAGCCAAAGTCATGGAGAATACTGTCCTGGTTTTGGCTGGGATAGAGTTGATTTTCTTCATAGTAGCTAGTATGGGGCTAGGTTTTGGATTTGTGCTGGAAACAGTGTTGATAACACAGGGATGTTTTCGTTACTGCTGAGCAGTGCTTGCACAGCCTCAAGGCCCTTTCTGCTTCTCCCCCCCCACCAGCGAGGAGGCTGGGGGGGCACAAGGAGTTGGGGGGGGACGCAGCCGGGACAGCTGACCCAAACTGGCCAAAGGGATATTCCAGACCATATGACATCATGCTCAACATATAAAGCTGGGTGAAGAAGAAGGAAGGGGGGACGTTTGGAGCGATGGCGTTTGTCTTCCCAAGTCACCGTTAGGCGTGATGGAGCCCTGCTGCCCTGGAGATGGCTGAACTCCTGCCTGCCCATGGGAAGTGGGGAATGAATTCCTCCTTTTGCTTTGCTTGCGTACGTGGCTTTTGCTTTACCTGTCAAACTGTCTTTATCTCAATCCGCGAGTTTTCTCACTTTTACCCTTCTAATTCTCTCCCCCATCCCACCCGGGGGGAGCGAGCGAGCGGCTGCGTGGGGCTGAGCTGCTGGCTGGGGTTAAACCACACCACCACTCAGGAGACCCACCTCATAAGACTACTTAGATTGATTTTACAGTACTGATGGGGACTGATGGAGGTCGATGCCTAAGAGGAGGTACTAGGCATTTTGCAAAGTCAAGGCCTTCCTACTGTGAAGGGAATTGCATTTTTTCAGAAAATATCAGGCTTCCTGTTTCCAGAGACTTTTTTAGAAGTGATAAAGGTTAGTGAAAAAAATGAGAGCTCTTAGAAATGACCAGTGATAAATTAGGTTTGGCAAAAGGAAGAGCAATGAGATGGAACATGATGACATAGTCAGGTATTTATGTACTTGCTGAAATTCTGCATTAGAAGACAGGGGCATTATGTGCAAGCCTTCTAACCAACATCAGTGAAGTACGGATATATGTTTCTGGTTATATGTTTATGGAGTTATTTTATTTCATGTTGTGATATAGATGCACCTGTTCCATTAATTCTAGAATAAAAAGCTATCGGTGTTTTCTATTAACCTTGACCTCAAAGGGGCCCTATATTTTTTCTTAAAGTAATAAGCAACTTACAGGAACCGTCTACAAAGCACAAACAATTAAAATCCAACAAAAAAAAGCTCTAATTGCATATGATTCAAAGAGTTAAATTAATAAAAAACTGGATTTACAGAACTATTAACTCAGACACTTTCTGACTGCTAAATGCTTTACACTGAAGTAATAGATTATGGAATATAGAAAAATACATTTATTATTACTCCTGAAATAAAATGTCTTATTTTTTATCAATACTTCCATTAAAGTATACAGATTAACTTTGTTGGATTTGCAACTCTCAATCTTTTTCCTTCACTGCAACATATTTCCTAATATAGTTTAGAGATTTTAAAACACAAAAATACAGAATGATGCTTAAAAGCTAACAAGTAAAAGCTCTATGAACTATGTCTGTATTTCTGAATAGTCATATTACTCCAGGTAACACCGTGTTATAGAATAGGATACTGAAGTAAGACATCTCTTAAGTCATTTCTTTCTTAGAGTCCCAACACAAGTGCTTCCAGAGGAGTGTTTAGTCTTTCTACTAATACAAAACAAATCCACAGATTATATGTTATAATTATGCTAGTAAATGAAGGATAATGAAATAAACCCTCTTTCTCAAAACATTCGGTCACTGGAAACATTAAGAAAATAAACATGGGTCAAGAACATTCTGTCTACTCATCTTTTGAGAGGCTGAGCTGGTTGCAGGTAGAAGTAGCGATCAATCAAAATTCAAAGCTTAAAATAACAATCAAACTGATAAGCCATTTATCCACAAAAATGCAGACTGCTACCCTTATTTGTGCTGTATTGTATCTGTAGGTCAAGAGCAGTTTTGCCGATATATCTTGTGGGATGAGCTGGTGCTTGGCAGGAGTAATGTTAGCAGTACTGACTCCTGACTTGCACACAATTTGAGTTATTTGTGCTTTAAAAAGTTATAGTCATACAACTTTGCTCTGAGGCCTAGAAAACTTAAGCTTGAGTTCAGTAAGGGCCCATATAACTATCCTTGTGGTAAAATTAGGTGCAGGTGCAGGTAGCTTAATTATCAAAGCTCCATCAATCCTTCACATGGATTTTGGCTCTATAACATTTGGAAGATATATATGACAATGGAGGATACATGTTGCATTTGAATTACCTGTTTAATAAAGATTTACAATAGCCAGAGTAAGAATTTATGTGTGGCTCCACCAAAGTCATCACATTATCTTGGCCAAAGAGCGTATGTTGCCAAATGTCCTACAAACACTGGTTTACAAATGGAAAACAACAATGTTGAAGACAGTGTTACAGTATATTGGTAAAAGATTACCAATATACTTAACTACTAAATATCTATTCCTTCAAGAAAAGCACAGAGTGAACAGAAATTTATGAGAAAATTAATATTGCCGCCTATCATAAATTTATCAACATGCGTTCACAGGTCTCAGAGTAGGCGTATGAAGCTAGTTCTGCTTTCAGAGCAAACCTGCGAAGAAAATTTCAGTGGTAGAAGACGACTCTTAAACAGACGTGTAATATCTTCGAAATGTATTTTATGACGCAGATCCCTTTGCCTTGATGCACATGTTCATGGGTTATGCTTTTTTGCACATCAGAAGTGCTAAGTTTTCGCTGTGGCATCAGCTTCTGCTCATTTACTCGGTCACATTACATCAGCTGGCAAGATGGTACTTTTGGGGGGAGAGGTGTTGGATGTGGCGTGAGGGAGGTACTGCCCGGTGCCCGCTAGCCTTCCGAAACTCGTTATTCCCCACGTCCCCCCACGGGGAGCTGCTCCTGCCACCCGCACTGGGGAACAGAGAACAGAGCTCTCTGTCTTCAGCTAAGGGAAACCCCACAAGCGAGCGTGGTTTTCTGTTTCACAATGAAAATTTAGACTTTGCAGAAAGTTTCTCACCTTGGTTGCCTAACGTAAGCCCTAAAGTATGTACAGCAGGGAACCAATTCTCACCAGCAGGCAAGGTCAAACTCAAGGCTGATACAGACACGACCACCCATAAAACCTTGAGAAGGCTTTGAAAAAGTAGTAATAAGTACTCCATCAGTTTTAATTTACGTGTATTGTTTGTAAATCTCTGTCACGCTTAAATGGCATTTTTTGAAATATGCTACTCAAATGAAAGGCAGAAAAAGTATTGTTTTGATGAAAGCTTGAGAACCTCACACAGTCATACAGCTCTAGCGTTCAGGGGCTGTGAGAAAGAAAAAGCAATTACAATGCTTGTGATGAAGCTGTCTGCCAGGCTGGGGCCATGGGCTAGATGCTGGGAGATGGTGAATTAAAAACTCGCAGGGTAACACGAACAATTTAAGAAGTAACTCTAGCAACTGTGTGACTATCTGAATGGTTAATGGCATAGAAAAAATTCTTTTAAAATTAACAAGTAAAAATAAGAGTTTCTTTTCCAGGAAGTGTAGAACCTAAAAATATCTAAATGATAGTTCAGTCCACGCTATACTGAAACCTGTTTTAACTGTTTTAACGTACTGATTCATGGCAGTGACACATTTGTTGACAGTGTAGCACCTCAGCAAGGCTTTACGTAATTTACTATGAGGGTGGCATAAAATGTTTAAAAGGAAATTGTTGTGAGGTTGTTTTTGTTTTATTTTGGTTTTGAAGGAGAGAAGATGAAAGTCAGATGCTTATTTATACAGTTTCCCTGAAACTAGAACAGCTTTATACAATTTTTTTTCCTACAGTAAATTTATCCACTTTTTGCTGAAAGAACGTTTTCAGGGTGTTTGGATAAACAAGTTGAGTCAGGATGTTCTTTGGACTCCGTCATGGTCAGTTCTTACAGAAAAAAGCTGTGAGCTACATGAGGTCGTCTTTCTGCAAAAGCCACAAGGATCGCTCCTGCTGATCATCTGCATGTATGATTTAGTTGCCTAAACAGGCAATCTTAGTTGCCTTACTTGCCTAAACAAGCGACTACTGTGTTTGAGATGGGTGAGGATCTCCAGGCTGGCTCTTGGCCGTCGGTCCAGACCAGTGTTGGTCTTCCGTACCTCCTGCATTATACCTGACGGCACCATAAGGATGTCTCAGACAAACCGAGTTGTCTCAAATGGTTCTAGCTGTCTAGGTTTACACAACTGAAGCAAGTTCACAAGACTGACAGGCGGAGCAATGGGTCTTCTAATCGTATCTTTGCTGCTGAGTGCTGCTTGGTAACTTGCAAATAATGGTTCTGAGCACTACCTATATGTGTAAGGCTCCTGTTCACCTGAATAAACCTACTGAAAAAAAGCTCTAATTGCTAAAATTCCACTTTTGATTTCTTCTGCACATGGGATTTGGCAAAACTGGGGCCTAAATATTTTTTCCCTGTTACACAGAGGAGGTACTGCAGATTGCAGAAATCATATGACTTGTCCAGTCCCACACGGGCAGCAGGTTCAGGAGTTACACTTCATGACTTTCAAACCAGTGCAAGACATCTCAGGCAAATATCTTCAAGGCTCTGATTTTGTAATTGTCAAACCACACTTCAGCATGCCACTTCCTTTATGAGACTGTTGTAAAGATGTTTTATAAAAGTCATCTGCACTTATAAGGTGAATATTACACATAGCTCATGGTGAGCGGCAATTTTACATGGACATGTCTTCCTTGAAACTGGAACTATATTTGCATTGCTGATCACTATGTAAGACAAGAGATTTTTGCTACAGCGAGGAAATTACCTGAAAAGTGTGGGCCAATTCCCCCAACCATCCTGTGCAATGGTATGAGGACAGAGTACCTACTCAGCTGTGGGAGGCATATAAAATGGAAAGCATACAGCAGCTTGTCGCTGTACTGAGTCATTGTTAATATCCTTTTCCACAAGTAACAGTATTTTTTTCTGTTTCCACTACCATCTCCACCCCTCTCAGACATCACACATTCATTTTAAAAGATGCCCTCTCTAAAATCCTCCAGCCCAAAGCTTCCTCTCCATCACTCCCCACAAATCCCTGCACTCCCAGAAGTCACAGAAGGTCAAGTACTTACGCCCCATGGCTTTTAATCCTACAAAAGAGGAGCAGGGCTACAAGGCTCTTGGAAGCTTTGCCACAGATCATCCTTGAGGGCACTTGTGCACGGTCCTGAGCCAGTGCGAAAGGTTTGGAAAACACAGACCTCTGGTTTTCGCTTGACAAAAGAAGATATAAAATCACCAAGATCGAGCAGCTTCTGATGGGCTTTGCTGAATGCGGGTGTGAGAGAGAGGTTGCGGTTAGAGCAGTCACTGGGACATAAAGCATCGACACAAGGAATTAGTAAGAAAAGCTAGTGACAAACGTGGTGATAAAATCTTCCTGTGCCAAGAGCTTGCTGTGTTTAGCTCAGTGATTGCATATGACCGTTTGTCAGAAACCCGCCATCCTCCATTTTGCCTAATCTACAGTCTGGATTTTTCCACACATATCAATATGCAAGTTCAATGTTTTATCATGAATAATATCCAGTTCTTTGAAAACAGGAAAATATCTGAGGTGGCAGAAAGGCTGGGGACAGATTTGGCCAAAAGTTTTGCACGAACCCACTGCATCTGGAAACACCGTGCAAAACCAGATTAAATGGCAGGAGCCATTTTCAGCACAAACGTCCATAAGTTCCTTTGATCAGTCACTGCAGCGAAACCAGGAATAGTCAACTTCCTTCTGGTTCCAGGCTTTTCAGAGACATACGTTTCTCCCCTTCTCCTTGTGACTCCTCTCTTCTCCAGAAAATGGAATAAAAAGGATGTCTAAAATATTTTTATTTCTTAGTGTAGGAACACCTGGTTATCTGTTGCACACCTGTATCAGGAATCCATACTTGCCCTTTCTAGTAGAGATGCTCACATCAAACAGCGGCCTCAGAAAACCTCATGTTTACTTTAATACTTTGCCTATACATTTAAATGAGCATTCCCTATTGAAATGCACAAATCTGATTAAACTGAGATCTGTCCAGTATTCTTATCCTGCATTTAATTTATGGATGAACAGATACTTCAGTTTTTGAAATACTGCAGGTGTTTTCCTCTCTGTTAACAAATACCAATTGATCTTAATTTAGTTGATATATACTGTGGTGTTTTAGTTTGAACTCTCTTCTGATAGGACAAAGTTATTCTTTTTTTTTAAACGTGGTACTCTATGTGGGTGAAAACAGCAATGGGGAATTTCTGTGTGACACACTTAGTAGTTCAAATGAAAAATAATTGAATACTTTGCAGCTCAAAAGTGCTTTATCACCATGGGTATTGCAGTGTTTAGAGTTACTTAGTTTGACCATGTTAAAGCAAGAATGGATTGTTCAGTTGTGAAGCATATTGTTTGTGGTCTATTTAGTCTGCTGTTTCTTCCAGAGAAAAATCCTCTTTATTTGGAGTAGAAAGCTCAAACCAAAATGTGTAGGGATGGTAAAAGCTTGCCATAATAAGCCCTTACCTAAGGTGAAAACATTACTATTTTGAAAAACAAGGTAATTTGGGAGCTTGCCTACACTTACTGATTCCAAGCAAAAGTGACACTTACTACCACCTTAGCTGTTAAAATATTTTAGAACTCAGCTTTCTATCTTTTTGCTGTTGCTGTTGCCAATCTTCTGTAATCAACTTCATGGAATTGATCGCTGAACTGGTTATTTTATTATCGTGATGATAATAAGCTTTCAGGTCAGCATCCGTTTCTTTGACTTTGTTTCCTAAAGCATCCCAGTCCCTGTGAAGGTTCATTAATGCCACATAACAAACCCATGACTTGGGGAGCAGAATTCTGTTATCTCTACTTACAATTATTTTAATATCCTTTGCCCTAAGCGATGTCAGAATCCTCACCTTAACCCGCCCCCCCAGCCGATAACTTTGAAAACTGACGCCTTTTGCACTGTGAGGGTCACAGGTTTGAGAGACTGTGTTCCTTGAAACAGCACAGAAGATGCCTAATCCATTTTCTAGTCCTGTAATAATCAGATTAAAATTCAGACACACCAAACCCTAGCTTCCCACACGTAGGCAAGCACACAAACACCTCACAGCTACGATGTAACCAGCTGATTAGAAGCTGCTTTTATTTCTTTTATTATGAGTTTTGCTCAATTTTAACCCCGAGATTTGCTTTATAGGGAAGTGTCTGCATACTGCCTTCCTTTTGTCTCAACCAGAGGGTTTAATAGCTAAAGTAACTGAAAAGGACTAGCACCAGAAAGGCTTTGGTTACCAGAGTAACCGTAAAAACAGACCCCAGTCTCCATGGCAAAGAGAAAAGCTATTTGCTGCAGCCTTTTCAGACCTTGAACAGACACTGACAGTTTTCCTATAATCAGTGCAGATTATTTGTAGCAACTAACTATATTATAATGTTAACTATAGGAGGTCTTTGAAAATATGCAGTGCGAAAAAGGAAATAAATGTAAGGATTTTTTCCCTAGGTTAGGCGTGACTGTATCATACGTTTAGAAATGATAACATAAATCAATCTAACATTGTATTCCAATGAAACCACCTCCTTCTTAAGGTTTTTCCCCCTTTTTTTATTTCGCCTTTAATTTTCTGCAGGAAACCTGTGTCTTTTGGGGTGTTTAAATACCTAACATCCTAGCAAAGAAGTTCTTATGGTAAATGTATATGCTATAGCTTTATTGCATGCTGCCTTCTATATGTTTTCCCAAATACTATACATCAGTGATGCTTTATCTTATCTGAATTACTTGACAGCCGATTCTTCCTGGTGTCTGCTTCAGGATATGTTCAAATTGCACAATATATATTTTTAAAAAGATCTCTGTAATTCATGGGTCTACAAACCCTGCAATACAATTACCTAAATTACCAGCGCACATTGTAAGTGCTCCTTGTGGCTAATCATTCTGTCCTCAGTGAATTGCCTGACTTGCCAGTGGCTTATTCTCTGTAATGGCACTGTTCAGTCTCTGTCCTCCAAACCAACGTCTGTGAGCAGTCATTAATTCCAATATGAGTTATGATGAAACTTAAGTCTTTACCGCTTTTAACTATATCTATTTAAATAGCTGATGATTGCATTGCGGAGACATATACTACACCCTATTTCCCAAGTAGCTTAATTTCAATAGAAAAATTTTAAGTGAGCACTCATTCTGCATTTTAACAAGTGAGGTAAAAACATAATGAATAGAGAAAGCAAATATTTAGAAGAATAGTTCATTTAAAAATGTGTATGTGCATCTCTATAATAATGCCATAAGCATGCACAGCAGCAAAGGTGTAGGAGTGGTAGGGGGCATTCTTAAAATATTATTTGACCTAATCTATTCTGGATTTTATTAACAACATAAACTTTAAATACATATTTTAAAAATTGCAGGTAAAATATGCAGTATGTGCAATATATGTAGCTATAGATATTTGTTTACATATTACAGTTATTCATTAAGTTAAATTGAAATATACAAAACATACAACCCCCTCCTAGAAAATTCAATATATCTTCTTCAAACCACTTAATAAAATTAGCCAAAAATTGTATTCCAAACACAAATTCGAATACAAAATGTTGCCTTTATTTGAAATAAAGACAAAGAACTATGTTAATTATGTTAAGCTTATTTTCCACTGTCTGTATCTGTGTTGTAGAGAAGCAAAGACTTCTCTAAATAATAGAATGAAAATTATTGCCAGATACCTGTCATGTCAAAAGGAAAGAAAGGTTTTATCACCTTGTATAGTGCCTTTGCTTTAAAGGAAACTGAGGCAAAGATTTTTTGCCTAGAGCCACAGAGGCTTGAGAGTCAAATCTAAGAAAATAATTCAGCACACCATGAACACCACGCCAGGGCCCAGGATACGATTCTTCACCTTTCCTGTAAAAAGCCATGTTTTTAAAGTGTCTTCTGTGTTTTGATACTGAAATTAAAGGCACACAGTTCTATGAGCTCAAGTAGACTCATTTCTGGAAATGAGTGGTGGAAGATTAGTGGTGGAAGGGTTGGAGCACTTCTGCTTGGAATCAGGATGTATATTTTTAACCTGAGGCATTTTCACTCAAATTAAACCAAGAGAGCTTCACTGAGGGATGAGATGCAGAGTTTACTGGAGTATCAGCTAAAGCAGTGAGATCATAATCTGTTTCATCGGTTTGTCTTAAAAATGGCATCTTCACATGATAGAGGAAAAAAACCCAACCCCTCGTCTTATTAAAATCTACTAATTTCAGTTAACTCTTTTCTGGAAAAATGTTATCAAGTGTGGTTAAAATAGAAACAGGTTGAGAAGGCTTAAAGGCAGAAGAGGCAGAGACAGAAAATGTTAGCTCTTCTAAAATGACAGATCAGTGTACTTGGGTTGGAAGATGATGGAAGAAAGAGCATTAAGGAAAGGTCCCCAGAATAGGCAAAAATCAGGGTCCTACCACTCCGGACCATGGAAGACATGCACCTGCACTACTTCCTGCAAAACCTTTTGGCTATTCTAGCTTGCTACCTCTCTCCAGCGCCAAAACTCTTCTTAGAGCTCTTCTAAAGTCCATAAATAATACTCCCTGAGGCAGGTTGTTAGAGCAATCTCAAGGCATCTGAACACCAAGTCCCTGTTCCAGTGAATAGCTGTAGCCACACATCCACCCCGAACAGCTAACAGCCAACAAGGCAGGCTAGTTTGCCTGTGGGAGAATGGCAAAGCAGACATTCAAAACAGAGTTTCCTACAGTTCAACTAATTGCCTGGATTATGAGGCTATTGGCTGCTCTGAAGTCTTTCTTTTCTCTTCTGCCTTCTTCGTCCTGATGTGGATTCGGACTTTTGGGAATCTCAGAAAGTTTTGAGAGACCCTGTGCCAAGTCTCAAGACTAGCAAAGAAGAACATCACCTTCAGTTTTACTAGCAGAGACTTCCTGCTGCACCAGCTCACCCAGTCATTCCTAGGATATGGGAAAATGTCTTCTGACTAGTAAGGTGAAACTAAAGAACTTGTGACCCAAGCTAGTGTTTTAAATTGGTCCTCCAGAACACGAAAAGGTAGATGTACTTCACCAGATAGCCTTTTCTATATGGATTATGGCTTTTTTATGTTACATGCTGAAATAAGTCTCTTGAAGGTAAAAGATGTAAATGTAAAAACAAGTCCGTAACAGTTAAAATATAATGTTGAATTCTAAGTATAATGATGAGCACTCCTGATGCCCCTTATATATTTAAAATTGCCATTCAGTTGCATTGAATGTAATTCACGCTATTTTTCCAAAGTATAATCCCACAAGGGTTTTGACCAAACAAAAATGCTCTAATGACTGCAAATGGTTCAAATATTCTGTCCAGTGAGTTGAAGTTAAGTGATAAAAGTTTCCATGTTAAAAGAAATAATAAGTGGAATTTCACACATATTATAGTAATCGTGAAGCATCCAATTTACATAGAAATAATGTAAAAGAATTCTGACCATGATGGTTTAAGTGAATCATTACATGCATCGCTGATACATTTAGAAAACTGCAGCATGCCAGGTATGTTTCTTTTAGCATAATAAGTCTTGTAATGGAGCCTTTAAAAGCCTTAAATGTATAGTTAGATTAACCTTTCTGTTTGGATTAAAAAAGGGAAGAAGAAGAAAAAGAAGAAGAAGAAAACAGATAATCATTAAATAGCCAATTAAACCAACATTCATTTCCCTTTCCAAGTTAGTATAGTTTCTTTCGACCGTCCCTCTTGCCAGGAACGATGATGTTATTTACACTGCGCTCTCATTTAAATAGTTTTGCTGTGCCAATGTATTTTAGTTCCCTGGGAGTTCACTCCTCCTCTCCGGATCAGTTACAGGTCACAGCAGTACTGAGGTACCCACGCTCAGGTGCCATTCCCAAGTAGCTGTTTTGCACAGACTGATCCTAGGATACAGCTGTGGGGTCTAACGACTCAGACTTCAGGTGGAGAAAACCCTTCACCTATCCAAACTGCAGCACCTGGGCTACAGGCAAACAAGAGCAAAGAAGGACGCTGTTGTGAGCGTATCTTCAGGGGTGGTCACCTAAAGGTGCCAAAACAAATTTGCAACAAAATGCATGGGAAAAGTTCCTTGCCTGGAAAAGTTGAAGAGCTAAAATTTGTTAATGGTATTGTATATGTTTGCAGGTTTTTTTAAAATTACTGACCCTGTTCTTGTTTTTTCAGCACCCCCTTTTCAGTTTTAGACTCTACCTTTCTATGGGTGTTTTTAGAATGAAAAAGATTTTTCTGGTGCTGTGAAAGGCCTGCTGAAAACAATAATTGAAACAAATCAATCAATTCCATATCCCAAAGAAGTGCATTTTTGTCATCACCACTGCAGAGCTCAGAAAAACATCTTAAATTACATGTGAAGAAATTTGACCATCACATTGGCAGTCCCTGAAAATCAGACCTCTCACCCAGGCTGTTTCACCCCTATTTGGGTTTTTTTTCTTGTGTGGCCTGTGATTATCACACCATTTGTCTTTTCTGTTTCCTTCAGACCTCAAGGGAATGCAAAATAATACAGATCCCAGAAACAGATTTGGATTGAATTTGATTCTTTCCAATAGAGAGTTCAAACAGCTAAAGAGGGTCACAGAATCAATATGCTCAAAAAACATGGAGAAAAACTCAGTCAGGATACGAGGGGGAAAAGCAGCTGTTCTCCCCTCTTCACCTTCACCCTTCCACTGTTGCTGCTGCCCTTCTCTCTCCCATTTCCCTCCCTTTTGGAAGCTGCTTTCCATTCTCTTTTTTTGCCTACCCCTCCTCCTGCAGCTAGCCCTCTCCCTCGCCGGCTGCTGCTCTTTCCCAATGCTGGCTTCTTCCCCTGCCTCCACCACAAGGCTCGTGTAGCTCTGCATGCTAATTCACAGGCATGAGATCACAGGCAGACTTCAGGTTTAAAAGATTCTTCCATTCACTGGAAAATACCCCAGTCTGACTACTTTCTATGATACCTTGTACTTTTAAGAGGTGAATTTTGAGGATAATGGAGAGGCAATATAAATGGACATTAATTATAGCAAATCCAAGACCCTGCAAGGTGGCAGATTTTTAATATCTCCGAATAAATACAGGGAAAAAAAAATCCCCCAAACTCTTATTGTAACAGTTAAGTAAGCATACAAGTGAATCGGTCCAGAGTTGTTTACTCATGGTCTCGCTCCATGACTGTGGGTGTAAAGCTGTGATGCCTCCTTCAAACTACTCCTACCACAAATAAAACCTAAAA
The DNA here is from genome assembly GCF_900496995.4 of Aquila chrysaetos chrysaetos. NCBI lineage: Eukaryota > Metazoa > Chordata > Aves > Accipitriformes > Accipitridae > Aquila > Aquila chrysaetos. Next base: position 1,792,424 of record NC_044026.1, on the reverse strand, counting down.
AACCACAAATAAAACCTAAAAAACACTGCAGACAGTTCTATGACCATTTTTTTAAGCATTCATTAACAGGCAGTAGCGATATTCAGTTAACTGCTGTTGCACTGGCTTTTTTTGTTAGTGATGTAATTCATGTCAGTTCCCACGGAACATCCTCCACGTAGTAAGGTACGATCGCAGCAGCCTTCACAGTACCCCCTCTACCTTCACGAAGCACCACGCTGAACTTGTCCTTCGCCAGCTCCAAAATGGGTGTGGAGAAGACCACAAAGCAAAACAACATGCAGGCTTGACCACCTCTCGTCTCAGAGTGTCCTGCACTGCCATGGGCATATTATAGCACGGAATTACAACCAGAGCTTCTCCTCCTGGAGCCACTGGAGGTGAGATACGGCTGACAAACGTAGACCTCCTGTGAGATCCACCTTAGCCTCCAAATGCCATTCCATAAGGGCACAGATCAACTACTGCCAAGTTACATCTGACAGCCTACTGCAAATATCTCAGCTGAGCTAAGGCACCTGAAATACTTAACATTAGAGGTCCATGCTGAATCCACCCTCATCAAATTTAAATTTTCACAATATCTCAGAATTTAAATTTCCACAGCAAAAGAAAATTTATAGCCATCCTGCTTGCAAAGAAATTTAGAAAATACGACCTGTGTGTAACCAGTACTGGTTGAATCCACCAACAGCCAGAAGCATCTCTGAGAAATATTGACAGACTAATTCAGCATTAATGAGGATGTGAGTTTTTGCAGCACCCAGATTTAGACGCTTAGCTGATCTTTAAAGGGGTAAGGTAGCTGGCTGGTTTCCTCACCTTGCCTATGCATAGGGTGATACCCATGGTGATGGCAAACTGGCACGGGGCAATCTCAGTCTTTCTGCAGGGACTACGTAATGCCGCCAGGATGATCAAGCTGCTAACTTGGCCAGTTAAAATCAGTGCATAACTGTGAGTGGCCCGAACAACATCGTTGTCAGTCCCGGCTCTTTGGTGACCTCACAGCGTATCTACAACGTAAGGTCTGCAGGGGGAGGAAGGTGAACATTGGAGGCCATCAACCCATCAATGCATGAATTCATACCTCGGATGCTGATCATTCAGACTTTTTTTGAATCTGAGAATGCCTCTATTGCTTCTATGGACAGAAAGAAGGAAATACTCTTGTCGATCAGTCTGCAGGGGTCAGGCAGTGGGAGATGTGTTCTTAGCGTGGGAGTAGAAGGACAGGGCCAGCACAGAAACTCACAGCTCTGGGTTGTTAGAAGTTGCTCCTTGATCAGAGGTTGGTCACAGACAGCTCACTATGAGGTAGCCGCCAAGAAAGGACAGCGCTGCTAATTTCTGTAATTCACCACATATATGCTACAGCAGTTCAAAAGTCAATACCAGAGATGATTTCAGAACAGAAAAAGACCTTTTCTTCCCGTTTCTTTCATTCTTAAGAAGGTACAAAACTGACAAAAAATTTGTCTCCTGGTTTGTGAACAAGGATACCAAATGTCGTCTACAGAAGTAAAAGATGTAAAGGTTGTACACAAGCAATTATAAGTGACCCAGTGGAGAGGAAGGGTTTGTACACTGCTCCACCGTACGGTGGCAATTTCCTAAGCCTCGGTCCAATGACGGGCTCCAGCACTTGCCTGACTAAGCATGTGAATAGTTCTGCTGACTTGCAGACCATTACTAGTGTACTTCATGCTAAGTGCATGTTTCTATCAGTGTCCTGTAAGATGCGAAGGTGCTAAGAGTCATTCCTACAATTTTCTGTAGAGCAAATTGTGAAAGGTGAACTGAAGATTGAAAAAACTTTTCTTTCAGAGATTTCAGCTGGTGGCTGAAAGGTTCTTGCAACCTTGTGAGCTAAATGAGGGAAATTCAGGAACGTGTTCCACAGTGAAAATGTCAACATATCAGAAGAAGAACTATTTTAAGAGAACACAATAGACTCTACCTATATGGAGCACTTAGCACACAAAAATGTAGCATTAAAAACTATCCCTCAGTGAGAAACTAAAACCGCCTTAATTGTTCTTGGTGTCATACTTCGCACGTTCTCTGCCACGATAGACTACTTGTGTTAACCGATGTAAAGAAAAATTCTGTTGAAAAGCTGTGAGGAAACTTACATACTGAAAAAGAAGTTATATTGTAAAAGGAATATGTTTTATAGATATACGTAGACCATATCCTTTCCATCATTTAAATATCCAATGATACAGCTTAGAAGAATGAATTTTTTCTTGCAGTCACTAGGCCTAACAGAACATCAGATTTCAACAGACACCAGGAGGTACCGCATTTAATTCTGCGTGGTAGGGATACATGTAAGCCTGAGGAACCAGAAGTGATTACAGTAAAGTTATCTTTTTACCAATAGCTAGAGCTGGTCAACACTGCCATAAATCTACCATAAAGCACAGAAGTGTTTAATGGCAACATATTATTTAATCATATGCTTTGATAGAAAGTCATCAAAATGTTTCATTTTATTAAGGATTCAATGCTTCATTCTTATCCAAGAAAATATTTCAAGAAATGCCTTAAATATCTCAAAAACATTTTCAGAAGGACATTTTGGCATTTTTCTAATCCACACTAAAAGGAAATCTTAGCAAGAGGAAACATTTCCCATGAAAAACAAACGAGAAGTTCTGGCCAGTTCTAAAAATGACTTGGAAGTGACACAGAACAACACTGCATGCAAGTCAATACTGCAATATTAGTTCTAAGCACCTTCTCCTCAGATCCTAAACCAAAATTGTTTCAAACTGCCCATTTTCTTCCTCATCTTCTTATGACACATACACTTTTAGAACAGCACTTTTACAATTCTTACTAAAAGTTCAGTCCCCCAACTTCACTGACACCGTGGTGGAGAAGAAATGCCCATGGTTCTGTGGCACATATGGGACTGCACAGGGCATCCTTTCTCGATTTCCATGATGATGGCAACGGTCACTGCCTTACAAAACTACTAGCTTCTATCACAGGTGCTCCCCAAAACAGCTGAAACAAAGTAAGTATTAGCTGGGAGCCACGGCTCCCCAGTGCATTAATTAGATCTCTCACAGTCGTCTGAGAGAATGGGTCCTGCAGGCAACGGCTGAAGGGGAAAGTGGCAAGGAGACACAACAGCTCAGAGCAGACAACACTGATTCTCCCCCCAAATTTGCAAGCAAGGAAAACAGGCTCAAGTTAAAGATGTAGGAAGAAATTTATCCTACCTTCAGACCAAAAATTTACTTTTTTTTCCCTGTGTCGCCTGCTAAATCTTACAATTCAGTTAGGTAAAGCAGGAAATTCTGTCAGCCCGCTGTATGATACAATCAGAAGGAAGGGAAGGATCCCACAAACAGTGCTTTTGAGAGGATTTTGGGCTACATCTGGATGTACAGATTTGCCTTGTCATGCTCTTGCGTTCAGGTGGCTGGATATGAACAAGCTCTAGCCCACGACTTGTATAGCTGTGCAAGCATGGCACCATGCCCAAGCCGATAAACCTCTCTGGGAACATGGCCAGCTTGCAAAACAGGCAGGTGAGCATATATCTGTCTGCATCTGGCCACACCAAGACGTATTTAAAGATTCATTCATCACCTACAAGAACGATTCTACTCAATACACACATACACAAACACGCATGTCCCTATATGCATGCAGGATGGACTAAATACTCATGTCCAGATATATGAACATCAGTGAATGCAGCAAAAAAACTTATATTCTAGCGTCAACAAAATTAAAAACTGATAGAGAGGAAAAAAATTATTTAGCTGCTTTTAATTTTACCATAAAACTGTCAGGCAGATAAGATGAATACCAATGCCAAAATCTTACCAAGAATATCTTTTTGGACTGGGAGAGATTACTGGAAAATACTACAAAAGAGATATTATATGGTGTAATAAGTGCAGTTGTTACAGTACTGGGAGGACGGTGGGTGGTGGCAATTCCAGCAGACTGAGCAGCAGCAGAGGAGGATGTATTAGAGAACACCAGACCCACTCACAACCAATTAGTAGCATGGAACTGAGGAGAGCACAGCAAGAAGACCTAATAATAAGCATTCTTAAATATAAGAAACTGATGCAGAGGACGAATTAAAGTCAAGGGCCATGATTTTTTAGGAAGCCAATTGTAGCTTACCATCTATTTAGTGTAGTTTCTCCTGCCAATTGAAGCAATGCTCATTATGTGAGATTAATACCATATGTGTTTGAACTCAACTGTGTTCTCCATGCTACTTTTTCTTATTATGATTGGTGTACCCTTTAAGCTAATCAGTAAAAAAAAAAAAAATGATGATGTTGCTTAGTGATTTTTTTCTCCTATTTTGTACTATAATGAATGCTCATTTCACTCTGAAATGATAATTAAAAAACCCTATCAGCGTAAGTGATGACTATCCACAATAGAATCTAGTAATAAGCAAAGTTCTTAATTCTGGAAAAATAGACTGATAATTCAATAAAAACTAAAAGAGAGATCATCTTTCATTTAGATTTTATTTCATTCCCAGTCCAACTTCCTATATGAAAATCCAAGTTCTTGCCTGGAAATGGACCAAATTCCAAATAAATAATTATGACATTCTTAATAAGAGCAATGTATAAAAATTAAGGCTAGCCATTTCTGAAGGAGCAAATCACTTTCTTGACCAAAAAATAACAATGACTCTGAACAGTTTCTGACAAGTCAAGTGTATTTGCAACTTCCATTCAGTTGACAGTTTCAGCCCCACCCCCCCCGCAAAAGAAGAAAGACAATCAGAAATTTCAAAATTATTTGCTACAGCATTTCTGAAACATTTCACTTTTTCCAGTCAGATTCACGAGTGACTTTATAGTGTCGTTCATATAACTGCCAGACCTGCAAAAGTTGGTACCAGTTCATTTTTATGCCAGTATAGCTTCAATTTGCAAAAGGCAATTTCAGGTTGCACAGTTCAGTGGATCTTTTCTATTTATACTGAGAGATGCCAAGAGAAGCTGGCTAAAAATGATCTTTTTAAAAATTGGGATTAACCCATACACTCAATTTGTGTGACCCAGCCTATAATTTCACTGTGATTTTTTTAAACTTCTTTTAGGTGACCATTTCATTTCAAAGAACTTGGAATCAGAGAAAGCAAAGAGCAGACATCATCACAGAAAATGTAATTTACTTATAAATTACCCAGGAAAAATGAGAAAAAATTCACCTGAGTAAATTCCACAGTTTTGCTGCAGGTAACTACATGAAATTGTTGGTCAAAAAAGAAGTACACCTCTAAGTACATTTATTTTGAAGGAAAAAATGGGCAAAAAAAATGACAAAGAAAAAGAAGACAGAAAAGGAATATTACTGTTTCTCTACTGTTGAGATGAATCTCCTTTTAACTATAACTTAGTGTCCTTAGTCATTCTCATCAACTTAAAATAATGTCCCAGAAGCTTATTATTTTAATCAAAGCCAAAAAGTGAACCAAACTTCTGTAGTGACTTTCTAGCAAAGACATACAGCTATCCAGTGGTTTCCAGTTTAAACATGTATTCACGATGGGAAATCACATTAGCCCGTGTCCCGAGTGAGTCGGAAGACATCTGTGAACCGGCGGAGTGGCTCATGTCATTGCTGGATGACACAGTTACTCCTGTCTGATGTTGGACAACACCACCATCAGGCGTCATTACACGGGAGCTGAGGGCAGCTGTCTTACGAATGCGATAACTTATTATAACAGTTTCAGAAAGTAAGTGCGTGAGACTGATTCAAGCATTTCTTTGACGCAGTCTTTTACTTGTCACACAGGCCGATCTAAATCTGCTCTCCCCAAGTCAGGAGAGGTGGAGGATCTGAAGGCAGCTTTCTCTCTCCCAGACTCAGTACCATTTTGATGACTTCCCAGACCAAAAAGACTTCTCTCAATGTTTCTCTAGGTCCATCTGGCCTACGTCTAGGACCTCCCTTCCTGGTTTATGCCATGTCTTCTCCTTCTCTCTCTCCCTCCTCTTCACACCTATTCAAACAATATTCCATGAAGCCCTATATTCAAATATTCAAATGGTCTGTTGGATGGGGACATGTGCTTTGGTCCTGTTTTATGGTCAGCTTAAAGGAGGGCTGGTTGCTAAATGCTCACCGCTGGCAGTTGTTATAGGTCAATGCCGCCCATAGCAATACTTTTCTTGGCAATCTCAAAGGAAGCATCTAGAAACTGTTCCTCTCTAGTGCAAAAAAACATGTTCATGCATGCGAGAACTCTTGTCACCCAACTGCAGCACTCTGTCCAGCTGTCTGGTCATTGTCACCGCCTGCCTGAGTCTTGGGCAATTTACAACTGGACTCTTGGTTGCTGTAAGCTTACACAGCTCTTACACAGGACCTTCTCACGGGTATTATTGTTTGGCATTATAAGATAAAACCCACAAGGAACATAAACCCCCCAAACCATGCAAGCCTATAAATCCAAACTCACTGGGAGAAGAGGAGCACTGGTCATCTTAATACAACTGAGATACCTAAATCATTCTTTCATTGCCCAGCATGAGTAAAGCCTTCCAACTGTGGCACATTCAACAAACACAGTTCTGAAGATTAGGTAAGTACCTAATCTAATAAAGGGAGGTAATTAAGAGGATTAAATGATAAGACACGGTTCTGTGCCTTCGTCACATTGGGTAGGATATATTTCCAAGAAATCTCACGAGTTCCATTAGCTAGAGTTACGGTGAGCAAATCTGGCAGAGTCTGCACTAATGAAGGCAAAAAAATTACTCATGAGGTGAAGAAAAACTTCTAAAAGGTTAAAGAATGGCAACTAACTCATGATAAAAAATTATTCCTCTTGTGAAAAAAATACTCCTCTAGTGACCACCATTTTACTGCTTGATAATGCTTATGTGTGTTTTTGTAAACAGGTGTTGTACGAAACTGGTACAACACTGTCAAAGGATGGGTAATAATAACTGACATGTCAGCTGTGAATATCATCTCCTCCCTTTTCCCTTCTAGGTACATTTATATGTCACAGTAGGTGCATATAATATGTTACCTCCTGTTACTGAAATAATACCTTTATCTCTGTAAAAGCGGGGTAGAAACTGAGGACTGCACTAGATTATGCATACTCTGTCCTCTGACATGAGCAAATCAAACACCTTCTGATGTACCAGTAATAGGAGATATGAATTAATGAGTGATATTAACACAGCTCACTCATTTTCCAAAGCTGTATTTTCAGTGAATTTTAAGGGAATCAGAAAATTCAGGCAAACATTCCTCTTTTCTGGGGAGGGGGAAAGGAGAATTGGTATCTGTAGATGAACAGTCGGAGATCTTGCTCTTCTCCCTGAAAGGGGCACTGGTCAAAACTGGCAATGAAGGAGAGAGAGACAGAGAGAGAAGGATGCTTTATAATACATTCTGCATCTACTGCTCTCTTTTATTGAAGTGTCTTTTGTGAGTCTTCTGTCACCCAAACTTCTTTCACTAATAGCAGCAAGAAATGTCATAAGGAGTGCTGATTAATAAATATTTGATGTAGCATTACGCTTTACCAGTAATACAATGCTGAGCACCAGCTGTGCGACATCCAAGATCTCCCAGCTCCATTTATTACTTCTTAAGTTTCTAAGGAAGAGTGGAGCAAAGCTTACTGGACTTCTGCCCACTAACAACACACACCGAAAATCGCAACAACCCTTTTTGAGACTTAATTTTCTTATCCCAATCTAGGGCAACTGCAGAAAGATTCATCCTAAAACTTGAAAAAACATGTGTTTGCTACAGGTATAGTATTCTCTACAACTTTGAAAAGGATTCAGCAAACATCTCATCATACGGATTTCATTTCTGAACTCTATTTTGCAGCATACAGCTCCACCTGTTGAACAGGTCTTAGGAAAATAATCTCTACTATACATTTTCTTTTTCACAGTGCTGTTTCTGAGAAGTTTGAAATGGAAAAGCTCAAGATAAGCTGTTTCAAGATCTCTTGAGCAACCGTAAAATCAATTATGCAATAATTTCTGACAACTGGAAGAGAAAGAGAGAATAGGAGACAACATACAGCCAACCTCACTACAAGTCAAAGGGAACTGCCCTCCAGCCAACAGTACCGGTGGTGATGTATTTATTTCCAACAATTTTTCAGGAAGAGGATAGTCCTCTCACATCTTATTGTGGGAAAGAGTTTTATCTGAAGCACCCAGAAGATGCATATCAGAGAAAGCATGAGCTTTACAGCAAATTAGCCTTTGTTAGAGGTGAGTTCCTGCTTTTCAACACAATCAAGCAATGAAGCAGGCATAATAACTGTTACCTTTGCTTTGAAGTGCCCATACTTTCAGGACAGAATGAAAATGCTAATTGTCTCATTAACTTTAAAACATGTAGCAATTCAATCTGTTATAAAATTTTGGAAGAAACTTAAAACCAATATATTCTCATCTAGTATTAAACAGAAAACATCCCTAGTCACCTTAGAAGACACAAAAATACCATGGGCCAAATACACTAAATTACAATGGTACTAATCAAGAACACGTCGACTGAAGTTGACAGAGGGAGTAAAGGAGAGGGAAGCACAGATTTCTGCCAGTGCTTTAAATATGCTACCAAACTGAAGGGATAATTAGGAATGTCCTGTACATATTGTTTCTACCAATGACTCTCAATAACATAACTCAGTAACTGATACGTATAATTATTACGGTTTGCTACCATCTCTCCTAGGTAACCTGCCGGCATGTAGGACACGTACGACTCTTTCAGTTATCCAATTATAAGGGCTCTGACTGGGCTTCAGTGGCAAAAACTTCCAGTAACTTCAGCTGAAAAATGTATTAGAGGGAGCATCGTAGGGCCTGGCTCTCACGTGCCAAATATCAGCAAGGCCACAAATAGGTCATATTATAAAACCAACTTAAATTAAAACCCATACATGGACTTAACTATGTATTTATATGATTATATTTTTAGCACCTCCTAATACCATAAATAAATAAATAAATTCAAAGTGAGTAAGTAGTTGAGAGCAATATTACATCATATCAGAGATTTACTGCATCATTCTCAGATTTTGCTGATGTCCAGAAGCATGTTGTTGTCTAACCATTAGTGTATTAAAATAAGGGGGAGGGTGTGTAAAAGGGGTTGATTGCCTCAAATTTGTCGCATTTTTCACTTCCTTAAAAAGGACCTAGAAGTTCATAAGAAGTAATTAAAAAATTAAAATGCTTTAATTACTTCCATTATACTGAGACTTATGAAAATGAGAGATCTGTGCTGCAAAGACAAGGAAATTTAATTGCTACTTTCACTGAAATACCTAAAAGTCAGTATAATAAACAAATTGTATTGTGTACAGCAGTCCCATGAAAGCTGGTAGAATAGAAGTTGCAAAAATGGCCCATAAGCTTGTTTGAGTCCTTCTTCGGGGGGAAAATTTATGGTATTAGATATGATAAGCTTTTTGACCTGTCTCACCTCTCTTCGCAATGCTGATTTCTGGCAGGCTGAAGGATACACAGAAAAAAATACTGCATTGCCAAAACAAGCTTGTATTTGGCACAGGTGAATTTGGAAGTAAAAGGAACGTAGTGTTGGCCAGTAAAAGTCTTTTAAGTGTGACCAGCTTTTCACCAATGTCATTTTTTCATTAAAAGGTGCATTTAGCCTGAACTAAATTTGTCTCAAGATCCACACAAAACCACTCACAATATATTTACATTTACATAACATAAGTTTACTGTATTTAAGCATTAAAATACACCTGTGTGATGCTTTATGGACGTTACAGCGTGCAAGACGCAGCACCTCTGCAGCCTGGTCTCAGCAGCGGGACCGCGGATGCCCTGGTCCCTGGCGCGCTGTGGCAGGGGCTTCCTCTGCTGCACAATAGCGAGTCCCTGACTGAGGAGGCTGCTGTGCATCTCGGGAGTTATATTGCCTGTCCAAGAAGCCCAGCTGCAGCATTCAGAAGGATTTCCACTGTGAATTTCTGAGGTTTAGCCAGAAATTTTCTGGGGTTTGTTTTTTGGCTGGTTTTTTTGCTTGCCTTCCCCCCCCCCCCCCCGCCATGCTGCCTTTTTTTCTTTCTTTTTTTTTTTTTTTTTTCTTTCTTAGGAAAAAATCAAGACAATAATAATGCTTTCCTTCTCCCTCTCCCCTAAGCTTCTCTCATATGCTGACAGAATTCCCAGTAAATTCTACTTATTAGACTTGCCTTTTTTATCTTTTGACAAAGCGTGGAAGGCCAAAGTAGGTAAGATTTGCATACGTAGTTTCACAGCGTGAACAATGCACAGTAAGCAACAACCTGCAAAGTTTGCATTCATGTACTCCTTTAGCTTAGTTACGGTCTTGACCTAGGGAAGGGGACACATCTCTAGTGTACGTATATAGTGCCACAGGCAGAGCACCAGCAAAGAGCTGATGCACAAGATATGTTCAGTTGACTTGCAGGTAATTATGATATAAACGTAATAACTTCATGAACCTTCAATTTTGTTGCATCCTTGCCATGACATGGCTGTTGTTGATACACATCAGCTCAAATTTTCTGAAAGTCAGAGGACATGTCAAGCAAAAGTGGCTGCAGTAATCACTTGCAAATAATCTTTGGTATGAAGGCACACGTACCATTTCCCTCCCCCAGACTGGGCATTCTGTATTGAGGAGTATACAAAAGTGCACACACGCTTCTGGTAATTCAGTATTCCCACTAAAAGCAGAGGTAGTGAGGAGGCTGAAAGATGAAATCAGGATAACACAAAGCAAATTTACTACATAGAGATGTGGCCAACCTGCATTCCAGACATTCTAAACATGTTAAATGAAAACAGCAGTTTTTACGTAAGGATTTGTGAGTTTATACTATTCTCTCCTGTTAAAGTGTTCCTGTTCTCATCCACAATCCCCTGTGTAGTGCAGTACCATGCCTGATGTAGGATACTGTGCTAGCAGGAACTTGTCAGATATTGTCTTTATAAAGCATCATGCAAATCTATAGCACTGCATAAATAAAACACAGTCCAATTAGCATAATGCTAAAAAAACCCAGATTGTAGATGTCAAATTGTGACTTTGGTATTCTGTCACCAGTATTTTACGCAATTTATGTTTTCATATCAGTGCTTTGACAATTTTTTTTCTTGCATCCTGGTGTCTAATTCAAGAAAGATCCTGCAGCTGGACATCAGAAAGGAAACTGGTTTTTTAAGGACAGTTCAATCTAGGTTTGTATTAAAGATTTTTCCTAAAATAATGTGAAACCAGGATTTTAGGAAACCTTGCAGAGTCTGAGATAAAAGAAATATCATTAGGAATGAAAAATAATCCTGAATGGAGTGAAAAAGAAAAAAAGAGTCATCGAGTTTCAATTTTTAAGTCTGTTTTACTGTGTACAGTTTTCATAAAATGTGTGCAGCTAGAGGTGATGATCTTGGCAAATATCGGCAGATAAAGACGTCGCTCTAGCTTTCTCTGAAACCTTAGCAGAAACAGACGGTGATATTTCACTGCTCTTATCACGTGAAGTAGATCAACCTGTAAGAAGTACCTCCAAACTGCACGTGAGGGTAGGGGATCATGAAAGGGGACAGCAGAGTCCTACGGACTTATACTAAATTCTTATGCCAAGGCTAGAGAGAAAAAAGGTCATGGGACATGGAAACATGGAGCTAGGCTGCTGTTCAGCGATTATCCCTTTTCTTTGCAAATATTGCCTTCAGTGCATTGTGTCAAGGCTATTCCCTTGAGTCTGAATCAGAGCTGCATTGAATGGCAGCTCTAACAAAGTGTAGGGGAGGTGGCAGTTCAATCAGGAAGGTACAGACAGTACATTCTATGGGTAATTGCAGGATTCCCTGTAGTATGTAAAGCAAATTAGAAAATACAAATAAATGAGGGGCAATTACTAAAATGTTTGCTTTGGAAACCAGAAATATTTTTTCCCTGCTGAAACAGTTATTGGCACCTCATTCTCTCATGGATTTAGAAATTGGTCTAAACCAACATTTTCTAAAAAATTAAGTTGTGAGCAGGGGGGGTGTGAAGCCTACATTCATCTTTGTCTGATGGAGACTCTATGATGTCTAATAATACGGTTTAGCTGGCTTTATACCATATACCTCCTTAACGTGGCTGTCGTTTTCAAGAAACTTGACAGAATTTCATCTGCTGGAGACTTCAGCTCCTCAGTCAGACTTAAGTGGAATGGGTCAAAGCATTCATAATTTATATGTGGGAGCTGCTTACAGAAGACAGCGCAGTCAAACAATCCACATTTCTATAGGAAATGACTAACATCGAACAGGAAATCTGTAACCAAATTCCCAAGTAACTATCATGGAATCAAAACGGTTCTCAAGAATATTTTACAGTGAATATTTTTACAACTTTACCATGGCAAAAAGGTGAATTGGAAGGGGAGCTAGTACATGAGATTCATTGCATTAACCATTTAACTCCGTCCACACTCTGAACCCGTGATACCTATTTTCCATTTGGATCCTTTTTATGCTACTGGACGTGAACAACTTTCCAAATTCCACTGACTGCTCTGGCTTGATGGTACCTGTTAGACATGATAGAGACGACAGCATGCCTATCGCATCAGAGATAGGCAAACATCACACAGCTTTTCTGGCCTCAAATAATTTTGGAAAAAAGATAATTGGGCTGAAAAAAGCACTCAGTCTTCTTTTTCACAGATCCTTAGAGAACAGGCACCACAGTAGAACTACTCTAAAAATTATTAGTTGAATAAGTATTCAGCACGCTCAAGCAACTTCCTTTTATTGTTTGAGGCTTTTTAAAAATCATGCACACTGCTAGGGTTTGTAAGCACTCATTGAATACTGGGTGGGTTAAAACTACACCATGTCTCTGTTTTCCTAAAAAGGCATCCACTGCGTGTGCTTTGATGCTGATCCAAAACCAGCATTCTGTGTTTGTCTCATGCTGGAGGGTTTTTGGCTACTCTATGCCATAATGTACCATAGCAAACAGAATGAGGCATGTGACAGTTTGCTACATCTGTGCAGGGATAAGTCATTCATCTCAACCTGACACTTCTCTCTTTTCCAAAGTGACACTGCAATAGAGAAATATGCTTGCTCATTTATGGGAAGGAGAGTAATCAGTCCTGGCAAACAGAGACGAATTTCATTCATACAGTACATAACTCACAGTTCGTACTTTCATTAAATTTCCATGGATAGCGTTCCACTAATTTCAGCCAGAAAGCTACATTTCTAAAATTATTTTACCATTGAACTGTGAAATGGGGTCCTGTGAGGTACTTTAAGAGACATTCTGTAGCATCAGGAGTAAAAATAACAGTACTTTCTTCAGAAAAATTATAGCTGCCAGTTCCAGATTTTCCGTGGTAATTAACCTAGATGCACTCAAGTGATGAGTACTCTCCCTAATGACTCTATTGGTTCAAATTTTCCTGTGATCTCCTCTGACAGTATCATCAGGATGTTGTCAGTGCAAACAATACCCTTATCTAGCTTCTTTTCAAGTCACCTGATTAACTGGAGAAAATAGAAACAGAAAGAAAAGAGCATGTCCTTGCACAGAGGCTGTAAATGTCACCGAAAGGCCAAGGGACCAGTTCCACCTGTCCGTCCTTCGTTAGCTCGGCTTCTCCCACTGAAGTGCCGGCTTACTGGGGTGCTTTATTTCCCAGTCTCTCTGCCAGAAGGTGGATCTTGACTGTTAGAAACCCAGTTCATGTATCCTGATCACAATGGCGCCTTTGTAAAGGAACAGTGGGTACAGGGCTTGAAAAACAACTTTCCTTCCCATTTAGAACCCTATAGGCTCATTATTCAATAGCACAGTGGTAACATAATGCATTTTCATTTACTTCACCCTAAATGTATGTAAATTAAAGGGTGGGTTTTTTATTAAAAATAACACTGATGTGTTTTTTGTTATTCAGAAAAGAAATTGTATTAGTGAAAAACAGCACTAATGACATTTCACATTCAAATTTGCCACTTGCTGGAAAAAGGCAGGTCTCACCCTGTGCTCAAAATATAAAAAATAAATACAAAATCTCTACTAATTGGTACTGTCATCCATATGGTTAGTCCATATGTGTGTTTCACTTGTTTTAACTTATGATTGTCTCTTTAGATGTAAGATTGCATCCTAATGAAAAATGCTGCTCTCTTTACAATGAAAAATAGATCTGAAATGAAATGGCAGGATTGCTACACGCCATTGCTGGAGGGTTTTTGGGTGGAAAAGTATCATCTTTACCAGGAAAGACTACAAATTTATGACAGTGTTTAGTGCATTAGGAAACCAGGGACACTGCAAGATGTGGCCACTTGTCTTTAACATTTCAATTTCTGAAGCACCTAGGGCTTGAAATCTAATCTTATTTAGCCTAAACATTTAAATGGCTATATTGTAAGATCCTGTTAGTGTGCCTGGATTGAGTGTTTGGCTTCATAATCAAATCAAGTAAAGATACTCTTTTTTCAAGGCTGCCTCACCTGTGTGAGCTCTGCAGATAAATGATGGATTGTCTAGGTAATTATGGAGTATAGAGAGACAGTGTATGAGCACAGATTGAAGTATTTACTCACATCTAATCTAAACTCTTTCTAAAGCTAGAACATTTACCAGTCTCAGTTTTCTGTCTGAAGGTCTTCCAGTTAGATCTCAGGAAAGGATGACCTCACACACTTAAGATCAAGTAGAGGATGAAGGGAAAAAAAAAGGAAAAAAAAAAGACATTGACTATATGTGTTGATGGCAAACTGAATGAAAGCCAATCAGAAAAATTAGAGTTTTGCATTTTATTCTCAAGGTGTTCAAGCCTATGGTTTTTTTATATTTCATGATAAATATTTACCTCATCTAGTTCAAGCTCTCATTTTTCTGCTTTCCATTCCTGTTACAGTTCTTTTGATTCTAGTGGACCAGATCTGTCATGAAAGTCATCTCTGCAGAGGAAAATATAATTGCTGAAAGAGGTAGAATCAATGTCATGGAGAACTGTAAAAATCAGAAAGAGACCTTGAACTGGGGATCAGAATTCAATGGGGCGAAAAAGTGAAGAAACACTAAGACGTGCCCACAATTGACCTGCATTGTCAAGCAGGCGATCTGCTGCTTCCTTGATTAGTTGAAGCTCTTTCCAAGGCATTTTGTTTCATTCCAAATATACTGAACCGAAACAATCCAGCCTTGAAGTCAGAGCTATGTAAGTCAGTAGGGCCAAGCGTGTTCAGTCACAGAAAGCAAAACTGCAGATGCAAGGTCAGAGGTTGGTTGGTCGGTCAAGGTGTTAGGATATTGAGCAGCCTCTGAAAGTCCAAAAGAATCTATTCAATGGGGAAGCAATTTAGCAACCTGAAGGAAGACACTCTGAACAGTGGGAGAAATACTAAAGTAAGCAAGTTCTCCTGAGAGCTATCCCTGAATTCATCTGTAACTTTCTGGCTTTAATCTCAGTACCAGTTTTGGCTATGGAGTGAAGAACTGCAACAAGCCTTTGTTAAGCAAGATACAAAATAGAGCTCAGAACGGGGTCATGGAGAGAGAGATGCCTACTGCTTTTGTCTTGACCTGTGTTCTTCCAATACCTTTGTCATCTTTATGTAGATTTTGAACACTCTGGGAGAACTAGGAGTTTTCTGTTAATCAGTGGGTGTGAATAAATATGGGAACAAACCAACCCACTGGGCTTTTATGAAAACAAGGAAGACAAGATACTTTTGTCCAACCTTTTCTGCCACTTGGGGACTGGGACACTTTTATTTAGTTACCAAAGAAAGTGAAAGGTTATGGTTCCCTTATCTGTAAAGAATAAGGATGGATGTGAGGTTTCTGTATCATGTCTTGCATTTAAATTTGATTGGTGCTACTAACAGCTGGCAAATGACAATACATTATGTTTATGCTGGTCCTCAACCACATTACTGAGAAGAGTGAAATCAGACTAAGTGGTACCTTAAAAGTTCAATAGCTTGAGTTACTGTAATGGTTTTTGAGAATTACGGTTGCTCTATGGCCTACTCTAGGTCTCTCTATTTTTACTTTTATGTGTAGAGACTGCTCTGGTCACAGGTAGCAATTTCTTTCATGGCATCATTCTGCTACTGGTGGATGAGGGGGAGCAGCACACTAAACTTTTAGAAGAAAAGGTATTGCATCTTCCGATACTGAAATCAGACAGTTCTACCTCATGATCCAGGAGTTCAGGATATAGGAACAGGAAAATGATATTGAGAAATAACAGTCCTCGAAATACAAGAAATGCAGTTTCAGGGCTAAAGCTTTGAATTCTGAGTTAAACATTTTACACTGTGAGGCACATGATACACATGATACTTGCTGAACATGTTTCCCTTTTCTTCCATCACATTTAGTATTACTCTGAAAAATGTATCTTTATCACTTTTTTCTCTGACTTCTGCTATTAATTCTTCAAGTATTTTTGTCCTGACTCTTTCTCTCACAGTGAATCCCAGAGATGAAGAGAAAGAAGTCCATTGACAGGTGTCTGTTGTAATTAGGGAGCCGCACAGTACCTCAGATGTCTTACTCTTTAGATTTTTTTGTTGGGAAAAGCTGGAAAGCAATACAAAAGGATTTTCTGTGAAGACATCAATCCATACTAGATAGAGCACGGGCCTTGTTAACTTGCACAGTTTAGCATGCCTAGTGTTTTTTTTTCAAAAAAGGATGAATCTCTATGCTCTCTATTTTTAAAAAAAAGACAAGACTTTATAATTCTAAAATAAAAATGTATTCCCATTAAACGTTTTAAATAAGCACTGGTTGACACCTCAGCAACATCTAATTTGGATACACAAATGCCACATTTTTATTTATAAACTGGTATAGTGAATGAAAGTCCACGTGTGATCATTCATAAGAAGTGATCAGCTGTGATGTACATTTCTTTGCAAATGAATCCCAATTTCATGGCAAACACAGCTATAGCAAAGGGAACTGTCTCTCAGACTCTGTGTTATGTTCTTCTGTTATATAATAAGTCAAGGTTAATCACTAATGAAAATAAGCTGTGAAGCACAGCTACTGATTAAACATCAAAGCCATCTGTGCCATGTCACTAAGGTCCAATATAAAATAACCATAATTATTAATACCTTTTGGTATGCTCTAAAAATTATTACTTGTGAAATGAATTTTCCACATGTAAACTCACTTCCAAGGGACAAAGTAAAGGTCTAAAAAGCCTTTGTGAGTTAATGCTGGAATTTAATTAAATCCATAGTGCTGCCTAAAGTAGATCCACAGTCTCCAAGTATGCTGAAAAAGAAAAACCGTGAAACTAATTTTCTATGTCTTACTGGTATTCTAATATGAATAAAAGCTATTAGAGTAATAAACTCAGTTCTAATTAGAAACACTGGAACTCTCAAACAGAACAAAGTCTGGAGTTCAATAAATGCGGTATTTTTGGAAGGGTATATATAAAGTGGAAGTCTTGATTTCAGTTATCCTGTATTGTATGGAAGAAAACGTAAAAGACCAGAGAGCAATCCTGAGAACTGTGAGAAAGGACAGTTGGTTGCTCTTGGCAGTTGCCCTTACAATG
This sequence comes from Aquila chrysaetos chrysaetos, assembly GCF_900496995.4. Classification (NCBI taxonomy): domain Eukaryota; kingdom Metazoa; phylum Chordata; class Aves; order Accipitriformes; family Accipitridae; genus Aquila; species Aquila chrysaetos. The sequence continues at coordinate 1,774,843 of NC_044026.1, read as the reverse complement.
CCTTATAAACTCCACAAGACAGAGTAAAACTAATTTATTCCAGATAGACTGGCTGAGATAAAACAAAGGCTATGATTCTGCATGGACCACGCTAGCTTGCTGAAACCTGGTGGGGTAGCATCTACGTAAGAAGGATGCACACCATTATAGGCCACTTTCTTAGATGCAATAATACAATATAGCTAGGCAAAATCTGAGCACAGAAAAAAGAGGTGTTTGTATAAATGAAACACTTGCAACCAGCCCCACCTCAAAACGGTCCTGGGAACTGTGGCCTTTGAATTCATATACACCTCGTAGGCCAATAGATGTACCTCTTGTTCAGAGGCAATTGCAGCATCTCAGTAGGATCCAGGTGTGACCGATTCCTATAAACACTTGTAGGTTGCCCTACAGAGTCTCCTAAAGGGTAAATGCATGCTGATGGAATCATAGAACCATTTAGGTTGGAAAAGACCCTTACGATCACCGAGTTCAACCATTAACCCAACACTGCCAAGTCCACCACTAAACCATGTCCCTAAGCACCACATCTACTCGACTTTTAAATACCTCCAGGGATGGTGACTCCACCACTTCCCTGGGCAGCCTGGTCCAATGCTTGATAACCATTTTGGTGAAGGAATATTTCCTAATGTCCAATCTAAACCTCCCCTGGCACAACTTGAGGCTGTTTCCTCTCATCCTATCGCTTGTTATTTAGGAGAAGAGACCGATCCCCACCTCCCTATGGCCTCCTTTCAGGTAGTTGCAGAGAGCGATAAGGTCTCCCCTCAGCCTCCTTTTCTCCAGGCTAAACAACCCCAGTTCCCTCAGCTCCATCATGCCTTACTTGTGCACCATAGAGCTCTTCCCTTTGTCCTTACCTAGCCTGGAAAGCCAAAGTGATGAATTTTAACCACTTTATCACTTCTACGCTCTAGAGATAGTAGAGAACCATGCAAACTTAAATTAGAACAGAATTAAAGGTGAACCCAGCAATGCTTAGCCAGTTTGTAAAGACCCGTATAACAGGGTGAGACCTGACGTAGGCGTGTGCTAGTCTCCTCTCCCACACGTTCCTTCGGAAGGGAAACACGGCTATATGTTCCAGGTGGGGTGTGACAGCAGGCTCTTCCGTGTAACTCCAGGTGCATCTCTGATCCCCTCTGGTACTTCTGGGCTCACGGATTACAAACACCCACTGGCTGGTTGGTGAACCAAGATGAGATGCGATGGACCAGGGGATGAGTTGGTAGGCCCTTTACAGTCAAACCACTGCAGTTAAAAGTCTTCAGACAAACTCTGCAGTAGTACATCATATTAGTTTTGCTACCTATATCAGAAAATAGGGGAATGCAGACTTAACTATACATGGAGCGGATAGAAGAGCAAGTATGCACCGTTGAACAAGGACTACCAGTAATTAATGAGCTGTAAGTAAAACAAGCTTATTGGTTTCTTTACCTGCTTTTGTACCCTTTCAACTCCAAAGAAATATGTGTTACATCAGCTTCTATTCATACCATACTTAATCAACCCCTTACCACTGTAAGCATTTTATATACTGTTTTTTGTTGCATGGGGACTAAACTCTTACTGATGTAATTTCATAGAAGTCCATTGAATTGCACCACGAATTAATTTGGCCCTGCACCTCTGCAGCTGTGTGGAAGATGTTGGCTTTTCACCAAGTTCACACAAAGATGGAAATATTCATTTTCCACCAGTAATTTGCAGCTCCCACATTTGTCAAAAGCAAAAAGCATATTTTTACTTCCTTATTTATTTTTCCCATGAATACTGTTTTTGCAAAGCACAAACAGAAAAAAACCACAAATAGAAAATATAGCTATCTCCAACCATAAAAATTCTCCAAATTAATGAAAACTTGCAAATATGTTAAAAGACACAATTTGAATGCTTCAAAGTATATTTCTGTAATTCGCAGAATTTTGACAAAATTTGTCCTCTATGAAATCCTAATAAACTCTTCCCTCTGCTTTCACAGTGGTCCTTGCTTATGGTGATGAACATTCATACCAGCTCTTTATCTTTCAACCTCAGTCCCTAGAAGTTTATTTTTGAAAGCCTGTTGTTGAGACTCATGGAGACATGCGTGGAGATAAAGTTGGACAGGAATGGGTGTTCATGCTGAGTCAATTCAGTCCTCAAGAGTCAGTTTGAACTCCATGATCTAGTAGTACATTATTGTTTACAGATCTACAGTCAACAAGGGCTGGGCAGAAACCGCAGGTTGGAACTCATAGGCACAAATGTGTTAAATTAGTTCAAGAATCAAGAAATATTTAAAGAAGCATTAAGAAGAGATACTGCTGTACTCAAGTAACACGTGAGCGATGTTCCAGTACAAAGCACAACCCCTTCTCAGCCTTTAGCACCACACTGCCTAACCTTTCTGGGGGGGAGCTACTTAAAACTTCCAAATAAGACACAAAGATGGGAGCGTCCACCCAGCACGAGAGCGTGACATAGCTGGCAGGGCTGCGCTGGCTGGGTAAAGGATGTGTTTGAACCTGTGGGTTCAGTGGACTCACAAGAGATAAAGGCTGCCTTCCACTGGCTTACCATATTATGTATGGTCATCAAGTAAGTTTTACATTACCCAAATCCCACTGTGCATTTTGTCTTATTTCTTAATTTTAAAATATATTCATTGGAGTTCCATCTTTTAAGCTCTTTTAGGGTCCAAGCTCTTTTAAATTAAATATCTGCTTCCTTTACAGTTTGATTATTTTATCAGGGTCTGTGGCAAGGATGCCAGGAGTAGTGAGAAAATCATGATCCCATGGATTTCAGGGACAAAACTCTCAGGGGCTTTATTAAAGTTTGGGTTATATCCCTTGATAGTATGCTGAGCTCTGCTAAAATCTTGCTGTTGAGACTAGGGCCAAGTCAATTAATCATTCTGTGCTCTTTCTTCTCCCAGATGACCATGCTCAGACTGTATGCCCCTGTACCAGCAAGTCCCTTCCACATGCTTGCTCGAGGTAGTTGGGAATTCTCCAGCAAAGTCAAAACTGTCTCTGTCAAAAGGTAAATTCAGAAGCATTTCCCAGTTCAAGAAAAGTTTGAAAAATATTTTGAAACTGTCAGACAAAAAATTTTGACATCTTCCAAGGAGAAAATTACTTTCCCGCTTGAAACGTCATCACGTAAAATATCTAGCAGTGTATGCAATTTTTTAAGTAGTATATGTACAGTACTATATAACACAATTATACCTTGTTTTTAATGTATACTTGTTAAAGATAACAAGACCAAAAGGTGAAGGTCAAACCATATGAAATTATTGCAGCCAAAATTTTAATTCACTGCATTCAAAATAATATCTGGATGGGCTTTCAAAACTAAAATCTCAACCTTTTAAAGTTGAGAATGGAATAGGAATTTTTTTTTTTTTTTTTTTTTTAGTTTTGAAAATTTTCATAGGATAGAAAAATTATTTTTTTGTCCAGCTCTGATAGACGAAGAGCTGAAATGTGGCTTTTCCTTGCTGACTGGGAATAGTAATTTTTTAGTGGGGAGTCATCCCATTACCTTCCCCAAGCCAAGCTGTGTGTCAGTATGGGGATACAGGGCCAATAACCAAGGACTTGTGTCTTAGCATCGTGGTTTAAACCCAGTTGGTAATTAAGCACCACACTGCTGCTCGCTCACTCCAACCCCCCCCTGCAGTGGAATGGGGGAGAGAATCGGGGAAAAAAAGTAAAACTCATGGGTTGACATAAAGACAGTTTAATAGGACAGAAAATGAAGGGAAAATAATAATGATGATGATAATAATAATAATAATAATAATAATAATAATAATAATAATGATGATGATAATAATAATATAAATAAAACAAATGATGCACAATCCAATTGCTCACCACCTGCTGACTGATGCCCAGACAGCTCCCGAGCTGCGGTGCCCCTCCGGCCAACTTCCCCATTTATATACTGGGCATGACGTCACACAGTATGGAATATCCCTTTGGCCAGTTTGGGTCAGCTGTCCTGGCTGTGTCCTCTCCCACTTTCTTGTGCACCCCCAGCCTCCGCTGGCAGGGCAGGATGAAAAGCTGAAAAGTCCTTGATTTGGTATAAACACTGCTTAGCAACAACTGAAACATAAACGTGGTATCAACATTCTTCTCACAATAAGTCCAAAACACAGCACTATACCAGCTACTAAGGAGAAAACTAACTTTATTCCAGTCCAAACCAGGACACTTAGACATCTCCCCTGCCTAACTGGGTTCTCAAAATTTAGACATTATAAGCTTGGTCTAGTAACTGCTGATTGCTACCCTGTGAGGTGCTATTGGATCTTCTCAGTTCCCATTGCATTCAGGGTAGAAGAAGCATCCTAAACACCTCATGAGGTCCAAGCATTACCCTGCAGGTTCCTTCAACAAAAGGTGAACAATGTCTTGTGGACATTGTATCACATTATTTATAGTAGAACTTGCTGGTTCCTACATATTCTTCCACTATTTCATTGTAAAGAAGCTGTCATTTTCCACCAGCCCCGCTCTTTACAATTTTTTTCAGCTAGGAGACCTTACAAAGTGCGAAATTCTGTTAGCCTTAGTCATACCAAACAGCGTGCCATGCCAGGATTGGCACGGTCTCAACAAAAACGGGTGTGAAACACCTGGTGGTGAATGCCTTTCGCTGTCCAGACAGAGCATTTTGTAGCAAAGATGTAGGACCCAGCTTTCCAAGGTGCTAAAATAACTGTGTTTGAAAAGGTCTGAAAAACGTTGAGCCCACCTGTGTTTCGCTGACTTCAAAACACACGAGTAGGTTTTCAACAGCTCAACAACTAAAGCCTATAAAATGAGAAGGTCACATTTGTCAGGTGAAAAATTTAATTAATACCTTCACATCTTCAATGGACAACACAATCATTCAGGTTTTGGCTTTTTTCAGCTGCAATGTGGCAGCTACCCGGGGCCAGCACTATTGATGCACCGTGCTGGTGTCATTCCACTTTACCTGGCTTTAATCTGAGAGACAGAAGCACAAATCCCTTTTTTTGCCTTTTCACAACCCAGAGGCTGCTGCTGCTGCTGCTCCCTGCTATATACAAGTAAAACCTGGCACGAATGAGGACAAGCATAAAAAGGAGGGAGCCTAACGTCATTTTTGAAATGTAGATATTTTATCTGTAGATATCCCTACTGATTCCCAGCCCACAATACTGGGGCCAACACTTGAAAAATGGATGGAGTTTGCAGAAGTAACAATACAAAGGTAGACATTACTCAATTCTATTGGTGGTAAGCTTCACTAAAGAATATAAAAGCAATGTCTATATAGAAAATTCCCCATTCAAATGTCCCTGATGATCTCATGTGGTGCTTGCAGTAAATAAATAACTAACTTGGAGACAGTGCAGTTTTACAAGTTTTCCAAATAATTTTTCCCTTCCCTCTATAGCTCTCTGTCATAATGCACAGACACCACATCAGAGAAAGGACCTAGGTGGTCTTATAAGCATAATAAAAGGTTAGTAAGAATATTTGTTACTAAAAATATTGATAAAATACAAGCATTGGAGCACCAGTGGGAGAGTAATGATTAAATTATCTGATTCAGGGAAGATACCTGTATTGTGTAATAAACACTAGCATTAGAGCCTGACTTGTAGTAATAATAACCAGCAACTGATTATAAGCACTTTGCCTTCAGTGTTTATTTGTCTGCACCTGGATATTGCTGCTTGGCAATAATTGGACTCTAATCACTCAAGCAAGCTTTAAATTTACCAAGTGTGAGCAAAACACGCTATGTTCTGTTTACTCAAGAATAAACCAATCTCATTCAGAGAAAAGATGCCTGGTTGCCTCGCCTGACTAAGGAAAAGAAATCAACTCTGCAAAAGCAAATAAAGCTGACCATTTTCTTTTAGTTGTCCGTGTTGTACGTACCCAAATTATTGTCCAGATTCTCTGGGGTACAGATACACTTTACTACACTTTCAGGAAGCCTGGTGGTAATCTACAATGTGGAGGCTGCCAATATACATTACTCTTGGCAAGTCTTTTAGAAAAATAAATTTCTTTTGAATGGTAGTATATTAAGAAATAGCAGTCATCTGATATTGCTATGAGTTCTGAGGTTTCTAATGAATGGATGCTATCTTTTCAGAGGGGTTTTGTTTTGTTTTGTTTTTTTGAGGCCAGTTCCAGAGGAGAAAAGAGATGGGATCAAACATTTACGGGCAGCTCATTAGCACCTCTAGTGTTTGCCGAAGTCTTTGCTAGATCAAATGCAACTCCTGCATAAAATGTGTATAAACGGCACATTTAAGAAAGCGCTCATCCTTTTAAAGGGAGGGAAGACCCTCTTGTAAAGATGAACTAAACTGTGAGATTTATAAATATTCCCTTAAATAAACATTTATATATATTTTTAACCAGTCATTCAGGCATTATTCGGCATGCTTAAAACCTGTCCTATGGACTTTGCTATGACGGGTGCTGGAGAAATGCATAATTAAAAATGAAAAAGGCTTTTAGAGCCTGTTTACTTCGGTGACTACTGTGAAACAAATGTTTCTTTCTCCTTGCATCGCCCACCCACAGAAAGGGAACAGAACAAAGATGGCTCTGTCAGGCCTCTCTCCACTAGAGAACGCCTTGAGAGGCCAGAATGTATTAGGGCCCTGCTGAGCCCATTCAGCTTCACATAACACTCATACACACCGTACAACTAATTACATGTCAGATTAGCGATTTCATTATTACCACACTACCACTAATTAAAACTGCTTTGATATTGCTCAAGTAGTTTTGTGTGTTTACACAGTTTTAAAGTCTGGTTTTTTGAATTTTTTTTTTTTTTTTTTTTTTTAAGAAAAAATCAAATTAGTATTATTTAAAGGGAAAAAATAACATATTAAGGAAGCAAAATCCATACTGGCACTTTTCTCCTGCAAACCAACTTTTTTGCAAGTGAATTCTAAGTGCAAAGTCCCAACTGTACCTTAATCCGCAAATTGATAGATTCATGTCAGCTTTCCATTCCTAACACTGCCCAAAGCTTAAGTTATCCAAGTAAGCAAATAACAAAAGTTACATCATTTTAATCTACATTCATCATTTTAATTGCCTGAATCTTCACTCAGACAAAGTAGCACTGTAGTTTTATGGTATTTGATTAATGAGGGCAAGAAAATTGAAGTTTTGCAATAAAACTAAAAAAAAAAAAAAATTCAACAGACTTTTATAGTTTTTTCCCTTATGATTTTAATTTAATGGCTCGTGTTTTCATTACTGCAGAGGCTGTACACTTTAGCTTGCAATTATGTCCCATCTGTGAAGCACTGTGTTATTACAGTTTATTCTAGTAGCTTTTCAATCACTTTTGAGTTGTGCTTTACAAGTATTCTTGCAGCAGGTGGGCTTACTGGCATGGGACCAGAAATACACAAAGCGCAAAGCTGGAGTTTAATGGCAGCCATATGCATGTGGCACAGAGCGCCAGCCTTCCCCCATATGCTGCTAAGCAGCCCCTTCAGCCTGCCAGTCACTCTTCTTACTGACTACAGTCTCTAAGTAGTTTTCTGCCAGGGAAAAATATACCAAGGCAGCAAATTTCTCCAGTGCACCATCCTTATTACTGAGACAACCCTGTCATTAGCAAAAGCACAATGAACCTGATCTGGAGATGCATACCAATTAGGTTGCATGGAGCACTTTTCCTTCTTATCTCTATGGAAACTCGGCCTCCCTGGCTGCAGTGGACAATCAGTAATGTTTCATCCACCCATATGTCACCTAGTTAACACTGTACACTTTTATGTGAACCAAAAATCTGCTCTAACCCTCTCGACAGCGCAAAGTAAAGAAATTAAAGAAAGGGAAGGAGCAAAGTGCCCCGCGCGTTTCTGAGCAAGCGCGCCTCTGCGACGTACGAACCTGCACCGTCAGCACTCCTGGCCGCAGACACAGCGGCGAGAATTGTAACTTTAGCTGCAGCGAACACAAAATCTACGCTTAATTTTCCTGTTCGAAATCTGAGGAAGCTTCTCTAAATAACTCAAAGCCAACTTCCCTATTACAATAGGTACAGACTTTAAAATCGCATAAAAATGCCGGGCCACCTGCTTTGTCCCGGAGAATGCTTTACACTACTTTCCTCCACCTACCAGCCTTAAGCGTATTTTTCGCCCATGTACCTCGGATATTTTTAAAAAGCTAAATTTTTACCCGGAGATTAATGAGTATTTCTGTTTATGTTTGCCGGACTACAGAAGAAGGTCTTTGGGAATAAACAAATGCACCCGATTCATTCCTTCTCTGCTTGTTTTTATGCCTTTTTGCTATTTAAGGCTTTGCCCTCATTTTTACCTTTCTCTTTGTTTAAAAACACCAACAGAAGGGATTGGGACAAGATTGCCGTGGTATTGATTTTAGCCTCTACAGGTTTTGTCTGCAGTTTAACGTAAGAGAGTGGGTACCAAGAGACGTGCCATAGTTGCATCAAGAGCCGCGGTTTTGATAGTACACGTACCATATACATAAACAAAATGCAGCCTCTCCAAGGCAAGAGAAGATGCTTTTTAGCCATTTACAACCCATGTTTCTCACCTACAGTGTACCACCCCCATTTGCTTTGTTCTACCGTATTGTTTCTTCATTTTGCACAATAGAGAGCAAATAATAATGTGTGGAATAGCTAGCTGTACTCCATGTCCTTTGGGCAACAATACCTTTCTTAGGAAAGAATGTCATCTTTATAGCAATACTTAATTTGTAATTAGCAAAGGAACACCTCATAGATGCATCGAATATTGACAGAAAAATAGAACAGGTCATAAATGTCAAATGGAAAAATGGAAATCTCCTTTTGAAAGCATACAGGTCTGAGTGAGTACACGCTTTGAGAATACTCCAGATTAAATGCAATGAATGTGCTTGATATGGGCAGTGGCACATCAGGAGAGGTGAACTCATATTCCAGATGAACAAACATTTAAAGAAGCTGAATGCAATTAAAATAGCATCTATCAAACAATGGATGTTGAAAAAAAAAAGCCAAGCTGAGAACTGGTGGTGACTCAGGAAGCTGCGTGAAAAGAAAAAGGAAGAAAGCAGAGCTCCAGGAACGCTGGCTTCTCTCGCAGAATTGACTAGACTTATGTCAGTGCTGTTGATATTCCCATGATACTGTCACTTATAGAACATTTATTTTTTATTATAAAAGCAATTCTAGATACGTGTAAAATTCTAAGTCTTCTAGTGGGAGCAATTTAAAACTGAATAATGCTGTCCTGAGGGGATTGTACTACTCTTTGGTTTTGTTTTTAGGTTTAACTCATCACAAGAAAAACTTCTTCTTCAGAAGTAATTATTATTAGTTGTGACCCTTGAGAACAATGGAGAAAGAGTTAGTAGAGAGTTGTGAGGGAGCTGTTCATTCAAATGTTAAATACACTTTTGGGAAAACAGAGAGGACTAGGAATCAGATTGAAATGGGCCAGCAGAATTTTGGCTGGTCTGGTCAGGGTTACTACCAAACTGCCATTCAGCTGTTTATGGGTTGCTACAAGCAGCGATTCAGACAATTTCTTTGGAGATTTCATTTTATAGATACAACAATATATTTTCTATTTTTCAGTAAGAGATGTCATACCTGATGTGAGCTTTTTCCTTTATCAGTTCAAGAGAAAAAGAGAGATAGAAAATAACTTAAATATTTCACCTGCCTCTGTTTCAGATGAGAAATCCATTGCGTTTCTCAGCCTGCAAAATGAGCTCTGGTATGCTTGCTGGTTTTGTACCCTATAGCCCTAGAAGGGTAACGTTACAATAAGGGCCCAATTCTGTGTTCAGTGAATAGAGTAAGCAACACCCTTTTTAAATAAGCTTCCCTTTTTTTTTTTTTTTTAAGGATGTGGTCATTATTTATACACATTCTAGTCTCAGAAACAATGACTGAAAATGTGAAAATGCACTGTAAGTGACTTCTAAGAAACAGACAATAAGAATGAGAAAAATAATTTTACACCCACGGGATTTTTATTATCATTTCACAGAGACTTAGGTGTCTTAAAATTAAGCATTTTGCTAAATAAGAACCATAGAAATTTGATGCAAAACCAAAGCTTTTTTTTTTTTTTCTATCATGGCCAAATACAAACTATTTACAGAGGATGGACATTTATACAGTAGAATAAAAATAACTACTCTAGGGTTCAGAGTCCCCAGAATGTCACAATCATTCTTGTAACTTAGCAGCTCTGTCATAGTTGCGTGGTACCTGTCATTGCTGTGTAATGAAATATGGTACTCCTCATATATAGTTGGCTTTTGGGCTATGAAGACGTGTTCCTAGTACGCCTTTTCAAATATGTCCTTAGTTCCTGCCAGGAATGACATTTAAATCCTTGTATCACATAAACCTTTTTTTTTTTTTTTTTCCTTGATTTATTTCACACTTTTTCTTTGCTTAAGGCAAACTGACAGACCATTTTTGTTTTTCAGGGAATTTAATGAGATACTTTTGAACAGGAGGGTAAAAACTGCTGCTTTACCTTGCTGTTTATGATGCTTGTATAGAAACCTTTGAATTCAGAATAGGTCAATTTGGGATCAGGGGTTATTTCAGTAAAGAAAGGAAGGAATGTGATTGTTGATCGTCAGAGGCATAGGATAAAATGGACTTCACTCAGCGTAACTACACTATATTTTTACTTAAAGATGTGAGGATCAGTTCAATATAGCACGCTGTAATTTTTTCCTTGATATTATATCATTGGCATTTTGCTAAGTTCAGTATGTTTTACTTTCTGGTGTTGCCGTACAACCCAGGGGGCATAGTCTCAACGCAAAGCCAGGAAGACAAATTCCTGTGATCCGAGCTGTGCTCGGCTGAGGACGTGAGGAGAGGTGGAAAGATGTTTGAGCTGCTTTTCTACAGCATGACTTCAGAGCAATATCGGGAGCATCAAGGAGCATATGCTGGGTTACATCAACAGCAAAATTCCTGTAGGAACCAGCTAAAGTGCAAAAGGTTTAGCTGCCTTCTGATAAATCCAACCTAACTTTAGTTAGGAGCTTGCCAAACTCATCTCCCTCTATAGTCAGTGGAGAAGAAAGCCTTCAGCCCGACGGCAATCTGAGTCATCTTCTGAAGGTGAACTTTTCTCTCCATGGGCAGTCGTGAAGCCTGGGACAATCCCGTTCCTAGGATTAGCTCCTCAGCCTAACTTTGAGTGGGAGGAACCTAGACACGAGTGACTAACCTTTTCCAGCACAGCACGGCACGCTGCGGCACCCTGCCTCAGGACTGAGAGAGAAGCCTCGCTGTATTAAGTGTGTAGTTAAAATACCGCTGTGTTAGCGGGTGTTTCGTCAGAGCGAATTTACTCTTGATGGAAGCAATCTGAGTGACAGGTCTACAAAATGAAGTTGTCTACTTACACCAGCCTTTACTGAGATGGCACTTCAATTTCCAGCTATTTGAAACTAGTGTCTTTTTCAAGAAGGCCAAGTATGACTTGTTATTGACAAAATAAAGGAGTTTTTTTCTGGGTTTTTTCCCCTTTTTTTCCTGGGGCAGAGTGAGAGCACTGCCTCAGCTGACGGCTTCTAATGACGCTATCTGCTGACTAATATTGAATTCAACTTGGGTGTAAAATAAGGCAACTTGGAAAGTTACTGCATATTTGCCCGTCTTTACCATCCCACAATAAAGCAAAACCTATTCAGCAGCTAAAAAGTCTAATATGCACCTGTAACTAAGGGGAAGAAGTCACACAATTATACTAGTGAAAATTAATACTGAAAATCCAGAAAATGTAAAATGAAAAAAAATTCCTTGAGAAGCACTGAAATGCACAGTCATGATCATTACACAGCCTTAAAGTCCATTCCTGCCATGATTCCTGAAAACAACTAGAGATGAACGTGTAACATTTCCATCCATAAAACAGGCTTTTTTATGATTTGTATCCCCCAAATGCAGGAAGAAGGTCTTTTTCTGCAGTTTTACAGAATCCAGCCTAAAGGTATGGCATCTCCTTCATTATTCTACGAGACAAGGACAATAAATTCTACCAGACAGGGACAATAAAAAACTCTGTTCCTGAAAGTCCGGGATGCAGAAAGCAGTAAAATTATTCAAGAAAACTAAAAATATGGCTTCATCTTCCTTGCACATACCAAGCACAAACTGATGCAGTTTTTTACATCATGGAGAAAGGCTTTTCCAGTACAGATGTCACTTCTAGAGGTTATTTAGAGTGGTGAAGTGGAACACTGTGCATAATACAGCAAATGTGGTACATTTGCTTGGAATGCATGTACATTTTTCAGAGTGAATATTCTAAATAATGCACTAATATGGAGAGTTCCAAAGTTAGTGTAGAGATGAAGTATCACAATTATTGTCAGAAATATCGTATAATTTATGACATCAGATATGAAATCAGCATTCAGGCTTGAAATTTTTTTGCAATTCTTGTGAGACTGGGTGGGAAATCCAGGCAACTTATTGCCACAAATTCTGAAGATCTTAGAAAATCTCTTGATCCGAAGATAATCTTATAGTTGAGCCAAATTTATGAAGTTAGGACAGTGATATGTCAAGGGCCAATAGTTCATAATTACTTCAGTAAAGTTAAGTGGAGTCTTTCATATTTTCTCATCTTTAATTACGTTTCTCTGGTTTTTGGCTAAATCATTCCTGATTATGCTTTTTGACACATAAACATCCATTTTAGGATCTGCTCCGGAGCTGGTTGGTTAAGCCTGTCTTTTTGTTTCCATATGATTTGGTACAACTCATAAACAAGCTTCATTGCAAATTTGCAAATTTACAAACGTTTTGCTAAGTTTGTGATGAAAAATGCCGGTGCGTTATTTAGTCAGATTTAATTCATGTAAATTAAATTCTTTGTTAATTAGCATTTTATGGTTATTAGTGGTTGTAGGATATTTTTACCAGCACTTCTTTGGTCGTTTATCCAGTTGAGTTACATAGTTGAATACCTAAACCATATCATGTAATTTCTGTTCCCTTCATGAATGATCCAAGAAGCACACGCACACACATATATATGCACTTACAAGTACACTCACCTCTCTCTATACATCTATACTTATATATGCACTTACATTTACATACACCTATATACACACACATACAGATATGTATACATGTATATGCGTTTGTACATGCACATAGCCACACACACACACGTTCCCAACATGTCTGCTAAAATCAATCATTATTTCTTATAAAGAAAAAGATTTCTCTGACCAATTAAATTCTCTACCAGTCCCTCGCTTTACTTTGCATTAGCATGCTCACAGAAAGGGGCTAACCTTTGTGGGACCTCATGAAAAAATGGAAATCAAGATACTCAAATCAAGATATGATTAAGATTCACCCAAACCACCATGGGTCTTCTTCCCTGGTTACCGACTCACTCGCTATCCCATGTTGTAAGAATTCCCCTTGCCGTCCAAGCTAGGGTAACGTGCCATCACCCCTTCTCCAGCAGAAACGCACACAAGCAGAAGTTTAAGATGAACTGGCTTGCTTCTGCTACGTGGCACATGCACTATATGAGAAAATTACTTACCTTCCTGCTGCTTTGAAAATGCGTTGCATGAATCTTTTTTCCTGGCTTATGCCCCATCCTAAACTCAAAGCATTTTCATCTTTTAAAGACACCGTCGCCAGACAGGAGCACCCCAGGAGAATCAATAACCCCCCGAGGTAAATGCACGCTTCTCTGGCCTGACATATCCACCCCATCAAGTGTTCCTCTGCCTAAAAGGAACGCAGAGCTCCCCTTCCCCGTCATTAAATCCATTCCTCAAATCGATGCACATATATTAATTACGTGCGCAATTAATGAAATAAAGCAAATGCTTTAAAAGCAAAGCCGGTATCCAGGCATAAGGGACAGCTGAATTAGGCAGGGTGCTCCCCAGGCCTGAGCAGGATTGCCGCAGCACGCTGTCCTCAGGGGCAGAGGAGACGCACACCCCTCCTCTCGTCGCTTCTCATTTCTGCCTGGCTGCCAGGTGGTCCGAGGGAAGCAACGAGAAGATGTGCCTGCAGACAAGTTCGGACCGACAAGCAATTAGGCAGGCTGACGATGAGGGCTGCCTCCGTACCGGTGGACGGGTGGCGGAGCTCGACTCTCCTCTCGGCGGCGTGACGGGTTTCTGGCGCGGCGTGGGCCCGTGCCTTCTGCGCGGTCTGCTCCCAGCCACGCCTGGGGACCCTTCCCAGTAGCGACTTGGGCCTGCCACCGGTTCCAGGTGCTGGTTTGCACATGGCCACCCTGACTTGGACCTGAAGCCGCAGACATGGGTGGCTCTCCATGCCGGAGGACCGTCCCAGCACGTTTCATTTGCTGGTCTGGACGCTGCCGTACGGACCTACTTGTGCTTCTTTGCTGTTAACCTGCCTAATGCCTGCCACAGTGAACGGTGATACGCCAGCGATCTCCTACGGTTAGCTGTTAGTGAACCTGGGAAGCAGTATGTCTAGTGGGTAGCTCGACAGGAGAAGACTAAAAAGATGAAGGAAAGCAAAGGAGAGAAAAGAAGGAGCTGTCCCTCTTGCCCCACGTTACACTTGTTACTTAGTCCTCTCCAGCAAGGTGGAAGAACGATCCCATTTTTGCACTTCAGGCACTTAGCTTCCCTACGTCTGAAATACGGGATCACTCCAGCCATGTGTGACTTACGTGAGGGCAATTCTCCACCCTGTCCTTCAGAGGCAGAACAGTACAGCAGGAGGATATCTAAAAAGCAAAACCTGACAGCAGCAGCAACAGAAGAAGTTAGGAAAGGAAATGGTATTTATAGAAGATTGTGTAATACGTGTCCTTCAGTGGGAGACAAATGGTCTCTCATGTAAATTGCAGTATTGCCTGCTTTCATGATTTCATTCTGAGTCTTGTGATGTTTAGTATTGTTTTCTTTCTTAAAGCTCCCATCTGAAGTGATTATATGACTATCTCAGCTTAGTTTTTTTTTTTAAAAAAAAAGGGTAAGAACATAGTCCTGGATGCAAAGAAGAGTTTAAAATTTAACTCACGTTTCCCTCAATGGTGCAAAATATGTCAAATCACAAAACAAAAACTTGGGATCTGCTCATTGTTGTTTTTAGTATCTTGATTTGTAGCATGATTTACCACGTGGAAGAGAGCAATCCTGGCACTGTCCAATGACACACATCCCCACCCCACGTGCCAAGACCAATCCAGGAAAGTATAGAGCCTGGGACAGGACAGGCTTCCTCAGGCTGCCCTAAAATCTTTCCTGAGACTATTTCATGTTCCCAGAAGTTTGTTTCTAGCCTCTGACTTTTGCAAATTTACTGTTCCTTAGGAAGTATTACTTACAAATTTCTGATTGTCCTTATTCTGGGTTTATTATTATTATTATTATTGGGAAGTAAAATTAGAAACATGCCTGTACACTGTGATGGAAATGTTTTCTTCTATTAGGCCTAACGAATATGCAGCTTTTTGCAGCTTTTTCCAGTTTTTACCCCCGTGCTGACTGCATGTGCATAGTTAGCCTTTCCAGTGCATATTCACTACTGCATATTCAGTATTTCTAACCTATGTTTTCTTTCCCATAATTCAGAAAGCATAGGAGGACAGCCTTCAAATTTTAATCAATGAATCTCAAAAAATCTGAGTTCAGCCCAGGAATAGAAGACTGCAGTTTGAAAGTTTGAAAACACCAGAATTAACCATATATAAGATCAATGTCCTAAAAGGGTTCTATAGAACATAAGGTTTATTATTAAATATTAAGACAAAGTGACTACTTAACATACCCATTTGCTGGCTTTCGAACGTACATTACCTGCCGCCCTTTTGTATTGCTGTATGTCTGCTCAGTTCCCAGAAACCTACCTAAAAATACACTTTAAAATTGCATCTATATTAAGACCACAGATAGCAAGTCACAGCTCCATCTGAGCAAAACCATATGACTAATGACTCTTCAAAAATGAAGTTTTTAATGGAAATGCATTTCTGAAAAAATGTTGACCCCTTGAACACTGGTAGCACCGCAACTCTTGCAGCATGGCCCAGCTGAAAGCCTGCTAAAGCCAGTGCAAAGGCATCAATTGCCCTGGATGGCCTTTGTACCATGCCTCTGGGGTTACCAGGGTACCTCTTCATACACAGAAGGGAAGTAAAAATGTTTATAGCAAATCCCTCTAAAGCACAGGGAGAACTTTTTATGAATCAGCTATTCAAGATTTGTACAGCTCAATCGGTAGCATTTTCCTTTTATGGATTTTCCCCTTGCGGGGGATGTGCATATTGCTTTTGGAACATAAATAAGTAACAACTCTCTGCATCGTCACTATTTTTTTGCATTCATCCTACTTTACACATACTATGACTCCATGGGGCAAGCTTTATATGCAGGACCTTCCCTCTTTCTGGGTGGAAATAAACAGTTGTGCTAAGGGTGGATTTTTAAGAACATCTGAATAATAGGCAGTCATTCCCCACCAGTTCATACAATGTGCATACAACAATAGGGCCTAATACTTGTTTCTCAATAGCAAATGAAGTGTAGGATTATATTAGAGATGTATCTGAAGTCAACCATTGAGTTTAAGCGTTGTCTGGCAAGTTAAACTGGAAAATGGTAGGCTGGCGTCCAGTGTTACCTATTTTGCTTTTTTGACCAGAAGAGGATGAATCAGATTGGATGTCAACACAGACGCAATTTGTATGTAAGCCTCAATTTCTTCTCATCCCTCTGTTTCACAGGTACTTCCCACATGCACCTTATCTGCAGGATTCCAGAGCATTTTGTAAGCTGAAGTCCCAGTTCTGCAGCTGCACAGCTCTGGAGACAAAGCGAAGATCTCATGGGACTGGAAGGCCCATGCGGTTTCAGTGCACGTTCTTGTCCACGCAGGATCTGCATTTATCCCGAAATGACTGCACGCTCAAGGCTTATCTCTGAAAATCTGATGGAACGTAGCAACCAAACATCAGACTACAACATCAGTTGGTAAAAAAAGAGCAAAACAAGAGAAAATTGGCCCAAATTAGCCCTGGGAAAAGTGAAACTCCCTCATCTACCCTGAAGTTCTGCCTACTGTGGCTTCAGTATTTACTGATCGATTGAAACAAGCACACCAAGCAAATAAATTAATTTTTCTTTCTCAGAAGGATTAAATGATCTTCATGCTGTCAGGATTTGAGGTAGCTAGCTAAGCTAGTTAATTACCTCAGAAATTTAACAAGGAGCCAGAACCTGAAGTCTGTGGAAATTCCACCTCTGCAGCAACTGATGCTTTCAAGTTTTGCCCAGAGATGTTCTTAAATGCTCACTGATGACTTGACTTTTCTCACAGTGTTCTATTTCAGTAATTTTTAAAGAAAGAAAAAGAAGAGAACACATAAAAAAGAGATATCCTTTCTTCTGCCATCTCTGTCCATTAAATGACTGATTCCAATTTAATGCATTGATGTTGAAGGTTTTTGAAATTCAAAGGTATGTTTCTCTTCCCATCTCTAATGGGATAATAGCACATACTAATGCACATGCATTTGTTCATAAGAATTACAAGTTGCAAACAGTATTGCTTTATGATTATTGTGCAATTAGACAAAAGAAGACACATATAGAGACAGGCAAATGGAGAGGACAGAAGACGATGACATCCAATAATATAAGCTTCTTTTTTCTAGACTACACAAAGTTCCATTTATAGTTTGCATATTTCTCAAATTCTCCCTTTCAAAGAACTCCAAAACCAAATGCCTAAGGTCTGGCAGTACTTATATTGCTCATTTGCCCTCTCCTTAAACTCTTCACCTGATACACAGCAAAAAAGAAAGCATGATGTCCTAGTATAGCCATGTAAAATGTACAATAAATTATGTTAAAAAGGAAGCACTTTAATGCTAGCAAGCACCAGTGATCTGCTTCGAAGCTGTCACCAAAGGACACTTTAGACATTAGAGTGCATTATTTGGTAGTAATAGTAAATGGCTGTATAGAATCTCACTGATCGTTATTGCCATTTAATCATTTTCTTTCCTGTTTGCAAAATGGATAAATTAACATTTTCATGCTCTCAGAACAAATGGCATAAATCAAAATTGATAAAATAGTTTTAAATAGTTTTCACTTTAAAAAAAGTATTCTTTTGATCCACTGCAACACTCCAGCTATATGTAACCACAGCATATCTTCTTGTATTTTAATGAATTTAGCTCACTGAAAATTAAAAATGGAATTCTCTTCTTCACAGTTTCAGGCTCATTGCATCGCATTAAGCTCAGGAATTTGACTCACGGATGGTTGTACCACGTAGGAATTTATCACAGCCCACCAGGTTCCATCTCCATCTCTACATTACGCATTCATGAACTGTATGGACTTCAAATGACACTCATGTATACCGCTTTTCTTATGACTGAAGCACAACCACTGTAATGCTTAAAAAATACATTTAATAGAACACCTTCCCTCTGCACTGAGTTTAGCCCTTGAAGTGCAGTTTCGGAAGAGGTTTTCAGGTACGCAATGACTTATCCACGTGGCAGCCTCTGCACCTATCTCTCATTCATATATGCCTGTCCTTAAATAACGTCGTAATACAAAAGCACATAAAACTAAGTACGCTGCATCGGTTGTGCACGTGCAAACACGTGCTTGCCGACAAGGATTACCCTCAGAAAGGAGGACAACCGTGGAGATGGGAATCTGCCGTGGTTACCAACCACGAGTGAAAGAAGCACAGCCCCCTGGCTTGGTGTGCACCCCAACAGCCCTGTGTTGGCTCAGCGGGAATTGGGTGTGCTGTGCCCAGGAAAAGCAGAAAGCTGGCACATCCTCCTTAATTTTACCTCACACCTATAGCAGTGTTCAAAAAATCTTTATCAGAGAAACTGACAGACTTCACCTAAACAGTGAAATCCTGTCCCTGAGGAAGTCAAGGGGAAGGTCCGACTTTCCCGAGATCCCTAAATCACCCAGTCCACGTTGTAGACACTAGCATTAGTCACAACACACAGACAAAATGCTTCTCGGATTTCACTTCAAAGCATTTTCCTGTTCAAGCGAAATACACCCCAAAACAAAACAAAACAAAACAAAACAAGAAAAAAAATCCCCAAAACCTCAAAGAGAAGGAAAAGATAAGAAAAGCTTAATGAAACATTGCTCTTTCTGCCCAGTGTCAGAGACTGGAGTTCCCAAGAGTTCATTGCCATCAGTGATGTGCAGAGTGAGACGCGCTACCACTGCTGCAAACACGAACAGCTTCTGTCAGAAGGAAACGCAGCTGATTAATCAACTTGATATTACCCGAACTGATTAAACAATGAGACGTCCTGGGGTTTTGCTGTCTGTCCTGATGAGCGCTCATCATAACTATTAGTACAAAACCCCAGCACGTCTCCCTTGGGAGTAAACTACCTTCTAATGTTTTTCCTCTAAAGATTAATTCCATTGTTATGGAACCTGTGTATTAAAGGAACTATAAACTAATCATTAGTCATTTTCAAACAATTTGACCTTTCCAGCTTTGACTGGTGGAGTGTTTTTGGAAGAGGTCTTGTTCAGTTTCCCTTATTCACATAAGCTGGTTTACTTAGACAAATAGAAAAGGGACTGATATGTCTGCAGTATTGTGTTCGTTTCTAAAGCAGAAAAAGTGGACATTTTTTAATGAACTTTTTTTTCCTGAAGTAATGTTTAAAGGATTAGCAGCTGTGGAAACCATGAAAACCTTTGCTTTCTTCCACCAAATGACCCAAACCTCTGCCTAACCTCCGATACAATAAGCTCTCTCTCTGAAAGACCCCATTAAACTTGAGTGTTACCTGCAAAAGGAAACAGTTTTTTAAACATGCACTTAAACAGAGGATAAACAGTGTATTTGTCACGTGTCAATAAATAATTTCTAAACTTGGATAAAATTTAAAAGTCGCGCTTGAAAGACAAGTTCTTTGCATGTCTGAAATGGGTTACCCTTGTCCATTAATCTGTTTTTTAACATCATTACTGGTGTGTTTATATGGCAATCATTCAGGTGCAGAGGGCAACCACGAATAAACTACCCCGGAATTCCTCTTTTAGGAGGTTAGGGAAGGCCCCAACTTTCTACATTACAGTATACCCTCGTAGGCGTTACCAAGTTTCAACTTTTCACCTTCCATCAAGACCATTCACAACTTCCCTACATCCCTGCTTGTGAGAAAGATTCAATCTGACTGAGACCAAAGGCAGGAAAAGGCAATTACTTCTAACTTTGTATTCAGGCTTTTTTTTCTGATTTCCAGTGATAGCAGCTTTTAAACACTTAACAGCTTTGTTAGCTTAAAACAAATTTATATCAATTTTAATTCAGATGTCTGGTTTGAAGAGTGGGAAATATTTTTTTTAATCTATTAAACCTTTTAGCTCCCAGGGAAAAGAACTTAAAAATAGTCTTATGCATGAAATTCTCAAGTCATTTTTACTGGATTCGTCAGTGAGTGTTCTACCATGCACATCCTCTGGATTTATTCTAGGTAATTTCCTTCCTCTGAGTTTTCCTGATATGTATGCAGGTCAGAGTAAACAACCCCATGACAAACGATGAGTCCAAGCCCTTGAGCACAAAGGACACAAAGAGCAGCTGTCCAGCTTCAACCCTGTGGGCATAATAGCAGTAGACTGGTGATTCTCAGCGCTGCAGTTCCCTACAGGGGCATACATCCCCACACAAAAGCTCGCAAGGTTTGGGTTTTTTCCTTTTCTTTTTTCTCTTTTTTAAAGGTGTGCACTAGCTTAGAGAAATGACAGAACGGGGCCCACTCATATTCATTGCTCACAAACTACCAGGTGCTGAGACGCAACGAATAAATCCAGAGGCAAGTGCTAAGATTTGTGTGGGTTCCAAATACTGCTGGCATCTTTCTGCGTTATTTATAAGCCTTAAATATTCCTAAAGCTTTGGAAATACCTGTTTTTTAGCCTTCCTGGTACACACCTGAAACCAAATCATATTTGCTATTGGCTACCTAAAATGGATATCAGCTCAGCACACTGATTTTTGTAATTACTGCTCTTTAGATGCTTATGCTCTTCCTCATTTTACATAGCTGTGTCTAAACATGTACACGTATTTAGGGTGGTGAATTTCACACAGAATGACAATGTTTGACCCGACACATCCCCCCCCCCCACCCCCCCCCCCCCCCCCCCCAAGAAGATAGTCCCGTACACCTGACAATATACCCATGGTAACTAACAGAAGTTTTGTTCACGATTCAGTACAGGCAGGGTTTTAGACCTTTAGACCTTAATATTAACACCTTTATTCCTTTGCTTCACAGCTACGTTGTAATCTTTTAGAAAAACCTAAGAAGTCAAGTTTTTACCATAATTTCCATTAGAGTCAATGGAAGTTTTGTTCAAATAAGAAAAAGAACCTGTGTTTTTCAAACTGTGCTTATGAAGCCCAGTGGTCCGCGCTGTACTTCTGAAGTGCATCTGAAAGCTAACGAAGAAAAGCCAGACTATTACCATAGACATTAACTGTACATGGGTCTGCTGAAAAGTGTTATGAGGTCCTCAGTCTAAGAAAGGCTGACAATCTTTGGACTATAAAACTAGATTTACAGTTTATCAACAAATCGGATGAGCTGAAGTGATCCCAGTTAAGCTATCTTTTCCCTCAAAATAAAATAAATTTATAGGTACTCTTCTCCATTAAAAATGTTTTTAAGAGTGGAACCTTTATTTCAAACCTCCACCCCGTAAAACAATTTCCTTTGATTGTATTGCTAGCAATTTAAAATATGATTTATGATTAATCTTTTAACATGTTATTGTATAAGATTTCTTTCAACAGCAATTGCAGATTTTTAAAGCCATGAATAAGGCTTGTAAGAAATCAGCTACTATACAAGTGTCTTTAAAAGCTATTAATTTCAGTTACCTATGCAGTAGGTGACTCACAATCAGCTTAAAAACATAAACTAGAAGTCCAACCCCGTCCCCCCCGCCTCGCAAAAAGTGCTGCCAGCAAGATTTCATTATTTGTTTGTTTTGTAATCAATAAAATCTATTAGCAGACAAGGTATTGCAATTGCCAGGACATCAATACAACTAGTTTAACTTCAGATGCTGGTTGACTTGGGATATCAAAGCTCCCACAGTTGTTGGGAGCCTGGTATTAAGAGAACAGATACAATCCTAAGCCTAAGTGTTAACAAAGCCTGTTGGCATCCCAGAGGAGATTAGGTTGCTGATCTTGTAAGGATCAGCTACTTACTTAGTGATGTTTACACTGACATTGATGTAGTGACATCCTGATCTAATTACATGTCAATAAACCACAGTCCTGATGCCCTGAGAAGGTCAGGAGAGGATTACCAGAACTCCATTGCCAATCCTTAAAGCCTAAGGAAGCAACCCTGTGATTTAATTACCACGAATTCAGTAACTGTAAAGCTATTGTTTTAAATGGGCCAGTTCTTTTCATAATTAGATTGCATCCCTCCCTTTAACCCCGTCACCTCCAAATTTTGCAAACATTCTGCATACAACTCACTGCTTTAGCAAACATTCTGGAAACTTGTTTAGACTCCTCCAGGTCATTTGTGTCTAAGATTCTAATTCTTCTTTGAGTCTAAGCACTTTTAAAGGTTTTGTTTTAAATGTATGTAATTGTTTTCATGTTCTTCACGTAACTTCAGCACTATGTTAATTCTGGCAGTCAGCGGGTGTGTTTATTTCCTTAATGCCACCAGCCCTGGCTGACCTATGCTGCAGTTTTAGGGATGTAGGGATGGCTGCTCCTGCTCAGGGAAAGGCGGAGTATCATCCTCAAGGTAGGAAAATGCAATTTTGCCTGAACAGCTGGGAAACCTCATGATAGCTTTGCTGTAAACGTGAGAAAGGTTCAGGGCTGTAGAACAAACATAGGTACCTCTATGCATCACACTATGAATGAGGCTGGTACCTGCTTTTAAGCACTTCCAGCTAAGAAAAGTACAACTTAAGCAGTCCAGAATTAGTTTTTTAGGCTAGTTGTTATTGTGCTTAGAAGGCCTTGTTAAACAAGATTTTACACAGGGAAATGGATGTAGAGTTTCCCTTATCTTTGGGTTATGAGTAACCGGAATTGCTAGCGTCATTAAGTCATAAATTAATTCCCTGCCCTTCCTGAAATCTCAGAAGATTTTTAAAGGTTTGGCTCATTCTGAGCGCTGTGTTTGCCTCACACTCGGGTGGGATTTTGGTTACAGTCTTACTAGAAAAGATAAACTTCTAACATATTAGTGAGGTGCAGGCAGGAATCCTGCAGCACAGAATCTTCTCCCCAGTACAAAGTACCCACAAATGTTCTGCACAACCACAAGCAAGATATTTTACCCGCTTCATTCCTTAAGCCCTGGGAGGGCAGGAGGGGCTGTTGGAGTTGGGGACAAGAAACCCAGCTGGTTTTGCACAATTAATCTTCCTAGAGCTTTAGAATATAATTTTTGCTTAAAAAGGAATGCACTGTATTCTGTCTGCCCTGCTCTGCGTGAGGGGTTGAACCAGATGACTTCCAACTTAAATTATTCTATGATTCTATGTCAAGTGGTGAAATCTATACAAAAATACATATTTTTTTCTGCTCCTCCAGCCTTCTCTCTGGCTTTCCCTAGTCTCTTATTTCATCATTTTATTCACCCTTCAAGTAACTACCAGGTAGTGATGTATAAAGCTTTCATTATGATATCCAAAGGTGCACAGCTATTTCATATTACTGGAAAGGACACAATCTTCAAGAGCAGTTGAGTAACTTACAAGTCTAAGGCCCACTTTTAAAAATGACTCATGCTCTTTGAAAGTCAATGTTGTAGTGCCTTGCCATGGGAGATGACAGCTTTCAAACATTTCCTCCAGTGCAACAAACTGAAAATAAAGGAGGTTTTCTTTAATGGTAAGCTTTTGAATGATGAAAGCACTTGGGGGGGATATGGATGACATTGAAAACTGACTCTCAAGGTGTTTCAGTGGTTTTGCAGACAAACATGGTTTTATGGGAATAGGTCCTAGTGTGTCCTTAACTTGATTTGATATGAATTGTGTTACAGATAAAACCAAAAAGGACCAGGTTCAACCATGATAGATTTCTACTGGCCTCGCTGAATTTACACCAGGGATAAACATGGCCCAAGTTATTTCAGTGTGAGTATGTGAAATAACTACTTTCCATGAATACTTCCATTCTGCATACCTACAGTATGCTCTATAATAGTAGTAATAACACCAGGCACTTAACGCTTTCATCTTCAAAGCACTTTGCAAACATTAGCCAATAGGAGAAACTCTTATGAAAGGACAGCTGATGAAGAAACAGAAATTTCTTGGAGGAATAGATAGATTTTGTTGTATGTCAAATGAGCTTTCATAAACTCAGTATTTTTCAACTCATAAAAGACTGCAAAAAGAAAATATTTTCCTGTAAGTGTATCTAGATTTCATTACCGCAATATACTGCAAGGACAAAATACCTCTAGCAAAGCGTGCTGTATATCTTCCTGACCACAAAGCTCTGTTTGATGCTGCAGGATACTAAGCTATGTGCCCTTGTGTCAGCAACACATAAGCTTTTATTCACCTTTCTGCAGCTGGACCTACTTTCTTACCTGAGACACTTAGTTTCACGCCAAGCAGTCAGTGTGGCTGCTCTCAGCATCCTCTAAAGACTCCTGGCTCTTTCTAGCATCTAAGGGAACTTAGGTTCCTAAAAGCAACAATTCCAAATCCCACCTTAATTAGGGACCCAGACTAGACGATGTGGATGTCTGCTCTCCTCTGAGGGTGTCTGCTCCTCCGTTTGAAGTTAATTACCTGCTTATGGACTTTCCTGAGACCTCTGTGGATAAAACTGGTGTGCACTGGGACTAAGAGCTGTTCTGGACTCTTTGTAAAGACACAGAGGAGCCGGTGGAAAGCCATTCACGTACAGTCAGACGATATCAGCATGGAAAAAGAGTAACGGCATAGTAATCACTTGGTATTTAGTTCACTGGCTGAACAGCAACAAAACCTATAAAATCTGTTTTCAACTTGTCTGATTCAAATGGGAAATGTGAACAAAAATATCTGCTTAATTAAAGGAAGAAAAAAAAATCAGCCTGAACAAAGTATTGTGTTGAAATTGAAGTAAAACATTTAAGTTTTAGAGTTTTTCAGTCTCATAAAATTCAGGTTTGGCAAATATCAAAATGAAACGGTTCTGTACACACAAAACAATCTGGGAGAAAAAGGCCATCTTTAGGAGTTGAGGGAGAAGTTGCAAAAACTCCTCTTCTCATATGCTGCAACACACACAAATTTTAGCTCTGTGTAACCATATAGATCTTGTTCAGTGTCACAGAATACTGCCTAATACTCCTTACCACATCCCAGTGGAGGGCTGGTAACATGGGGCTGTAGTTTTCCCATTTCTTCCTGTCTTCACCACACTGAATTCCTGCAGCTAAGATTTACCTTGTCGGAGTTTTCCCATGAGGAAAGGGAGCTGTTACCAATCTACCTTTTCCCAGACACACAGAAAAAAGTTGCGATGGGTATGTTTTATTATCATCAACATCAATCTAATTAGCTTCACCCTCCCCCACAGCTAAGTGAGAACACGTAACAGATACATGATGAAGAACATCAATGGGAAAGGAGTGTAATGGTGATAGAGACTACATAAAAAAAGGAACATCATTTAAAAGGCTAATATACTGCATTAAGCTCAGCAGCTGAACCCTGATCTAAATTCTGGGCTCAATATATCCATTTGTCTGATTTCCTTGCTTCTGAAATTAAGCATTATATAAATGTGTCATAGTGCTCCAGTTGTTCATCTCTTAAGAAATGAAAAGCCCCGAGTTTCATTCTGCATATTTAAAGAAAAATAAATTGCAATTGAGAGATATAGGGCTGACTGAAATTGGATTCAGTGTTTATTAAAAGTGGGCCTCCTTTCACTGCAACACAGGCAGCATTAGGATACAGCCTACACGATCCCCAGCTTCTTCAGTACACAAAATGAGAACAGTGAAAACAGCATTTGCTTAGGTCATTTTTTGACAGTATAGATCTAGTTTGCTCTATAAGACTATAAATTTTGGTAGGGTGTTTCTCCGTTGTGTGTTACAGGATAGTACAAGAAACTACTATCCAAGTAAAAAAAAAAGAAGTACACTTTTCTGTAACCTCAAGTAACTACAAAGCCCGCTGTAATCATCACAGCCACTGTTATCACAGAAACAGCTTGTCAGTTCTTATGCACACAACTTCATGGGGTCTTCTAGAAAGTGAGTGAGCTTCACAATATTTGGAAAAAACACCACATATTTCAATTAGCGCTGTCAAGATTTACCACTCATGCTACTAAACCGCTTTCTGTCAACACAAGTTATAATGCTTATTAGCCAAGTCCTCCTAGCCTGCGCAATGAGCTATGCAGTGAGGATGCTTAGGAAGTTAAGAGAGTCACAGTCTTTCAAAAGGAGCCTCAAAGCAGCTCTTTCACTGATGCTGTTGCAGTTTTAGGATTGCAGGGAGAGCAACAAATTGAACCCAGAAGGTAGCAGCTGCGGTCTGCATCTTTACGCCTCGTTTCTGCCTTACTCCCTCCATTTCCTAGGAGCTGCTCTCGTCTGTAAGGCGCGCAACGCGCGCTCCCTGCTCCCGCACCTCTCACTGCGTTGTACGCAGGCAGGCGGCTCTCTCTCTTCAAGAACTTTTAGAGGCCTTTATTGAAATGCACCACTTCAGCATCTGTTGTTTTTAAATCAGTTTCAAGTGTATAACCTATACTTCTCGGAACTCTAAATATAAGAAATACTGTTTTATCACCTCACACCTTGCCGCTAGCAATCAAAGCTCTGTAGAGATTAAATTACAGTAGCTCATATAATCTGTATTAAAGTGAACAGACCTTGTTTGAATATAAAAGTACAGAGGCAGCTTTACTGGCAGTACTGTCAGTATCTCCTGACTCCTGGCCACACCACAGAGTTGCAGGGGCATCTCTTGGCTCCTCAGGCTGCCTTTGGCTCTCCTGGCAGCGCTGCACTTACCTGCACCAACATTTGGTAGGAAACCCTGGTCTCCAGCAGAGACGTTTAATTGTAGAGGGGCTGTGCAGAGGGAATCGTATGCAATTTCACAAGGTCAAAACAGAAAAGCTGCTGGGTGGGAGTAAGTAAGAATTTCCAGCTAGTACACAGTTCCTTAGGGATGCTCACAATTAAAGAAGACCGAGGAGCCAGCTCAAAAGCAGAACCCCAGTTTTCTTCACTGCTCAATTGTTAGCTCTCACCGTAGCCCTTTTTTTTGAATGATTTCAGTAAATTTTCTCCAAGATAAATCGGAACATGTTCCAGGGATAATTTACTCTATAAACTACTGCCAATAAAACTGCACTAGATTTGGCTCCTATCAGTCTGTTCTATGCCCCAACACTATTTTAGCTCACGCACACCCCCTCATATCCCAAGGCATAAAAAGCATGCACTCTGTTTCATACCGCAAGAACAAATTGGTAGTCACACAAAACTCACAGTATTTCAGATATTTTGAGCTGAAAAAAAAAAAGCACGGCATAAAAGCATTTCTCATTCATCTAGCTTTTTGGTTCCTTTTGTGGACTACAGGATATCTAGAAGTATTAGAAGGGACAAAAAAAAAAAAAAAAAAACCAACAAAAAAACCCCCAACCACCAGGGGTTCCCAAATGCCGAGGATTTTGGAGTACCCGAGCACTAGAGTGTAATGAAGACACCAACTGAGTAGCTGTATCAGAGAGTGAAGATGCTGAGCTGCTAACAGAGGAAACCGAGCAGGCCACCGCTCTCTATTACACTGGACGGTGTGGCTGGAGCACTTGCCGGTGAAGACTGAGGCAAAAAAGTTGCTGATGTCCCGGGTAACCAGGTCACCTGTTTCCTTCTGGAGAAGGCCCACAAATAAGGTATGATGTCACCTGAGCACTAAATTTCAATGGGATGAATGTGGGCCAAACCCCCCATCTGCATTAAGTAGCTGGGCCAGTATTTTAGCTCATCTCCTTCTTTATGAATTGATGCGCTGGGACACATTGGGGCATCAAATTGATGGTACAAAGGCATGTATATATCTGCACCGGGCCTACCAGCCTCTTCTTTCATAGGAGGTCTGCATGGTTTCTGCTCCTGCCCAGAGAAGAACGGTCAAAGTCTTCCCTAAGTAAATAATTGCAGAAAGCAGAGGCAGAAAATAACAGAAGCAATGGTTTCACAATTGCAACAGAAGGCCACAGAATTACGTAAAGGAAAGCTAATCTCCAGAAAAAAAACTGTGTAAAAGATTCCTGTATCAAATAAAAACTCATGAAATTTTCTTCTCTACATACTACCTCCATCTCAGTTTGACAGAACTGCAAACCCCCATTGAGTTCACTGTGCGTTACACTGAGCAACTGAAACATTTCCCCATTAATTCCCATTTTCCAGGAAAGAAGAGCGGGGGGTGGAGTGGGGGGGAAGTCATCCATGGTGGTTACTTTAAAAGAGAAACAAACAAAGAAAAACAGTCTGGGAAAACAGATTTTTAACAAGTTAAGGACACACTGCACTGTGTCCGGTTACTAACTTATAATTAAGGCATCGTTGCTGCAGCAACAAGCAGAACCGGAATCTTCCTAAGCAAGAAGAGGAGACCTGTTCACACCTTTTCTTGCTCACAGTCAGCTTTTGCTTGTGATTGTATATTTTTTTATGGTTCAATATTTACAAAAAGACTGCAAAATTAAAAGAGATCCCACAGTTACAGAAGACAACATAATTATAAGGGTCAACTTGATAAGACATATAATCTTCAGAAACCTGCAGGTTTGCCTAATAAAATATTTATATCAGTCACTGTTGGACACCAAGTGAGAGCAATGGAAATGAATTCCTCAGGAGTAACTTTTCAGTACATGGGAAAATGTCAAAGAAATGTCGTATTTGGGAAGATTTTCAGAGGAAGCCAGTATTTTTCTCTTTTTCTTCCTTACTTGACATAATTGCAAATTAAGTTAGCACTCCCTTTGAGGCATATTGATTTATTTCTTATCTTACTGTCAAGGATTTTTGTTTATATATTCCACATATTTGCAGTTGATCACAAATTTGTATAAAACAAGTCAGTCTCTATGAGTTTAAGATCCTTATTCTCAGCTACAAAGTAAACCTCAACGTGCACAGTGGAAAACACTTATTTTTGTGCAACCATGGGACAGTCGCAACAGAAACAGAATAATGGGATCGTACATTTAAGCTTTAGTGAAACAATAAGGATCTACTTTCAAATTTAGTTTTTTAATTTAACCATATATACATATCTTTAAAATATCTTGAGACTAATTCATCAAAACTGGAAATACTAATACAGAGATGAAAGAGAAGAAAGACAAAAATTGCAAGCCTAATCAAAAAACATGGGAGGAAAGAAATAAAGACAGATGCTGGGGTTCTGGATGTGTTGGTATCAAGCATGGACCTGAGAACAGATCACTCTTAGGAAAAGGCAAGGAAGAAACAATCAACTTGCCGTGAATCTAGTCAGAAGCTACTTCTAAAAACTGTATCAGAGGAACCAAACATCAGGTTGTAAAATTGCATTGAAAACACTTTCTGCAGTATCTAATACAGCAACATCTGTTTTCCTGCAATATTACTACGGTACTGAAGGCAAACAGGAGCTTCTGGCTCCTCTGTTTGTTTGAAGTGTGCTAGAAGAAACCCAATTTTGAGGTCCACTTTTGTAAAGCCAGGCTTCCAGGTACATGAGACATGGGAAGAAAGTATGGAGAGGTTGCTGAAAGGAATAGTCGATAGAGAGCTTACTGCGGAATGGTGCAATAAAACACAACAGTCATTTAAAAACAATGTTGGGCTTATGAGGATTTTAAAGACTGAGGGCAGGAGCTTGGTTTTCGTAGGAGATATCACCAGAGTCAGAGGCAGGTAGGATGATGAATGATAAAAAGAAATCTCTTAGCAGGTATTTCTGAATGGTCTGAACAGAAGCAAAGGAGGTGTTTGGATGAAAAGACAAGGATTTCACAGGTGGGAGATGAAGACTGGGGCTCACAAACTTTCCTTCTGCAGTGGAACACTGTGAATGCTGTGGCTGGGCAAGGGATGTCAGAGATAAAATCATATAGATCTTCACACCGCCTCTTTCATGTATGTGTGTGTGTTTTTAAGACATACTGTTCTACACTAGTGCAGACCCATTAGCACAAATCTTTACAGAAGTCTCTTTTGTAACCTTCTGTTTTGTGCTGAGACAAAAGAAAAAAGCAATCAGTGATGAGAAAAGAGGGAATCAGCCAGCTCGGAGTCTAACAAGTGTCACTGCTGAGCCTCTTTCTGGGTGGTAGGAATTATAGTGCACTTCTCTTCTGGTATGTTTCGAAATATAATTGCAAATTAATTACCATGTGACAATAAACAAACAGCTACAGTACACAGCATATTTACTGTACAGAGCTGTATTCCGTCTCTCTAGTACTCCAAACAGGTGTTCAGTGTTACCTACAGCTAGAATTGGGGCTACAAATCAGCATGAGATTCATCAAAACGGATCCCTGCCACTTCACACTATTACTCCAGCAGATATAATTCATACTGCTCAGCAGTGGAAGCATTATATGCACCTTCCCCCAGCCTCTTTCTCCCTCCTTGCAAAAATGTCAAGAGAGACAGAGAGAGAATATCGAAGGAGATCCTGAGTGTCAATGAAATATCCCACGGTGCTGAAGACAGAGAAAACATTGGCAAGCTGCTTTAATAAGGGAACTCTGCCGTGCCATATCCAGGCCCCAAAAAGAGGGAGCAAAACTGCAGGGGGGGGAGATAGGAGGAAAAAGGGAGATTATATATACTGGCGACAAGATTTAGGTATAAATACTTGGGAATCATGTAACAGTCTGTAAGCCATTTATCTGAAGCTGGGACTGTACCAATATTTCAGGACTCATTAAGAGTTACAGGAGGTGCTAGAGAGCTCTTTAAGGACACACTATGTCTGAGGCTAAATTATGAAAATGGTATTGTATTTTATTTTAACAGATGACTGAGACACAGTCAGGTTGTGCTAGTTTAGATCCATATATACGGATTTATATTCCATACTGATTTACATGTGCTGACTGCAGGAAACCTGGATATAGGTCCAACATGGAAAAACGAATCCAGATGCCCCGGAGCCTTGGAGGAGTTTGATTCAGCCCAGTGGGTTTTTCTTCCTGCTGTAAGGAACTTCCACATGACTTTGCAGATCCTGTCATTCAGATGCCACCTGAAATGCCAGACCTACTATGACTGACCATTTTCCCTTCTGTGCTTGGCTTTTGGTCCCTGTCAGTCTCAGCTGTACTACTGCAATGGCTGGAAAGTCTCACGTCCCCAGAAGAGACACTGAGATAATTTCTCATGGAAATCAGTGAGATATTCTTTACCCTTAAGAAGGCTGGGGTTAGGGACCACCTCAAGTGAGACTCTCCTGCTATCAGCCTCCATCTCCTGAACCAGAGATTGAGAGGATGTGCAATGGCATCCACCTCTAAAAGTATGGTCTCCTACAAATTCTGGGACTCTCACCAGTCTGATGCCAACCCTAGAGATGCTATGGAGACTGTTCTGCCTCTATTCCTCTGCCATTTTCTTACAGAGAAGGAAAGAGGTAATGCTTCCATTTGTGCTTGTCTCAATGCCACCGTAGCATACGCCCTCCTTTCCATCAATTTTAAAGCCCACTTTTATCCTAGTTTAAGATCCCTTTAAATTTCCAAAAGAGCAAAAGTGACGTCATGGGTTCAAGTCATTCATGCTGTTCC
The DNA here is from genome assembly GCF_900496995.4 of Aquila chrysaetos chrysaetos. Classification (NCBI taxonomy): domain Eukaryota; kingdom Metazoa; phylum Chordata; class Aves; order Accipitriformes; family Accipitridae; genus Aquila; species Aquila chrysaetos. Next base: position 1,742,983 of record NC_044026.1, on the reverse strand, counting down.
CTGAAGCCCTTTGATACTGGTATCATATGCATGCACCTAATGCAGGTGTAGTGGACCCCTGCTCCTTTTCTAGGCTGCCCAGAAAGTTGGTGGGTGATTTTCATTTGACCAAACTATCCTCCACAATCCTATTTCAGAATCATTCCTGTTCAGCACAGGTATGTGATGCAGCAACAAGGGAGCGACCTTCCAGCTCCTTGCAAAAACACCAAGAGAGAGACAGTGAACGGAGGCCCTGAGTGTCAGTAAAATATCCACGGGTGCTGAAAACAGGGAAACACCGGCAAGCTGCTGTGGTCCAGGGCCCTATGCCTTCAGTTGTACAGCTTGGCAAAGTAAGATGGCTTCGGTGTTACCAACAGTATTTTAGTGCATAAACAGAAGCTGTGATTGGGACAAATGGGTATTTTTAATCTGCACATAGCAAAGAGTAATGCTTTGCTTTTAGCTGTAGACCCGTTGTCATTAGCCATGGATTTGCCAGTTTAAGTTTAGTAAAACGTGTGTTGTATGCAGCTATGCTCTAAGAACTGTATTCTAAAGTGATCTTAATGCTGATGTATTATGTTACAGGCTTATTTTTACAAATAATTCTGATCTGATTGTATCTTATTCTGCAATATCTTCTCTATATAGCACTGTTGATTGCAGGCTGATGGAGAGGTTTGATCCAAAACATTCAAACCTGCATACCTAAATTTAAGACCCTTAATCTATACTTAAAGTACCTAGAATTAAATGGCCTGATTTTCAGTTGTACTGAGCACTCACAGATGTTTCAAATACCAGTGGGAGCGAGCATTAACATGCATACAGTAAACTGGTTGCAGCCACAGCGTTGATGTGGAGACTGCTGCATCCCTGCCACACGTCACGGAGAGGGTACCAGCCTTGGAGAGATTAACAGCAGCCGGGGGAATAAGAGAGGGTGCCTGCCTGCCTCCTGCCCTCTCCCAATAATCCGTCCCTTCACAAAGACAGAAGCAAATTTATAGCATTTCCAGTTCATGCTGTGGTATTCATCTGTTTATACCAATCTGCACATTTGTTTACACCAATTTTGGTACTGCTCTATTAGTGGCTTACGTTTGAGTTTCTGCATGCAGTGAAGTACGACAGTGGCAGGCGCATCACGGTTCCTCGGAGACACGCTCTAGTCATTGCAGCAAGGAGTCCCCAAGAAACTTCGCCTCTGTTCTCAAATACAGGGACATCAAATCCCCATTTTAATATCAGCATTCTTAGCAATCCTGAAGTAACACATAAATCATTCCTCTCTGTTTCCTAATCTATGAAGAAAGATTAACAGCTTTTTGCCCAACAAACATGCTTCAAGGGTTCATTAGCTTACTGGTTAGACCCTCAGCTGGTGTACATCAGTATAATTACACGGTTTTGTGCATCAGTTAATACAGTACTGGGAAAATCAAATATTCCCAAATTTTCTATAGCTTTATGATCTACCTGACAGCATAAAAGCAATGGCAACTAGAACTGTGTTTCCCTCTTTATGAGATGAAAACTGTTCCAGGATACAGTGTGGAGACTTGTGTTTTAAACTAGTTGCAGAGAAGGATGAAATCCTTTCAGTCCTTTAAGAACTTGTGCATCCTTGCCCATCATTGCCCAGTTTCAAAATGATTGAATATTTGACATACATGAGCATCAAAATGAAACTCGTGACTTTCAGCAAAACAGCTGTTTGCAGATTGTGTTTTCTTCTGAGAAGGAAAACAAAGGTACATATAATCACGTGTGGCTATGCACATGGCTCTGCAAACCAAAAAGACTGGGCACAAAAAGTTCAACCAGCTCCTGTATAAAATTATTTTTAAAAAGGGATTAAAAGTAACTTCACAAATTAAGTCAGTGCAAGATTATGATCTGAACAAAAAGTAACAGCTTCCTACTGTTTGGGGTTTTTTTTTTTGCAGAGAAGGAAAAGACAGTCTCTTGCATACACAAAAACACGATACTCGACTTCTTCAAATATATTACAGTCACAAAAACAATTTTAACTATTCATTTCAATTAGATTCTACCGTGTAGAATAAATTGTAGTGTCTGGAGTTATGCAGACTTAAGGCTCTTGAGTGAGAAGCAGAAATAAATAAGTTTCAGAATAAAATGTTCATCACAACTATCTCAAGCTTGACACAAGAAAAGCTGCTTCTCCTATTACTACAAGTCAATACATAGCAGTACAATATAAGTGTCTTCCATTTTCCCCTATTTCACGCTAGATTTGTCTGATAGATGAGTGTACTTAAGTAAATAGCACATGCAATTTTAATAGGACAGGTGCTCTGAATGTACAGGGAAGGTCATTCCTATTATTTCAATTAACAGCATAAGCTACAAAAACACATGAGGGTGAATTAATTTAAAGCCTCAATTTAATGCTACTAGTAAGGACATCCTTAGGCCTCTTGGTTGTCTTGACAACTCCTGCATCCCAGCCTGCAGAAGCCAATCTCTGCTGTTCCCCTTCTCAGCATACAAACAGTTCAGATAGTACATTAGCAAAGAATATGATGCCCATGTAAATGTTGAAATATTTTTGTTGCCATAGAGATAAGAAGAATGGCAAAAATACAGGAGCACTTGACATACTCCAAGGCAGACTTTTAATTAAAAAAACCTCAAATGACAATGCCAAGATGGCTGAACATACCATAGTGCTTTTATGCTGACCTACTGCATAAAAAATCTGAATCCAAATAATATATGTGCTGCTGAGAGGTCTAAGAATCACAGATAAATGGTAAATGAAGAGACCGAGGATTTTCAAGAGGTGAAATAATCATGAATTTTTTTAATTAACCATTATAAAAGAACATGTTTAAAAATGGTAGACAATTCATGACACTACTGTGTTTTTAAATATGTTCAGAGAAACAAATGTCACAAATATTCATTAGAAGAAAATCCAAGCTGGGAAACAACAGTAATTAAAGTGTCTTGTAAATGATGTGACTAGGCAAAACAACCTTGTACCCAGTGAGGATCAGTATTTCAGCTCTACATCTATTTTAAATGTATGTTCAGTTCCACACCTACACTTGCAAACTTGCATGTGAGCAAAGTCACACCAAAGTCAGGTGAGTCACGGCGAGTAATCACTTCAGCACCTACATTTTGAACATGCCAGCAATGACTTAAACTCAGCATGCTTTTACTGAGTGAGACAAAAAAACTTGGTCTAATAAAGGGTAATAAATTATCATCCTATTCAGTGACTTCTTGTGCTCCTCTTCAGCTCCACTAACACCTTTTAAATATTTGACTTTACAGCCAAAGTAAAAGTGGTGAACAGGACTGCTATGATGAATCCCCAACAAAATAGGAACCATTCTGTCATGTGAATAATAGACACAGAGTCCCAAGGGGTTAGAAAAATATACGCTTAATTAATGCTGCTACCATTTTGTCTACAGCCATTTGACTTCAAACTTGCCATAGAGATGTCTTATTTACACTAAAGACATGGAAATGTGGGCCTGAATCCAAATAAATATTTTATACTCTTAGTATAAGACTGGAATTCAGTTCTAGGAGAAATACAAAGTTTTAACTTAAAGCATATTTTAGCTGCCCTTATTCATTGCAGTTGATTCATTTTTCTCATTCGTTTTTCTCTCTTCTGAAGTTTGCAGGTGGGCTTACGTTCTAAATTCTGATCTGCGTAGCTTATGAAGAGACATATTATAAAATGCGTTCATGCACAGGTCTATTACTGCTAAGATTAAGGCTGAATTTGTTTTCTTTCCCTGTATTATTGCAAAGCAACTGTCTTAAAATGTCACCAAGACAACTCTCCTAAAACATCTTCTCTGTTCATGAGCGGACCTTAGAGGTACCTTACAAACATCTGCTTCACAAATTTGTATTCAGTGTATCTCAGAAACTTAGCTGAATCACAGATTTCTGTAAGAATCGCTAGGCCAGACTGATTTTGCCACCTCAGAAAATGGTATTTCATGTCACGATAGCTCTGTGTTATATACATACATGTAAATATATCTAAAAATGTGTTTGTGCAATCTTCACATATATATGAAAAATAGTACGAGTTTGTCAAGGATTTTGCATATAAAACTTTTTTTTTTTATTTTGACTGGGTAACTGAAAGAAGTCAAAAAGTAAAGGAAATTTGTTTGTGGACACGTTCCTGTCAGAAAGAAGAAAAACAACCCCCAAACCAGAAAACACGGACAGACTGGAATGCCGATAGATATGCTCATAGCTATATGGGCAGCTGGAGGTCTCCAGCTGAGGCTCGCAGGCAGATTTGACTGACGAGGCTGAGTTCGTTGCTGCCCCAAGCTGCCTGCCCCTTTCCTTACCAAACCCAGCCCCAGACGGCAGCCGGCTCCAGCACAGTTTGCTAGAAAGTCTCCCCCAGTTTCTCTCCCAGAATACGCAAGGAGGAGCAGATACTCCCAGGAACGCCAGTGCTGCGGAGCACAAAGGCTCACAGGCTCTTCCCCGGCACAAGCACTAGACTGTGTTCCCAGTGACTCAGACTTGTCTGCCCGCAACTGCAGTCAAGAGATGGATCAGACGGTTTTGCCTTTGAAATTAGTAAACATCCTTTCCTCTTGGGTGTAAGCATTACCAATTAGCTATGCCTGTTCACATACACTACACTGAGGTGGCTTCCAATTAATACTTGTGAGTAATGTAATGTTTCCATTTTAATTTAGGGTACCTGTAACATTCTAGGTCTGGGGTAAACTTCTGGCTGCCCTTCTTCTCACTGTCTGAGGCTGCCAAAATCAGATAAGGTGATTAACTTAACACAGCCCAACCCGGGATCTCCTGGCAAGGTATTCCCAGGCTCAACATCTCAACTTCCTTGTTGCCCTCCTGGAGACTGAGGTTTTCAGCATTCAGGGTACCCAGGAAGCCTAAGTGGTCCCTAGGGCTTTTGTCCAGGGATGACACTGAAAGAAGAATGTGTTTTCCTAAATAGGATTCCTTCCTGAAACCTGCAGAAAGTCTTAGTGATAGCTAAGTGGTCAGTATACAAACTTGTTTTCCTTTGAGATGTTCTGTATGCCTACACAGGAAACAGCCAGGTGCCTGAGGGCTACAAGAGAAGGAGATTCATTTATTTCTGTAACTCCTGGTTCAGTTGTTCAGCTTAATACATGATGTTCTTTTTATTCATCTCTACTGCAGCAAGGGAACTGGCTCTTCTCAGATGGAGGGAAAGACCTCTTTTGGCAAATCACCTCTGAGTAAGTCAAGGATCAAGGGAATACACTTTATGCCCCAGGGAGAGAAGAAAAGCACACTAGTGACAACGGCAAGTTGTCTCTGAACTTTCTTAAAGTAGCAAGTAAATGTGTTGCTAAACTGCGCTTCTGCTCCTGCCAATGTGTCTGACATTCAGTACCACCATATTACCTGACCCAGGTTGGCACAGAGAAGTACAAACAGTGGGTTGGCGAGGGAGTCTATGCAAGTAGACATGTTTCAGTATAATTTCATTTTAAAAAGAACCACAAAAGCAGAATTGCACAGGAATACATAATTCCAATTGACTGACAGCTTTTGTTAGGGAAATGTGTTTTTATTTTGATTCAGAATAAGATTACACATTTTAGTGATTCTTAATGAAAGTAAATCGATACCACAAGCTGTGGGACAGACCTTCTAGCAATTTGTCTCCCAGCCTCATATCTAGGAAGCTCAGGCTGGGGAGGCGGCAGGGCTCTGCGATTGCAATCTTTCCAGGAACCTGCCCTCTGTTTCCAGCTATCTCAAAGGAGTGGTTTGATCTCAAAAGAACAGCAAATTCCAAAGAAAGAAGTATTTTGTCAGAATTTTTCAGCCACCTCTGTATATTTCCTTACTGATGAATTTCTAACAGTATCAACTACTTATTGACTAGATTACGTCATAAAGTAAAAGAAACATACTCTTTTCTAGATATCCTGTTTGCTGTTCATCTGTAGCACCATCCCCACAGGTAACTCGCATGGTTTTCTTTCACTGACTGCCATTTTCTGAACTCCTATCTGCTTGGATAAGCCATTTTCTGAAATAAAGCTTCAGCATAAGAAATGCTGTCTTGACCTTTTAAAAAATTTCCTCTGTTAAATGCACTCAGATATTAGTCTCAACTAATAATTTTTGCCTGTAACTGTTGTTATCAAATCCTTGAGTCAGTCTTACGATACCTGCCAGATGTATCACTCTAAGTATTATGTCCCAGTAATCCACGTTAACTGTACTCCTAGTCCTTACTCACAACATTTGGTCTACAATTTTACTATTCAACACTTACATGTGTACAAATATTGGAAAGAGGATGCACAGAAGCCTGAGCCATGTTTATGTTGCACTTCTGCAAATTAACATGTAGATCTTTAAATGAAGAATGCAGTGCCGGGTAAAATGCTTAATGCATCTCTGAATATCCATTTTAGCTTGGCATTCACATGAAAAGCCACTTAGAATTGTTACGCTTCAGTAATTCCCAATCAACTTACTGACAAAAAGATGGGTTAACAGGTCTAATTGGTCTTTCCATTTCAAATACCAGTAATGCAATGAACAGATTGTTCATAGTAATAATAATCAGTACAGTATTTATGACAAATCTCTCAATATGTTTCTATTAAGAGAGTCTAAAAATTGTTTTGAAAGGATGTGGGTAGAGGTAGGAGAGTTAAAGGTATTAATAAAATTAATTCCAAACTAGTTAGACTGCTGCTTCCTTGTGTTTGGGTAGGAATTTAAATGAGAGATTTTGGGGCTAAATAAAAGGTAAGTTAGCAATGCCCATAGATGATGGCTTCAGCAAACTTCCCTGAGAATCTTACAGTAAACTGCTCCTGCGATGGAACACTGTCTGTCTGTGTCAGAATTTAATTGAGATTTGTTTTATTTCTTTCTTTATTTCTTTTTTAATAAAGAAAGTGGATTCCAGAATCTCTGAAGATCTACAATGGTAGATTCGAGCTAAGAGGCTAAGAGAAGACCAGCTCCTTATACAGAGTCTGTTCTCTGCACACTCGAAAACTGTACTGAAAATGCTCAAGCCCATTGAAAACAAATATAGCACACTGTAAACAGTGAAATCATACACAATAAGATGAAGCGAAAATGTATAATAGCTTATTTGTTGCAGGATACGGTGGGTAATTTCTTTAGCGTGTTACGGAAATTAGAAAAGAAAAAACCAAACCTATCACGCTGCCTCACTTATTTTCTTAACAAAGCAGAATCTGATGTCGTGAGAAGCAGATCCAAGGTGCTCTCTGTTTTGATTAGGGTATAGATGGCAAAGTTACATAATGTAATACTTTCTTCTGTTGTTGATATTTTGCTGTATTTGTTAACTCCAAATGTTCCCCTCCTCAATTTCAAATATTCAATAGCAATTTTCCATTCTGACCCTTCTCCAGCCTTAGTGGTTATGTTTGGTTTTTCCTCTGCCTTCATTGCCGGTATTCTCACCACCACTTTTTTCAAAGCTGCTTTATATCTTGCCAGCATTCAGACTAATTATCTGTCTCAGCAGGTTGCAGTTACAGCTAGGATGCCTTCATTACTTCATAATATCTTTGGTGCTTCTTACTTGTTTCTAACTCTCCTTTCACTCATCTTTAAGTACTTCAAATGGCAGTGTTTGTAGGGAGAGGTAATATCATTTATTAGCCTAACTGACACAGTTGAGAAAAAAATAAGATGTTTCCAAGCCCATAAGCCATTTCTCAGGTCATTTTGACACATTAATACTCCTCATTTCTTTTCTTCCCAGAACTACACTGTCTGCCTTATTTTATATGCTGAACGAAATCAGAAAACTTTGAGCTAAGCTATGACCCTGTGTTTCCTCAGTTCCCACCCATGATACAATAGCTGATACCTTGCTGGAAACTTAACCATCAAGCAAAAGAACCTCCTAGAAACAATGAAAATATTCCAGAAAATAGACTACGGGCAGCACCTAGGGAAGTGGCTGGTGGGAAATGGATGTGCAAACATATTGGCAACTTGTAGAGCCCTGGAAGCAGGGATCCTGCTGCCTGGAACTGGGGAACACAGGTTACAGATTAATGGTCTACTCAGAAGAGTAGAAGAAAATGCAGGGGAAAATAACAGGGAAGGGATAAATTTCAGGGAAAGGCAGAAAAGAATCAGTGTCCATGTTTGCGCACTCCCGAAGTCCACTCAAAAGCTTTAGGAGCATTACGAAGGAGAATTTATCATTTTTCCACTGATACCCAACATTCCCTATGCCTGCAAAGTACCAGGACCTGACAGTTTTATACTGTGGCATGTTTATGCTGAGAGAAGTTGGTTTATGTCAATTAAAATGGCCCCTCTGATGACTTGGGACCGGAGTAAATAAGCTTTGCATTCAGAGATACAATCCCTCCTCTTCTCATTCTCCCCACAACAAAGCAATCTAGTAACATTTAATAAATGCCTATGGTGTATCCCTATGTTTGTTTTGTCTGTAATCTCTGATGACACAGGAAGAATGCACGTGGACCAAATCTTAACCTCCATTTCTGTTGACCTGTATAATTCACAGGTGACTTGGTTGCTGACCCCAAATGATACACAAACACACTATTGTGTGTCCTCATTCTACGGATGATTAGGTGAGAAAGAGAGGGAGAGACGGAGACAATACATGATGCCATGGTACTGCAAGTCTATTTGGGATGGTCAGATTGCTCACAAGAGGCACAGCCAATTCATTGTGCTGAAGTTCTGTCACTCACGCAGGTTGCGAAGCAAAGTCCTATTATCTCCCGTGCCATGCGGCTAAGAGATGGCACGTTGCTCTCAGGCAGGGATTGTGCATATGCATAGCAAAATGGGTTTACAGAGTATCTCTAGAGATAGAGCCCTCTGCAGATGATGTGCCACAACATACTTGTAGGAAGAATAAAAGACTCGCAGCTGATACAATAGCTTGAGAAATGACTATATTTAAGATCAAAAGAAGCTGAACTGCATAATGTCAAGGAAAGGAAAGCAGAGAAGAGCTGGGTTACTGAGAACAGGAAAAAGAAAGGCTTAATCATCCAGGAAGATTGAAAATCATACCATGAGCTGCCTCATGAATGCCTCAAGTTTGCACCACCTTGTAAGCGATGCTACTCCTGTCTGCGGCGCAGCCACAGGAGGCAAAGTCGCGTGTCACCAACGCGCTCGTCGCAGCTTCCAGGGTAATTTAGCGGGTGTTTGGGCACACGTGGCGGGGAGTGGTTTGAAGTGCCCTTCCAGCCACCTCCTGTACAGGAGGCAGGTGTGCTTGCACTCCCTCATCTGCTTTGCCCCCAACTACCCCTTAGTGTATAAACGCGCATGCAACTGCCGAAATAACGATCCGAGCCCAACGGCCTCAGCCTCTCCCAGAGCCCAGGCTGGAGCAAGGCACCTCCCTTCTCCCTTCTGCTTCAAAAATGGCATCTTTTGGCCTAATTTTCAGAGGTGACTAGTGATTTTGATCACTGCACTGATCTACCAGAGGACGAATGCCCTGCAATTTCCAAAGAATAGGCTGGTTTAAATTATCTAACCTCTTTAGAAATTTTAGGCCACGTGACTTGCCTAAATTGACACTTACGCAGGTGTGTGTGTACAGGGATGAGGCAGGAGGAATTCATGTATTTATGAGAGGATGCATTAGTCCACTCCTGAAATGGAACATGAAAACTGTCTGATTAAAAATAGAAGACTATTCATCCACCACTAAAAATAACATTAGACTACCTCTTCCTCATGCAGCCACACAGGGGACTAGGCAAGCTGAGCTGAGGCAAACTAAATTAGAAATGAGAAAATGGAGCTAAAAATGAAAAACATCTTGACGGAAATAAGGTCACAAAGAAAAAAGTTCCTCAGGTGTTTATGTAGAAATGCTGGAAGCAAGGTAAGGATAGCAAGGGACCTCCTGTAACTGCACATAAAGGGATTTTACTTCGGGTGAATGAAGCAGAATGGTTTAAAACCTTAGAGGAAAAGGACACATAAGAAGAGAACACAATACTGAGGCAGAAATTGTTGAATGTCTAAGGTTTTTGACCCACTGTCAATCACCAAGAAATAGCAAAAAAAAACCCCAAACCAAAAAAGGGTGAATTGAATCGTACATTTAACCAAGTAGGAAAAATACCACTGTTCTTCACAGACCAGATATTGGCTGAATGTCATTCAAACAAAGCTCAGCTCAGGAATATTAATTTGACAATTCCTATGCAAAATATAACAACTATCTTCACACTTTCTATAGGATCTTCACCTTCCTCTTTATGAAATGTAGGAAAAAATAGAAGATATCTGAAGACAGACAACACTTCATCTTATTTTGTTTGGAAAAGTAGAGGAAACACTTCCCCTCATATGCTGTCTCTGCTTTTTGGAATATAGGGGCTTCTCCTACCTCAAATATTTACAAGTTAAAAATAATCACAACTTCCCTCTTTGGTATCTTCCTTATCACTCCTCTTTGCAATCTGGGAAGATAGGTTTGGAAGAACAATAGTCTTTCTAGTTCTTTCTAGCAGGGAAAACGAGAACTATGTGTGTATCCAGAAGAGCTAATTCAAAGGCGTTTGGATTAGTTCCCTATTTCTCATAAACTGGGCCAATGCAAAAGAAAGACCAAAAGAAAGAAAAACAGGTACAGGCAAGAAGAAAATGTAAGTTTTCCCCATAACTATGAATGCTTGAAGCATTACAAAAACAGCAAAGGTACTCTAACAGCAGCACATGAGAGAGTTTTGGTGAATGTTGAAAATACTACAGTTTTGCAAGGAAAGAAACCATAGAAAATACTAACAGCAAAGTGATAAAAAGGCTAGAAGTCTAGAATGTCTCTTCACAGGTTGGCCAGATATTCCCTTTTGATGTTTGAGAGGGGGAAGCTTTTTGTTTTCCACAGCAATAATCTTTCAACGTGTACATTCCTCTCATAAAGACGACGACTTGCTATAGAAGCTGCAGACCAGCAGGACTGCCATAGGTTTAGGGCAATATAATAAACAGGCTTTTTATCACTTGCAGTGCCTGGGGCTTTGAATGAGATGGATCTATACATCTCAAAGATTCTTGTTCATAGACACACAGAAAAAGGCAGTATAAATGTATGTGGGCTGGGGAACATAGTAATGCTTTTTCCCTCCTGAGCCATACCTGGAGTCAGACTCCTTGCAGACATTGGAGAAGACTGAAAAACAGCTGGTTCTCCATGTAACATCGCATACCACAGAAGCAGAAGGGGATATCCTCCCAGATTACAAAAAATGCAAGAACCCTGGGACAAAGGAGAACATGCTATGACGAAGTTCACATAGCCTGCAGACTCCAAGAGTGGTATTTGCAAAAGTTGGAGCCTTTTTCCCCATTCATCTGTATGTTTGGTACATAGAAAAGACAGTAGATAAAGAGCGATAACATCTTGAGGAAACTGAAGAAAGCATCCTATGTTTCCATTTTGCAAAATTTTCAGAGCTTAAAGAAAAAAAGCAAGATATTTTCCTCATTTCATCAAATTTCATTATTTCACCTTCATTTTTGAAACCTTTACAACCTTTTTGACATTTTCTGATATATATTTGTGCATAAATTCAAGCACCCATTTTGCATTTCAAATTGTACGTTTAATCTAAAACAAAATCAGAGGAAACTTAGAAGTGAAGGCAGGCACCATTGCTTCCAACAGAGGAATGAGCCTGAATTAGGGTTTAGAACTATAACCCAGTAACACTGCCATAAATTGATCTGTCTGAGAACAAAAATCAAATCCCAGTATTTTACATATGCATCTGTATGCAAACACACACACAGAAAAGCCTAAGTTTACCCATACTTAAAACTAAATGTTGTTACAACAATTAAATCTGTATTTAATTTGCCCTGGAAGAGGTTGCCCAGAGAGGATGAGGAATATCCATCTTTGGAGACATTCAAAACCCATCTGGATGTCGTCCTGGGCAACCTGCTGTAGCTGACCCTTTTTGAGCAGGGGGGTTGGACTGGATGACCTCCAGAGGTGCCCTCCAACCTCAACCCCCTTGTGATTCTGCAAATCCCCTGAGTTTCATCCATTATTCTCATGTCCAGTGTTATTCACCATTTGAAATTCTAAAGCCATGGGATTGAAATCGTCATCAAACTTTGAGGCATTTTTTAATTCCCTTAGTAGGTCACTTCTGGAAGTATCAACTACATGCACAGATATATTTTAGAATCACTGTTGGAAATCCTAATCCCTATAGGAAAGCATTTTAAAGGGATCTGAACTGAGAATAAACTGGAAACTGAATTGGTCCACAGTACATTTCAACTTAGTGCTAAAGCCCAGATTTTCATTGATGAGCTCCGGTATGTTATCAGTAGAATGCATGGCAGACAGCCAGTGTGCCTCAGATTTAGATTTGATGCTGGTTTTCTATAGGACTGTGTAGAAATCAGCATATAAAATATTTTTCTCTTTGTGAAAACTTCTTATCCAAGCAATAATTAATAACAATAATAACATAAAATGTTATCACTCAGGATGCTTTCCCTCTTAGGCCTGGATCCTACAAGTTTTGAAGGTCAAGGCAAAATTTCAAATTCAGTTACACATGACCAGATATTTGGCCCCTGAATAAATACATTAGAGCTGACATCATCCCATTTTAGCATATTTTTGTAACTTGAGATTGAGAAAGCCTGTCTGTATTTAGCAGGCGTGCTTCCATAACTAGTGTTACTAGACTAAATTCTTGAAGAGGATCAGTTTATATTTATGCAATATAACCATCTTCCAGTTTCCACTGGGGGCTTGAGATAATCACTAATATAGTCAAACTAAGCACAAACACAAATGCCACCCTACCTCAACTAGAGCAAGATTAACACATCAGTGTTCATTAACTCTGTTCTCAAAGGAGCATGTCCATTTTTATTGGCACACAGAGCAGCTAGGATGACGAACAAAATACTGTCCTATGAATAACATCAGGAGTTCACCACACCATATCAAGTAATGTGACAATCCAATCCATGGATTAAAAACCAAGATGCTGCTTGTAAGAATAATTTTTAGCTCATTCTGTATATCATTGTAGTTCCCAATCTGGCACCATGAACCATAAATAATCCTATCATTTATTAATTACATTTTCTAACCTAGTCAAGAAGAATCCTGCAGTGTGAAGCAGCAGATCATGAATAAATGGTTCATTGAAAAGCAACTCTTATTGCCAAGTAGTTGTAAATTAGGGTTGTGATAATTACCCACTTTAACCTTTTTAAACAGGTTCCTCTAAAAAGCTCCAGGATGGATGTTTTATTATAACAACTTTGACCTCCAGCACACAACACCCCAATTAGTTTTACATTATGACAAAGGGATGCTCTGATTAAAAATCTAGTACATTACCTGATGTTAGAAAACATCCAAACAGTAGGTTTGTGTATGTTTGTATACGTATATACACACACATACACACATATGCATATAACCATAAAACGCTCATCTATTTTGTACCAAATACAGCTGTAGGAAACACAATAGGCAGCTGAACTGCAACAGTGTTGGTGCAGCCAAGGTAGTACTTTACTAAATAAACTGTGAGTGAAACCTTTACAGAAGTAACCCATGTGCTGCCCCTTGCTCTGCTGATCATGTAAACTGTGATTATTTAACACATAGCGGCCCAGTGGGTGAAGATCTGTAAGGGGAAGGAGCTGGTGCAAGGGACCTGATGTCTGCACTCTTCAGGTGGTTTTATTGCAGACTGGCTCTGCTCTATTCCCAGAAGCAACATGCCTACCAGTCGTCAGAGTGCATTAGGTGACTTCCCAGAATGCATCCTGCAGTTTAATTTCATCCAAAAAGAATCAAATTCACATGCTAGGAGGCTGCTCTGCGATGGGAACCATGGTACATTACATGGAGTCAAAGGGGTGATGGTTTCAAATGCATGGTCCTGAGCCAAACTAAAATGGGACTCCTCTGTGCCAGCAAGCCAAGACCACGCGCACCAGTCCAGAGGCAGCATAGCCATGCTGGTCCAGGCAAAGCTACTAAAATGTCTGCACCCCTTTGAACCTGGAACCGGTTCACGTACACCAGCACGTGGCTGTCTGTACCTGTCCCCGTACTGCTCTGACGGTAATGGGACCGTGCACTGCCACAAGCTAGCTGAGCCAGCAGTGGGGCTTTAGAAGACTACAGGACAGTGACAAGAGAAAATTTAGCTCTTAATGTGCTTTCCTTGGTGGTAGTAAGACTTGTCACTTTTTCCCTTCTGTTTCACCATAGCAGGACTGGCTCTAAGGAAAAGAAGACTGGTCACTACCTGTCCTAGCAAGAAAATAGCTAGCACTTGCATACATGACCTTTGCTACTGGTGGCAATAACTGTTTCTCAGCTAAAGAGCAAAATTGGAAAGAGTTTCAATTAGACCTTTTAAGATTCAGTGAAGAATCTAGGAGGTAAATTGGGGTTATCAGCAAACAGTCCTAGTTACTCTGGCATGTAGGCTACAGCCAGCACAGTATCAGAACAAGGTTGCTACCACTGAAAACCACACAAGTATGAACCAGAAACTCATAAAACAGTGTAAACAGTAAATACTGCACCACCCCCCCAAATTAACTCCAAAACTATCACTCAAAAGCCTCTCAGACCTCACCTCTGTCCATAGTATCACTAGCCTTTCTGCAACGTGGAAGGTCTTCATTTTGGACTCACCCACTTGTCTTCTGTTTCCCACGTAATTTTAGATTCAAAAACTCAGTCATGGACACCATTGTAGAGCTCTCTTCCAAGTCTCTCACTGATCTTTAATAATCTCTCTTTCCTAGCTTTCCCGGCATTTGCTAGAACGGTGGGTTTAGCCTGCAACCCAGATGCCATCACCCATTTGGAAACTTTCTGCTGACTCCCCTCTTCCAGTCATGTCAAATTCACCCCTTTTATAGCTGTGCGTCACCTCCTTCCAATCAGTTATTTAGCCAACTGATACCAGTCAAGGTACAACACATGGTTTTACTGTTATAGTATTTCAGCACTTCTTTAATGCACAGGAACAGAGATGTCACAATCTGTACATTCCCTTCTTCACAGAAATAATAGGATCAAAATCCATTGAAAGCAGTGAGTTTGCCAGTCAGTGATAGAAGTGGTGAAATGTTTGTTACTGTTTGGAAGGAAGTACCATAGTCCCAGCTCATGAAAACGTGGCCTGTGCTTAAGCATCCTCCTTCTGCCCACGTAAAATATATTGAGAGTAGGATGTCTTGCAATCACGGCTGGAGGAATTGCCCACTCTGGGACCAAAAAAGGCAATTCCCATGGACAGCTTTGAATAACCAGGGTAGGTACTTTGAAGTATACTTTGCAGTCAGTGGGGAGTTAGTTCTTTCTGAACTAGGGATAAGATGATGTGCCCTACGGAAAAATAACTTCTGTACATCCAGTACAGTTGTACCAGGCCTTGTGTTCAAACAAAGTGTCTCAGACCACACCTTGCTATTTTAATGTGGGCAGAGGTACCAGATGGCTCCACAGGGCTGCACGGCTGCCCCTGCTTCATTGCTGCCTACAGCTGCCTCACAGCCACTTATGCCACTTTTTTTTTTTTTCCCTAATACTGAATTTCCAGTGGTGTTTGCACTCAAGACAAAATTTGATGAAATGCAATAGCAAAGCATGGATTTCCTGAGTACGTGGCCTCCCTTGGCCAGGCTACAGCGTGAAAGCCCGAGACACAAACCCCATCTAGTTATAGGCAAAGGTGGATATTTACTGTAAGGGCCATTTGAGTACCCTAGAGCACAAAAGAATATAAAAAAGCACAGACAAGGCTTACTGCTTCAAAACTACTTACTGACATAGAAACAATTAAAAAACCACAAGATGTGCTTTTTACAAAGGGTAGAGCCCAAGGCAGGTAACAGAACAATGTGAGATTGTTTGAAAGGACCACTGTCTCATCATCTTCCAGGGGAAAAAAAAAAAGGGTATTTAATGACTATTTGTCAGTGTAGAGTCATGGAAGTAACTATCAGCTCTAAGACTACATGTAGTATCAATATTTGCTTGTTTCTATGGCTCAAAGATTTAACACACTGGAAAATGAGTGAATGTTTTTAATATGTTTTATTTCTCCCCCCTCCCCCTTAGGGATTTTTTTCAACAAAGACATGAGTGACAGAATTAGATTTAATGATGCCATTTCAGCTCTCACTTCTGTGGTAGTAATTATAAATGGTTTCATGATATGAAACAGGTGTTCCAGCATGGTCCATTGGGCAGCATGAGGAACATTTTGCTCCCTGATGTCATTGTACATGATGTATTCAATAATTGCTATTTTCTGATGGAGAATACATTTAGATGTGCACTAGGTAGAAATTCAGCTGGTTTGTATGTTTTGGTTGGTCTGTGGAATAGGAACTTCTTTATTTTCTGAACTGTGTCAGGTTTACCAAACTCTTGTCAAGTGATGAAAAATCATACAGGAAGGAGTCTTGTTTTAAATCAGTCACAGCGAGACTAAAAAGTCTCATGCACTCATGATAAGAAACAGATGATTTCTAGAATGTTTTTGGCTTCTGAAAACCAAACATTTGACACCAAAACAACAGTAATAACACATCCAAGGATGTCCTGAATAAGACAAGAGGGCTGTCCTTAAATATGAATTGAGGGATGCAAGAGTTTATGGGCCTAGATGCCTCTCAGCCCTGTTTTATGCTGTGATCCACTGCTTGATAAATACAAGTTTTCCCTTCTCTCCCAACGCCATGGTCTCCACCAAATACAAGTCTGGCACATAGTCAGAGGGCAAACTGTCCAGTATACTCATATACTCTCCAGAGTATCTCTATATGCTTAAGGGACCAGGACTCTGGGATGCACTTAGACACATGACTGCAGTTAAATCCAGCTTTGCTTCATTGCCAGCAATGACAGGAGTACTGAGATGAAGGCTAGAAGGAATGCTAGAAAAAGCAATATTGGGAAAATATCACCTCAGCAAGGCTAGAAGGAGAGCAATAACCCTAATTAAAATATGTTAATTATACAAACGATAAAGAAAGGACTGTTGGCAGGATAAAGAAGCAGCTGTAGAAGAGGACAAGAGGAACACAAGGGCAAAGTCAGCGATTAGTCTCTTTGAGCAGCCATCAGTGCCTGGCAAGTGCAGCATCTACCAGGAGTGGCTTGATCACCGTCCTATATCACAGCCTGTCCCCTGCTTCTCTGGTGCTGCCGTAGCTGCCTCTTCCCAGCTGATCATCGCGGCGGGTGAGCAGGGAGGTCTGATACAGAGGCACGGCAGAAGCTCGTTGGGTTAGTTACGAAGAGAGCTGAGCAGGTGTCATTGCTGAAACAGCCTTTGCCATCAGTTCGAGTCAAATTCAACAAACAACTTCAAATATACCATTGGAGGGAAAATTCATCTCAACAGATTTTTTTTTTTTAAACAATCTTCATTCTGAAATCTAACTTAAATTGTTTTTTAAAAAGGGAGAAAAAGACATCCTGCCAAAATCAGCAAGGTGCAGTAAAACTTTTGTTTCCCCAGAGATAACTTTCCTCTTCCTCCAGAAAGTCTAACAGATTTTCCCTCTGTACTAACCTAAAAATGACTTCCTGCCCCTGATTTTTTTTAAACAGGCCACCCCATCAATATAACCCATTATCCACACAACTTTCTTTACAGTCACATTACACAGTAAACAACACTTAAGGCCCTTGTGGCACGTCCATTCCCCTTATTTAGAGGTTGGTACATAAGCAGCACTCATAATATTTCTCAGTTCACCTAGCTGAAAAATCAGTATTATTTAAGATATAACCATAAGCTGGTTTAATTGTAATCCTTCTTGTTATAATTAGGCATTTTGTAGCAGTCTTTTCCTTGCTACATAAATTTTGCTGGTACTGTCAGCTTTGAAAGATAAAAAAAAAAAACCACAAACTTTCTTGATGTTTTTGTAAGCAACAAACAAAATACATTTAAATTGTTTCATTAAAAAACACTTACAGCCAACACGTATTTATATCACAAACTATGCTGTAAGGGAATAAAATAATTACTACACTTTACAGCACAGATAAATGGTGGAATAGAAATAAATTATTTCTTCGGTGCGGAACCAATTACTTTGCACATATAAGTAACTGTTCCCTGTAAGTAACTAGCCTCTATTGTTTAACGCAGCCATCAGCAAATAAACAATTTTCAAGAATACATTAAGCACAGGCAATAACGAAAGCCAGCCTCAAGCAGTAAGTATCAGACACCATCAGGATCTGAGCTTCCCTTAAAAAGAGCTGCTAAACCCTGGCTCAGCCGAAGTCAATCACAAAATTCCCGTTAACCAAGGTTAGGTGGGGTTATGCTTTTGGCTCTCCTGGTTGCAGAAGCTGGCCCACTCACACCGAGGAGTGGGCGAATCGCCGGAGCTTGCAGACTCCCTGCAGCAAGGACTGCGAGTGCTGGGAACCTCCCAGCTCACCTTGGCTGAAGGGTATCCCTGAGACCCGCTGCTCAGCTTCTGCATTGCAATACATTGGCTGTCCTACGCAGAGAATCGCAGTCTACAGAAACTGAGCTCTCCTTTTCTGGTGGCTTTTAAAACAAGGTTCATTGATTGTACATAGAATGAAATGCAAACCCACACACAGGGCTCGAATATGCAGCGTGTACAGAACATCAGTGTATCAGTCGGTGAGACTGAATGCAATTAAACCAAGCACACAGACCATCTCCCATCATAATTAAACGGAAAAACAAAACCACTCCAACAGGACAGAAAAAGAAATCTATAACTCAGCCCTTTTAAATTCTGGGTACCAAATACAATTTATAATGGAAAAACAATCTGAGAATTGTTTGTGCTAAGTGAGTGATGGAAGGTAAATGCTGGGGAAGACCCATGATAATTACAACAAGCAGCGTTGACGAAGGTTAGGGCCATACAAGTGTCTGAGTACTGCCAGAACAGTAACCTTGTCAAAAGCCTGTTGGCAGAGGGCAGGCGGCTCCTGCTCTTCCATCCGTTCTGTCATTAACTATTGATCACTTCCTATTTTTAAGCTTCACACTAGTGACAAATTAATAAATTGACAGCTTCATTATTTGGCTGTCCTAGAGACATTCCCAAAGCCTGTCCTCAAGGGGAAAAGCTGCCTACAGATGTACGTATAAAATCAAATGGGAAAAGCAGAGATTCTGAACAGAATATCCCAAAATGTTGAGCCATTTCTGAAACTGCTTCACCTCTTTTTGTTCTGCGGTCAACGTGGATAAATGCACCCTCCAGCCTGTTATGGACATGAAGAAGCCAAGACTACTGCAGCTTTACAACCAAATTCAACATTGGAGGAATTGCAGCTGACCAGGCATTGCAGGGTCAGGCCAGACTGCTTTTGTTTGAAATGGGAGACTCCTCATCTTACTGAATGTGGACCTGTAGCCTTTGGGGGATGGATCGATCATCCCCCAAACGGACTGGACTCAGAAGGACAGAAAGCCCTAGGCGATGCCATTGCAAAGCTTCCCGGAGCGCTCTGCCGGAGGAGCGGAGTTTGGCCCCTGCCACAACACGTACCCCCAGCCTCTGGACTCTCAGGAATCTGCCCCAAAGTATCCAGCTGCCAACACAGCACCCACTCCCTGCCCAAGGGCTGGGAACCCAACGCCACCAAAGCGGGGTGCTCCAAGAGCTACCCCGGCCAGGCTGGGGAGCGTTGTAGAAAAGACAATTCAGCTTCTTCGTAGCACCTGTAGAGCCACAGAGGGAGATGTATACCACACTTCCACCTGTTTCCATCTCTCTCAAGCTTCCCAAAGTCCTTATGCCCTCCTCTTCCATGGGCTGGAAGTTTTGCTCTCTGTCATTTGCAATTTAACTGCATCTTTTTTGTTCTCTTTTCTGGGAGATGCAGGAAAGGGCATAGTATTTCAGTGTTTTACCTTTAAGCTCTCCAGTCCTAGGTAACAGCTTTCAGAGGCACATGGGGAAGCTCGTGTAGGCAATACTTTCCCCTTCTGCCACCACAGACATTGGCATCACCCTCAGTCAAGGCAGCTCAATGGTTAAAATCAGCTCTAACACCCTTTTTCTGGGGCTTTTTCCCTTCTCGTCCAACTGAAAGCAACTACTCAAAGCAACAATTTCCTACCTGGCACACCGAAGCCTTAGGAACTTGCTGATATGGGCTAAGGGCAAGAAAATTGCTCTATTTGTTGAAGTCCATGACAGCTGGTAATTGTGATAAAAAAATCCACCTCTTAATGTTAAGGGCTGTTCTGTGGAGTTAAAAAGTAGCAGGGTTTAAAATCTCATTACTACAGAGGCATGGCAGAGCAGAGAGAAAGCTGGCTGCCTAGTTGTATGGGACATGTCCATGTCACTGAAAATACTAATTAATTACCATTTGGTAGCTCTCTTGAGTGTAAGGATCTGTTAGATTAAAAACCAAATAACAATAATCTTTGTAGGTAGCAACAATTTTATTTGTATGCATGTATTGCACATAGGCGAACAATTCTGTGCTTGTACTTCCGATTTCTATAGGATTTTTCCCTGCACATTTTGTTTAGGTCGAGGAACTTCTCTAGGACTGAATAGAAGACAATGTCTGGAATATCACTGTAAATGTAATGGACGGAGTAAATTGACAGCAGCTCCAACTAAATTACAGTTTAAAAGACAAGGGAAGGCTCAAGGGACATCAAACAAAGGAAACTCTAGCTGACCAGCGCTCAGGTAAAATTGAATTGGAAATGTTCCCTGACTGATTAACATAACAAAAGTCCCAGTGTTTAAAAAGAAAGTCACTCTGCAGAAATAAGAGGGGGGGAAGAAAAAGAAACTGATCTTCCTCCAAACATACACTAGTTATCTTTAAAAATATACATTCAGAGAAAGATCTAAAATACTAGTGTGAATAAGGAGTTTTTGAAGAGTTTTTTTTAATGGTGTCACTCAGAAACATATATAATTTTTAACAGAAGAATATGAATACAAAATTTCTCCAGTTTCATTCCCCAATTTATCACGTATAAATAAGAGACATTCTACTCAAAGATTTTGAATTAGAATTTGGTAAAATATATATTTTGGAAAGGCAAAGCGAAATGGAGCTAAAAATTAAAATAACTGTGCACAGATTTATTTCTGCAGAACAGCTGTGTGAAGAAAGGTTTACTTATAAAAATATAACTAGTGGGAAAATCATCTTATTTACTGTATCTATAGATTAGTAGGGGTGTTTAATATGGAACAAAGGTATTTTTATTATTCTCACCTCCCAAATACAGAAGAAACAGGGATAGATGCTCATGTTTTTAAAATCAAGTGTTTTCAGTTGTGTTTCCCTGGTTAGACAAAATATTTTTGTATTAATAGTGTATCTGCATGCTTGGAGCATGCATGCAGGAGCAAGCAGATCAAAGAGGCTCTTCATAGCGTTCCTAACTTTCGGGGTCCTAGTTTAGGGAAAATCTGTCTTACCACGGTGCTGTCTCTAAGCGACTTTGTTTTATCATCCCAAATTACTGTGTGACACGACACATTTCTTTACCGCTTTGCTGGTGGTGAGAACCCCTTGGAAGGGGGTGCCAGCAGCCAAGCCCCTGCGGAGGCCAGAGGAAGCCCGAATACACCTCTCTTTTTCGTAAGGGTGATCCAGGGTCTCAGCGCCCTGCCAGTTTTGCGTTGTCTCGCCTCTCTGCCCGCCGGCTCTGAGGCCGGTAGCTCCCCTAAAAGTGTGCAGAACAAACCTTGCCCCAACTTCCCAGCCCGCTGCCGGCCTTGTGTCAGCTGCTCTATGCAGGGAAATGTGAGGGTCATCTCACTTTGTCCAAAGAGCCACTGCTACAACAACAGATTTCAGTCTTTTCGCAGTATATTAGTTCTCAGGTGATGGGCACTTTTTAAAGTCTGGATCTACAAATAGATCCAAGCCTGTGAAAAAACAGTTTGCGGTAGCAAGACTCAGAGCTGGCTGCCTAGTTGTATGGGACAGCAAATTTGTTAATGTCTCTTGCTTCTTAGTTATTGCTAGCAAGTTTCTGGTTTACCCAGGATCCCAAATGCATCACCCCACTGAGAATGGTGTCAGGAGCAGGTCTCTAGTAACGAGGCATAGCCAGAAGAATGAAGGTTCAGAAGAACATGAACTGGAGAGGGAATGTAAAAAATTAAAGCTTATGATGTTTTGCTGAAATGTATCTAAGACACAAAATGGTGGCCTAACAAGAACATTTCTTCTTACACTACATGAAAATGTTCTGTTCAGTAAGACAATTAAAAATAAAGAGATTAAGAACTGTGACTAGCCAGGACAGGGAGATCTGTTAGAACAGGTTAGCCCGTAGATTTTGTCTTTCCAGCTCGTGTGCCTGTTTGTCCTCTCCATTTCCTTCTAACCCTCTGGAAAACATCAACCAACTTTCAAATGGGATACACAGAAAGTCCCCAGAAGTTCCAAGACCTGGGTGTCAGCACTGGGAGACTCCTTACTAACGCACCACTGAGTCAGGAGGGAGGGAGGATGGGGAGGACCGCTGCTGTGACCTGCGGGGGCAAGGCAGGGGACACGGATCTGTAGAAAAATGAGCTTTGGTAGTTGCACTACTCACAGGAATGCAGGTTTAATTAAATTAAATTAAATTACTCTTTAATTCCTCTGTTTAATGGGTGGACACCAAGGGTGAGAGGCAGTTGCTGGAATACAGGTGGCTGGTACAACTCTAAACCCTCAACACTTCTCGCTCCCAGCCTCCTGCTGCTGTTGCAGACAGGCACAGCCTCCCACCACGTCCAGCTGGCATCTGCCAGCCCACGGTGGGTGTCTCACACACCCTTGGGTATACAAAAGGCGTGCGGTTATACACACATCCAATGCGTTCCTCAGACACGTTCAACGAAAACCTACTTCAGAAGGTACAGGACGACGTTCAAATGATGGACCCCCTGGTTCTCCTGTTTCATAAGGTGGTCGTCCCTTCACACAAGCCGCATACACACCCCACACCCCCCCCCCAGAGAGGCTTAATTTTCACTGCACAACAGAGACTGAAAATTTGACTCTAGACACATACTAGACAACTGCATCTGACGCAGCCAAGAGGGTCATAATCTCCCCATCATGCTGCAGCACCAAGTAATCAAACCGCGTGCTAAAAATAAACTTTAAAACACAAAATCTTCCTTTGAGAATGTAGTTGCAGAATAAGAAGCAAATGAGATACTAAAAGCGACGGTCGATTAATAAACTGTACTTTGCTATTAAACTGTTAGTCAATAGAAAATGCGTTAAATAGTATGCCTGGTAGGACAAGTTCAAAAAAGTGTGTGTGGAAGAAGGGGGTGGGAGGGAAGACGTGGTTCTGTAGAACCGACACGAGACACTCAGGAGAGGATTAGAAGCCACGTGTTGTCCGTGAGACCTGCTTGAGCAGAGGACAAGATAGCAAAGTTCAAGAGTTTCAAGCAGGCTTGCTGTGTATGTGTTAGCCAGGACGTTTTGACTGTGATACAGCCGTAAACCTGGGAGCTCCTGGACAATGTCTTCTGGTTTACAGAATTATTTTCCCCACTCTGGAAAGATGTCCCTGTCTGGTGTCCACAGGATTTCTTTGAACTGTCTTCATGCAGCCAAATCCTTCCAAGTGCCCAGTTTGGTGACTTTGCTCAGGACAGTTCTGTGTCACTTTTAGTCAGGCTTTCATAGCACTGTTTTCCTTTTCTGATCCTACTTTTAGCAAAGCTGGCAAGCAAAGAGAGTCTGAATTATTGCCATTTTATTTTGGATGATGTTTTTCATGGAGGGGGAATATGGTGGGTGCTTCTGCTGACATTTTGTCCTTTGGATGCTTCCAAGTACATACACTGAGACTGCAGAGGCATCCAGCATGCCTGTAAACACTTGCACAGTAGAGCTAAACAATGAAATAGTTCAGACATCAATCACCCTCCTTAATTATGCATTTTCTTCACAAATGCACATTCTTTTCTGTTGTTCACAGAGGATGGCATGTGGGAAATACAGGGAAGACGCTGGGAGATCTGCGTTGAGATGAGATCTGTTTGCCACCGCCACCTGGCTCATCACATCCGTGCTGGAGGTATCATTTACCCTTAACAGCAGTGTATTTTAGAAAGTCTTAATTCACTTCTGTCAGGCAATCAGATTGTTGCAAAATATATAAATCTATATACAAATACCATCAGATGATGCAGCAGGCAATCACTGTGGTAATTAATCCCACATTTTTGTAGTTGAAGTAACAATTCTCATTTCAGGATAGAGTTTGAGTAAGAAGAGCCTATCTATATCTGTAAATGAATGATATCATTATTTTGGGAAATGAAAGTTTAAGCTCTGTAAAACATACAATCCCATGGAGATCTCAGCAGGGGAACTTGTACGTGCAGGTGTTTAATGTGATAAGGTACGTTACCATTTATCTGTGTACTTGCAGACAAATATTAACATAGTCATGAATTAAGCTTTTAATCCCTTTTATTATAAATTGAATATCTTTATTTTAACAAACATCAACAATGCACATTATTGTGCTCCAAACTATTCATTACTATTCCCCACAGTGTACCATTACATGATACGCCATAATACATGTGTTAATATAATGCCAAGCATCTGCTTGAGTATTCCATAGTATATTTCATTCTCTCCCTCTCTCTCTTTTTGTTTAAACAAAGAGGCAATCTCACAAAAGACACTTTTTATATAGGAAACCACAGAGTCATTCAGCCTCACGCTGGAGAAGGACAGTAACGCAGTATGTGCCATTTTCTGATGATTCAGGCCCTAGTTACAAGTCTTCAGATTCCTTGACAGCAAGAAATAGACTTGGGAACAAAGAGAAGGAGGAGGTAGATGTGAGGAGGTGGATTTAACTGATAGTGCTCAGATAGGGTCACCAAAACGATGTGCAAGTAATTTGTCAGTGATCTCCAGGTGGCTTTCCTCCAAGCTGCAGAGCCAGGACCTGCCGGTGCTGGCACCTGAAGGGAGAACCTCTACTCAAAGGAGTAACGCCATTAACTTCGGAGTTAACCCAAAGTTAATCTTCCTGAGGAATTATCTAGGTGAGTTCTGCTCACTAAGAGCCACAACCACAGAACTGTTGCATATACAACCCCACATCAGAATTTGTATTGAATAAACGCAAGCAACACTAGCTCTACAGATTAACTGGAGAACTGGGTCTTTATTTAAAACCCATAGAATACTGAAGGAAAATATGAAATTGGTCAATAACACCCCCCCCAAAAAAAAACCAACCACCCAACAAACCCAAACCCAAAACCAAACAACCAAACCCAACCAGCTGAAAAAAATAACACCACCAGAAATGCGATGATGAAGAAAATGAAGCAGCAGGACCTCCATGTTTTTGGTTTATATCCCATTACACCTGCTAATCGTTTCCTAAGGCAGCTGACAACAACTAGAATGACATGGACTTGCCATGGGACCTTCTTTAAATAAGCCAGATGATACTTTAATAGAGCTGCACTGTGTCTAAAACTGGGAAAAAAATACTTGCTTTACTCACACGCATATAACTCCAGGGAAGTCAACGGAATCAAATGAGATAAAGTTTGATGGGAGAGGAGAGGGAAAGGGAGGGGAAAGGAAGGGAAGGGGCAGCGTTCAAACTATATTATGGTACAAGTACTACAAGAAAAATGAAATAATAAATACTCCATTTTGATCAAAGGTTGGGCTTGGGTTTCAGTCTCCACAGAAAGTCTTACACTGAAAATATTATAGTAGTAGTAACCTTTGATGGCTGCAGTTCCTCTGTAACTCAAACTACCAACTGCAGTCTTGAAGCTATTTAGCTTGCAAAGGGATTAAAAAACCCCACTTGGAGTCAACCAAAACATCCGAGCAATGTTACTGCCATCACAGAAAGTTGTGCATTTCTGTCTAAGCAGCAAGCTAGCTTGCTTGTTTTCTTTTTTTGCAACAAATGTTTTTCTGCTAGTCAAGACTGTTAACAAAAATGACTAATGATTGTTACATTAAATGAAAGGTTGTTGTTCCAAAGACATTATCCCAGAGATCTCGTCAATTACTGTAAAGGAATTCTGCTGAAAACATATTCCAATAGTTCAAATAAATTGTAGGTAAGCAGGAAGAAAAGGGAAAATGGATGATGGTATATGGGTTATGTTTTAAAAGCTGTACACTGAGTTTAAACAATTCAGTGTAATCTTCATTATCCCCCAAAAAGCCTTTTGATTATTTTATTCTTTCAAATGTGCCCTATTTAAATATTTTTCAAGCTTTACATATGGTATCTATGTTATTAGCTCTGTAAAGTGTTTACATGAAGTCTCAAAATGCAATCCTCAAGGCACTGTAATTTACAGAGAAGCTAACACTGTCATAATAACATCTTTATCCTACAACAGATCAGAGCTTAAAGTAATATTGCAAAGTAAAACAAATCCCATTAAAGAAAACAGAACTACCAGCAATAAAATTACAGTACGCTGAATCACCCTTGTGAGAGCACTGTAAGAAGGCAGGCTGTGAAAGGGTGCTGAAGTAGAACGATAAAGCAAATGGGCATGGGGAGTGAAGAGATTACAGACCGTGTTAGAGGTTAAATATAGATCCTTTCGCCTCTAGGTCACAGGGTACAGACATCTGCACGTAGTAAATAAAGCTTTTTGGTGGCTTCTGTGGAACAAGTCAATGGCCACGCTAAGTCCAGGACTTAAGGAGTAGGTCTGTATTTTCTGCATTGCAAGGAACAAACCTCCACCACAACAAAGAGCAACACTGAGCAAGTATACAGAACTTTGTTCCTGCAGCTGCTAGTCAGCTGTGCTCAAACTGCAACATTTTAAAGATTTATTGAGTTTCTTTAGCAAATAAAGCACCTGTCCCAGCGCATGCAAACACCTAGCAATAAAATGCCACAACTAACAGTGCAGGGGAATCATCAGGTTAGTATGCTTGTCAAAAAAGACCTGGCACAAACACATGACTGTAGTGGTAGGGTACTAGGAATAAATGGGATTTCCAGTCTATTTTCTGCTATGTAGTTGCATCACTTCTAAGGGGCACTATCAGTGCCACCTTCTCCCTCGCCCCCTCATTCTGTGAACTGCTGGGTGGCAACCCCAGGCTGGCTCACCACATTATTCACCGCACCCTCTGTAAGACATTAAAAAAATTACTTCAGGATAATAACTGCAGGAGAAAATTTGACATGTTTTCTCAAAACTTACTTACGGAGTAAAATCCTAGATCCTGTGAAACGTTTTGCCATTGATTTCAGAGAGTCCAGGATTTTACTCTCTTGCTATTTACGTGCATGTTAAATGACTGATACAACTCTCTTTGTAGATGCAAATAATTTCATCTTGTTCTGAAGCCCTCCCTGAGATATACCAAAATGATCCTAAAAAGTCAAAATTTGCTCTATCTCAATTTGCCTGATCTACATCACTACTGAAATTTCTTTCAAATGTAAAATATCCATCACTGTACTGATTGCATTATAGAAAAAATTAATATTGTGGAATAAATAATTCTTTTTCACTGAATTGGGAAGAATTTGGAAAGAAAAAGATGCTTTTAAGCATAACCAACAATGACTTTGTAACAACCACTGCCATGTATTTAGGACTGCAGACCAGCTTTTTAATATGTTCATAATGTGTTCTGATAGTCATTCCTTCTTCAAAGTTATTTCTTCAGATTTGAGAAGTCAAAGCAAATCCCAGCTGTCTTGCGAAACTACAGCTTTCTCATTTTTACACAGTTACTTTTTCCTCCTTGAAAAGTTGAAATTTTTGATGAACATGTCCTCCGAAAATCAGGAATAGAATGCAGACAATTTTTAAAAAAAATTGAATTAGACTAAGGTAGTTCCTTGAAGCAAGAAATGCTGCATTTTCTGTTTTGCATAAACCCAAGAACTTGGTCAACACACTATAAGCAACAAATTTATGATCATGCTTAACTACCCTTATCTCGGATACTGAGCAAACTAAAGACCCCTCCGAGCCTTGCAACATTATTAAATTTTCATCATTTTCCATATTAAGGAGACCCCTCAGACACAGGTATTACTGTGGTCAAACAGCCTCTGAGATGAGAGAAACAATGACATGTGCCTCACAGAAAAAAAAACAAAAACACAAACCACACCACAAAAGCCACAAAAAAACCCTTAGCAAAACCCCTTCTCTACACATAAAGATAAGAAACAGACAAATAAATCCCAGCACACTGCTTTTAACATTAGAAACTGGATGAGATCATGGCTATGCGATAATCATAAGGTTGAACGGTACAGATACTCATAGAAAGTTTTTCCTCCTTCTGCAAGTATTTCCAATCCATTATTTTCCCTCCCCAGCAATATATGAACAAGCTAACTCCTAACGCCTTCACACATAAATCATTCTTTTAGAAAAACCCCTCTAGCCAATGGATAACAAATGTAAAGGCTGGAAATAAACTCTCTTCTCTCAAACTGAACCCAAAGACATGGTATGTCAGACCATGACCATGGAAGGAGTAAATTTTAAACAAACAAAAACATTTTACACTGAAAGGAGGGCACAAAGAAGACTCAAGCTCTTTCTCCCTCTTTCCAAGGCATGAAAAACAAAACCGTTGAATAAATTTTAAAGCAAAAAATTACCGTTATTTCACCAGATGAGTAGTTCCAAATCTTCTTCCCATCCATGGACCTTCAAAACTCCTTTAGTAGAGGCTGACTCAAACTCCTTCATGTGCGTAGGCTGTTATGTAACATAATATGAGATTGGGGGCGGGGGGGGCTGTTAAATAATTTTTGTTGTTCCCTGAAGAAGTAGCCCAAAATTTACCAGGCAACCATGGACCTGAAGTTAAAAGCAAACTGATATTTGTTCTATCCTCAGCACACAGCAAGCCACAGGATTTCTTCATCAGGGCCTTCATTGTTGAGCCCAAGCAAAGGCATGTGAGATACCCAGTTTTGATCTAAAAACTTACAATCCACTAAACCACTTGTAGCTAATTATCACAATTAAAAAAATACATTCTTTATCTCTAGTCTAAATCTATTTAAGCTGAACTTCCAGCTGCCTAAACTATTTATGCTTTCTCCTGCTAATTTATATTGCCTTCTGTGAGACATCTTCCCTCCATCTCATACAGACACCACACATCCATGGCATAAAGAAGATCTAGACCAGTAATCCAAAAGGACAATAATTGTACTATAGGAGTGTCAAGAGGAAGTCAATATGGCTTAAGTTATCTTGACACTGCCATAATAAAATTATCATTATTCCTCTTTCTACTGCTGCAGTGTCAAGATGAACCAACCAATACTGGAACAGCAAGGTGAAAACTGCTGTAATAGCACATGGCAAAACACAGTCACCCCACGCCCAGTTTAAAGATGCTGAACAGGGCAGGTGGGGCAGCTAATATTATCCTCATTTTACAGCATGAGAACTGAAGGACACAAAGACCTGGCGAAAGCCTCACAGGCAGTGTAAGAGTCCCAGGACTTCCCAAGCCTTTTAAATTTTATCCTGTTGTGTTAACACAAGTTTTTCTGAACTTAATCCCTGATTTATTTTCTCAAACCTATCACTCTGAAGTTTTAGGAAAAATAATATTTGCAATTCATTCTTGGTCCATCACTCAGATCTAAGTAGTTTGTAGTGAAAATATTCTATGTTCAAAAGTCCAGCTTCCTTTGAAGAAGACTGTTCTATGTAATGTACTTCTTGGCCATTACTGGGGTAGCGCACAGAGGTTGTGGAAGCTCTGCAGCTAGCCAGGGAAAATAGCCATAATTCCAAGCACCATACTTATGAAAGAAAAATTACTAATTTTGCTTTGCAAATCACTCCTCTGTGCCACTTGTCACATCTTAACTAGAAATATCCTGAACTTTCCATGTGCAAAATGACATTCAAACATGAACTAATTAATCCTGAATTGGCTCTGTGATGGGAAGAAGTAGTGTAAGAAGTTATTACAGTCCCTTTGTTGATGGAGGAAATGGAGACACAGAAGTCAGGAACCTCAGTGCCCAGCGTGACTGACCAGTTTGAGGTTAGGTGGCATGATTCCCAGTGCTGGGTACAGAAAGGTTTACAGCATGATGTTTCCTTCACAGACACTTTCTGGATGACACGCCAACAGCGTTAGGCCCATCTTTTAACAGAAAAAGCTGTCTTTTTTTTTTCTCTTTTAAACAGCATAGAATTGAAAAAACCCCCCACAATTAACCAAAGTGGAATAGGATGTGTACAATATACCTTGCTGTAGGATGGTGGGTGCTGTATTTATCTTAAAAAATCTCACAGGTCTCCTAAAGCCAAAGTATATTTGTAAATAATAAGCTATCTAAACTGGCTTATACATTAATAAACAAAAAGACTTTAGGCCATGCTCATATTAAACTACAACAGTGCCATCAGTAAATGAAAATCAATTGAAATCAATTTAGCTGGGATAAAAAGTCCCCTTCCCCTGCTGCAGCTCATCTGGTGTGCTAACAGCTCCCAGTGATGAAACAGGTGCTTGTAAATTAATTAGCCTACTGAAACACACCTTAAAATGAATTTCCCAGAACACCCTGGCAGTGAGCCATCCTGGTCCCACGAGCTGATCAGTGTTCTGTAAATATTGAGATTTGATAAAGTAAACGCTACTCTGGCAGCAGATGGTTTGGAATGCTCTGTTGACATTGCCTGCGATTACTTGGATATGAAGACTTTGCTTCTCATAGACCTCCTTTGGGAGCCACTGGAGGACTTGATCCCCTCTCCAGCTATTTGCCTTCTAATTGAAAATCCTTATTCCCAGATGGAGCATAATGCTGCTGCTTCAGGCGTCTAGCTCTGCACTGCTTGACTGTTGATACATGGGTAATTGCTTTCAGTAATGCAGGTTAAATGTGACATTTAGTGCTTAATAAAAATTATCAAGGCCAAAGCCGTTTATCATTCTTACACTTGGGCTGTCAGTTCTAAAGGAATTTTCAATTCATTTGAATTCTTGCTGAAGAGGCAAGCAGCTCCTCCCTGGGAGAGGGGGAGAGGCTGGAATCAAACTTGGGCATTTTTCTGCTTTATTTCTAAGATTTGTTTGCTAACAAAACCCCTTTAAAATTAACCTATCAAACATGGCAACTATCCGCCTTTGTACTTAGTATGTTGGTGAATAATATATAATAAGCAGCCGCTGTGTACACAAAGCACATAAACCAGATGCACTACACTGCACCTTCTGTGGGTGGCTGGAAGCTGAAAGTTATTCCTCTTGTAGCGTCATAAAGAAATGAACCTGAAAGGAAACAGACTCCACTGAATCGAGTCATTTCAACCTCAAAGTGTTTCAAAAATAAGGAGGACAAAAGCTTCTATGTCATGGTAGGCACGGCAGCTCCGCTTCACTGAGAGCATTTAGGATAGTTGCTGCAGTGCTTTGTTTTCTTTTTCCTTTAAAAAAATGGTGATCACTCCTATTGGGGCAAACAGACTAATATTATCATTATGGATTAGTGACTTGATAAGAGAGCGATGCTGCAGTCTGCAATGCTTAGAAAGAACAGACTTAAAATGAGGGTAGGCTGAAATCTGCTGACTGAGCAGTAATGATGCAGTCACATCCCTGCTTTCCAGTCCCATCATCTGAGGTTTACAGTCATGGTCTTTGGGGAGAGTTTACAAATCTCTGAGTTTTAGCCATCATTACATGGGTAGGCAGACCAACATTTAGATCATTCCTTCTCCCAAAAGTTTCTTCTCTAATTTAGAGATGCAGTCTTGCTCTTGCCACATTTTTCCAGAGAGCTGAAATAGGTAGCTGCCAACTGACCAAAACCCATCTCCATCCCTCTTGGAGGGATTTTTAAGACATCTCTTGCTAGACTTTGTAGCAGTCTAAAGGGAGAGAGATACTGTCCTTTGTGCATCAGCCAGTTTGAGAGGAACAGGGGCATAGGAAAGCTTAAGAGGAGATCATAAGTCAGAGTGGCATGCTCAGCTGCATCCTTCAGCTACCACAAACCTTTGTTAATACCTTTCTATAAATCCCTTTTGTCCCTCATGTCCTGAACAGTCTCCAGAGAAGCTCTTACCTGCCTACCATACAGCTGTTCGAGCGATCATGGAGTCTCCCTCCAATATTACATCTGTTCTCAGAGAACTTCACCTTAGTGCACTGCACAACTAAATCTGATCTAGGTTTGAATAACAAGACACATGCATTACAACAGGTGAGTCAAGCAGAACCCCTTTTTTCATATTTGGAAATTTTGCTGAAGCATGAATGGTTTTTAACAATAACAACAACAAAACCCAGAAAATTAATCCATATTGTGGTGGTATGCAACTTTATCTCTGCACTTCATGTAATTTGGAGGATGCCTTCAAACACAGTACGCGTGTATCATCTGCTGTAATACTTTAGCACTTTAATGACTAAAGCAAACCTAGGCACACTGGTGAGTTGGGCAGCTGAAAGCCAACAGAGTTAAGAAAGTGATAATAGTAATTCAGAAAACTGGAGAAAAAATAAATTTCTCCAGATGCTGTCACTGACGGTATTAACTTCAAGGCCATAACCCATCCCTGAGCATGCCATTTTCATAAGTTCCAGCTTCTCCTTTTGGAAGAAGCTTTTATTTTCTTCCTTGCTTAATTCATTTTGTAAAGCTCAGGCTTCCTTCTCTATATCTCCATTAAAATCAACAACTAATTTTCTTAGTTTCCGGAATTCATTGCCCCTCACATTTTGTTCTTCCTGTTAGATTGTTTGCCTCATCACAGAAAACATAAGAATTTTGATCTCACCTTTGCCTTAGAACAAACCTTGTGAAACTGAATTTCTCCCCTTTTGAGAAACCTGACCTGGGTACCTATCAGACAGCCCATGCAGAGAGCCTGGCAAGTCAGAGCAGAAGACTCATTTCAGCTCAATGTGGCATGTAAAGAGAGTAACTTCTTCTGGTAGACAGCCGAGGAGATGTGACTAACCCCCCGTCCACCCACCTCTTTTTTTTTCCAGGAGTAACCAGAAGGCTGTCCATTTGGTTTTAATGTCCATAATCTGGTGCCAAACCCTTTCATTTGTAGTAAACTTCTAGGGTAGGCTTCTCCACAGAGGTTCTGCACAGCTAAAACATGTACAGTGCCTCTGGTCTGCCTCCTCCTGTTCTCCAGGAGTACCTACCCACTTGGCCCCCTCTCATACATGCCTACATCTAGACTTGCCCACTATAAACCAACACAGAAGAATACCGGCTATAGAAGTATTCTGGAAAAACAAAGAAATAAGTATTTCCCCTTCTTATAAAAAAGACAAAGCAGCTCTGCCATGTTGCACGTACAGAGGTCCAGGACAGATCCTAAATTTAAAGAGGTATCCTATGGATCTCTCAGCACTCCTACTGCTATCTACTACACTTCCTAAATTATAAGGATTGAATTTAGCAGAAGATTATTTGCTGTAGATACTTTGGTCTTTTTCCTCTGTGCTGGAATACCATATATTAGGAACTCCTCTGGGGAAAATAACTTTAAAAAAAATATAGTGGATGCTAAGTAACTTAATGGATAATAAAATGCCTTGCGCTTCTGGGACTGCTATTTAAAGAACAACCTGATGTTTTATGTAAAATATGTATTGCAGTCTTGGGACCTCACCCCACATTTCTGTAGGATTGACTATAGGTAAAGCACTTTTTCCCCAATAAGAGCACACGTTTCTAGGAGTCATTAACAAGATCCCGCAGGACAAGTGGCCTTTCTTGCTGCCACTCCCCCTCCAAAAAAGTGGGAGTTACTAAGTGAAGAATAGTAAAAAGAAAATCAGTAATGAAGTATCAATACAGGCTGGGGGGGATGGAGGGATTGAGAGCAGGCCTGCTGAGAAGGACTTGGGGGTACTGGTGGATGAAAAACTGGAGATGAGCTGACAATGTGTGCTCACAGCCCAGAAAGCCAACCGTGTCCTGGGCTGCATCCCAACTAGCGTGACCAGCAGGTCGATGGAGGGGATTCTGTCCCTCTGCTCCGCTCTGGTGAGACCCCACCTGCAGTGCTGCGTCCAGATCTGGGGTCTCCAACATAAGAAAGACATGGACCTCCTCGAGCAGGTCCAGAGGAGGCCACGAAGATGATCGGGGGCTGGAGCACCTCTCCTGTGAGGACAGGCTGAGAGTTGGGGTTGTTCAGCCTGGAGAAGAGAAGGCTCCGGGGAGACCTTACAGCGGCCTGCCAGTACTTAAAGGGGGCCTACAAGAAAGTCGGAGAGGGACATTTTACAAGGGCATGTAGTGATAGGACAAGGGGTAATGGCTTTAAACTGAAAGAGGGTAGGTTTAGATTAGATATTAGGAAAAAAATTTTTACTGTGAGGGTGGTGAGGCACTGGCACAGGTTGCCCAGAGAGGTTGTGGATGTCCCATCCCTGGAAGTGTTCAAGACCAGGTTGGATGGGGCTTGGAGCAACCTGGTCTAGTGGAAGGTGTCCCTGCCCATGGCAGGGGGATCAGAACTAGATGGTCTTTAAGGTCCCTTCCAACCCAAACCATTCTGTGATTCTATGATTCTATGATTCCATGATTCTATGAATGCCTCTTCACCACATAGGCAGTTGTGCTAGAGTACAGACTCAATTATATAAATGTAGCAACACGAACAATTCTGTATTAAAAAACCACTTTTTTATCCTCTCACCTAAAGTATGAAAATTTACCAATTAACCAGTTCCAGTGCATATAAGCTCATTTATGATTTGAGTAGGCTGTGCATCTGCTGTATTCTGCCTTGGCATAGGACACTATAAATTCCTCCAGCATTGATGACAAAGAGTGTTTTTACAAAGACTTCAACTATCTTCAGAAAGTGGGAAGAAAGCTGCACAGAAACAGAAGCAGCAAGTTACGCAGTGCATATTATCCATCCCTGTGAGAAGTGATGCGATTATCAGAGAAGTACCAGCTCAGGCCTTCCAAAATGTCTGAGGACATCTGGGTTCAAAACGAAAGCTGTACAAGAGCTGTACAAGCACCGAAGATGAAGAGCACTTGGTCCCTGGGAAGGAGCCCTCATACCGTTGTCTGGATAACTGCATGCAGGGCATTGTTATCATCTGTAAAGGCAGCTGTATCTAACCTTAAATATTGGGGTGGATCCTCATTTCCAAGAAGGATTTAGGGGAGGAAACAAATGGTACAAAAAATATACGTGCTACTAGGTACTCAATAGGGAAAAAAATTATATGCCAGCCTTCTCTTGCTACTTTCTTCAGGATGAATACCCTTTTTTTCAGAATAACCTCTGTCTTAGGGATCTTTAGAGAAAAAGTCTCATGGTGGCTGGGCAGGGGAAGCAGCAAGTTAGAAGTGGGAACTGGTTACTTCTTTGTCCTCTTAGAACAGTGCCAGAAGATTTAAGTAGGTGGTCATGGGCCACCAGGAATCCCAGTGGGCTTACTCAAAGCTGAAAGAAACAGTTACTTTGAACATGTGAAAAAAAGATGAAATGCAGAAGAGATGCTCATTTAGATTTTGTGGTCGTCACTGGCTTTGTTGCAGAAAGAACTCTTTGAGTAAAACTCACACTCTCCTGACACACAAGAGAAAATTAGTGCATAATATTCCTACCACTATAAAGAAAATATTCATCTTGTCTCATTTCTACATGTGCTCAGTGATCACAGCCACAGTAAGTTAAATAGAATAAATTTAGGAAACGTTCAGAGAATGGCAAAGCATTCTGACAATGACAGGTCCCACTTTGGCGGTCTTAAAGAAGCTGATGGAAGAGCCAGCTGTAGGGTTGGCAAGGCAAGCAGGGGCAGTAGGGCCACCTTCGTTAGCGTGCTCGGCAGAGATCTGGAGCTGCTAATGTTATTCAGACACATTTGAAATCCCAAGGAAGTTTGTTACAAAAGAGGCTTGATTGGGGCAAGGCAGTCAGTTGGAAAATGATATTTCAATAGAAGTCATGTACGTCTCCCCTGTGTGAACATCCTTTCCTGAGATTTAAACTTTGCTTTGAATTCAAGGTCAGTTTAGACATGGCTAGCAAGGTTTGAGGTGACAATTTCCTCAGCTCTAATTGATTCCAAGTCTAAATGGGCTACTTTGGTCCAAGGCTTTGTTCTCTTTCTAGCCATGGTATGAATAGTGATACTCCCCTATATTAACATTGATTGGCCTCTTTCACGGTTGTATGTGTATGAGCCCAGAGTAGCAGAGCACCCCTGTGAGAAACCCTTGTAGCTTATTGTCTGCTTTCTACATGTTTATCTACCATCATCAAATCCTCTGAAAATCCACAGATTTCTCTGCTGTAGGTTTAGCTTGTAAGAGTTATCTCCTAATCTCCCTTTTCAGCTTTCCTCAAATGTTACCCCGAAACTCCTGTGCTGCTACTTTATTCTCCATCCTAAGACTCTCATTCCTCAACTTTCTTTCCACCTTCTCTTGCTTTTAACTTACATAGCTTTAACCAAATTTAATCTCTCTCCAGTCTGGAAGTGACTTCTGGCCTATACGTCTCATTCGACTTACAGAAAATAATTTTCAGGACTCTGTTCTTTGGGATTTCGAGATGCTGATCTTCTGATTTCTTCAGAACTTATGGGTTTTGCAGTTCCTCTGCATCATCACTCTTTTTATTTTTAAATTCCACACGTGCACACAGCCTGCATATTTATTTAGTTAGACCTATAGTATAATATACATGTACATGATACTAATTCGTATTTTTATTAGTAATATAGGGTATGCATTACACTCTAGTGTACACCTGATACACCTAAGAGTGTATGTATGTGAGGTGTCTGTAATGATACGTTATACATGATATGGTAAGAATATAGATTGCCCTGAGTACTAGACAGTTGCTCAAATGTCACCACAAAAGTGCATCGGTGTGAGATCCCAAGCAAAAGTGATTGAGACAGAATTTATGATTTGGGTGGGAGAAGAAGTCAGTCCCTTAAATCACCATTTCTTTTGACTCTGTGCCTGTCTCCTGACTAATTCCACTTTTTTTTCCCACCACTTAGACTCCATGAACTAGCCCCTGGCAGTATTATTAGCCTCATCTACCCAGTAGCAGGCCCAGCTTTGACTGTATAAGTGAAAAAAATCTTTTAAATTTGTTAATAAGGACTTAACTCCTTTTAAAAGGAACACAGATAACTGGTTCTGAAACTAGGAGAAATTTCACAGCCCCCTTTGATGACAAAACACTCGTTTACAAGTGTTTCATTCTATGTGGCCTGGACAACTGTTTTCAAGATTATCTACCAATGTTGTATTATGAAGGAAGATATTTTTATGTCTATACATTGAGTCGGTAAAAGTATGTTTGACCACTAGTTTTGATTTTTTTTCATGGAAAGCATAATAAAATACAGAGTCTTACCACAGGCTGGCTGCCATTAACACGGGGCCACTGCTGACAACATCGTCCTCCAGAATCACTTTAAGACTAGTTTTCAAAGATGCAGATTTTATATGGTAGAAGTCAAGAGGTACTGAGTTTCCTTCTGCAGCAAAGTCATTGTGAGGAAAAAAATACCGTTCTTAATAACTGAAATTTATTTAGCTGATAGTCATTTAGGCATTCTATTTGGCAGTCAATTATTACAAAATTAATGCCACAGAATATGGTTACCCAACACCATCTGTGAATCTCTTCCTACAGCTATTTTATTGTGAAATAAAACAATTGTGTTTGAGGGCTTCTTTCTTAATTTATGCTAGCAACAATTTAAAAAGTTCTTAAACTTGTTTTGAAATAAATACTTCAAAAAGAAAAAACAAAATGGAGTTTTTCTACTGCCTCTTAAAGCAGGAGTTTGGTCTATTATCATCATTAGTTTCTGACTGGTTTTCACTGTGTTTGAATGTGTTTTATTTGAGTTCTTAAGTGCTGTAAAAAGTCTTGAAAATCTAAATATGTTTTAAAATCTAAATGCTGTTATATAAGAAGAATCACAATCATTATGAGAGTTAATTATCTTTGGTTTATATTAACATTATACAAATAAAATTATGCATCCCTGTGATAAAATAAGAAGTTATTAATCAAAACCAGACACTATCCAAGTAGGTTAATTGTATGGTCAGTAGAATGAAACCAAGAAAAGAGAGTATTTTTCCTAATCTGGAAAGGACTGTCAACAGCAAGTGCTAAACAATAGCTGGAAAGGAAAAAAGTATTCTTGGCTTTAGGTATTCACCAAGAGTTTGAACCAGCTGAACTCAACGGGGCAAGCACTATTCCTGTGCTTGCAGAGTGTTAACCACTTCCATCCCAAATGAGAACCTCAGTGTAGCAAACTGCTCAGGTTCAAAGCTGGGTTCTAGTAAGGTAACATTTTTTTTTAGTGTGTTGATCTAAAATCACAAATGGCTAACTTCAGAGCACCGGACTGCAAAATGACAAAAGAAAGGACATAAAGCAGCAGCCAGGAACAAATTTTAAGTCAGCATGATGTGTATGTGTATGGTTACATAAGACAAAGTCATTGAGCCAGACCCTAAAGGAGGTTAAGAACTTAGAGAATATAAAACAAAAAGATCTGGAAGCCCTTTAGCATAGCTGAGCAAATTCATTCCTAAATTGTCACCACCAGCTGTGGCAAGAGAAAAAAGTACAGAAAGACAAAGAAAACAAAATATTTGGAGGAATTACAGTAAGTGAATCTGAAGCATATATTTGCCACCTGAACAACATGAAATAACAATACATTCTAAAAGCCATCTAGAAGTAAAAATGTTTGACACTATATCCTGTAAGACCAACACATCTTCCCATCTACCAAAAGTATTTGGGTTGTCTATCCTAACCTCGAAAGGTAAGTTCAAATATGTAATTTGACTGTTAGTAATAGCTGTGTGCTACAAAACTCTTGATTTCTTGGTTCATCTAATAGTTAGGATTCCTTATTCAGCTTTGCTGTTAAAAAAAAAAAAAAAAAAAAAAGGTTGTGGAAAGTTTGGCTTTCAAACTGACCGTACAGATGGGGGAAATACCAGCAGCCACTTTACTTGTGTTCTCACTCCAGCAGAAGTATGTTTAAAGAGTTTAAAGCCAGGGCAAGGAGGTATCTCTGTCCAGCAACAGAGTTGAGTAGCTCAGGGCAGACTAGGAATATCAAAAGTAGTATACAGAAAGTTTCATCTTGACATTCATCAAACCCTGTAAAAGTACCTACCGTTTCTTCAGGTACTGATTGTGTGGAGACTCTTATGGCATACTTGAATTCACCAAGAACAGTCTAACAGCCAGCCTAACCATGAAACTTCTGTACATTTTTTTAACCAATTTCAAATTTATGCCGATTTATACATGTTGAGACCTCATCTCTCTGATTCTGATGATTAGACACTAACAAATGCACTGTAGTACTAAATATTGCTAGCACAATACTGAGAACATCACTGAAATACCAGACTTGATTGGACTTAAAGTGATCATGAACTACCTGAGGTCTTCCCTGAGTCAAAACAGACCCTCAGGGTGAGCTGCACTTAGTGTGAGTTAATGCAGAAGTTGACTATGACTAAATCTTTATGTTTTGAAATAAAGAAGGCATTCACAAAGCAGCCAGGTCTTTCCTGGTGTGAACTTGTCCTGAGAAACCCCTGGGACAACAGATGCCCAGAGTTAACAACTACATGAGGGTCAAGGGAAAGAACATCTAAAAGTGAAGCAGATGAGAGCTGTGCTGCCTATTCCTTCCAACCTCTAGAACTGTGAACACTAGGATGGAGACTTACGGTCCTCTCAGCTAATCTCCTGTACCAGGCTGCAAAGTTTCCCCCCCGAAGTTCCTGAGTTTGAGCTGTAGCTGGTCTTCTAAAATTGATGCTTTTACATGTATACTGTCTTTCTTTTACTTTTTTGGTGTGTTTTTTTTCAACCTCATGCTGTTCTCTGTTCTCATTCTGCTTGCTTCTGTTTACTCCCTGTCTCTCTTCCTCACATGACTTCCCTTTTACCCATTTTCTTGATAATCTCTAATTTTCTTTACAACACATTCTCCCTATCATCTCCAGCAGGCAGTCTTTTTGCTGCAGGCTTTGGTGGAAAACAAGCAAAAGCCTTCCTCTGGCCTTTGCTCCCCGGTCCTTGCCATAGCGGCAGTGCCGCTACCTTAAACGTCGGCTTGCGGCAGCTCCCGGGGTCCGCACTCGCCTCCGGGCGAGTCTGGGTCCTGTTCTCTGCGGGGTCCCTCTGCACCCCTCGGAGAGAGGCCGCTGCTCCAGACTGCCTCTGAACCCGCTCCTCTCCATTAACACTCCGAGGAAGCGCTCGCTCGCTGCCCTGATGGAGTCTACAGGGTGACCACCGGCAGCTGATTCAGCAACGCCAACTGCCCGGTAAGGACCTTCCCTTCACAGGGCACGGTGGAAATCAGAACAACCCCCCCCCAGCATTTTTTGGAACCAAGGAAAGCTGAACAACAACCTTGGATTTTTATCCAGGGTTTTCTGATCAGTAGGTTCAAAGACACAGAAATGCCGTCCATGTGGAAATGTCTGGAACCTCCAGCTATCCCAGGTATAGCTGGCTTTTTTAAAATAATAATTTTAAAAACTGATTAACCATAGTTTTCTATCACGACTCATTTGCCCAATCTAAAAGCGGTATTTTGCTAGAAGCAATACACAGCTCTCGCTTACAGATAATAAATTAAATTATTAGGAAGCAGAGAATAAAGCGTGTGTTTGTTTCTCTGAAACGAGCCGTGTGAATTTCATAGAGCTATTTTAAATGTTTTTATATTGCCATACATATGATAACATTTTAAATGAGGCCATCGTAGCTCGTAATGTTTTCAATGTTTATCTGTAATGTGGAATCAAAATAAGTGATTTCATTACATACTTCTCTTTCTCAAGGGTGCATAATTTTCTGAACACTTCCATGTTTTGATCTGGGAGAAAGAGAGGGAGTTTATTCCTCTACATCCTATGTTCAGACCAAGATTTGAGTTGCAAAGTTTGAGTACTTCTCTTTCAACAGAGTTATAGTAATCACAGCCAAAAGACTATGGATTCCAGGTCTGTGCTGGCATTCAAGCCACAGAGTCGGTATACATGAAGCGTCATGGAAAATTTGCTTTCCAATCAGTTAAAAATTGCCTTTTTCATCTTTTGGATACGAAGGCTAAAATACAGCGTGTCTTTACAATTTCACATTTTCAAAGGATTTAGTCTACTCTGAAGATGAGTGGTTTAGCAATATCTGGATACGTTAATTTAGAAATTATATCCTTCTCAGAATTACAATTTTCATGATCTTTCGCTGTCTTTAGAATTACTTACCAAGTAACAGAATTACACATGTGTTCATTCACACTATACCTCAGTAGATTTTCAAGCATTACGTCTATGGTATTCTGGCATCGTGTGTGTGATATTTAATTATTTGGAAACATTCTGTGCAAACAATCAGAACCATGTAGTTGGGTCTGATTCTAATTTATCACACTCAGATAAGCATAGGCTTTCACTCATAATGTCATTCTGTTTTCTCCAAAATGACTGTATTGAAAGGGTTCTCAGCAGACTTGTCTTCTGTTTTTAAACAGAGATGATTTACCCGTGCAAATTTCTCTGTATTGCTCCCTCCACATGTTCCCTCTGCCTTCTGCAGGACTAAAACTTAAGTGAAAATCTTTTTTAATCCCTATGTGAAATGACTGTTTTCTCTAACAGAATTGCTAAGGAGGATGCTGACTAACGAAACATGGATTTCTTTTTACTTTGTTCTAAAAAAAAAAGAAAAAAGTCTTATTACCAAGGAAAAAAAAGGCTTTTAGGGGCGAGAATATAAATAAACAATCTAGGAATTTCAGTTGCATTGTGTGTATAGGACACTCAAAAAACATTTAATATATTATTTGCCAGAGGAGCAGTCTGTAAGTGTGTAAAGATTTACAGGCACAATTCTGATGATAAACACGATTTTATGTAGGTCACAGAAAGCCTAGGGCTTAATTTAGCACAGCTTGTGGTTGGTAAGTGTTGGTAACATCAGACCAGAAGTCTGGGCAGCAAATGTGAGTGTGATGGATGTCCTGTGAACAACAAACACCTTTCCCCACAGCCCACCTAGGTACCAGGTGGTAGCCACCTATTCACAGGCCACAGGACCTAAGAAAATCCCTTTCGCACCAAGTAACTAGTTTCCTGATACCACATGGTTTACCATCCCTGGGCCTACTAGAGTACAAAACCACTGCTAATTAAAGCACTGTGAGGACCAGGTTCAAACTGCGGAACCCTTGATGGTCAACACTACAAAATCCTTAATTTGTCTCCTACCTTTTTTTGCAGGTGCCCCAACTATTAATCTCCCAGAAGAATCTGGGTAGGGTTTGGATGGACACAAAGTGTGGTCCTTTACTTGGCCCAAGGGCCAGGAATCATCCCCAGAAGCACACGCATTTTAATAGCACAGACACAAATTTAAGCTTCTCTGGTCACCTAAGCGCATTAGGTGAGCAGGAGATGTCTATGCTGACAATTAAAATGGACCACGTGCCATGACAAAGTTGACCTTTATAGGGTGAAGCTTTCCTCCCCTATGTCAGAGTCGCCCTTAGGAATAGTTCCTGGAATACACTATCCCTTGGTCCATGCAAGGGAGTATGCTAAGACTGATGGTGGGACAGTGACCTAACCTGTGCCTTGGCTTTGTTCTATTCCTAAACATAGCACCACCAGCTAGGTATCTCTCTCACACCATAGAAGCCCTCACCAATCTTGCCCTAACAAATATCGTGGCATCTCTACCACGATGGATTTTGTACTAAAGGCAAAATCCCACTGGGAGACAGAGGGAGGAGCTGCAACCAAATGCCTTGTCATTCAAACCTTGGTACATAAAATGTACAAGCGTGAGTTATCCTATTACTAACTGCTGTGCTGTAACCTTGCGCCATTGCTACAGAGCGAACTTGGGATTTCTGAATGTAACCTACTAGCCAAGAGTGCTTCAAGTATCGCTGTAGGGGTTGGTACCCGAAGGGAGGTTAACAGTTGCTTTGTCACTGGAGTGGTAGATGTCTGCAGTGGGGGAACCTGAAGGTTCAGGATCCACATTAGACTAATGACCCACATGGGAGGAGCCCAAGGGTGGGCTATGATGGGTCATAGTGGTCTATTTTCCATTTTTTATGTAATGAGTTAATTTTATTCAAAGAAAGAGAAAGCAACCTTGAAAATGAGATTTCTGCTTCATCACTGTAAACCCCACATTATGGTGAAGCATGCAGCCAAATACAGATAGTTAGCCTTTTGGTTATTTCTCATCTCATTTACTTACTAGTGTTCACCATCTGTTAGTTTTTAAACAGAGAGATGAAATCAGTTTAGTAGGCTCTCCTGAAGCTTGTAATACAGTTCACCATTTTGCTGAAAGGTTATATCATGGATGATCCAACCAGCGTAAAAGCTCAATGGAAAATTGAAATCAAAAAGTTTCCGGTCAGGTTAAATGCAAAATAACTAAAAGCATCGAATATTTAAGCAAAATGTTAATGTTTAAAATTCAAGTAGTTCTAGCTGAAATATTCAAGTACTTCTAGCAAATCTCATGACAGGTCATCAGTTAAAGAGTTAACTGCACGAAATTACTGCACAGTAATTTAAATACCCTTCTCCCAAGCTAAATTTCTCTCATGTTTTAGTGCAAAAGATATTTCCGTGGCCTCACTCAGAAATACCCAGTTTCACTGAATGTGTATCTTTGGTGTTCACAGTTTCATCTCAGAGACAAATATTTCCTAATGTGCAAATGTTATCCTATAAAGTTGAGAAAAAATAAATCAGTCTTCCTTTAAGGAATAAAACATATATAATGCTGCAATGTAAATAAAGCTGAGTTACTGTTGCTGTGGGAACCATAACTTTGAATATCCTCACTATTGTACATTTAAATTCTCTACCATAATGTTGCATTAACTTTTTTTCTTTTTTGCATTACATTTATATCTAATGTGATTCCATTTCCCACTCTTTACAGATGCAGATTAGCTACTGTAATGTTCCTGATGCAAAAACTGTTTTTGGTAAATCATATCAAAATGTTTCATGGAACTCACTGAGAAGTGTTGATATATGGAAATTGGTCTTTTTAAAAATTGTTCCTAAAACCCAAATTGCATATTTTGAACGGCACCCCCCCCTTTTCTATCATCACTTCCCATATTTCTGGAGAATTAAAGGGAATGGCACATCCGTGACATTTCAA
The DNA here is from genome assembly GCF_900496995.4 of Aquila chrysaetos chrysaetos. NCBI lineage: Eukaryota > Metazoa > Chordata > Aves > Accipitriformes > Accipitridae > Aquila > Aquila chrysaetos. The sequence goes on along the minus strand of NC_044026.1, from coordinate 1,698,697 downwards.
AAGGAAAGTTCCATTATTTCTGGTCTAATGCTTATTATAAATACACTGTACAGCATGTTACAGTAATCTAAACAAACAAATGTTAGTAATAAAAGTTAACATCTTGCCAAATTTATCAGGCTTACATTGATAATGAATCTTTCCCAGTGAACTGTAAAGATTCTGATATATGAAAAACCTGCATAGTTTTGGAGCTTATTCAGAAGAAAGTAATTTCAGATTATAATTCATGACCGATGACCTATGAACCAACGATTGACTGTAAACTTATTATAGTATTGAATGTATGCATTTAAAACATGTCGTGTGGTACAACTTTCACTGGAAACAGTCTCTCCTTTGTTAGATAAACCCTTTGGAAATTTTCTCTTCTTTCTCTAGTCATTTCCTGCCTTTTGGGTAGGCTTCTTCCAGTTCCGAACAAGATAATGACAAATTATTTCCAGCTAAGAGTCAAATTTTTTAGGTACTACATGGAGTATTTTTATAATGAATATAATTGTAATTATTGAGATTAATGTACTTAGGGACAAATAGAGTAGGTTCCAGAGACAGTATTATAAGAGTGCCCATTAAAATCAGGGTAGAGCATAGATCAATAGTACTTAAGAGACTGGTTGCTTTCAAACAATTCATATGAGAGAGGTTAAATTATATCAATAAATTATATTATTTCAATGAATAGTACTGGTAACAAAAGTTGAGAGCACAGAGCTGAATCAGCTACTGCTCAGTTGATACCAAAATATTTTCCCCTTAGAAAAAATCTTACAAAGTTATGCTGCAGTGGAAATGAGGCACAGCAGCAAAAAGCAGAGTGGTTTGTTGCTCCCTGTACCCTACCAGGAACAGCTCCGCACTTCCCTTTTTGTGGCATTGCATTTGCCACTGACTTCCCATGGAATCATTGGTGGGTTTGGGGTCTGGTCTCCTGGTCCAAAACCCATTCATGGCAGGTCTTCTCGTTGATTTAAATAGTCTAATGACACGCAAAATAATAGTACTGAAAAAAAAACCCCCATCCTTGTGGAATAGAAGACTTTACTTGAAACTGTATATAAGGAGACGTGGATGTGCAAATATATGTACATGTATGTATGTGTATGTACATGTATGTGTACATATATTTATACATGCACAAGTCTGTATTTCTACACTGGGTACCCATGTTCAGACAAAACTACACACATGTAATTGAAGGCATTATTAAAGAGAGTACATGTAGGGAAGAAATTAGTGTATTACAAACTTCTGTAATTTGAAATTGATCACAAGTCATTCTTAGAAGATCCATTTATTACAGTGTCTTGCTAGCTTTGACTTATACTTATAATCTATCAAGCACTTAATCAAAATGTTACACAGCTTTGACAGAGAACTTTCCTATACTCTACAGGATATGACTGTAAAATGTCTTCCTTTCTTTGACTGCATGATTGAAAAATCAAGCTTTGAAATTTTATTTTAATAACATTGTTAGAGGTCTGTGTATTTCATTTCATTGTCAAAGTCTAATAGAATAATAAACCTTGATATTTCATCAGCCTTAAGTGTTTTCTTTTTTTCTCTCTCTCTTTTTTCCCCCACATAATGGTTTTAGGATTTTAGTTACTTAGTAGATTTAAATTGTATTCTTGGCATCTTTATTATTGATTCAGGTATCCTTAACCTCCTTGAACATGTAGAGACGTCCTTTCATACTTATATAAGGTGGAGTTTGCACAAAAGCTCCATCTACTTTATACGGATTGTCCAAAAACAAAACCAAAACTTAATCACTTTCTGGAATTTCTTTAACCTCTTCTGCTTTGACTTTTGCTGTGTTTTGGCAGATACTAATAAAAGAATGAGTGTAATAAATGGGGATAAATAATAAATGTTACACTAATATTCCTCTGAAAATGATCTCCAATTAAAAGTAATTCAGAGGTTAAAAAATTAAAACAAACCACCTTTTCATTCTAGTCCTTACTTTTTTAAAATCTCCAACTTAAATGCTCTTGTGAGTTTTGCTTTGTATGTGTAACTGGCAGTACTGATCACTAAAAGGAAAAAAAATCAGAGTTTCTGTTGAGAGCTTAAGATATTTACAAATTGGTTTAATTTCTATCATGGTCCAGTTATCACTGATATATAGATCACTTTTTTGTTTTGGTGTGTTGGGGGGTGTGTATGCCTTTAATTTACTAATAATAGCATTCAGCATCTCAGCATTACATTTTTGCACCTGGTGATTTTCATCTGAAAAGTCAACATATCTAGTCCCTGGGTACTATACCTGAGTTTTGCCCTAGACAACTATCTTTTCTCTTCCTTGTGTTTTGTTTTTTTTTTTTTCTTACTGGTATTATTCTGAAAAAGGGGGAGGAATAAGGAACTATTTTCTGGCATGTGCACCTAGGTATTCCGATACCCATTTGAAACTGAAACCAAGGTGAATGATGGGAAATGCAAGTGACAACAGGTATATTTTAGCGTTTTGGCATACAGCAGATCTTTAAAGAGTGCATTTACATTTCTTCGGGGAAGACTTCCAAATCAGAGCCTGCTTCCTCTGTGAACTGGAGGGGCAGGAGGTTCAAAAGGACTTTAGCACAATCTTAGGCTGTAAATATTGTGTAATTGCATCACCTCTGCTTTAACCTTTTAGTTCTTACCAATTCCGGATTTGTGTGCTTTTTTGTGTCCTTTCGCGCAGCAAGGTGAAATATCTGTCCCGATTTGTACCCCGCAGCCTGACCTCTGATCTAGACTGCTCAGTCGGAATTCAGTTCCGAATGACTAGTGTTCTGTCAGGCAAAATCTACATAATCTGCTGTCAAAGACTGTCAAACAAATGGTTGACTTCATACACCTCATTTCAGTAAAATGATCAAAACATCAGAAAGAAAAAAAATAAAAATCCTTCCTTGGGTTCAAAAATATGGTACAAAGATTGAGAAAATGCCCTGGAAATGAAAGAAGCCTTTGAAAAGGTAAAAATTAAATTATTCCTGGGAGGATGTAAATGGCTACAAAATGCTGAATACATACTCTTAATTTTTACTTCAATTGTGGGAAGAATTTTTCCTGTTTCAGATTTGAATTATGTAAATTTATTTATTTATATACATATAAAAAAGCTCTCAGATCCAGAACATAGTGCAATTAAGTTTGGGAAGAGGTACTAAACAGCAAGCAATTATATGTGATCCAACAATTGCACAGGAATAATTATTTAAGGTCCAAAGGTCTTTGTTTAAAAATGTCATCAAACTGGTTGATTGGATATAAGCCACCATTAAAAATAAGCTTACATATTAGTTTTCCTCGGGGAAAAGGGCGGTTAGTACATCCATTTCTAAATGTAATTACATTTCCAGTGCTACGAGTATTTTATAGCATAACTTGTATCTTAGTAAATCATTTTCTTTTGTTCTTGTAACAAAGTTCCTTGGAATGCTAAACGAAGAAGCTGCAGGCATCCTCCATTTAATCCATGTCCATTAGAAATCACATATTTTGCTTTCTAAGAGCTGTACATCCTTTTCATACCTGAGGTTGGTTTTTTTTACTGGCTTTATAAGTATAACCATCTCACTTTATTCTTCCTCTAGATCTTTTTTTATTTTTTTTATTAAATCTTCAGATTCTTGCTCTGAGAAACAGCAATTCAGTCTGCTAAAGGTAATGTGCTATTTTGCCTCATTATAATAAACACCAATGTTTTTACAACTGCAACAGTTCTCCACCAGTATTAGCATATTTTGGCTGAGGTATTGTTTTACTGTGACCTGTATAATAAGTGTCACATTAGCAACACAACAAATCAAACGTTTGTTAATTTCCCTCGCTTTCCCACACAGCTGCTAGTGTTATCGTGTCACCAGATTTTAATTAATATGATAAGTAACACTTGCAAGACAACAGGCTGATTTTTCCCCCCTGTGTGTATGTGTGTCTCTGTGTGCACACGTGTAGACCAGAAAAGCAGCAAATAAGAGACTTTTGTGGCAATCGCCTAGTTCGCCTTTAAAGCAACTCAGCATTAAAAGATAATTCTCTGCCAGCTTGCCCTGAGAATCCAGTGCATGAGTCTGAACAGGCATTGCAAATGTACTTGATTTGCCCATTCTACCGGTTAATTTTTGTATTTTTAAGCTCTCGCCGCCCGAGATACACGCTCCAGACTATTTGAATCGGCCTCATTTCTCTTGCCCCGATGTAAGCAAGAACAAATACGTGCCCGACTGAGGAAAACCCTAGCGAGCGGGTTTTTTCCAGGTATTGCGTCCTACCAACGGCGTTGCTCTAGTACAAGTCAAAAGTGCCATCTATTTGTAAGAGCCAGAAATGCACCGGAGGCCCCAGCTGGAGCGGAGCCGGGGCGCTGAGCCCCCCCTGCCCTGGGGGCTGCCTTCCCAGCCCCGGGGTCACCCCCCAGCCCCACAAGAGTCAGCGAAGAGCTCGGGGCGACCGTCGCGGGAGGTTCAAACACGATGTCCGCGGGAACGCGTTGACCGCGCTGTGGTGGGTGTCTACGAAGAAGTTGCCCGCTTCCGCAGCGGCACCTAACCGGCGTTTCAGCCTCTGCCCTGGGAAGTCCAGGAAAGAAATGACTTCGAACTAAAGCAGGGAGCTTGCCACGTTTCGTGGAGGGCGAACGTCTGAGCGGCGGCTCATTACAACACGTTTTTACTTCAGTAGCCACATTAGAGATAGGCGTATATACATAAAGCCGTAATTGTATCTTCTTCTTGTGTAACTACAGAAAACTCAAATACATTCTTAGTAAGGATGTGGTACAACTGAAACCGCTGGTAGCAAGTTACCGTTTCCAGTACAACTTCGTTAGGCACGGGGCGGTATCCTGAAGATTTCACCTCCGCCACTGCCAAGGCCTCCCGGTAAGTGGAAGGATTCTTTTCAACTTATATGAAAAGCAGGGCCACCCCTTGCAGAATTTTCACGTCAATTGTGTTCTCTATTTTAAGGGCAATATCGAGCTTCCTACAACCTTCAAGTGGGAAGGTTGAAGAATATAACATATATCAAAATGAAAGGAGAAAACCCAGAGCAGCAGGGATCTGAAAGCAGAAAAGTGAGATGGGAATGGGTCTCGCAGAGAAAATTCCCCTGCTGATATCAAAGGAAATAAAAGTGCACACAAAAAAAGACACAGAGCTGCCTTTTATAGGGCCCTGTTATAAACTACTGCTGATATTAGGCTGCTGAATTTTAATTCCCTCCTCCACTAAAATGCCCTTTTTCTTTTAACCCACTTCTCATTATAGCTTGCAAACTGACAAACTCCCCAGAAAGAGACTGCTGGGAGAAAAAAAATGCCCTGATAAACTCCCAGCATCCCTGCACCAGGCAGACCCCAAGTTAAATCACATGCGTGTGCCAGAGGAAAGGAATGGCACTCGGTATTTTTTATTAGAGAAGAAGCAAATGTTATCGAGTGTTTCAGAAAATATGAAATAGGCAAAGGGAATGTATTAACTGTGATTAAAGTACTTGTAGATACTGTGACCTTAAAGTAGTCCTACGGACAAGGCATTTCAGAGCTGCACAATTCCAAAAAGAACATTGAAATACACATTTATCCAAGCTTGGCAGACTGAGTCTGTTCCCAATGAAGTTAATGTGATATTCCCATTCATAGCAGGAATAAGACTGCAGCAGAGTGCACAAACAGTAGCACATCCCCCAGAGTAATGCATTTTCCTAGCTGTCTGGACAACACCTTGGTTAAAGAGTGTTGTCTGTAAGACAAATGTAACACCAGAGGATAAATGGATATGTAATAATAATAGCCACGTCTTAGGTGTTTCAGTAGGATCGATAAGGGTTTTTATTCTATGCTTAAACAGCTGTGAAAAGGCTGTCCCAACATGGTCCTGGCTACTGGCGTCTAATCCCTCTGCAGAAGAGATCGGTAAATTGATGTTTCTGTGCCTATAAATTAAAACACACAAGAATATGCACATGCAGAAAAAGCATCCGCATGCTTAAAACTTCTGGGGCTAAAAACAAACAGCTTGAATAGTTTCAAGGTTATAATTGGGGGAAAATTTCTAGCATCTTGCAAAAAATAAAAAGGAATAGCGACCAATCTACTGTTTAAGCAGAGAAGAGTTACTCCTGTGACCAAAGGAACTAAAACATAGCTGTTCAAACTTTGCAGCTCCATGAGCCATATCAGTAACCTACTGAAAGCCAAGTGCCAACTTAATTTCCATAGCTATTTACATAAATCTAAATGCAAATCATACATCCATACAGGCATAATACTGTCATTGTTTGCATTTTTATTCCCTTTGACTGACAAACAGCAACTGCTTCTCTTTTGAGTTCTCTAGCAATAAAAAAAAGCCAACAACAACAAAATCAAGCCCAGAGTGGCCTAATGGTTTTCCTTTCCATGGACGTGTGGAGATACAGAAAGTTTGGGGTAGATGCAGTCCCAATTCCAATGAGGGTGCCAGCATGCCCCCCAGCCCCCAGCCATATTACGTGTCCAAAAGCACATGTCTTGGCCATCAGTGTAGATGGGGAGAGCTAAATCTGCGCTTGGAAACCCTCGGACCGGGTTGCGAAGGCAAAGACTTAGCAGAATAGCCTGCAGAGCTAGAGGCTGGAGCCCGCCTCCTTGCCAGAAGCCGTACGCCATCCCCCTGCAATACTTCCAAAGGTATTCTTCACCGACCTCGCAATGCTGACAAACCACTCTTAGACAAGTTAATAATGAGAAAGTCTTTTCTGTCCCCTGTTACAGCTAAATAAATATTGATGGTTCTTCAGAATTCCTGGAGAAAAAGGCTCAGAAAACTTTATTAAAGGACAAATTTGAAAAGGAGTTACAGCCTTCCTAGGCACAAAACTTTTCCAGCACGCCAATTTTAGGGACAATTGTGCGGCCAGTTAGGCATCAAGTAGGTGACAATATCTCAGTTTAAGACAAAAGTTAACAACCATCAGAGATGGGAACTAGCTCAACCAGCTTGCTAAATCCTTGCTTTCCTAAAGCACTACACCAGGGCTGTTGAAAACCTCTTCCAACTCTCCAACAGCAAGTCAGCAGTTTTCCAAGCTTTGGTGTTAAAACAGAGCTAAAACATATGCCCAGGATGTTCTACATATGGACGTAAGTAAGGACACTCCCAGCCCCATGGAAAACTTTCACGCTCACGTTTGTGTCTAAGTTAAAGTGTTTAAACTGGATTTTTATGTACAGATTTGCCATTCATCTGATAAATGTCTACAAAGACAGACATCTATGGTCTGCATGAGCTCAGTGTTGCTGAAATACAAACTCTCATTCAGGCAAAAATGTCAGCTTTAAAATTTTGTTTCCTGAAAATGTTAATTCATACCCTCCCTCTGTTAATTCATACATTTGCGTCAGTTGTCGGCATGAGCTGGTAAAAATCTCTGCAAAATTATCAAGTGGATCTTTCTCCAGATTCTGTCTGAGCTTTGCAGACAAGCCAGCCTTGCAGGAGGCATTTGTAACTGTTCAGCAGGAGAAGTGACCAATTCACGCACTGGATCAGTGAGCTCTTGCCTCACCTATGTAATCTATGCTAAGTAACTAAAATAAACAGAAGATAATATTGTAAGTAATATGGAGGGGGTTCTGTCTCATCGATTAAGGTGTTTCTGTATTTATTGCAAAGTGTTAGGAAATGTGTTTAAATGAAGATTTTTTTTCCTATTGAAAAAAATATGCGCTGTTGAATCTAGTGTGTTTCTCTTTAAGAAGGTGACTAGTCTACTCTGAAGACAACACTCTAAACACTGTATTATGTGACATTCAAGAGGTCTGAGGAATCATGTGAGACAGTAAATGATGCAGTAAAATTGTGTTCTTGCGCTTCTTTTTTTTGTTAAATTCCTACAAAATTGTACTTGTAATGCAACAATCGCTTTGTCATGAATAGGGCCCTTTGTCATTTGTTAGCTGACCCATCTCTGCTGTTGCAAAAATCAAAAGGGAATTGATTTTGATGAACTGACATGCAGCTTTAGGGTAACACAACCACCAGATGAACAAAAAGCCAGCTTCACCACCAGTAGGCAGATCGATACTGTACCTATGTCAGGTATATGGGGTTATAACAAAAGAAGAAGAAAAAAAAAATCCAAAGCTACACTCCTCTTAAAATCTGAGACCTTCATTGTGTCTTGTATTCATCCGGGGTTTTGCTGGTCTTCTCATCAGGTAATTTTTATGTCTTAAAAAAGGAGGACCCTGACCTACAGTGATGCATATCTATGGGTATGCACGTCTGGTCAAGAAACCTTGAAGACATAGTCCTCACATTTAACCTTGGACGTTTCACTCCCCTGTAAACAACGCACCTGAATAAGCAGAGAATACCATTTCTCTATTTAAACAGGCCTGTCCTCATTAACAGGCGTAGTATTATTCATTACACAAACCATTCAAGTCAGTACTGGAGAACAAGTGGGAAAAAAATAAAAGACCTTTACATCATATGTGATACCTCTTGCTTCTGCTAATTTTAGTGACTGCATTTAGACTGGACATCTCATTAACTCTAACATCCCTGCATCTCTTATTTCAAAACAGAGAGAAAACTACTATTATTCTGCCAACGTAAAGTTCAGGAAAGGATCGGCTATGTGGCTTGCTCGTAACCTGTCTGCCAGGTTTGCCTCTCATTTGAAATGGAAGTGGCAACCTTAACTGTTAAGGCTGGGTGGACTGGTTGATTGTATTGTAAACACAAGTTATGATGTACTTACGTGTATCATGTTGTAGGGCATAATTTTTGGTTGTACCACAATGATATCCATATTCTGTATCAGCTGCATGTAGTTTTAAACATTTTTAGCAAAATGTCCCCAAAATACTAAAAAATATATGTGGGTGCCAGGGTAAAGAAAAAAAAAAAAATGCTCTCAGAGTGGTTTGTAAAGTATAAACAGATAATTAGATGTGCTGGAAATAAACCATATATTCATTATGGGAGCATTAAGGGAAAAAGCAGCCAAAATAAGAGCTCTCCGGATCATGGGGGAGGCAAAGGGGAGGCAGTCCTACAGTCTTTACTAACATGAAAGTCTTCACTTACATTAAAGGAAGGAACCAATTGAACAAAGGCTTTTGGATTGGGTTGGGAAGACCCACCATAGTCCATTCACTTGCCTGCTGCACTGTCTTCCAGGAAAAAGAAGACAAACTCACCTCAGTTCCCACCACTTTGTGTCCTTTGTATATCTTAAATCATTTGTCTACTCTATGTGAAAATAAAAACTTTATCTTAATAAAATTATGTAGCAAACAAGTTCTTCCCACATTTCATTAATGGGATATCCCTAATTTTTATTTCACAAAACCAAAAATAGACATGTTCCTAATGATCCAATTTACTTTTTTTACTTTTCTATAAATCAGTTACCTATTTGTTCTTAGATGTGTTCATTTACCTCTCATGAACGTTAAGGATATACATGTATTAGTATGCTGACATGTGAAAAACCTTGATATATTGGTGTGTAAAAACTTGGTAGCATGCATAAGAATGAGCAGCAGTTAATTTTACTCATAATTTGTAAGAAAGGCTCTCAAACATATCACAAAAGCTCTAACACTTAAACATTATTTCTGGTTTATTATTTAACAGGGGGGAGCACAGGCTTGTTAAAGGTCTCTCCAGTTATATAAATCTGTCCTTACTCCTTGGGAACGTGCCACATATTTTCCTATGTAAACTAACATCATCTAATGTAAATCATATAATCTAATTGTGTATTTATCTGAAAGATCAGAATTACTCTGAAGCATTTATTTTATTCTCTCAGAGCTATGTGATATGCCTTTAAAGAATTACCTTGTTATGGAGTATTTGCCAAAGAGACTGGACCCCAATTCCTTTTCTTTTCATACCCAGCATTGAACTTCTTTTATGCTTCTATTAAAAATACTCTTGGGTAAATTAGACACAAATAGCTGTGATTAAGTAATATTATAATGGTGACAGAAACAGAGAAATCAACAGTTAAAGCTCCCATTAATGTATGCACCTACTTCACAAAGGTACGTTATTTTATGTATCAGTGGAATACGGGTGAACAAAGCAGAATATGTTTTTCTTGAATTTTTTAACCTATGGATGTTTGAGATATTTACACAGCTAAATGAGTCATCTCCCCACGGCAAATCAGTTGAATTCTAAGAGTAATAAAAGCTATACCCAGACCCAATTGTGCTCTGAACAGGTCTGCTTGCAAAAAAATTAAATGTCTTTGACACTTTTCATGAGCCCTAAATGGTACACAGTACTTTAGGTGTAGTGGAACCTCAAGTAAAGACACATTTAACTTTATAATACAGGTGTTTTACAGGGACAATCCATATCACATCTGTCTGATCTTGCCATTTGTTGAGCAGCCAGGATTATAGATAAATCAATGCGCTAGAATATTAAATGCAGCTGCAGTAAACTGTCTCAGCAGATGTCAAGCTGGATGATGAATGGTGCCTAAGAAATGGCAGTCTTCAGTACCACCTTGGAGTACTGCTGGATAGAGATGCTTCAACTATACTTTCTGTCAAAAATTTCTCAAGTAAGGGAGCGGTGCTCCGGTGAACTCCCATACGACTCTGGAAGATAGGGGCTGATGTGGCGATAACACTGGTTTAAATGAGTGGTACATAATAGTCATGTAGAGGGCATAAGAGGCAGTTTCATATCTTCACAAATGCTAAAAACAAAGCAAACCAAACCAAAAAAACCCACCCTGGACCTTAGATCAGGTGAAATAAATGAGTGATACCTCGTATCTCAGGGGATTAGATACTAAAAATGGGCATTAGAGTTGTTGAAAGGATAAGTTAATTAAATATACTAATTTTTTGTTCACTGATAAACATCTATGAACTTAGAACCTTCCATTAAAACCTTTACTTGATATCATGACTTTTGAAAGAAAAGTTTTGTTATAGGCTGAGACTATGCCTATAATGTACTTGGATGTCACCTGCCATCCTGTTGTGCATCATCTCTGTTAAAGGAGCTTCCCATTTCTAAACAAAAAGGGGGGCAGAGGAAGGGAGAAATCCCGTTTCTTAAAGTAATAATAACTGTAAAATTGCCATTTGCTGCTTCCATGACTCCTGACTGAACTGTTGAAACCAGGAATTGAACTGCAATCCTTGAGAGCATTCCATGTTTCTCTTTAGCCCTTTAGCACGAAAGTCATCACCCAGTTCTAGTTTTAGATGCATTTTTATATTGCTCTCTATCCTCTGTGAACTCCTCCCTGTCTTAAAAGGGGAGCTATTAACTCAGAGGGGTCTTGGGTTCACTCGTGTGGCCTATTCTGCCCTAAAGACAGGGGCTGGGGAAAACATTTCAATGCTCTTAGATTTTAGTGTTTATCCGGGAGGACTGGTAGGCTGTAAGATTATATATATATTGACACCCACTTATCAAGATTTAAAATAGAAAAGCACGACTCCCACTGACTTTCTGAGTATTGGGTATCAGGCTGTCACCGCTTTGGAGGATAAAGAGGGTAGAAAGGGCTGGTCTGAGAACCTGAAGACAGCTCACCGCATGGATCTGCTGAAACCCTCTATTCATGCTCAGGCTGTCCAACACCTTGCGTTGGGCAGGCTGGCAGCCTTCGCCAGGGAAACGGGAGAAGATAAGCCTGATGCTGCTCTGCAGCTCTGGCATGAGCAGAGACTGGCTCCAAAAGGAACTTCTTCCCACCTTCCATGCCAAAGCAAAGAGCTGCAGAGGAAAAGCAAAAGCTTACTGTAATCAGTAGGCACTAGAGGAAAACTAATTTCAAGATAAAAAGACTGAGTAAAACAACTATTTAACTGGTCTGTCTGCAACCAAGTTATCTACCTGAATGGAGACCCACACTCATCGGTTTGCAACATTTCTCAGTCAGACAGGAGAGGTTGACACTGCTTTTATATAATGTAATGGGAGCTTGAGCGCTGTAGACAAGCATCTCACTTGGTTTCTTTTTAGAGCTGGTTTACAGAGAGCTGAAGATTGGAAGGTGACTTAATAATTGACTGCTTTGAATTCCAATCGCCTGTATTTCCACCTAAAATGCTTATCACTTTGGAATTCATCTGTAGCAAGTACTACTGCCTTAAGCCTATTACATTTTATTATCCATTTGCAAAATATCACTAAATCCTAATATAGAGTGGCAACTTTCATTCTCTTTAAGGGAAGTACAAATTAAACCAAGTAACTGAGAACGGAAATTAAATCCCACTTTCCTCAATCAAATACTTTTCCATTTCCCAGTCAGCTGAATTTTGTCTTTACTCTATTTTGGTAAGAAGCTGGACTCCAAAGTCATCCTTCCTTAACTTTGGGCTCTTACCTGAGGCAGCCAAATTAGAGCCTAGTTGTCCTTCCCTCTTTACTCTATGGAGAGAAGTGAGAAAGCTTCTCACAGACATGCCACATATTCATTCATTATTCATATTCTTTCATTATTGAGTTTACAACATTATGGGGATTGTCTGAGATCAGATAAGAATACTCTTCCATTGCATTTTGATTTTTAAGGGTTGAATTTTCTGAGTAAAACAAAATGCATAGGTTGGGGTTGAAGTATAAAAGTTTCATGGGTCTTAGCAGCATCATCTGCAAGTCATTTTCAGTGTGCAACACACATTTTATGCTGTAATATTTAACCTGTTCTGCTCCAAAGAGTGAAGAGAGCTGCTTTCTTAAACAGCTCTGTGTGCACAGAAAAGGGAACCAGCAAACCAGCTGAAAACTCCAGGATGCTACAGGAAAAAGTTCTTATGATTGCCATTTCAGTAACAAGTGCCTTCCTTTGCTTTCCTTGCAGTTGTATAGAAATCCTCCATTTTGGAAGCCAGAACTCTGCTTATCAATTTGAGAAGACAGAGCACCATCTATTCCTTTCTGAGAGCGTAGCCAGCTAGAGCTCAAAAAGAAAGGAGGAATGCTGTGAATATGGAAGTAACAAAAGTCCTTGTGGACTTAGTCCTCTGATGGTATGAGCCAAGCTCAAGCAGGTCAGCTTTCAAGGCTAGGTCTAAAAATTTGTCGTACATTGCCTTTCAGCCTTTACCTACTAAATGGGTTGTAGCTGATGGAGTTAGAGGCTATAGTTTTTACGGAAACTGGTTTAATTTCTGTTTTATCTGAGGCTTTATTTCACCATAAGAGAACAAAAAGCTCCCTACAAAGCCAACGAAAAAAAATTTTGTAAATATAGGTAGTAAGGAATGTTTCAGCTCCACTTTTTGATTTTTTTTTTTTTTTTTTTGTGAGAGAAGCTGATTTAAAACAACTGTAAGGACACAAACCAGCTGAATCAAAAACTAGCCTTTTCTTCTGCAAGAATAATGCCAATGTAGTGGCAATTTGCATCGGGATAATCTTTCAGGTCCAAGGTGTTCGTTCTGGAAGACGACATAAACCATGGCATAGTAGTTAGGTCACTACCTTGAATGTGCTCATGTTCCTTTTCAAGTCCTACTCCTAGAAGCAGGCAGGAGGAGGGTGTCATCTCTAGCACAGGACATGACAAGACACCCAGCAGCGCCCCGCAGTGATTTATACATAAGGGGATCAAGAAGTATGGCATATAAGGGAATAAGAAGTATAGCAGAACAGGAACTTGAAACCAATTCCCCAATATCTTCAGTGATATTCCTTTTCTGGGTTTGATGGGGAATCACCTGTTGCCCCCTTTTCACCAGAAAAAGCGGGGGGGGGGAATTTGTCCTGACATAGAACAGGGACATTTTTCAAATTTGAGAGACTTTTGTTAGTATTTGTAAATCCTTACTCAGTGACATATGGAGAAAAAGACAATATCCTTACAGAGAGGAAGTCCTGCAGGTACATACTAGAGATTAATATTTCGAAGTAATTATGCTTTGGCTACCAGTAAATTTTGCTTTGTTTCAACAGAGTTATTTGATTGTGCTCTACTGATCTAGCAAAGAACTACAGGACTACAGAAACACCCACCAGTTAAGTTTCCTATTTGCTCAGTCAAAAGTGTTTTCTCAGGGAATTAGGGCTGTTGTAATTTCATTCCATTCTGAATAGTCCAGGAGATATATACTAAACAGCAGACCACACTCAAGACTGAAACTGCCTTTGAAATAAATGTAGAGGAAGAGAAGGTATATGCATGCCAGGGTACAGAAATACTGTATTTAACTCAACTCTTCATTTTGCAAGCCATATGGCAGAAATGAAGTTTTTACTCAAAAGAAGACAAAAGAATTTATTAAAGACAGTATAGCCAAGGTAACAGAAGACTTTGGCTTAAATGTCACTGAAGACTACTGCAGAAACTATTGAATAAGATCTAAATTGAGATACTCTGGATACAGTAGTCTAGGATATGACTTGATAGAACGTTTTTGAGAAGTTCTCAAAACCACAACTTCGGTGCCAAAGACTAGATAAAATTAAACACAATTTATGCCCTCACATCACAGCATGTTCATTTTGAACATGAGTCATTAGTCTCTGCAGTGAAGAACAACCAAATACTGGACTACGAGCAAGAGTACAACCCATAGGTCAAGGGAGGTGGTCTGTCCCTTCCACTCAGCACTGGTAAGACCACATCTGGAGTGCTGTGTCCAGTTTTGGGCTCTCCAGCAGAAGAACAACACTGACATAACTGGAGCAGTTCCAGCACAGAGCCACCAAGATGGTCAGGGGGCTGGAGCACACGAAGTACAAGGAGAGACTAAAGGAGCAGGTTTGCTCAGCTTTAAGGTGACAAAGATAAGGGGAGGCCTTATTGCTGTCTACAGCTGCCTAGTGGGAGGGTGTAGAGAAGATGGAGCCAGACTCTTTGCAAAGGTGCACAGTGGTAAGTCAAGAGGGAACAGACACAAGTTGCAATATGGGACTTTCTGATTTCCTGTGAATTAGGAAATCTTTTTTTTATTATGAGGGTGATCAAACACTGGAACAGGAACCCAGAAAGGTTGTGGAGATTGTTGCAGATACCCCAAACTTGACTTGCCTGTACCAGTCCCTGATAAACCTAAAGTAACTGAACTGCTTTGAGCAGGTCTCTTCCAATCTGAATTACTCTATGATTCAGCAATCAAAAGTACAACAGTAACGGGAATGAGTGCAAGGTCGTGCTTCTGTCTTCGCCCAACATATGTGTCTGCCAAACAGGTGTCCTGATACAAGAGACACCAAAGCCAGAAACTTACTCCAAAGAAAACACGATGTTACTACTGGTAGACTACACACAAACTGTCAAGTCCTTTTCATAAAAGAATACACTAGTAGAGCCATTGGTCTACAAAGGCATGTATCATTTAACTGCCTTTTGGTTTTTTTTTTTTTAATTTATTTTCTTTATTCTGAGAGCAAATATGTAAAAACAGCCAAAGGATCCTCTTAGGTAACTGAGCCTAGCAATACGAAAACCTATGCCCAGACAGACTTCTGGCAATTCTGTCTGTTTTCAGCAGAGGAGAAAGGCCATGAAACCTAAGATGGCTAGGCTATAGATGTTAGTGAAAGTAACAAGGTAAAAGATAAATTAAAAAAGGGAAAGGAAAATGGAGAGAGAAGCATAAGCAAGAAGATGAGGAGACTATCATTAAAAAAGCCACTCCTACTGGCATGGAAAGAGGTGGGGAGGGAAGGGGGGGGAGATAAATATTTCTGGGTTTGTAAGTGAACTCGGTGTGTCCAAGAGCAACGTTACTTCCAAGAACAGGAGGGAACGGTCAAAGCTGCACACCGTCGCAGCGTCGGGGTGCTTCTGCGGTGAAGTGGGAGGCAGCTGTCCTCAGGAACAAAGCAGCACGAGCTGCACTCTGCTGCACCCCGGCATACCTTTCTTGCTATCTGTGTCCCATGGTTTCCTTTCAAATCACCAGCATAGTCCTGAGAGGTACAAAGGGTCATGACTCCTTCAGAATGTAATTGCAAATATTTTAAGACACTCTCCAAATATTGCAGAAATATTTTGCCCTTATGTCACTGTGCTATACATATTTTTCTACGTAGCAAGTGCACATTGGATTTTTTTTTTTTTTGGTCCCTTTTTTACTATAGTCACCCAGATACTGAATTTTTCTCTCTGCTGAGTGGAACAATGAGAATTTTTTTTACCATTATTTCAAATGTTTTTCACAAGCTTGATTCAAAAAAGGATAATTCCCCACTATATTTTCGGTCTGATTATCAGATGATGACGGACAATAGTTTGATAAGAGTCACTCAAGAAGATGCAAGCTCTTGTGTATAACAGCCACTGCAATTATCAGACACTACTAAACTATTATTGATCCTGTTCACATTGGGTGATAACTGAGCATTTTCCACTTATTTAAAGTGCTGTTAGCCAGAAACTCCCATCAATGAAAAACAGTAGATGAATTTCTTCAAATGCGGTTCAATAAATAATAGCACATATAGAAGGTCCACAGTTCCTTAATCTCAGTGAAACAACTAACGGTGAGGTACAAATATACCATCCAGTTGCCGCTAAATGGTTGATTACAATAAAACAGGAACCTCCACAAGGTCATTTAATATGTAACCCAAGTATCACTGACAGAACGATTGTAACCCTCCAGAAAATAAAAAAAAAAAAAAAAAAAAAAAGGCTGTTGCCTCATATAGCTTCAATAATATCAAGAAGAAAAAAACCTGTCCAGATCAAAAAAAGTGGACTTCTTCCTATAACACCATGGGGCAGATCTCATTGTCTTAATCGCTAAAGCAAGGTTTCTTATATATAATTGTATTATTTCAAAGATATGTAAATCTGTGCTTAATATTAGACTGGTACATTTTGATAGAACTATAATCACAGCAAAAGTGGTCCTTATCAGTGGAATTCATATTACTTTCATTTTGTTCTCTTTAATACTGGGGACATACAGGATGTGATCTGATATTCAGTGTATTATATTTCTCAAGCAGGGCCAGTGGCAACATAGCAGTGGACTACATGTAAAACTGGCTATTAAGGATATTAACTAGTAATTGCTTAGAGTAATCTCTCTAAATAATCAGTAATTAAAAAAATAAATAAAACGGCTGACCATTGTGATTTAAGGTCAGATTAAAATTGACCAAAAAAGTCAATTGGAATAGTTTTAATTATTTATGGTGCCGTATTTTCCTTCAACAGAAATGTTTTATATTTTAGTGTGGACAAAACAGATAATTTGTAGCAACAATGGCAGTTCTTTTATCAGTTGAACAAGTAATGAACAGGATTTCAGGTCAAAAATATCCTTTCTTGATTCAAATAAACTGTTAACCAGTCAGGTTTCTTTTGATCCTCTACCATCACACCAGCAAGCCCATCAGCAATATGTGGGCGAGAGACCCAGCCACCTTCTCAGCTACTTTTAGAGACGAACCTTTGCAGCTTATGCCCAAGGGGAGAGAAATAGTATACAGATTATGTGTTTGCCAGACTACAGCAGATGATGATAGTCAGCATGAGACTCGGCTTTGCCTTGCTCGAGTCCAGCAACATGGGAATTAGTCTTGAAAGGGTGACTACAGGTCTTCAAAGAGTGCAGCTCCTGCTCCTCTTGATCCATGGAGAGGCAGAGCAGAGCTCCCAGCACTTTTGGCATTGGTGGGTGCTGCCTTGCTAATAGTCAAAAAGGATGGTTGGACCCCCTGACCCCAGCAGATACTCTTTTGACCTACTTCAGATGCTGTTCAGGGAAAACGTTCAGCACTGGGTTAAACCTCTGCAACACCCATTTCTAACCAGAACAGCAAGACAGAGAGCAGGAAACATCTGCTAATTACCAAGAATTAAAAAAAAAACCCAAACAACAAAAAAACCCAAAACACAACCAAAAAACAAAAAGACAAAAAACCCCTCCAAAACCAGCAGAACCCGAATTAAACAAAACTTAGTAAAGTTCTTCTGAAAGTGGTGTTAAAGTGTTGCAGCTGTTGTGAGGTGGATTAGAAGAGTAAATAACTCCTTTATCTCTATTTGATGCAATATAATGTTTAATTTATAAAAAAATAAACACACCTAAGACTCATACATCTGTAGTACACAGCTACAGAAAGTACCCAGTTACCGTATAACACCACCTTATGAAAAAACCCCAGACAACTCACTGATAGCACACCCCTCAACAGCACATACCACCAGTCTGGAAACTATGGAGAAGGTCATTAAGAAATTACAAACTGTTCTGAAAGGAGATCCTACCTTCAAAGATATATTCCCAACACACTAGCTTTCAAGTAACCTCCTCATTTTATTACACTACAAACAGATGAAAGTTTCTACAGTCCAAAAAGTACTGTATGGATCTAGACTATGTCAGGTCTGACTAAGCAGCAGGAAGCTTGCCGACACTCCTGCGCAACGTTAGAATAGATAAACAAAACAATCAAGATCCTTGGATCCCAATACTTCTCCGCACATAGAGTACTTGATGCAGAGCTCTCACAGAAACTGAGTAGGCAAAACTTAACAAATGCTACAAACTAGAGTGAGCTCACACATCCATACAAATCAGTTAAAGACCCAGGTATTCACCAATCACTCCATCTCTGATCTCTAATCCTGCTCTTCAGTGGAGAACTGCAAAAACCTCTTCAAAAGGCAACTATGAAATAATGTTCGTGGTGTCCCTGGATACCAGAAATTATTAATTCCAGTAAGATACAGGTTTTTTTAGAGTTAAGGTGTGCGTCTCCTACTCCAGACCTAAAGATGGGTTTGTATGCCCAAAAGCTTGCCTAGATTTTGCAGTTATACTGGTTGTTCCAACAGAGAGATATTGTCTCTCTCTACAAGACTTCTCTTATCTGCTTCCTTAGACAGCTATAACAACAGTAACAGAAGAAAATAAATGTTATCTACTTGATTTCAACCCTTTTTATTCTTGGCTTTGTGCAAACACATTATAAAAGATCATCCATGCAGCTTAAATTTTAAAGATAAAAAGAAAATCACAGCTTTGCTTGGGGACAGAACTAGGAATAGCAACTGTTTCATGGATTCATTTGTTAAATTGCACTACCTAAGCCCATGGAAATAGTCCTGCAGAAGTCCTTCACAGTGCAGAAATGGCACGTGCTCCCTGCTGTCTCTCTCCAAATCCTACTATCCCTATGCTTCAAAAAGCCACTAGCTCTGCATTAGTGGGACCCTAACATTCCCCATTTTACTGTAGTTGCTTGTTTATTTTGTTGAAGTACTGCATCTAACAGAAAAGCTAGGGCACCTCACATTCCACGAATACTTGTGGAATGAGTAAAGATCTGGAAAAAAACAACTGACATGCTTCTGAATGATTCTGATGGGAGAATTTCTCTGTTAATTCATGAAGACTCGAGCTCCCAAGTAAACTGTTCTCCTAAAACCAGCGCAAAATTGCTTTTACACTGAGACAACCTGGATCTGAAAAAAGGCTGCCTTCCCATCTTCCATTAAAAGGCTTCAAGCAGAAGAGCCCTGTGCAAGTGTGTCACTGTCAGAGCTTGAGTTCTTCAGCAACAGGAGGAGGACATCACTCCAAACTCAGAGATGTGTTAGTATTACGTTCTAGAATTGTGTGACTACTGGCTTGAAAAGTAATGCAATAAGTACACAGTTTGTTACAAAAGAAGACTATTTATACCGATGTCATTTTAAGAAGCGTAACAACTTCAGCATCAGTGAAAGTTCATTACAGCACTATAGTTGCACATGGTAAAGAATCAGAGAACAGAATTATGAGACTAAAAAGATTGAAGGGGCTTCTAGTTAAATCTAAGCATATCAAATTAATTGGGACTGTGACTCTTTCATTTGGGCAGTGTGTATTTCTGCCACGTTAAAGTTGATGAGGGAAGCAGAACACCTCTGCCACATATCAAACGCACTATTCGCTAACAGCCGGACACTAAGTCATTCTTATATAAAACTGAAAAACACTTTTCAAATGTAAACAAATGTTGCTATTCCCATTTTACATGTAAGAAGGCTAAAAAGCTGATTTCCAACGTGATTTTGTCAAGATTAAACTGCTCAGACCAGTTAGGGAAGGAGTTTCAAGGACTTGTGCCTGAGGTCCATTATTTTGAGAGCTCAGTGGTATCACACTAACATCAGACCAAACCATACAGCAGTAAATCAGACTCTAGGACTCCAAATCCGTAAAATTCTTCAACACAGCGTACAACAAGCATCCAATTAGCATAAACCAGATTTTTTTTATTTTCATAATAGTGTAAACTCTAGGTTCTCTCTCCACCACACACACCTTTTGGTTTTCAAGCCTTCAAAATCCACTTGGGCTTGTTTTTCAGACTTCTTGACCAACCATGATTATTTTTCATTTTTCTCATAATAAATACTATTTCTTATTCTGCATTCATCTTTCTGTCATATTTTAATACAGGCTGAGATTTTCCAATATTTACTTTATTTTCTGAAGCTAGAGCTTTAGGTATGACGTCAGATGACATGGGACCGCTGTAATGCTCCTGAGGGCAGCAGTGCCTGAGCTGGTGCCCCCCCAGCCCTCACTGCAGGAGAACTTGCCTCACTTCAGGCTGCTAGGGAGGTCCACCACTGCACAAGTAAACTAAAGGTCTGGCCCAGATGCCAGGTGGAAAGTAGGTAGATTATCTGCAGGTCTATTTCTTCAGTGCCTTCTGGGACAAGCACTCAAAAGTATTTAATAACGCAAGCTGAAATTATACTTAGGAACAATCATGAACTCTGTTTTAATGATTAAGAGGAAAGACTTAGTTGCCCCCCCTTTTTTTTGCTTTTTTCCCCTTCCTTCCCTGATCCTCATTCTTCTTTGTAATAAAATTGAAAAAGAATAAGAAAAAGGGAATTTAAAAAAAAAATAAAAGGAACTCCCAAGTTAATCATAAGAATAAGAAGCATTTTGATTGACCACTGCAGTGTCTTAATCTGGTCCAGTTAGATCTCCCTGCACAACCACTTAAGCAAAAATAGAACAGTAGACAAAAAGAAATGCTTCAAACACTGACCCCCAGTTCACCGACTCCAGTTTATCTTCCAAATCCTTTTGGAGGCCCACTTTGTTGGATAGTCTCTGAGATGTACACTGAAAAAAACTTCTTGAGGGGAATCTCAGAATGGCAGCAACTCTAAGATCCTGGAGGACTTTATTTGTTGAAGTTCACTGCAGATGCAGCACACACATCGCACAGCAGAGCTGCAAGAGTAAAGAAGTGACAGAACCCTACCAAAAGCACTCCGTAAAAGTAATGAGCACAACAGAACCAAGTTAGGCTTATAAACCGAACTGCAATAGCCTTAGCATTAATTACAAACACTGTTTCTGATCATCTAGCAGCAGGGTGCAGAAATGCGAGAAGAACTAGTGAACAAAGAGAGTCTTGACATTTGCTTCCTCTTAATACAGGCGCAGAAGGCATCAGCGAGAAGCTACAGTTCGGTATCACACAATTATGTGCCTCATTCATTAGTACCACATCATTGACTACACCATGAAAGAAATGACAAATTAGCAATTTCACAGGACTAGCATAATACTATCATTTGTATCACAAAGTCAGCAAAATCTAACCTCCAATAATTCAGCTCACCATTCTAACCCAAGGCTGGCCATCAATACGGTTTTATGTGCCTTGTACTAATCACTAAAGTCAGATAATATGCAAGGTTAATGGTTGCAGACAGTCTGGGGAAATATCCAAGATCTGATAAGGAAACCCCACATTATTGCTGTTCTATGTGTGTATATCCCGATCAAGAATAGGCAAAGGAAGGAAATCAATGCTTAAGGCAGTTATAATACATCTCTTGGTGTAACATATAAATTGGCCCTTCATTGCCCATTCACATTTCAGTTAATAAATAGTTCAGACATAGGACACATGGATAGTGAAGAAGTGTAACCATTGTATGTTTGTCTCCCTTACTTTAGATTTATGCTGTCTTAGTACAACAGACTCTATCCAGTGTTTTTCAATTACTTCACTAGCCTTTTAAAGAAAATAAGAAGTCATGCTTAATCCTGATCGGTAGTTTGTTATATAGTCCACCACCTGAAAGGAACTTGATGCATTTTTCCTCATTTAAACAAACAGATAATCTAACAGGATATTCTCATTCTAATTGTATCCCACCATTGCTTAAAGTCACAAATACATATTTCATCTCCATTGCTGATAACGAAAATTCGTTTTTGCCATACTAGCTGTAGCAGACTAGATGTTGATTTTCTTTTATAGTTAGCACTGAGCTATCCAAGGATACTCTATAGTAATTTGCAGAATAAGAAGTCTGACCTCAAGATGCTTATGCACATTTTTTAATGTAGCGTTGCTGATAATATATAAATTCACATCATTTAAATCTGTACCTGTCCAGTGTTCCTAAAATGTCAAACCCTACACTGTGAAACTTTTTTTAAGTAAGCCCTTTTTCCCCTCTAATGTAATTACATCACTTTACCCTCTGCAAACCAAAACCAGGCAGGCAGTGTATTTAATTTGTAACTGTACCACTAAATGCAAATGTAAAATTGGCAGCTTTGATGTTGCAGCATTAAATATAGCTTATCTCACCAGTGACAGTGAGAAACAGACACTCTCTTAGGACTGTGAGTTATGACAGTCTCTCCAATGAGTGAAAAATCATCCCTGTACAGCTGTCACTGATGAGATTTTCCTTTTCTTATGGCATGTGAGTGCTTCAGCATAGTTGGAGCCACCACACTGGTCGCAAAGATGGAGACTGCTTTAATGCAATGAAGTGTGCCCTTTTGTTCTGCACAGGTTTCTTTGCCATATTAAAAAAAGAAAACCCCAAACCCACACCTTTTGCTTGAGGAAAAAAAAATAATTATGCTGGGCACAGTAACTAGCTGGTATTAAACTAATGTACTATTTGAAGAAGGGGTTAGAAAATAACAAGCACACAGAGCCAAGTATTAAGAGATGTCTCCAGTGCTCACATCATGCAGAGCATGACTTCTTTTTGCAGATGTATATAGGCGTACCTTTACTCACTTTAGCATAAGAAATACACAGTGTTGTCCTTTAAGGATAGCACCTTAGTCCCGAGGAGCTTCAGTGACAACTGAGCATACTGTTGTTCTGGGCACCATGTAAACAGAATAAAATATCTTTCCAGAAAGTATGCAGTCTGAAAAAAAGAGTTCACACGCTGTTGCAGAGAAGAGAGCAGAACAGTAAGAAGTACGTCTAAATCCTGGGAAGTGAGGCTCTTTTCGTTCTGTAATGGTGAAACAGAGACACCTCTGTCTTTCAAAATACTCTTGGAAGTCTCGGTCATAGCAATGTTAGACAAAGACGCTTACCAGCCATCATCCCCCGAGCCTTCCCTTTGCCCAGGGCACCTCTGAGTGAAACCCCCCGCTGCCCTCCGCTTCTCCCTTACCTTGACCCAGTGCTTGTCGGGGAGCCTGTCAGCCCCTCTACCATAGCCGCTACCTTCTATCTGAAAGCAAGAAGGGGAGACCTGTCTTCTCTACCAGGCCATTACCCTAAAGGTAAGATTTTTCAAAGAATTATTCTTACGTGCTTTTTGTGATCCTCATGGTTAGGCTGACAACTGCGTGAATGCCCACAAAGCAACCCCGACGATCTTCTTCGAATTATTCCTCAAAATACTCATCCAAAAATAAACAGACTACCAGTGGCCTATGCTTACAGATGTACATTATGACCAAAATACTGCCCTTGCTTTTATGCACTCTCCATGCACGTGTTACCTCTTGTGTTTTACCTAGGAGGAAAATGTTGGGGAATTGAAACTTTATTTGTTCTAGGTTTTTCTAGGAACTTGTATAATGGCTCATTTCAAAACTGATAAGCTAGCCCAGTGGACTGGGGATTTCCATTTTAAAATACTTCAGTAACTGGAGAAAAGCTCCTTAAGTTATACCTTTCTAAAAGTCTTCAAAAGAGAAGTCTGATAAACATTTGTCCCCCCTTTTTCTTGCTAGATCAAGACAGATGAAAAATGTTTACTGAATTCCACTAACAGAGGACTCATACCAGGATCAAAGCTAACCGTTGCCAAATTTTGACAATGTGGTCTTTCTCTGGAGACTACCCATCTCCTGCTATCTCTTGCATCTTCGTGGTTTGGCACAGTCAAAGCCTTCTCTTTCAGGAGTAGAAGTTCTGCGGCAACATGCAGCAGCTCTCTGGTAAAAAAGCTACCCTGAGAATTGCTCAGTTATTAAAGCAAGCAAGCTGAAATTGAATCCTAGAGCTGCCATCTTACTGAAAAAGCAGCCAGATTTCAAGGGGCAGAGAATAATAATGCAGTTATTCTTAAAAGTACAAGAGAGAATTGACCATCAATTTGAATTTTCCTTCTTTCACTCAGCATGAGAATGCTGCAGTCTTAGATCAACACTATCTGAAGAGAAACAAGGATGCAGAGCATTAGCAGTAAGGCCAGGAGACCTCAAACAGGATGAATTTACTCTAGCCCTTCTGCCATCATTATGCAAAAGATCTGCAGCGGGAGTAGGAGACAGCAAGGCACAAGGCAGCCAGGGTAGCGACCGGAGAAAATCTGAGCCAAAGCAGCAAGGCCCAAGTGACAAAATATTTTACCATGGTTTTGAGCTCCCGTTGAATATTTAATTGCATCACAAGATAGAGCTTTCATGTAATTCTCAGCCATATCTTGGTCCCAGGTAACAGTGGAGAGGGTTTTCCTGTTGACCACAACACAACTTTCAACCTCAGCAAGACCCAAAAGTGGGGTGCGATTTACAACAGAGAGTCCCAAAATAGAATGCAGAAAGACTATGTGTGCAGGAATCCGCAGAGGCCAGATGATTTATTTGAATATGAATAGGAGGATTGCCTCTCCAATGTCAATACCTTTCAGTGTTATTTGTGTTTTGGTAGGGACATCTGAAGACTAAAAGAAGCTCTAATTTTTTATATAAAACAGTGATAAGTTTCACAGTTCAGCAGGACTAGAATTTTTCTGCAAGTGAGCAAGCCCTCACTGTGCAAAGTACTGATACCTTTTTTTAGGCTAAATTAATAATAGCTCTCTCCAAAATCCTGAAAACAAATGTTTTGCATTGTTTCTCTCAAAGCAAAAAGAAAAGGATGCAAAGGTTGAAAGAAGAATTGAAAGAAGAGGACAGAAAATTGTCCAGCATGTTCATTACAACAGCTAATTGGAGCTGGTTTATGGTAGCCATTTCAATTCTACTACTTACAGTACTTTTTTTCAACTCATATTAATGCAACAACACTTGATTTTTTTCTCTTGGTCTCAGAGATACTGTATTAGGTCATTATGTAGTTATGTTCTGTCTTTATTTCATTCATACCTATAGCACATAAATCAGACTTTCACAAAGTGTGCATTTTCAACAAGAATCTGATCTGATCGCTAAAACTTCCACTTTATCCCCCCTCCTTTTTAAAAAAAAATTGTGATGGTTGGGTTGGTTTTTAGCACGCTTTTTGTTAATTTGTTTTTCTAAGCAAGTGGTTAGATTGCAAGAACAGTCTTTGAAATACTACTTGAATAAAGCATTTTGGAAGATGTCTGCCTGAATCTGCAGTGAGCCTAAAACACTGGTTCTGAGATGTAGGTTACCCCAACCAATTCAGGGGCTGATAACCCTGTGACTAATCACAGAGCTGTGTCTGTCACTGTTGTTAATTACATCACCACTAATCAAGGCATAAAAAGAGAAGCATTGTCAGAACTGGTGCGCAGTTCTCAATGACACAAAAGGCTAACCAAGGAGAGACAGGTTTAAAATTCAGAGGAACAAGCTTTTGCTAAGGGTTGATACATTCTGGGGGGAGGCAAGGGGTGTGTGGTGTGAACAGGTGGTGCAAAATCAATTTTATTTCCAAGGGCTGGAGACCACAACATTGAGAATTATGGTGAATGACCTTAGAAAACAACATCTCTTAGTAGAACATTACACAAATAAGATATACTGGGAGAGGCAGTACATCTGGGACTGAGAAGGGAAACTTTCTACCATTAGACCTCATGGCAAAACCCTTACTGATGTCAACAGAATCAATGTTTTATGCCATCCTCTTCTGCGATGGTGGTCAAAGTAGTTGCACATGGGATAAGTTAGAAAGAATATGTCTCCATTTAAAAAAGGAGCTTGTACATGGCAACTCAATATGCTTTTTCTCATTTTCCTGTCATATCTATTTTGTGTTAATTAGATTAAAAATGTTACTGATGTCAGTACAATGAAAATGGTATCTAGAAATGATATGCTGCTTAGACATATGGTAACAGCTTTCAAACTAAAGAAGGTGTTGAGCTTCTTTCCTGTCTTCTTTAATTTGATAGTTATATTGTCAGAGCCATTTCTGATGGGAAAGAGAAATGAAATGAAATGAAATGAAATGAAATGAAATGAAATAAAATGAAATAAAATGTGCCAAATCATGTGCTTCTCTCCTCAGAATTTTCTCTTTTCTTCCTTTTTCTTTTCCTTTTTCTCCTTTTTTCCCTTCCTTTTCTCCTTTTTCTTTTTCATTCTCCTCCTCTTCTTTTCTTCCTATGATCTTCTTCAAATATTAAATAACATTTCTTCTATTTGCTTGCCAGCCACCAGCTCTACACAGAAGGCTAACTGAGCAAACAGATTGATCTTGGATTGGTCAGTAGACAGGACTTGGGTCAAACAAGTACTGGTCAGAATCCTACAGCAAAAGTCCTACATTCACAATGTTTACCATATGCTCTAAGGAACTTTCTGTGTTACTATCCTTGTTGATGAGGATAATAAGCCTGAAGTTACTGAGAATAACCTTGGAAGTCTCCAAGTTTCAGCTCTGAATACAAGGATTAGGACAGCTTGTGTTCTGAATGAACATCCTGAAAATGCAGTATAAACAAAAAAATGTGATGTATAAACATGTGAAGCTTTCCAGCTTTCAGACGAGTAATTGTATTAAGGAAAAACCAGTCCATTTATCATACAATGTTAACCATTGAAGCACTGCTGACCACACTCTGAAGGAGTGGAGTAAATGTCCTACTCGGCCGTGGGAGACTGGGGCTAGGTGGGTCTTTGGCAGAAGCTCCTAAAGTTTGCCTCTAATGTTGGTGGCTGGATAATGTTTAACCTAATAACCTTTTTTTGGAAGCCTATTACCAGTAGCTCCCCCACTCCAAATTTTCTGTGGAAGCAGCAGGGACCAAACATAGCTGATTGTGAACTTGAAAAAAATGTTGATTGTAAATGTCAAGACTGAAAATTACAGCTGCTCCTGGAAACTGAGTGCTTTGACACAGAGGAGTAGCTGAGTGAATATACAACCTCAGCTACAGCAGCAGCCAGCTGTACCTTCCCTGTTCAAGGTGGTATCTTGTGCTTCCCCAACCTTCTGCCATAAGGCACAGAGCTCCTTCCTGGAGAGGAATATTTTGTCTGAAGTTACCCAGTACATGGAGTTTGCAGTTCAGCCTGATAACTGACTTGAGTCAGAGCCTACATACTCCTGGAGAATTATTCGTGGTGCCTTATGTGTGGTCTGTCCATCCCAAATTGCACTCCTAAAAAAGGAACTCAATTAGTAGTAAGCTTACCTATCACTTATCAGCTGACCATGTAAATAGCCTGCAAAATAGTAAAAAGGCAGGTGGTAATCCAATGGGATAATAGCTCAGGGAAAAAATATGCTATTAGCCCTGCTGGGCTCCACACGGCAAACAGCCCTTTCCACTCATAAAACCATGAATAGATCCGCTGCACAGCAAGAACACAGCCACGTTCAGCAGCATGTGTCAAGGCAGGGAGGGAGTGAACCTGCTCTTGTGAGACAAAAGGCTACGCTCTGTGAGATAAACAACGCTAAGGCAGCATGATCAAAGAATATTTAAAAATAACCATCACAAAGAAATGCAGAAGGGAAGAAAATGTTTGAACAACCTGAGTGGGATCTCACTGAACAATAAAATAAAATATTCCTCATGCCAAAAGGTTGAACCTACTACCTTGGAGTCACACTTTGTGTTCTTCCTCCTGCTGTTTCAAGGCCATAAGGAAATCAATTTAGAAAATGAGGGACACAAATGTAATCTTTGCCAGTTTACCCCACATTGGTACTGGAAGCCGGGAAGCAGGGTGTGGGTAACCACTGCTGAGATACACCCATCCCTAGCTCTGAGAAAGTGCCAAGGAAGAGGACAGAGGTTCTAAACGACTAAAAGACGTGTCAGTTATTTTGCTACATCAAGCCCCTTTCAACTATGAAACAACAGGCTAAATATTTAGAAACAAAATTGTATTCTTGCAAGCCAGCATGAGATTCCCCGTGCCTAGCCCGAGCTTTCCCGTTCACCTGTAGCAGGTGTACGGAGCCAGCACGGACAGTCTCAGCGTGAATATTTGGGGCTGGAGCCAAAGGAACAGTTGGCTGAACCAAAAACTTTCTCTATGGCCTTCAGCACGTCATTTAACCCACTTTTGTCTCCCTTGCCTGCCTCATCTGTACAATGGAGATAACGTGACTCACTCACTGGCTACTCCACAGCCGCATTAATAGCTGCGTGGCAGTTTGGGATCCTCAGGTAGTCTGGCACGGACATCACAGCAAGGATGATTAGAAAGCGATGAGCTGCCTGCGCTTCTTGGCGCCAAGAGAAATGGTGTAGGCAAACCAAAGCTGCAGGCAGCAGGTCACCAACACAATGATTAAATCAACAGTCAATTTCCAGTAAACCGGAGTATTTACTAGCATTAAAGTCCCAGTGTTATGCAAGAAACTGATTGATGTGTTTCATGGAACGGTAAGGTATAGTACAGGTTGTTTTCCTGACAGATTTCTTTTACTTATCCATGTCTTACATTTACAATTTTCAAGGCTCATGTATGTACTTACTGTAGCAAATATAAAACATTTGAATTGTACTTCATTGGCTGTGGGAATGATCTGCATTTAAATCTACTGATTCCTAGTGTCACTAAAAAATATGCACCTCGTTTATCTGCTTATGCGCAGCTTGAAGCAGCTCAGCAACAAAGCAACAAGAGATTACTTGAAACACCTGAAACAGGATTTTCTGGGGTGCTGAGTGCCCAAACATCCAAATGTCCAATAGTAGCTGCAGAAGTTCAAAGCTGTAGAAAATCTACCTCCTTATTTTCTTGTCCGATGTAAACTGACTTAATGAAGGAAGGAGGAGGGAATACGGAGTTATTAGTTTACAGTTTCAGGGCAGATAGTGCTCTTGGAGGCTGAAAGAAGGCTGGAAAACAGTGGCTGATGGAAGAATAAGCAAGAGCAGACACCAGGAGCAAACCTGGAAATAAAAACACCAGCTGTATGTTTTCTCCTTCAGGCACAGTGGCACATCTCTCTCCATACATGCACACATTAATACGTCACTGAAGAAGCGTGCTGACTGTACCACCAAAGCAGCATCATATACAGATGAAAAAGAGGCAGAGCTTTAGCAATGTAGCAGGAGTTCAGAAAATCAGCAAAGCCTTTTGACATTTCAGAAGAAATCCAGGAACAAATCCATTTGCCAGACCATGTATTCACTACCTGGAATAAGTTCTGTTAGCGGAGGAAGGCATAAGGACACTGCTTCTAGAAGTGCTGCTTCCACTCTTCTTTAAGTTTTCCTCTAGACCTCTTTTGACTCTGTTCAAGATCCCTGGGCAACCGCATTGGTCTTTTCTATCAAATTAAGTATCAATGTAAGCTCATGTCTAATGAAGAGCAGGATTATGCTCACAGGTCAATCAAAGGAAGAGCAAAGCATAGGGAAAGTACATTCTGTGAATATCAAACTTGAATGAAAAACTAAGAATGATAAGTAAAACAGGGATGAATTGACCATCCTACCATGCGTATTTCAGCCTCTGTCTGACTCTCTCTCACTTCTCTGTTTGCCTTTTTTTTTTAAAGATGAACACCCCTGATTTAATAGAGACTTACATTAGACACATCAGTACAAGGTTTCCAAAGACAATCCTGAAGAAGACCCCTAAAGTATTTTTTAACACTTTCAATTAAAAAACAATTGCCAAGAAAGAATTGCATAAGCCTACTGAATTTTTTAAAGTACTTAACTGAATATGCTCAGACAGGTCCTCAGGGTGATGCTAGCCAGATGCAGACTACCCTGGCCCCGCCTTTGCTCGGCCAGCCCTTTCATTAAATTTCCTAACCTGGTGCTCCTGCTTCTTCAGACTGTAGCAGGCAAGCTACCTATTTCTTGAAGTGTCCTTTCCCACATCAGTCACATTTTTTACTTTGCTATTTTTTCCTCTCTCCTGGAAAATTTCCAGACAAGAGAACTGTCACAAGCAAGACTATCAAGGCTTATTACAAAAATACCATTATCTCCTTTTGATAGCTTTCAGCCATCAGGTTCATCTAAATTCATGTTTGTTACAGATAATCTGTACACCATGACACTGAGGGGTATACTTCTGTCCAACTACTTCACAATTATGTCTTCTGTGTTTTGTGCCCCCAAATACCATTGCTCCTCTTCCAGAAGAGAATGCCAGTAGAGCATCACCTTCTCACTAAAGGTTAGCTCAGTATTACCGACACAAGTATTAACTTGTACTGACACTCCTGAAAAGCTGACATACAGGGTGAATATTCACCATATCTAAGTGTTTGCATTCACTTCAGGCCCAGGTACACGGTGAGGAAGACAATTTTTCCAGCTGCCTTTACTCCAGTTTCTCTTCCACCAGTTAGCCATGTATTGTCATACGTGCAAAGCAGACCCATTAAGAAAAGAAGCGAGCAAAAAAAATGCCGTCATTCACTCAAGGAGCAAACATTTGTTAAACAACTGATCCAAAAGGTAAAAACACTTTAAATCTTGTGATATGCAAGACAATAAAAGAAGTTAAAACAGGTGCAGCCATGTCAACACCCTTTCAAATTGGGATGATAGTATGCACATGTTCATCGATCAGCGAGGTGGCTGTTCCACCAAACAAATGGACTGTGGCCCTTCCTTAGTAATACCAGCGACCTCTAAAAGCTTTGAGCTCTACTTTTTAATGACTTACATGTTCAGCTCTGAGGGCACGTCACTACTTTTTGAAACATGAACTGTCACAGCCTGACTGCCAAGTTGGGGACATCCCCAAAAGTAGGTTTAAGGGCCAGGATGACTCTTCACCCTTACCAATAGTAATCTCATGGGGGCTATGAGGTAGCTGAGGGTACGAACATTCGCCCTACACTACCGCAGGGGAAGTGGCAGCTCACGTCAGCGTAACGCCGGGTGGGTATGCCCACTGCTCAACATGCAATCACACAGTGCTTTCAGCACCTAAATACCCGGGCTGAGGCTCTCAGACCTAGTTCACAAATTCCGCCAGTGCCTAGCCAAGGCTCCTTGTCTTGGACAAAAGCAGCTTCTTCAGCCCTCTCCTCCAGCCAACTCAAAGCCTCTCGTTTAGTTGTGAATTGATGCTACACCCCCCAGATAGTGCCATATGTTCACCAGTAGCTAACCGCTTATTTTTGAGAGCACCTCACCTTTCCCAGTGACAGTCAGCCATCCCCACCGCCAGCCTGCGTCCTGACAGTGAAGACTCCAAACAAGAAAGACAGAGCAGTCCCCAGCCCTCCCTTCCTCATGGCGGAGGCAGCACCACGTCAGGTCGTGCGACGAGGGCACAAAACAAGCACGGCAGCCATTTGGCATCAAATGAGCCATACCTGTGGCATCTGAGAAAATATTTTTGACTGTATGGCAAGACTAGCTTACAAAGCCAGACCTGAATTAAGAAAGATTCATGGAAACATGACACTAAAGTCCTGAGAAGCCAGCAAAATACAAAATAAGGAAGAATAAGAGCCAATTTAGTAATTAATTTACACATTAAATTCAATGTACATATTGAAAATGCAGGAAACTGAGGCAATAATCTGTTCCCCTCAACTCAGAAACAGGCAGAAAATGAGACTTTGCCACAGGTAACACCATTACAGACAGATAGGGAAAAAAGACCCCTTTCAAGTTAAACTGGTACTTCTGGTTTTAGAGGCGATAAGACAGCAGAATGTACCAAGTCCCAAAAAGATAAAAGGGGAAGGTTAAGGGAATGCTCTCGTCTGGGTTGTTCAGTGGGTAGGTTGGGCTGTTGGATCAAATCAAATCAAGCCAGTCTGTTACACTGGCTCCACTATTAACCTAACGGCTCCGTAATTACAGTTTGCTGTGCAAGTGCTTTTCACAACAAACACATTTCACTTTGTCAAAACAGGCCTGAATCATCTGCGCTTTCAGCTGGAGACCAAATCCCCTTCTCGACACGCCGCAGGCTGCGCGGTGCCCGCGTACGGCACCGGCAGCGGGAACCCGGCGTCCTCAGTACAGCAGCACCGGCCCCAGCCCACGTGCTGAGAGCTGAGAATGAGCAGGGAGGACCACGCAGGCAGGGAGCACCGGGTCCGACAGCTCTGACTAGCCATCCTGGCAAGACCGCCCGACTGTGAAGGTGCATTTCTTTTTCCAGTATGTCTCAGGGTTTGTCTATATTGGTCTCTCCGCAAAGGCCCTGGTTCTAAGAGTGGAGTAGGGATGTATAGCCCTCACCACCAACATCCGTGGGAGTTAGTACAGAGCAGCTGACTCACTGTAAACTCATGCTCTTGCATACCACATACAATCTTTCCCGTGTAAATAAGTATTTTAAATATCACCCATGTCATTTCACCGAGGTGTTTACTGTGGACACATCAACAGCCTGAAATCAGTGCACTGAGACTTGAATAGTCAGTCTTTTATACTTGTGAGAAGCAAAAATGATGGCCATTCAGATCTGGTATACTGTGTGAGTTCATTTACTTACACGTCTAAGTATCTACACAAGATACTATTTGTAGGTATGTCACTGGGAAGCCCTCTTGAAACACTTCTGATCTTTCCACATTTTAGAAACCCCCATGTATGGAAGCAAGAAGGCTTTGTACGTTTTATAAAATTAGTCTTATGATTACTTTGACTTCATGATATGGCATTCTAATATTAACATCTATCATGTAAAGAAAAAAAGAGTGAGAAGTGGGGAATCAGAGATAGTATCATTAAATACTGTGGTCAACATCATTTGGGGGGGGCAGCCAGCTACAAATATGAAGCCAGAGTTCAAGGATGAGCCTTTACTCTATAATGGAGCAATCTTATATTAAGAATGTAAACCCCTCCATAGCGGATTGAAGGCTTCTGAACTCCTCAAAGTGTTCTTCCATCCTGATAAATACTGCCTTGAAAGTAGTTCTGTTTATTCTTAGTGAGAATTGATCTTATTTTTTAAAAAGATATAATCACCAAAATGCAAGGTACATCTTGAGAATATAAATTACTTGAGAAACTGACATAAATCACAAAAAAGTCAAAAGTCAAACGGGATATAACTTTGCTGTTACCAAGTTTGCACCCTTGAGCCTTTGTGTTGTGAGTTTCAGGACTCCATCCTAAGAGAATTAAAAGCACTTGCAACATTGTGTTAAGGAAATTTTCATACATATGTATGTATATAAATGAAGGAAAAGGTAGGTGTAAGATGCTGTGAAGTCATAAAGCAGGTCAGAAGGACAAATTAGTCCATCTTTCAGAGACCCTGAAGTAAAGAGAGAGAGAGGAGCAAAGCAGCCACGTTGTCAGAAGAGCATTTACATCCTGGAGCCATCCATTCTATCCTGCGTGGGAACCGCGTGTGCACAGCTTGCCACTCCGTTGCTGCCCAGTTTACCCCACACCCTTCCACAGGGCAGCAAAAGTGAACTGACATGCAACGACCAGGTCAAATGTCTGTTTTGGTTTACTAAATAAACACATACACTTACCATGCTCTGAAAGCCGATATTAATGAGTAAAGAACTGCATATACAAATTCCTATTTGCTTATGCAGTTATGCAGGTTTTTGCCTGAGTTTCTGGGGAGGTTGTTTTGTTTTGAGGGGAGTGGTTTTTTGTCACTGTTGGGTTTTTTGGGTTTTTTTTGTGGTTTTTTTTTACCTCCAGAGGCTTGATTACATATTCAAATTTAGGCATCATAGTTGTAATCAGTATTTCATAATATCCCAACTTTGTGGGTAGCTTGGCTGGCCATTTTTCCAGTCCCTATTATCTTTATCTGTTTAATGGTCCAGATGTCGGAACAATAGAACATGTTAAATATTGACACTGGGGAAGCATCAAGAAAATTAATATTGCTTTTGTTTATTTTTACATACTAGTAAATGCTTATTTTGGTGAGTGTTACCCTAAATACTCTGCACTATTATGGAATTTTTTTCTAAAATTAACTGCTATTCACAGGTTAAACAAAATTCAGATATCACAGGAATTAACCATTTCACGTTTTAGCAGTTTGATTACGTTATTAATCCCATTGCTTAAGGCTATTCTCGTGTCAGCTGCATTGCGTGACAGGTATTTGCTCAGCTGAACAGTGTGTATTGCTTCTGTTTGCAGTGATCCTACCTCCACTAGTCCATTTTTATTTACAGATACTTATATCATCACTTGCCTGGCTTTATCCTCATCGCTAACATCTACAGAAACTATAATACAGCATGTCTAACTATAGCAGCTGCTGCAGATCAAGACACAGCTCAGTAACTTTGCAAGCAACTTGTCAGTGTCCTATAGAGCATATTTCATTCAATACTTTCTTTAAGGGGAAAACCTGTATTTTCACTATCTCATGTTGCTATTTAAAATCTGAAAGTACATTTGAGATTGTGCTGTCTCACTGGAGAACATGATGGACACAGAACATAAACATTCTAAACAGAGTTTAAGTTATTTCAAGGTTTTGAAATAGCTGGCGCAATTAATTCCAGTTTTAACACACAGTACAGGAGATGTGAGGCTATTTTGTGCCCTACTACATCTATCCTGTTTCTGTGGGACAAGCCACCCAACTTTTTAGTATTACTTTCTCATAGCAGCAGTATTAGATTTAATAAAAGTTTATTTAATGCTTTTAGAGCTCCAGAATTCAGAAAATTGATTGTTTTCCACTGATGATTTATTATATTAAAACACATACAGAGAATGTCTACATGATGCCCTATTATGAAGATGGCCGATGACAGATTTTCTATGAGATCTCTTCAGAAAGTTAGATAAACATGAAAGAAGCTCTTGGCTCATTATGGTTTACTTCAATTTATCACAGGAAGATATCTTTTACAGTGGTGTCATTGAATAGGAGACCTTTTAGGACAAATACAGCCATCCTTTCTGGGACTAAAGTCTCCTTACCCACAGAATAAATCCAATTCTACCCAGCAGGGCTGAAGGACTCTGCTAAATGGTTGTGTTGCTTGCAGAGCCTGCGCACCCTCTGCTCCAGAGCTACTGCTGGAGGGGTGAGGCTATCACGGAGAGAGGGCTAGGTGCTTTGGAGACCGTCATTGCTTCAAGTCCATATTGCAATAAGCATGTTTCCAGTTCAGGACTGTAAAGCAACTTTTCACTTTCAGCCTCAGGCCTCCTTGTTGGCTTGAACTTGCTTTGCCAACCTGAGCTGAAACCTAAGAAATCCAGCCCAGCTACACAGCTAATCTGAGCTGAGTTAGCCACCCTGGATTAAGAAACGAGCTGTGACAGTAGACATTTCCTTCAACAGCGTGCTGTGCTAGGGATTTGCCTGTTACATAAGGAAATATGGCTTAATACCAAATGCAGTGAGCCAAGGAGCCCCGAACGTACTCCAGCCCACAATAAAATGTGGGCATTTCAAGATCTCTTCCAAGCAAATCTTGCAACAAATTCTATACTCTCAGGCTGAAGCAGGAGGGCCAGAAGGTCTGAGAATATTCAAGGGCTGATGGTGGGAGTCTCATCCTTTCCCTGCTGCCCCCTGAGAGTGGGCTCAGCTGAGCCGGAGGGGCTTCCAGCACCACAGAGCAGTGGCCAGAAATCTTGTAACCCTTTTCTACAGGAGCTCTGCACCACAGGAAGAACTTTGAATGGTGAAACCTTAAGGTCTGCAGGTGCTTTTCACACCAGTTTCTCTTCTAAACAAGTTTGCTCTAATCAACCTGTCCTGTCAAACATTCTGGTCTTG
The DNA here is from genome assembly GCF_900496995.4 of Aquila chrysaetos chrysaetos. NCBI lineage: Eukaryota > Metazoa > Chordata > Aves > Accipitriformes > Accipitridae > Aquila > Aquila chrysaetos. The sequence continues at coordinate 1,662,648 of NC_044026.1, read as the reverse complement.
ACGAGTGTTTTTCCCCCACAGAAACCCTTTTTAATCTGTTACCTCTGCAACGCTCAGGAGTGAATATGTGAGCGCTGCGTCTCAGCCCTGTCTGGCCCTAAGCATCCCCCCTCACCGAGGTCAGAAGGCATCACTGAACAGGTTCCTGGTTGTGCAACAGAAAGGAGACAAAAGGAGTAGCTATCAGACCAGTTTCTAGCTCAATAATGCGTTTTGGCACATTTTGCAAGGACGGCAAACCACCAAGCACTGCTGTTTGACAGTGCATGTTGCCCAATTTAATTATATCTTATTTCAAACAAAGACAAGTAAACATCCACTGTACACCAGAGCGCAGTGGAACCAAAGGCACAATAGCTGCAGTAGTTTATAATACTCCATTAAGGGGAAAAACAAAAAACATGTTAAAATAATGTTCAAACAGCCTACTTAGGCATGCAGAGATCAGAAAATACCCAATATAGGACTGTTTATACAGTCAGCAGGCTGCCTGTGCAGTGCCGTCCAAACACTCACCAGCTCCAGCTGAAGCTCCGTAGGTTTCCCCAGCCCACTCTGCTCCCAGGACCCACGGGTGTTAAAGGAGCACCCTCAGATGTCCTCCTGCATAGGCGATGCTACGTGTCCAGCCACACCAACACCTTCGCACGTGTGGAGGCTGGCGTGGACCTGCCGTCAGCAGGCTGTGATGGCGGCAGCCGCAGAAGGGGCAGTACCTGGTTGTGCTGCATCCAGGTACAGCGAAAGGTTACAGCTGAGCACCCTAAAATACAATCAGCCACGGTCTTTCCACACAACATAACAGGATGTCATCAAGACCCAAGTGACTTTTTTTTCCTTTGTTTCTTTTATTTTTTTTCCTTGAGTTAACCATATTTCCTTGGTATAAAAAGTTAAGAAAACAAACGGTGAACACCTATTTTTGAGGGGCAAGCAGGGGCAAGTTGAAGTGGCATGCGGTTTGGGATGCTGGTTCATATCAGCTGAACATTAGAACTGTAAGAAATTCATCCAGTGCATTTTTTCCTGCTTTCTACGTGACTGAGAGCGACATCATTCCAGCTGGAATAATTTAAGCACAAGTCATATCCTAGTGCATCAAGAATGAATCATTTATCTAATTATATATATTTGTCTCTGTTCACATCCAGTTTTGCATATTAAAAAGACACATAGCAAACGTAATCTAATTTTTATCTCATTTACACTTTTAAATATTAGTTCTTGATAGGAATTCACAGAATAAAAGCATATTACAGCAGCTAACAATGTTGAGCCTAGTACTGCTCTTTGCTATTACACAATTTAAAATATACTGCTTCTGACTTGCATTCAGTGTCTTATTGCTTCAACTTGATTTTTCTTAAGAGAAAAAGCTGACACAAAAAACACTGGGGCGAAGGTAACTGGAATTAAACACAAAACCTTAACACAAAAGCAGCTCTCTGCTAAAGTAAATTGGTCTAACACTAGCTCTGTGCCTAAGTTCAGATCAGAAGAATCCAAATATTAGGCAGGTAAAGGCAAGTTTCCTATCTAGAATTCCAGACTAACCCCAATAAGGAAAATAAAAAAGTTAAGAACTGGTGATAAAAGCAGGATGAAGGGATCAGGCGGGATGAAAGGCTGGCTGAAAAATAAGCACTAAAGAAGAAACAGAAAGCCATAAACTGGAGCTTGAGGATACTGAATTTGATTCCAGAAGAAGAAGAAATAAGCAATAATAGGAATTCAGGAGATGAACAACATTGATTTAGCCACAGGACTTGAGGTCTTTAATGTCTATGACCTTCTCCTTTCAGAACAAAAGCAGAGAAAGCAAAAGAACATTCCTTTAAAAATGCATTTTGATGCTCAGGGCCACGCAGAAGGGCAGTGGAGAATGGAGCAGTTGGACAAAGGACTTGTGCTCAGAGGCTCCCGACGTACAGAGTGCCTTGCCTTGAAGACCTTTGTGGCTCATCTGTTCCCTTAACCTTTTGTCGCTGTGTCACGCGTGGGGTAGCGCGGCCCCTGGCTGAGCACAGAGCCATCAGCCTCGTGTTAACCCAAATTATTACTATGCCATTCAAAATCTGCCACCTCTCCACTCGTCTCCCCGGCAAAGCTTCCCCAAAGCCCGGATTTGCACGAAGGAAACTTGCTGCGGAAAGCGGCCATCAGCTCCCCACCCCGTCCCGGCTTTCCTCTCCAAGCAGCCGGCACGCAGCAACGAGCCAGCCGGGGACTTCCAAAACAAACAAAAAAAAAAACCCCAAACCAAACCAAACCAAACCCCACCAACCCACCCCCAAAACAAAACCAAGAAACCCCCCAGACCCAACCGAACAAGCCAAAAAACCCCCGGACCCCTTCCCCGGCTCCCCCCGGACCGGCCGGCAGCGCCTTTCCGTAGGGATGCGAGCGACATCTGGTGGCGGCGGGGGGGAACGCAGCGCTGCGCGGGGACGGGACGGCGACGGGCACCCCCGACACGGGAGCGGCGAGAGCCGGCAATTCCCGATGGAAAAGCGCGGAGCGTGGGTGAGGGGGACGGGAACCCGACGGCCGGAGAGCACTGCGTGGGGAGACGGAAATAAAATCAGAGAACCGGAGAACCGTTACGTTTGGAAAAGACCTCTAAGATCATCGAGGCCAACCGTCAAGCCAACGCCGCCATGGCCACTGAAACGCGTCCTCAAGAGCCACGTCTACGCGGGTTTTGATCACCTCCAGGGATGGTGACCCCAACGCTTCCCTGGGCAGCCTGTTCCAATGCCCGACAGCCCTTTTGGTGAAGAAGTTTTTCCTAATATCCAATCTAAACCTCCCCTGGCGCGACTTGAGGCCGTTTCCTCTCGTCCTATCACTAGTTACTCGATAGAAGAGACCAGCACCCACCTCAAACCCTTGGCCGAAACAGGACTGGGCAGCTCCAGCCAAGTCTGGCCCCACAGGGACCGCTGAAGAACAGATCGGCGGGACAATCCCTTTGCAGTATTTGTGTTGTCCTTGGAATGCAGCCTCAGCGAAACAGAGGTCTGACCCTAGACCCTAGCCTCTCTGAGCGGCTGTGCCTCATCAGGGTGAATGTCAAGGTGAAGAAAATCATTCAATGTAGAAAGAACAGACCTCACAAAATACTCAGGATGTTACACAAAACGTAAATTGCACACACACTAGGTGCCTAAGTATATTTCAAACACAGCAAGCTTTCAGGAGTTTAAGACTTTTATGGAAGCTTCATCCACCTTTCAAAAAGAAGCAAAAGACAAAGTGATTTGGAGGACACCTGAAGGAACAGCTACCAGTCAGCTTTCCAGTCTGACTTTTCAGCCTGCTTTTTTACAGTTTAAACATCAGGTCTGGCCAATTCTGATGCTACAAAGAAAAGCCCAGCCAAAATCGCTGAGCTTTACCTGCTCAAACCAATGAAATTCATAGGATTCCTGTGCCGGGCTCTAGATTACATCTGGTTTTCTCTGGTATCAGTAAGACCACACACTGACTGCTTTGAAATCATAAAAACTTTGCCCCTTAAATTGATAGCCATTGGAAGTCGCTAAGATCATCTGTGCATACACCTTTCAAACATGAATTAGGTCCAGTGAATCCTTGCTTGTCCTGACCCATAACATAGCTCAATTCACCTTCCATTGTCATGTTGAGGAAAATGCAAATTTTTGGCACACAGCCTTCTCAGTTCTAGTTTTGCCTCCTATTAGAAGTACTGTCAAAATCCCCACGCAGCAGCAGTTATGAGCCTTTCTACCTTAGAGTCCTTAGAGAAACTTTTGGAAGAGCCGTAGTTACTTAACAAACAGTCACATCCAGACATTTCTTAGTTTTGAACATCATAAGTATTAAACTACACTTCTAGCCACCTGGATGCTTTAACTGAACCTGATGTAGAGCCCACAAAATAGCTGAAAATCGGTGGCATTTTGAGGTTATCCTTCCTGGTACATTCAGCACCTCCACTCAAAACTAGAACCGTTACATGCAAATACAGAGAAGAAAAAGAACAAATACTATAAAATCAGCTTGAGAAATGACCTGAGGAGGGGACTATAACATGGTCAAGCTCAAGGACAAATTCTTTGCCTGAATCATGTGAAGATCTTTGAGGCTGGGAAAGAAAGATTGGGCCCCTTGCTTCCCTGAATTACAGGAGAGTGTCCAGGGTAGCTTAGGACTTCTTTAAAATAGGTATTCCCAGAGAATTATTTTGTTTATGTTTCCTACATATATCAATGTACCAAATGTGTATTGCTTTTCAGGAATTACAGCCACTACAAAGAGAGGGAAGTACAGTTGGAAACTCTGGAATGATGGAGTTGATGTGTTTCCACTTTCCAAAGAAGGAAACGACGAGTCATCCTTTGATAATCACTCGAGCCTCGACTCCAACTTACCAGTGTGTTGTGAATAATCCATAGTTAGAAATCAAGGAGTATGGCATACTTTTCTCTTTAGTGGTAGGTGCACTGCTAAGAGTGGGGGGAAGGAGGGAACACGACAAGGACTCTCTTGCATCTCAGTGAGTCTTGACTGCTGGAGTGGCCTATTGACACTGCTGGCAGCTGATACAGGTTGAAGTACTTTGTGAGACACTCCGTCTTGCCTTACGGGGACTTCAGCTCTACTCAGCATTGGTAAGGCAGTGGTAAGAGTGTGATGTCTAGTTTTGGGCACAGCACTGCAAGAAAGATGTGTGCCAAATGGAGAGAGTCCAGAAAGGTAGTAAGAGTGAAGTGTAGAAAACATAACCTGGGGTAACAACTAAAGGAAATCTTCTAGAAAAGAGAAACAGAAAAGTGAGCCCATGAACTGCCTTCAAAAACATCATCAGTTACTGCAAAGAGAAAGAGAACATATCCTTGGGGACAGGAAAAGCAGTAATAGATTTAAACTGCACCAAGGGTACAGTACATTTTTCTTAGGGTACAGTACAGTTAAGGCTCCTGGTTTTAGTTGGACATGAGTCATTGCATTGCTTAAAAGTGATTTCAAGCATTTTATTCCTAATTTTCCTATGGGCATTATTCTCTACTGCTTTGGAAATGTAATATATACATTCGAAATACTGATAACAGAATCACTCCATAAAATGTGTTTACTAGTGTAGATACAACCTTAATTTCTGTATACCTCAGTTTACAGCATTCCTATCTACTTCATACAGTTGTTGTGAGAGCTACTCAAACTCCTGCTATGCTATTTGAAAATTGCAAGTGTGAATAGCATTTTACTAATACATAATGATACTGTGTATATATATTAATAGCATATATTAATATATGTTTAATGGTGCATTTTATATATTATTAACAGAACTGATACAAAATGAGAAAAATGAGGCCCCAAACTTTGACCCTGCCTTCATCAGAAATTTTTCAGTCTGGATTTTTTTCATCATCTGTAATTACACAAAGCTGAGAAAAAGGTAGTTGGGATGTATTGTAATAGCTGAGGAAAGAGCCAGGGTCACCAGAGAGTTAGCATGCAGGCATCTCAACAGACCAACATCAATAACCCATTTTTCGAAAAGAGAAATATAGTCAATAAAACATAAAAGAAAAGCATTTAAAAAATTTCAAAGCTCTTTCAAATACAGAAAGCCCGTATTACGACAGCAACCGGCCACTCCAGGATGCACATTACCAAAGCATGAAAGCACTGCTGAGGTGACTGAAGTCACTCTGCCTTCAGCCTCATGTCTCCCAGCACACCCAAGACACACACTAATGGCTTAATGTGTTATTGCTTGACTAAATGATTAAACACTTTGTATGTGAAAGACAATCTGTTAAGTGGTAGGTTCTGGCACGCCTCACCCTGAAAACACATTAAAAGCTCTTGCCATCTGAAAAGGAAAGAGATGAGGGCACAAACATTTGGCTCTACACTACACAAAATGAATCCAACCAAAAGTGCCAAAATTTGATGATAGTGACAGCGAGTGCACAAAAACATGAACTTTGCTTCCAACCTCTGCCAGAAGGGAATGAGGAAACAAAATAGAAAAAAGCCACGAATCAGATGTAAAACAGGTGGCAAATGCCTCCTGAACCCCTTGCGTGCAGCGTCTGAGATGTCTTGTGGAAATACACGCCAGCGCTGGGGTACAACCTAACCTTTACACCACGCACTTTAAGGTGTGCGTTTTCACTAATAAAATCATTGCTGTTTGTGGTTTGACTACACCTGTGTTATGGGTTTCTGTGGTGCGGTTTGGGTTTTTCGGCAGCAGGGGAGGGTCCACAGGGCCGGCTCCTGTGAGAAGCTGCTCGAAGCTTCCCGGACTCCAAGGCGGACCCTCCGCTGGCCCAGGCCGACCCAGTCAGTGACAGTGGAAACACCTGTGGGAGAGCAGATTTAAGAGCGGGAACCTGCAGTGAGTAGGGGGATTGGAATGTGAGAGGAACCCCTCTGCAGGTACTGAGGTCAGTGAAGGAGGAGGGGGTGCCCCTGCAGCCCGTTGGTGAGGCAGCAGGCTGTCGTACCCCCCCCCCCCAGCCTATGGAGGGGAGCGGGGGAGCAGAGGCCCCCCAAGATGGCCGTGACTCCCCGGGAAAGCCCGCGCTGGAGCAGTCTGTGACTGAAGGACTGCAGCCCGTGGAAGGGACCCGCGCTGGAGCAGTTTGTGAGGCACTGCAGCCCGCGGGAAGGACCCACGCTGGAGAAGTTCCTGAAGGACTGTCTCCCGCGGGAGGGACCCCACGCCGGAGCCGGGGACGAGCGAGGAGTTCTCCCCCTGCGGAGGAAGGAGCGGCAGAGACCAGGTGGGATGAGCGGACCCCGACCCCCATTCCGCGCCGCTGTGGGGAGGAGGGAGAGAAAACCAGGAGTGGAGTAGAGGCGGGAAGGAGGGAGGGAGGGGGGGAAGCTGTTCTCAGGTCTGGTTTTACTTCCCAATATCCTTGTTTCGATTCGATTGGTAGCAAATTAAATTGATTTTTTTTCTTCCCCAAGTTGAGCCTGTCTTTTGCCCATGCCCATAAGTGGGGAGTGATCCCTCCCTGTCCTTGTCTCGACCCACGAGCCTGACTTTGTATTTTCTCCTCATCCCACCGTGGCTGGGGTGGGGGGAGTGAGTGAACGGCTGCGTGGTGCTGTGTTACTGGCTGGGCTTAAACCACGCCAACTTGCTACACAAAACATCAAAAATACGCTATTGCGATACTTTAGTGCAATTGTCTTGCTCTTTAAGGGTGGATCAGCATCATCTAGGGATTGCTAAGGCTGAGAAAACCTTATTAGCTCCCCTTTTAATTCCAGAGAACCTAAACTCAGTCCACACCACAGAAGATTACTGACTAAGACCTGTTGTTTAAGACCAGGCTTAATCACAAAGAGGGCTAAATGGCCCAGTTTGTCTTCTGCATCTCCTAACTTCCATGATTAGACTTCTTGCATGTCAGTGGCAAACTGAAATGGGATTGCTTAAAGCAGAGGACAGCCCTTGCTCTTGTCAACTCTACAGAAAGCAACTTGGTTGCTGTTTTACCTCCCTTGTGAATGTCAGAGTTACATGCAGTGCCAAAAAAGAAGCCAGAGGGACCCCTGAACCTGATCCAAGGCCACAAAAAGCCAACCAGTGGCAAACATTTGCCTCTGAAGCAAAGCTGCAAAGAGACAGAGCCCCAGATAACAACACATGTGTTTAGGTCAGACACTTAAAGCATATGCATATTTTTTTTTTTAAGTTTTTTCTGAAGACCAGAGGTTGAGGGTGATAGTGAATTCTAAGTCCCAAATTCAAACACAGTGCAAATTATATAAATAGTGTCTCAAACAACAGTTTTTGGGGGTTTGATGTGAAAAAACATTTATATGAAAGGCCCTCTTGCTCTAGATTGCTCTTTAAAATTCTGGTTTTAATGTATAAAAAGTCACTTTCTAACAGTTTCATTTATGACTGCTATGAACTACAGCCTAAAGTTTCACTCAGGATAGCAGGGGCCAGGAGTACTGGCTGTGTTATAGTCCTGGAAGGCATGTTATCATCTGAATGTGACAGGAGTGCCCTAACATGACTCATCTTCACTGATCATGATCATCAGTGAAAGCTGCTAAATTTGGCAAGTGTGAGTCATTTTGGTGGCTATACATATGTAAAGAATTGATTGCCGGTCTTTGTATTCTCCTTGAGTTTAAAATCTTGAAACAATGGTCTGCTCTCTCAAGGAGCTTCTGAGAAATATATACTCTTACCTGAGAAGGCCACATTTTCATGATGGAAAATAAGGAAATTTAAAGGAGGTAGTTTTTTCCATTTTCGCTCATCCTTTTCTTTAAGATCGGACATCTCCACAGCATTCCTGATAGATTTTTTTGTCTGGTCTGTTTTCAAAACTCTGGATTTCATCACCTTCTGTCAGAATAGTCATACGTGCTAGTATGTGCCTATATTTACTATAAGAAGATATTGGGGTTTGTCTAACCTGAAGTTTTATGCATTTTAAATTCACAATTTCTTATCCTGTCCCTACAGCATGTAGAAAATAGTATCTCCTATTTTTGCAACTTTTTCATCTATTTGAAGACTAGATTGCCTTTCAGTTTGCTGTAGATTAAATAATTTCAAAATACTTCAATATTTAGTTATAAGGCTTTATTCTATCACCAGTCTCATGGTTTTTCACTGAACTTCTTAACCTGCGATGCCTCCCTAGTACTATACTAAGCATTGCAGCAGAAGCCTTCCGGGTGCCAAGTAAAGCAAACGCACTACTTCACAGCTTACAAATAATTCCCATCACTTTCTCTTTCCACTAGATCTCTGTGTCGTGATCCAGCAGAATCAGTATTATCTTCTAGTCCTTTTTTAACCTGCTTCTCAACCTTACCTAGCCTGTTGTTTCCAAATGTGGGGTTTTATCATTTTTTTTATCCCTGCCTTCCTCTGGTATCCTGTATTTGGTGCCACCAAGGTTCATACTGCTCATGGTTTCTTTTTTTGCCCCAGAGCATTCTTCCAAGGCATTAAAATAATTTTGAATTCCTACCTTGTCCTTCTGTATTCTGAGCACCCTTTCCAGCTTGATACTGCCTGCAAACACTACAGCACCATTTTCATCAGTATTGAAAATACCAAGTATTTGGTATTTCATCAGTATTGAAAATACCAAGTGCCAGACCCAGGAGACATTGTGAATACAGAGGTTCCCAGCTAGGCAGTAGCTAGAGAATTAAAATGTCCTTATACTCTCCCACAGATATTAAGAATTTAAGGGCCTTTCACTTTGGTCATCCAGGGTCACAAGTATGATTCATCAACCTGCAAGCTTCAACAATTCCCCCAGCTGCAATTTGAATTTGTTCAGCTTATCAGATTTCAGTTATTCTTATAAGGACTGCAGAATCAGTCCTTTTGCTGGATGGATCGGTTCCTTTTGTCACTGATCCGCCCAAACAGTAGACTGTCTTTTTACTAATACTAAAAAATAGTAATCTCCTTAGCTGACCTCCAGCAGAAAACAAAAACAGAGGTCTGTTTCCATAAAAGCAGCTCCCAGAGACTTATTCCCTGCATCATACTCGAGCCTCTCATTGACTTAGTACCACTTATCTTTGTCCCTGGCGTAATATTTAAACTAGATGATTGGGCAACAGGCCCTTTAGAACTACAAGTCAGCTATAATAAACTTAGACTAGTGCTACAAAACAGATTGAGTTTGATTGCTCTAATGCGTGCTGCTGGCACAATTTCGTTCGGGGAAATCAGAAGTCTAGCAGATTGGTCAAGGTCATTGTTACGATGATGCTCTCTTCCTTCGTGCCCCTGCTGTTGAAGGGATGCGTGCTGAGATAATGAATCAGATTAAGGATCTTGATGACACTTTTGATTATGCTCCTTCCCCAGAAAGGTCATCAGATTTTGGCTGGTAGGTGGCAATCAGCTTTGGAAAGGAAGCAAATTTTGGAGGCACAAGCTGCCCCTTTTTGATAACTCAGTGACCTAGCAACAGTAACATACACATTTGGGGCCAGAAGGCTTGATTATTGCAATTCTGTCCTAGCAGGACATTTCCAGTGCCTGCCGCTTGCAGAGGGTTCAGAAGCATGTATGCACACTGGAATAAGCATTGCAACCTTCATGTGAACTATAATTTTGCTAAGGCAATACCTCCACCTCAGTCAATGGAGTTGCTCCACAGTCACTTACCAGTGGCCCTCTTTATCTGAACTGGGGCAGAGCTTGGGAAGCAAAATCTTACAGTAGGAAGCTGGCCCTATACCCACATACTCTTCTGTTAAGCGTTTGTTAAGGAGTCAGTGACTTCTCCAGGATCCCACACACATACTGGGACCCAGGACAGGAGCACACAGCAGGCTGGGTTACGAGGCAGAAGTACAGCCCCTTGCTTCAGGAGGGCCATGGTGAAAAGGTGCGGCTGCCTTTTACTACAGCTCCTCCGAGCAACTGCCCCGCAGCCTCCCTCGCCTCCTCAGCGCTCACCCGTGGGTGTCCCAGGCTGTGGGAGCACCCATCAGACCAGCTCATCACCTCACGGTGGGAAAGAAGCTGTGGCTCTCTGCAGAGGATGCCTGAGGTCGAGGTTTAGCAGGAAGGAATAGTGAAGCCAGGGCTGATTTTTTGGATTTAATGCTTCAGGTGGGCATAACGTTTCAACTGTCCAGGCAACTGCAGGGTTTGCTTGTTGGCCCTTAAAGTTCTATCCATCTTCACATCTAGCTGAGCTTGTCAATATTCAAAGTTTCTTTGAACTACTACACAAAGTAGATACTTTGACTCTCTTATTTGAACAGGAATTCCAGGCCAATAGCTGTTCATCAAAAGCCTGCCTTCACCTGCTGCTGCGTTTCATTCTCTGTCATGGCCTTTGCTCTTTACACAGGAAAGGCATTTGAGAGAAATCACACAGACACAGGTGGGACCCAAGAAAGCATGTCTGCTAAAAAAAAAAAAAAAAAAAACAGCAAACATACAAAAGTTACCTTTGTAGACACTGAGTAGGTGTAGACTTTGTGTGCGCAGACCAGGTTCTCAATGCTTCTAAAACACGCAAATATTGATGCAAGTTTCCCAAACCAGTTGCGTGCTGTACTTCCCTTATGTTCAGATGACAGTGATTAGTTTTGTGGAAATTTTAAACCTAGATTAAAACACTTGAGGACTATTCACATCCCTAGTGGTTGATACATAGTGCTCAAATAATTTGCTAAGCCAGGAACAAGAAGTGGGTGCATTTAGCTACATTTTTAAATTTCTTAAACGAAAATTATGACATTGCCTGAGTGCTTCACAGGGGGGCAGTTCAGAAAAGAGGACGTGCACTGTCCACCTTGTACTCATGAGTAACTTTTATTGCCCTGACAGTTGGAGTTTTATTTGTAGTTAAGTTGCTGGACTGCCGTTTTCACTTAAAACTGTACTTGCCTACTGTCAGTTACTTGAGTGCCCAGCTCTAAGATTGTAATGCAAGAGCAGTCCATAGGAACAAATACACTGAGTCTCAATAAGTGTCTCCTGTTCCCAGTTAATTTATGGGCCACAAGACACACAAATTAAAAACCACTGGTTCAGGATGCACCTACTGTGCTGAGTGAGTACAGACACAGCTGGAAAAGACACTTCGTGTTTTGGTACCCGTTAGTTCTAAGCAACATCTTCAACATCTCATCACTAGATGGCGGCGACCTTCACAAATTTCTAATCAATGAGAGCTTTAGTCTCAAAAGTGCTTGCAAAACCCTTGCTTTCTCTCTTTAAAACCCACTGGCACTTCTTTCCCTTCTATTTTATACGCTTTTCTGCAGAATGCCTTTGCAAACAACAAAGTAGGTCTATCTTTCAGTACAGGTATTTTGGAAAATAAAGGTATGTTTTGCAAAACTGCATTATGCCTTTGAAATAGACCCTGGCTGGGTGAACAGAGAACAATCATCCTGTTCTGAGCTTATACTCAATTTCTTTAGGAGACACCTGTTTTCATATTCAAGTCTGTACGGACAGAGTGTTTGTAGACTTAATACACATCCCTTATGTGTTTCACCTGTGTTATTTTCACGGGACTATCCCATCAGGGAAAATTCTGTGAAGTCATCCCTTTCCTTTCAAGTTTCCATTAATTGTTCTAAACGTTTGCAAAAGCCAGCTCACTCAGTTTGTAGAAAAACAGGAACACAAAGAGAGCACATCATTGTAACAGGTCTCCCACATCTCCTCAGGAGGTCCTTTGGCCGTGTCTAACAGACCTGCCAAGAGCAACACTTCATGTGTGATATTCACCCCCTTGGCCCAGTTTCACATTCCCTCCTGCCCTCTCTCCACAGGCCTGGGAACTCTTGCACCCCACATGCAGTACCGTCACCCCTTTCCAGCACCAAAACCTGCATTGCCACTGGCAATTCACTGATCTATCAGTCAGACATACGTCACGTGTGGGAACCTGGGGCTGAGAAGAGGCTGCAGCACTGCAGAAGCCCAGAATTTGGTGTCCCTTAGCACACGTGGTCTAAGGAGCCTTGTTGGAAGATGTATGCATCCCAGTCGCAGGCTTGTACTCCTCCATCCCATCACTGACCGAACTTAGAAAAGGCACATCCTCTCCGTGGGGACGCTGTCACGAGCCTCAGGAACTGGGTAACAACTGCTGGGCATTTTGTCTTTTTCTTTGCCATGCTGAAGACAGGACACACTGGCACAGACCAATTTTCCACAAGTGACAAAGGGATGGAGCAGCCCACCAGATTTGACCATGGTACTGAGATCACATCTGGAGTCAATTCAAAGTTCAGTCCTGGATACCACCTTAATGACACCAGCCAGGGTGCAGAGGTACTTTACTCTGGTCCTTCTGAAGCTCAAGAGCAGAAAGAAAGCCTGTCTAAAAAGAAAGCCTGTTCCACCTAAACCTGTGTGTCAGTTCAGAACAGATCTCACAGTGCTGAGCACGAGGCAAACATTGGAAATAGAGGGTAGGAATGTAAGACTAAGAAACTGAAAGAGATCATGGTGTTTGTTAAAGTAAATATCTGTTGTATTTATGATAATTTTTTAGCATATTATTATGCAAAGTACACATAATAAGACTAGAGATTAATCTTTGCAAAAGTAAATCTTTTCACTACATATTTACAGTCTTGTAATGTCATAACTACCCCTTGTTTAATTAAATGATAGTAAAAAATGTACCTAATTCAAAGACACTATTAAGTTCATCTTTATGACTACCAATAAAAATGGCTTACTGTCATATTATGTAGTATAAGGATAGGTTTCCCTTTAGTGGTGTTCGTGACAAAAGTGTCTACTGATTATCTGAAGACTGAGACTTTTGAGACTTTTCCTCAAAGTTTGTCACCTAAGAATCCTCCCCAACTTGAATATCTACGTAAGATCAGTTGTAAACGTTTATGTATATAAGAATGATCACTGCAAGTCAGAGGACAGGCCCAGCCGTGGATGGCTGATGAGCTAACCTGGGGGTAGCCCAGGAACACATGGGGTAAAGGGCACAAAAAATCAAGGCAAGTATGAAGTGATCCTTCTTCCCCTAGCGTCCATCAGCTGATGTAACACAGATGTGTGCAACTGAAGGGCCGCAAACATAGCTCACATTCAATGAGAGGGAAAGCTTACCAATCAATGTCTTCCTAAGATTTCAGTTTCTGGAAGTTTACAGAGTCAATGCAGTGTAATGATATGCTATTTCATGAGACCTTTCTCTCTCTCCACTTCACTGTAAGCATCTAAGAGACTGCCTAGCCTGGGAACACAATCACCTTGTTTTTTGGTGTAATAAATCTTCCTCTGAGGATCCGCTTTTCTTCTTTTCATTGACTACAGAGACTGCTTAGGATGACTCTTCATATGGGCACCTCTCTGAGGAGCCTGAAGTTAGAAGAGCTCGCGTAACCCCTTTCTGATAATGCACTTTGCCTTCAATCTCTGTCAATAAATACACATAATTTAGGTACGTTCTTGTACTGTAAAGTGAAACCTAACGAAGTTCAGGGGAAAATATTTGCTCACACTGAGCAGGAAAAAGGATGGGAATGCTATCTGCAAGATTCCTGTATGGTATTACATTGTTCTTTCCAGGACTGCATCAATGTACAAGATGTGTTTATTAGGAATAGCCCAAAGTGAATAGGTTTGAGATTATCAGAAGAGAAGTATTTCAGATGTACAAGCTGTCATTAAATCTAGACCAAACCCTATCAGATAGTTTCAGCTCCTTGGAAGTCCAAGGTTTTGATCCCCACACTCATGAACCGACCCCAATTGCCAAGAGTCACCTTGTCTCAAAAGAACCAAAATGCTACAAGTTGTGGTAGTCAGAAATTGTGAGGTAATTGTCCTTGCAGCTTGCTCTAACCCATGGAGCACTCGAGACTCAAGAACACACTTCAAACACACACACACACTTTTACAATTGAAAAAATCCACTGATTATTATTTTAATAGGTAAAGGAAGTTTTCCATGCTCACAACCCAATCTTGCGCCAGTATTTTGCTTTGTTTCAATTAAAATTTCAACGTCTGTATTTTATACTCTTCAGAATGAATAGTTTGTATAAATATAGACTCTAGACTTGAGTCAGAGTACTACATCGAAGATGTACAGGAGAAGGTGAGATGAGAAGAAATCACCTAACCTACTGCAGAAGAGAAAGATTTTTGCCACACAGCTATGTAATCATCCAATATGGTACAGATCAGATCAGAGTCCCAATATACCTACCACCAATATACCTTTAAAAATATGAGGCATTAAGGATTGACTTAGAAGACAAGACTTAACCCACAAATGGATCTCAGTGGCTCACTTTCACTTCAGTACCTAAACACTAGCAAGATCTGCAGAAATCCTGTCTAGCTGCTTTGGGGGGTGAGCATCCTTAGACATGTAAAGTTCTGCTCCCAAACATGGCCAGAAAGAAGTACAGCCATGCTGAACAAGCTCTTTAACACAGCTCACATCTAAGCATAACCTGAGTACATTTAAAATTAACATTATAATATTAACATTATAATATTATTAAGCACCAAGCACAGCTCTACTGAGGAAGATGAGTAGCATTTAGTGTCACCTTTCTACATATGGCAATATAAGGCATGTCCTCTCCCATGTCAGACGAGAAGGTGGCTGCACAGTACCACTTTCCCCTCCAAAAAAGCCCAAACTAAAAATAGTTAAACAGAACAAAGGGGCAATAGTCACTAGTTGCTCTTCCAGAAAACAGGAAGTTTGGGTTCCAGAGTCTCTTCAGCCTGTGGGTGTTTGAACCCTTATTTCAGAAGTGTGAGTTCCTGTCACAGTTCGGTAGGAGTTTAAGGATTAGAAGTCTAGGCACAGAAAATCAGGTATTTGTTTTAAAGATTTCAAAAAATAAATTACTGTTGAATGAACACCAAAAATAAAAATGTTTTGAACATATTAATCCATTGGTATGCCATTGGTAACCATCAAATCAAACATTTTCCAAATAGTATTTGACTAACTATTGTATTTCACAAATATTGGTAAAACTTGTCACAATATAGGCCATGCATTTTGCCTAGCCACCTCTATTTAACAGTCCAGTTCTGCTTATTCTTGAGAATGAGGAAGTTAGAGATAAGGCAGCAGCTAAGCAGAGAGCACTGAGAACAGAGAAGTGTACAGGAACAAATGAGCAGCACGAACTACACTGCTCCACACTAAAGCCTCCAGTTTCTTCTGGCAAACATGGGCAGTTTCTTTCCAGCGGTGAGAACTGTACGTAAAGAAAACCCAAAACATTTCTCCTTTGTTTAGCAAGGAGCAGTCTGATATGAATTCTTCCCCTTTTTGATGTGTGAACATTGACAGTGGTCTTTTTTTACTGTAGGCTAAAGTCTCAGCTTTTGCTCTTGTGTGTGCCAGTGAGATCCTTATAGATTAAGAGATGTTGATGCAAAACTCATATCCATTAGGAAACTTACATATGAATATGCTCTACACTGTAAAATACTTAGGCGTCACAATAACCTTTAAAGTATTTATGTTACGTAACATCTTTTCAAAGTACAAAAGCATTATTGTAGCCATGAAGTAAATAGTCTCCAGAACTAAGTATTCTTTTTCTCCCTGAGAAGTATCCAAAATAACCCATGACAGCTTGTATATTTTATAGCCCCCAAATACTCCTAGTTCTATTTGTTATTTTATAATGTGTTATAACCCTCAGATAACTGCCATGATCAAAGCTGGATTGCTACTTGTCCTCTTAAGTAAAAACTGTTTCTGCCTGGATTGTTAAGACAAATGCTAAACATGGTCTGAAGGCAAGTGGAGTAAATTAAATTGGAAAAATTATTGAAGCAGCTCTGTGGCATTTCTCTCATCTCTAGCTCACATGGAAGGATAGGTGACAGTTTTTGAAGCCTCAGTGTAGGTTAAATCATTCTTCTCCCATCCATCCCTGCCACTGTTTACTTCTTTTATGGGTACATCAAAATCAGCCACTTCTCTCAAAATTAATTTTGCAGGCACCCAATATGTGTTATTTTCATAAAAAAGGCTCCCCACTTTCTCGGCCAGCTTCACAGCCTACTGCCATGCCAATTCCACCTTCAATCCACCATTTTCCTTAATGCTCTTAAACAACTATTCAATTATGGTTTAAGAACAGCCCATACCTTTTCTATCTCATTAGGTTCCTAGTCTTTCCATTCTATAAGTTCTCCATATCAACGTAGTGAGTAAGCTTTCCACCTCTCACTTTCTGGCCCTAAGGAAGGATATGGATATACGCCCAATTGTTCTTGAATACCATGCCAGTTTCTGCATTTTCTGCTCTGTTGGCTAATCCTTGCTCCTGAATCACCCGCTGACTCGGGCAGGAAGCAGACTGCAGGGCTGAGCAGCACCAGCCGATCTGCAAGCTCTGTTAAGATGAGCGTGGGCTGCTTTTCCCCTCATCTCTAATAGATCTGATGGCAAAGGGTGAGCGAAGTCTTGCACCCACCTCAGCGAAGCTCATGCGTCAAATGCAGTTCCCATTGAAGCCTAGCAAAGAGACAGGCCAGCAGGACAGAAGTTATGGGGGACAGCAAAAGGAGGGAGAAGTTAGACCTAACACCTAAGGCTGGCATGCACAAATCCTCCTTCCAGGAATGAGGAAAGGTTAAACCATTTCTAGTTCAGGTCCAAGGAGAGAATGAAGAATTGCCTTAGGGTAGGAAGAGTCACTGCAATAAGATACCCACAAGGGAATACCACACTTGTCTGAGGTTCAAGGTCCTTGTTAACCCTCCTCCACCTTCAATACACATGCTGAATTGATGTGTGCTGTAAAAGGATACACTTTTTGCCAGATGTTGAATAAAAGCAGAAAGGAAAAAGTATTTATAGCTATCCTAGCAGTATTTTAAAACTTAAAGTTACAAATCGTTACACACCCAAAAGATACTCTCAAACTCTGTCTTATTCGATCAGAGTACAGGCTTCCAAGTTTCTCTTATTTCCTCACACAGTTAAAATTCCAGAAGCACCATCCCAAAGAAGATCCTGACATAACCCAGTCAAAAAACACTGCGTAACACAGCCCACAGGTTCACCAAGGTCCGACTAACACCAGCCTCAGCCAAGGATGACAATGGTCCGATTGCTAGTGCCGTTTCATAAATAATAAAAGGATGCTATTGCCACAGCGGTAGAAATGATGACTCAAATGACTGAGTCAAATACACAGTAACTCGAAGGCTTTTAAGAAAAGCAAACTGTCCCGTCAAATCAGAATCAAATGGCAACATGGGAGATGGAAAACTCTTCTGCAAGAGTTAACTCCTATTGCTTTCAAACCAGCCATGGGGTGACGTTCTGGTAAAACAGACTTAACCAGTTCAACCACCCCTTTCTTCATACATAGTGTCCCACAGCATTCAAAGCAAACCAAATATTCAGCCTGCAAGTAAGACTGTTAGTAAAAACCAGAACCCTCAGTAAATCTTTTTGTAAAAGCTTCTTTCTTGAGTTTCTCTCACTGCACTTGATTTTCCCTGTGATAGTACCAATATCTCAGATTCCAATTACTTAAATGTACTTAAAACTCAGTTTTCCTAAGTATAAGTTACAGTTTTACCGACATATTTGTCAGTTCTGTTTCACAGGAAATTTACATTTGCTCTCAGCAACATAATTTTTCAGGTGAACATCAGTACTTTCAAGACTGAAACCTAGGAACTGTTGAAAAAATTTCTACCTAAACTAAGTTGATAGGAAGGCAAAACACTGCAAAACAAAAAGGTTGATTAGATGAATCTGCTTTCCACATTTTTGTCGAAAACTGAAATATTAATCTTTGTATGGATTATTCACTGTCTAGTGAACATAGCTGTGTGGGTTTAGTCTCCCATCTTACATAGTACATTACAACCTTTCATGATTTATGGCTCTGGTCTCGAGAAAGAAAATCCGTGATGTATCCGATTATTATCTCTTAATTGGGAACTCAGCCTATGGGAAATAATGAAAGCAGGATGTACGGAGCTACAATTCTGTCAGGCGTAGTACAGGATTTTTCAACACAAAATTTTCAGCTTTTAATTACAAGTTTTCTTATGGAAAATATCCTCCTCCTGCCTTCACTGCTGCCCAGAAATCATTTGGACATAAACTGCTACTTGCTTTGGCTAAACTGTTTTGGTGCTACTGCAAATTCA
This sequence comes from Aquila chrysaetos chrysaetos, assembly GCF_900496995.4. Lineage (NCBI taxonomy): Eukaryota > Metazoa > Chordata > Aves > Accipitriformes > Accipitridae > Aquila > Aquila chrysaetos. Next base: position 1,644,008 of record NC_044026.1, on the reverse strand, counting down.
AGACTGTTATTTTCACCTACTATCATCACAACACTTGGAGACACCAAGAAAACCCAGGTCGTATATTTAAGTTAAAACAAAAATAGGTAATCTGTTCTTACTACCTCAAATCCAAGTCTGGAAGCTTTAAATTCCTCTATATAGTTACTTACCTGTTTTCTCCAAATGGACCCTGACAACCCATACTTTGTAGCGGACAACAACTTACTCCAAAACTTTAACAGGTGCTAGACTTCCAGGTAGTTCAAGAGATGAGATACAGCTCATGACATGAATAGGAAAATCCTATTACTTTAACAGGAAATGGGACCTATGCTGAAAAGCTGCTTTGGGCAGTAATACAGACTGAGATTTTAGTTCATTTCTTCAGTTAAATAAAATAAAAAATAAAGAGGAAAAAAAGGCGAGCAGGAAGAATCCGTGGTTTAAAAAAAAAAAAAAAAAAAAAAAAAAAAAAAAGATTTTCTCCATCACTTCCAACTTTTGATTTGTCTGAAAACTCTTAAAATCTTTCTTTTTCATACATGCAGAGAGAAAGCTTTCAGAAACATAGCAGCACAAGTGACACTATAGTCCCCCCTCCAGTTACTCATTTAATATTAAACCTTGAAACAAAGATAGCAAAGAAGTTCAAAGGCTTTATAATTAATTCCATCTTTTTTTTTAAACTTGGGCTTTTTAAAGTTGCATCTCTGCATACAGCTTTTGCCACATACTATTTGCTTGCTTTTAAAATGTTGTGCTGGTCAAATGTACCAGAAATTAAAACCAGGCAAATTTGCCTCAGATGTAATTTGAATTATGTTATGTTGGAGCACTTAAAACTTCTGCAAGTATGAAATTATAAAACCGTTAAGAGAAAAATATAGTTGTCATATGTGTTCATGTCACTCCCTGAATGCCTAGACTGGCATACCAAGCGGTATCTAGCCTGTAGAAATACCCATACTGAAGTATCAGAAAAGCAAATGCAGGCTGTCAAGTAATCAAGCACATGCATGACACGGCACTGAGTTCCTTCAGATGGTGCTAGCTGATGTGGGAAAATGGAAGACAACTCAGAAGAACTTTCCACAATGCATTGCTGTCTTGTTTCTCCAGAAACACTCAAAATTCCTTAAAATATAATGAGTCACACCAAAGCATTTGAAGGTAGATTTAGATTAGATGTAAGGAAGAAGCTCTTCACTGTGTGGGTGGTGAGGCACTGGAACAGGCTGCCCAGAGAGGCTGTGGATGCCCCATCCCTGGCAGTGTTCAAGGTCAGGTTGGATGGGGCTTGGAGCAACCTGGTCTAGTGGAAGGTGTCCCTGCCCATGGCAGGGGGATCAGAACTAGATGGTCTTTAAGGTCCCCTCCAACAAAAACCATTCTGTGATTTTATGATTCTATGATGATTTCTAGAGAACACAAGTAGTTTAACAGAAAGGTAATAGGTTTTAGCTACGTATGTTTGAAAGCACATTTTTAACTTATCTCCATGATTTACATTCTCTGTAGTACTGAACTGCATCACTTTCATCCATATGCCCATGAATGGGAGCAGGTTATCCCCATTTTTGCAGACCTCTAGCACAAAAGCTAAGGACATCTTCTTACCAGTTCCAACAAAACTAAAACCCAGGGGACTTTGCTATTTGCTTCTGGGAATCTGGCACTAAGAATTCTAACAAGGCAACATTGCATGTTGGGGAAGAACAGAAAGAATATCAGAGACTATTAATTTAGTTTTAGAACAGTTGTAGCTATTCTAAATGCACTGACACATCATAAAATAATTATTTTGTACATCCCTAACATAAACAATCAGTACAAGAGTTCAAAATAAAGGCAAATCTATTCATTTAAGACACACATATGAGAACTTTCAGCCTAACCGATCCTTCACACTGCACCACTAACTTTCTTAGATGCTTTGAAAACCATAGAGGCTATCCAGTCCACCTTACAGTGAGATTCCTTTGACTCCATACCCCAGCATGAAATGCAATAAACACTTTTATGTATGATGCTAGGAAAATACCATCCATGGAGTCGCAATAGTTGCTACTCAGACTGTTAATTCCAAGAAGTGTTCTCTAACATGTCTTTGGTCCATACATGAAAAAAAAAAAAAACCTAGATCATTTAAAGTCCTGGGTTTGGATCCTGAGGTTTGCCCGTACAGGGTAGCCTCTGGTACTCCAAGCAGTGGTAGAAAGCAGTGAGAACCAGGCTGTGAGCAGCATTACCAACTGATTATCCTACATTCACGCGAAATTCAGTCACAGAAGCTAAGCACGTGCAAGCAAGCTCTATTCTCATTCTCTCAACTACTTTGCCCATCCAAACACTCCCAGAGTGCCAGGTCTACCTCCATTTTCTGACAGTTTTCTCCTTGTCTACCAATTCCAGACCTAAAAATGTGACCACCATCGATCTTCAGAGCATTTCTCTGTGGATGACCTTCTTGCACTAACAGGGATCAGCTAATCTCTTGTTCCCATTATACCGACTGTACTGAGAGCAATGAGGGAACCTGGGAGCTTGCTCTTCTTGGAGCTGTTCTCAGTGCCTGCTGCAGACCGAGCACACTCTCCCCTTCTGTTCCTCATCTTCGGCAGCGCAATGCAAGCAATAATCTGCCACTTGTAAAATGGATTAGAGGAAAGGATGTGTTTTATGTAAATTTCAGCAAAAGTCTTCAGAACTAATTGCCTGAAGTGATTGGGAAAGCTGATGGAATTAAATTGCTGTAGAGATTTTTTTGCTGTTCTACAACAGAGAGACCCCTGAGTGCCTGGGCTTAGTAAAATATTTTGCATATCAAATAGATACCAAATTGCTAGCACTAAAACATTATGCAGTCCAGCTAAAGTGCACAGTAGGCTGTTTGGCAATTATATGGCCCGTCCAGGTAAGCACAGGTGAACTTTGTTTTCAGAGATATTATCTTTCCAATACATGAAATAAGAAACCAGCTTAACCTGAGCAAAACAAAGGCTGCTTGTTCAGCCTTCTGAAGTCCTTCTTAACATAAAATATTGACAAATTCAGGGCATGCAAGTTCCTGTAAACATCTCACTGAGGGTGCTAGACGTCAACTTTCTATAGCACTAGAAAGTTATATAATTTAGAGTTTTGAGTGGCACAAAATGTCACCATTGTGCCTGCAACTACAGGCTGAGTGTAACCAGACTAAGAGCTCTGGGCTCCCACTGTTTGGTTCTGTCTGATCAGAGCTGACACTTTCAGCAAGGATAAACAAAAAAGCTATATAACACTTCTGACAGTTCAGCTTTGTCGATCAATAGCTTTCTGTTTCTGATGTGCCGTAGACCATTTCTCTTCTCAGTGTCTCTCTGTCATTACTGGTACATTTCTGATGTCTTTTGCTAGTTATATCTCATTTTGTTCCTTTGGCATTTCTGATGTTATCTTCACCTGCTTATGCTACCCTTTTATACTCTCCTTTAAAATGAGACTCAGTCAGCCTGAACTGTGTGTTCCCTTCTGTATATCAGAAGTCAGAGTTTTCATTGTCTGAGTTTTTCAATGAATCTTCATCTTTTTTGTCACTCCATCTCTGCCCATTGTGACCATACTTTTTTATTCTTTTGTATACAGCCATTAAGTTTTATCTGTGTTTTCCAGAAATCCTGACTCTGCCACCATATTCTAACTGCTTCACTTTTGCTCCAGCTTCCTCTATGTAACACCTTTTTTTGTGTTTACTTGTTTTGCATTGGTATATTCCAAAAATTTTTGGAGTAAACTTGTTTCTTTTTTGAGCTAATTTTTTCATTATCTAAGTATATTTAGCTTTCAAGATTTAGTTTTCCTTTCCCTTTCCCTATACTGAGCTCATGAGAAAACCAGAACTGTTCATTTGCTTTACTGGTAGGAAATAATTTTTGCCCCCTCCCCATCTTGTCTCTTAATTCATACTACTGGGACAAACTGCTTCAGAAGCTCTTTTTCCAGCCATAGCTACTTACATATTTCCAAAAGCCAAGTATATTATATATCATTGCTGGACAAAATACCACATAGACTGTCAGTGCTTCAAGGGCTTACCTTGTTTCTTGAATTTTGTTGTGCAGGGGCTGTAAACGTGTACCTTGTTGAGGAGTAAGGTCAGAGGGTCCACGTATGGCACTTAGATGAATCATACAACTCATACAGCCTTCTGTCTTCCGTTGGGAAGAAATGACCTTTAGAGGAGCCTGTGTCTACTGGACAAAACTGAGAACTAGCAGATGACCTATAATAACAGACAGACAGAGAAACACTAATGTGGCCCAACAAAGACCTGCTCTGTAACGCACCTTGAGCAACTGAGTGCAATCAGAGGTTTCTGGAGTATATTGGCATTACCTAGAAAGGATGTGCCACTCGGGGAACTCAGACACTCAAAGGCTTCTTCAGATTTCTCCCAGATATAGCACTGGGTGGTTCACTGCTAGATTCATTCACCTGCTTATCCTTTCCTCGGAACGGACGTGCAGCTTGAATTGTGAACGTCCCATGTCAAGCAGAGCTAACAACTTCTGAATCTGCCTGTCCAACCCTGTGATTGCTTAGCAACCGCCTTGTCCTCAAGAACAGCAGAAGCTGGGAGTACACAGATAATGCCACTGCTACTAGGGCTTATTCCCACCAATAAAGTCCCTTCTTGTTCCCTAACTGTTCCTCTATCAAGCATTCGTATTACCATTATTATCTGCTCCAGCACAGAAGCGCCTGATTTAGTCCCAAGTTCTTTCTAATGCAGACTGGTGAAGTTGATTTCTTTAAATGCTGCCAATAGCATAAACTGCATGGTGGTCCATGTCAAAGACATCTATTATATGGCAGCTTTTTTTGCATTCAAGAAGTCCTATATGGTTTTAGCTCTGAACGCAACTTACTTCAATGTAAAAAAGAAAATTAAAAAAAATTACACACACCCCTACATACAGAGACAAAAAAATCTTGTTTTTCCTAACAGTTTTCTGGTTTTGTGACACTTATTGATGTGTCATGTCACCTCTGCTGTTTGAGATTCATTTCTGGTAGCCATCGTAACTGGTGTTCCCAGTTCACAGTATTCCAGTGTCACTACAGGGCACAGTCATAGAAATGGAGGGATGTTATGGCATGGTACAGGGAACAGTTGAAATGGGAATTGCCTCTTCCAGGGTTCACACTTTTACAGTCAGTAGAAGTTCCCTTTACAGAAACTACAGAAAACTAATGACAAAATAAACCCGTATGACTCATGTTTTGACGGGTAATCTTGAAAGGGATGGATTTTCAGAGAGGAAAGGAAGGTATGTGCTATTTGGAAATCAGATGTTATAATTATTAGTTAAGGTCACAAAATCTTAGTCAGTAGTTTCATACTTTCAAGATTTTCCAGCTGCTTATTTGTACTGTTTTCCTTTTTTTCAGTTTATTTTAATACATGCTAACAAAAAAAAAAAAAAAAACAAAAATCCTGTATGAGTCAGGAAATACCATTTCAATGACAGTCTAAAATAAAATCCAAAAACTCCCAGGGAGTGAGAGAATAAGGACTTTGAAACACTGCTGCAGCTATCTCCACATCTATCTCCCTTTTCAGGAAAACCAGCAAAGAATGAGGCTCTTAAAAGCAAAATTATATTTTTTCCTATAGCTTTTTATTTGATCAATGAGATAAGATAAGCATCCACAATCTGTAATGGAGTGTGGAATGAAAGTGTCAAACCTAAGCCTCAACAGTTGTTAAAACGGATGACTTACTTGTACCTGGGCACTTTGCTATAAAGAAACATAAATTTTAAAACAGACATACTTTAGATGTGGCACAGACATGGCTTTACCCAGCTGCCTGTAAGAAAATTGTCTGAAAGCTTTTCTAGCAGAGTATGATTAAAAGGTACTATTGTACAACAGTGAGGAATTATTGCATACTACACAAGTTTCAAAGGAATAAAAAGTCTTCTTTAGCAAGATCTGTACATGCTACACAGCCTATTTAAATTAATCCAACTCAGTGTGATTTTAATATGGAAATAATAAAGAAAATGAACACCAGGGAAAAGTTGTGAAGTTTCACAGTGACCTAGAAGTAGAAATCGGAGCAGAGATGGGCATCCTGGGCTTTTTCTCACAAAGCGGTCCGTGGGGAAAAGCAGACAGCAGCATCACTAAATTTTAAGCACCTCAAGACTTAGAATAATAGCATCAGAACATAAATGAGACTTCCATTATAAAGTGACTTAAGAATCTTTGCAAATGTTACATGTAGCTCAAGATATTTTTTTCAGGATAACAGTGAGGCACTTTCTGCTGAGCAGTGAAATAACTGTAGTGCATAATAGTGTTTAATGACCTGTTTCAGAGCATTCATAGAACATAATACAAATTAAACTTCACCACATTCTGATTCTTTAATGCTAGACCTGTAATATTTTATAGCATGGGAAAGATTTAACACTCTTGTCATTCAGAGACACAAAGATTTCCATAGTTCCTGTGGGTCTTGAGCAGACAAACATAATTCTGAAAACAAAGCTAGTGACCACTAAAAAATTCTCCCAAAATTCAGTGCATGATGTTTTGCGCTTGAATTTCATGCAGGTAGAGTATTTACGCACAGTTGCCCAGTTCCATTTATGCTTACCAGCCTCCGCAATGTTTAGAAGACCCTCTGTAGTCAGGGATTTTGAAGTCAAAGTTTTAACGTCAAATAGCTCGCCCCACGATTTCACATCTGTTTGATCCCACTGTATTTGCAAATGAAGAAAAGCACTCGGTGCAAAACATACGCAAAAAGGAGCCCCAGTGCTTAAGGCTGAAGTTAAATAGAAATATAGGTATGTCCATCCAAGACCTTCTTCCTTACTTTGGGAACACCTGATCTCTGGAGATGGCTCGTTTCTCAATCAGCATGTTTCAGAGGTGCCTAAAACTCCACCTCCAGAAGAGAACTCCCGTCTTAGGGGGCTGAGCAAGGCAGCACTTGCATACCGTCAGCCCCCATGACAAACCTGCCCACTTCTTCTACAAGGGGTTTCTGGTCCAGAGCACTCACCCCTGAGGTGGGTACCTGCCTGTCACCCCCCCCCCAGCCCCCTGAAGGTGCCATGATGATGGCAGGTGGGCTGCTGGCAGAGGGGCTGCTGGCAGAGGGGCCGGCACCGCCGTTAACCTTCCCCTTGGAAGCTAAGAAGGAAGGACTGAAAATCGGCACAATTTGGCAGCCAGCTAGCGAGGGCACCATGTGAAGCATGGAGATGAACTCCACCCGTAATTATCTACAAAACCAATCCTGCCCATAATTACCAATAATCTATCATTACAAACCATAACTGTTTCCCATGTTTTTTGTAAAATTAAATGTATTCATTCTAATGCCCAAATGGCTGCTAGACAGCATTTAAATCAGCAAGTCTTCCCCAAGACAGGTATTTAATTCAGCACTGTGATGTTCACACATCTCTGTAATGCTGTATTTGCTGCAAAACACATTCAGATAAAGAGGAAAGCATTAATCTGTGCCATGCAACACCATCAAAACCCACTGACCTCACCCCTCTTCCAGTACAACTCAAAAGCCAAAGGAAGAGGAACAAAACGCTTCCACCAAAGCTACAGTAAAAAATATTTTCTCATGGTGTTGCTATGGCCTTTTATAGTTCCCCATAGCGACTGACACTGCTTTTGAGAGCTGTGCAGAGAAGCATGAGGAACATTTCTGGTTCTGCGTCACCTCAGTGTCAGTGCTCTGTTAATGTGTTTTCCCTTTCAAGTAACTATCAAATAGAGAGTACAGTGTACTTGAACTAATTTCCCCTCCCAAATAACAGGTAGCAAAAGGAAACCCATCCTGCCTCACTTTCAGCATGCAGAAAACAAAAGAAAAAGATCATCTGCACCCAAAACAGTCTTCACAGAAAGGGACAGTGGCATCAAAGGCCTCAGTGTACCTCCATATACTTATTAGCGCTGCAATATCAAAATAGATGTTTCGCATGCAAGTGAAAACAGAATTTTATTCTGTGATATGGGTAAGAAATCAGTCAGATACATCCCCTTTTCTGGCAGACCACTGAAAGGTAAAGTCTGGCTCTAAAGGCAAATGGAGTAATTTCTGGCAATGCCTTTAGGATGAATCTTTTTTTCTCCCTGCCATAAATCAGTTGCAAACTACACACTGTTATACTGGAAAGCTACAGCATTTTTCCACACAGGCAGGCAGTTCAGAAAAGCAACTAGGGTATCCATTTAAGGTTTCAATGGCTTGGCATGATCTCCCACGTACTTTCTTTACTGCCACAAACCAAAGCAACGTGAGAAATTTACAGCTTAGTATAGCTGATTAGTTAAATTGTATTCTGTGGTGCTGTCTTCCCAGTTAACATTAAATCACTTCTTTTGAAAATAAGATGAAAACCTAAAATTATTTAATGTACTTTAATTATTCTGAACAAATAACTGAGTCCTCCTTGAATTCATATAATTAAAATTGAAATTTATTTTGGGTTCAAAAAGGGAATAGACCTGTAAAGATTTCATTACTGAAAATATTCTTGACCCAAAAGCACAATCAACTAAAAGGTGAAGAAACACAAATAGACGCACTATGTTTTCTGATCAGTAAGATTGCCTGGGGAGAGAGTGTAGAAGCGCATTTATTTTTATACTTTTGGAACGATTATGGACCAGGTACAGAACTACCTTTATCAGCAAGTTGTCCTACTACTAAAACACTGAAAATCATGAAATGGTATTATATTGTAGTATTACAGTATGAAATTTTTTTGTATTATAAATAATATACATGTACTTCTATAAGAGTATATGGTATTCTATTTTAGGTAATATACTCCAAAGTATAACTTCCTCTCCAGAAAATCTGTTGGAAAAACTATTTCTCTGGCATCAAAGACCAGATTAAAGACTACAGACAAGTTGAAAAAAAGTGAAGAAGTTTTATTTGATGACACAGAGAACACACATTTCCTTTGTTCATCTAATGTTTTCTGGATTGATGGAACCAGAGCAGGAATAACATTTCCCAACTACATTTCTTCATTAAGAGTATTCACAACAGCTTGGGCAGTAAACGTCACCACATACCATCGCACTCTGTCCATGCTGTGAATGCCAGTGATAACAGCTTTCAGTGCAGACTGCTGTATCATCTAATAAAATATTTAAATTATTGCCACTGATGCTTGCTTTTTTTCATGTCTGGTAGCAGAGAGCTACCAAACAAAACCAAATGTTGATGTAAATGACAGCCTTTTGGCACCCTGAAACTAAATTTACTGAAACAATGATTCATTTGTCATAATGCTTCTAAAGTCATAAATCCCATGAGACGTAGCTGGGCAAGAGTGACAAGGGAAAATGCTTTTACAAAACACCTTTGCACATCTGATGCCTATTTCCCCATCCCATAGGCAGAAGTTTCACCAAGATGGCAGCAACCATTGTTATGGTGATGACTCGAGAAATGCCTTTTGTTTGTGGGCCTGTGAGATCGCTTCTCCATCCTAAAAAACAGTTATCGGGGGCAACATAAGGTGCGTGTCCTAAGAGAGTGGGCTGGCAGCAAGCAAGGAGCCCTAGAAAAATTTCATCCAACCTCTGTCTCTCCCCCTCCTATAGTGAAGCACCCTCGCCCCTGGCAACTCTATGAAAATTCTGAGGGGGAAGATGAGGAAAGAGTAGAGACTGCACAAAGGCTGGGCGTAGGGGAGGTGCAGTCCATCTGCTGTACAGATACTCACATTCCTCTTGCTGCTCTGCTTCCCATGTAATTGGACACTGAGCAGAGGGCTCTCTAATGTACTGCATCACTAGGGTAATGTAGGTTATGATACCTTTGCATGGCTGTAAGGAACAACCCATGATCCCTGCATTGATCAGGAATAACCAGTGATTATAGACAACCATAACTTTCAAACCCACCACCCTTCTGAATGCACAACACATGTTTGACAAGTCCTACAGAGCACTGATATTATTTATTGCAAAGTATTCAGTCTTTGCTAACTTGAGAGGTCCAAGTAATACAGGCACAGCTGAATGAAACTGATATATTTACCTGAACCCAGACCGAAGCTGTGACGCTCTTGTTCTCTGCCCAATATCTGTGATAAAACAAAGGACCGCTAATCACAAAATATAAACCCTACTTTAGCAGATTATTTCTCTCCAGTAAGTGCCGTTGCTTTCATAAACACACCGTTTTAAGCTGGAAACAGTCTAAAAATTCTTATACATCATTACAATGGAACTTATTCTATTACTGCTTAGTTTAAAGGTGGTATTCAAATGTGGATTGTCTGTGAATTCTGTTGTAACTGGGTAGGCAAAATGTGAATGATTAAAGTTCCTTTGGACCTGCAGCCTTCTCAAGACACAGTGAAATAGGCTGTCATGAATATGCCTGTGGAATAATATGAAAACATTCTCTAGTCAATGTGTATTCAGCAGGAATATTGCATTCATGTTATTTTCATTTTATTAATTTTAATATGGAAATCAGAGCTTCATTACAGTGCAACAAGAAATACATAATAATATAAAATTTCAGAGCACACAAATAAAATTATGCCTTACCAGCTTTCATTTCCCCACAGCACTCTGCAAATAATATAAACAGAAGTTGTGTTTCAGGATCGGTGTGGCATAACCAATTTTGCTCAGGCGGAGAGCCAAGAAAACACAAGTTCTAATCCCTACCCTTGGGCTCTCAATTCAGCAAGGCACTTATGTCCCTATGTAACTTTAAGAAAAAGCAGTGCCGTTGAAGTCAATGAGCCTACTTCACCATTCATGCATTTTCCAAGTGCTCTGCTCAGCTGAGGTGCTAAGCTTCTTTCTGTCATTTTTTTCACTTATAATGGGAACAATACATAAGTGTGTCACAGTGGTGCTGTGAGGTTCCTCGTGTATTTCTGATAAACTGATACAGCCCTAACACCACAGAACAGCAACGTTTCAGTCTTTAATATGTTTACTTTTTTAACATAAATTCCATTTTACTAACATAATGCCTCCTGATTTTAAGCAATGCTGAGCACCTCTGTCTCTCTCTCACATTAGGAATACTGGAGGTATTACAAGAGTGCAGCTGAATTCTCCTCCCACCCCACCAGTCTGCGGTGAACTCATCTGAACTCGGCTACAGTCCCTCTGCTGCTTTGTACACACTGTTGCTGTCCTCCTCCTGAGCTTTTATTTGAGGGGTTGCTTGTCTGTGCAGACACAGCATCATTTTACAGTTGGACCAAGCCTGCCTTCTCTGTGTCCCTACAGCTTTGCATCTGGTGACTATCTGCACCTTCAAGTCTCTCCCTCCTGCTTTGTACTAGCTCTTGACCCTGTTCCAGGAATTTCCCCCTTCCTGCTCTCGACATCAGTCACCTCAGGCCTCTTTAAACCTATTCACATCCCTGTTACTAGGACTATCCTTCAAAATCATCAACCTGACCACTGCAATCCACTCCTCCAGCTCCCTTGCTTCCATCACTTCAGTAACAGGCTCTTATTTAATGCTAGCACCGCATGGAGTACCCCAGCACACCTCTGACCTTACCCCTGCCAGTAATGCCAATGGCAACACAGTTTTCTTGCTTCTTTCTGAAGTATTTCCCCACTTTTTCAAATCTCTCACTACCTCTGACAAATCCTTCCTTAAAACCATCCTCTCCCTTCTGACATTGACAGGGCAAAATATGAGCTGAAAACATTGCTTTTCTGTAAAATTCATCATTATCTCTTACTCACTCCAACTTAATTTTCCCGTTTCTTCATGTCTTTCCTTATGTGCAGTTCACTTGTTTTACGGGGTAAGATCTGTCGTCTTGGTTGCTCATGACTACAGCAACATCCACAATGGATCTCCAAACCTTTCTAAAGGTCTGTGAAAAGTCAACTACAATTTGTTGGGTCCAAACCACATGCTCATCACCTCAATTCTTTCCCAAGTGGGCATCCTCTGTCGGATGCTCCCAGGAAGACAGCAGCTACCTGTGCTGTGCTTTGAGCAAATGCTACTGTCCCGTGATCTCAGGGTTCAATATTTTACAGACACGGAAGTGCATCAGCAGGTTACTCCTCAGTATCGCTTGGATATTGTTACGTGCCCATGGCTACTGTGTATATTTTTGATAAAACACAAAGCCTTTAAAAAACCTTCAGATCTATAACGAGATGTAAAAGCCTGTAATGTTTGAGAAGCAAAGCTTGAAACTGATCAAGTCTTGCCTGATTTTTTTCAAAAGTTGCTTTGTTCTATATGCTTTCAGAGTTCAAAGCACTGCAAACTTGCTTTCAAAATATTGCTTTTCATCATATGATTGTAAATTACGTTAGCTGCATATTCCAGTTTTGCACCAGAAGTGGCAAAACACTGTCAACAGAGTCAAGACCTGTTTCACATGGACCTGTTTGACCATTTCCCAGCAGGGCAGTCTTTGTATACATCTACTTGGAGGTCATTTTCTTTTAGACATCTGGCCTCATTGCTGCAGCTGGACTGCTATCTATGTTCTGGTGAATCCAAAACTGGCTTTGACGTCCCTCTGTTCAAGATAGCCTTACCGTTAATTACGAGGGCTTAGACTTAATTTAAGAAATTAAGGTAGACTGACTATAGCCCCTCAGTCCTACAAGGCTGATAGCACTAGGTCTTGGAGGATGCTCTCGGTGGGAACTAAGGGGCCAACTGAGCAATCTGCTATACTGTGATTCGCACCCATGTAACTCCATTGATTTACTGGAAGTTTCACTAACATGTAATCAGCACAGGAAAGTGAAAAATAAAAATCACTGCCTTCTCTACCACACAGAGGAGTCTGAGATAACACACAACATGCAGCTGCTACACGTTGACATGGCCTGCATTCATGCCTGTGTATAAACAGAGAAAGATAACCAGCTTTCTACTTTTAGCACACTTTCTAGTACAAGCTCACTACATTCACTTCATTACAATACTTCCACCTAACACTAATAAGCATCCATACACAGGCTTGCGTAGCTGTGTGCACCTGGAGCAGCAGCAGAGCACAAAAGCATTGCTTCGCTGTAGTGATGAAAATATTTCAGCCACTGGCAGGTAGTGGACCAGTGGTTCAGGATCACTGTTTCTTCTGGAAATAAGAAAAGATTCACATCCTGGGCTGCATTAGGGAAAGTGTTGCCAGCAAGTAATGGGAGGTGATTCTTCCCCTCTACCTCACACTGGCGAGACACATCTGGTGTGCTGGGTCCAATGCTGGGCTCCCCAGTGCAAGAAGGACATGGACTTACTGGAGTGAGTATGGAAAAGAGCCACAAAGATGATGAAGGGCTTGGATCATTTGTCACATGAGGAGAGGCTGAGCACAGCACTGTATCAGGCATTTCCTCAGATACAAATGACAGCATTTCAGCTATAGAAAGATTTCTAAGGTTTCTTATCTCAGACCAACCTTAGCATTGCATTTCTAAATAAACTCCTCTCAGAAAAGCACAGACAACACCAGAAATGAAAAGGAGACAGGACCCCACTAACCTCTAAATGTCTAAACAATCCCTGCAAACTTCACTTTTCCACTGTGAAGTTGGGCATGGGACAGAAATGAGCCATAAAGGTTTAAGCATTACAGTGTCAACCTACCCTTCTACTGGTTTTCACCTTCCATCAGGTTGGATTTTATTCCTAGCTTGCTGCTCTCCTAGCCTATCTAGACAATAAATCTGTTGGCCTCATGCTCATAGAGATCAGTCCAACACTCTCTCACAAGGGCTCTTTGCGTAGCTACATACTTACTTATTGTACTGGCCTTCTAACATCTTGGATTCCCATCATACCACCTGCCTGCCATCTGTCTGAGGACCCTGCACAGGGACTTGCTAACCAAACTGCCTTTCAGGCAGTCTTCAACAGCAACCATTCAACTCAAATGTTACTGAAGTGCACAAAGAGGGACTCATTGTGTCAAGCCTTCAAAGCACACAGAATTTAGTGCGCTAAATAACGTATTATCCAAGCTCTTCCAGTTCTGGGAACAAGGTTGGCATCTCAGCATAGCCTTCCATCTTTAGTTTTATCTTTGATGCCTCAGAAACAGAATAACACTGCTTGCATGTTATTTTTTCCTCTTCTTCAATGAAGTCCACTCCTGTGCAATCAATATCCTCCAAGACTGAATCCTAGTCAATCACCCAACCTCTGACAAGTCTACCAGGGAAGCAGAGAACAAAGCAGAAATTAAAAAGTGAGGCCCTAGATGCCTCTGAAGAGTTAAGCTTGAAAACTCAGGAGTGGAGAGAGAGGGCTTTTCACACTTCATGAAAAGAATAGGGCAGACAATAGTGTAAACCTTACTTCAACCAGAAAGCAGGTGAAACCCTCTTCCAACACTATAAAAAGCTGTGAAAAGCTAAGAGGAGCAGTAGTAAATGCAGATAAACACCAGGGGAACAGCTTTACAATAAAATATACTCCATCAAGCTTCCTCCTTCATCACTACACAGTGGTTTCTAGCTTCTTTTCTTACTAAAACCACCCTATGACCCTTCATGAGTCCTAAAACCAGTTGTCTAACCACGGGCAAAACCAGTACCTGCGTTGGTACAAGCAGTTGGAGACTGGGGGGGGGTGGGCTGCAGAGCTCTGTCTTCCCACAAACATCAGCCACTGACTGCACAGCCTCAGCAGCACAGTGGTAACAGTTTTATCAAATTCTTATGTAAATGTTATTAAGACTTTAATTGATAGAGTTGCACAAAAGTTCTGTACTGGATGCACAACTCTCTATTCATCAACTTTCAAACTTGCTCTATTAAAAACAAAATGAAGAACATATGAGTATGGTCATATCCCATAAAATGAGCAGTCTTGATTATGATTATTATTTTTTATTATATTCCTTTTAAAGATTTCAGTTAACATCTATGATATTTCTATGAAATATTTATGATACTTTACATTCATCATTTTAAGTCTCAATTTTCAAGATTAGCCCCATGATAGGAGTATGCAGCACCCTGATTGTGAATGCCTGGCAATTGCCATTTGTTACTGAAGAGTCTTGGGGTTCTGCATAGAATTTCCCCTTGCATTAGCCCCAGTGACGGATGAAGGCTTATGGGCTCATGGGATTTTGTCTGCAATGCTAAGTTTTGAAAATCCTTTGCATCTGGAAACAATGATTTTGCTTCTAGGTGAACTCTACTCCATTCATCATTCAAACAGCTCATGTGCTGCCATATAATGGCAAGGAGACCTCCCTGTAAGAACGACAGAGAAATGTTTCTTATAAAAGAGTGACTGGTACCTCAGAGAAATCTCTGAATGGCCTATTAATCTTTACAACACACCGCATTCGCAGAAAAAAATTGAAAACTTATGATGGAGAAGAAAGCTTCATTTAAGCAGTCCTTAGCAAGCAAACTTTCTGCTACCTTCAGCAGAGACATTAGAGCGGGCCATTAGGGCTCAGGCTTGCAAACACGTTCCTGTGCTGAACAGAGTCCTCACTCATGACTCTTCACGGCCTGAAAACTGAGCCAAGTGTTTGCAGAACCGAAGTCTAATGTGCCTAACGAATTCAACCCCTTTGCTACTGAAAAAATAATTAAGACAAACAATTAAGCCATTTCCATTTTAAAATTAATACTGACTATGTAAGCGGATAGTTTTCACAAGTAATTTTCTGAATTTTAACAACTGCTGTTCACGTAAGTCACAATCAAATATAAATGAGGTACCGTGCAAAGGTAGAGAGTAGATGTTACAAGTAGTAATTTTCCTTTCTTATCAAAATCAGAGTAAAATCCTATTTATAAGCAAAGATAATCTGTACAGAAACTCTACTGTATGTATGAAATGATTTAAAAATTTGCCCACAACCATAAACCCAAGTTTTCTAACAATTCTAGAATAGCAAAGTAACAGCACACGACACAAGTACTCAAACTGTTGAGATAAAACTGTCAAATATCCATTTCCAGAACATGTTTACATTGTATTTTCAAATGTTTGTGAAAATGTCTGCTGAAACACTGAGGCATAAAAAATGAAATTCTATATTGTTTTTTATGTTGAAATTGCAGGTCCTGTTGTAATCAAATGGAGGAGTTTATAAAGATGGAACAAAAGAAACTAAGACCCCAAGTAGAGAGTTTCACATATTCCTCAATTTTTTTTTATAGTGACATCTTTCAGATAATGTGGATATTATCTCTCTCTAGTAATTACGACAGAGTATGGGATACCTATACTTCCCAAAGTAGTATCTTTGCAACTAATGTATTACAATTACTAATTATTTTAATAAACTGGCTATCACTAATTAGAACATCTATTAAACTATCGTTGTTGGATCATGTGGTTTATTTTTTTTAATCTTACAACTGACTTGATGAAAATAAGAATATTTCAGGAATATTCCTACAGTCAGTTGTAACACACCTCCATTCACAAGCCACAGGTAATTGTTTCTAACTGCTGCTGAGTTTCATCATGTGTATTTCATAAAGAAATGATTGAAAGGTTAGTCCCATCTGACTAATATATGTGAAAACATGGCAATAGTACTTAGCTTCAATGTACAGAAGAAAACAATACATCTTGTGGAAGTATCCTCAGAAAAAAGCTGATGGGACTTGTTCCCCAAATCCGTTTCCTCCTAAGGGTCACCAGAACATCCGGTCTCAAGCAGGAGCAAGCAAGGAGATATCTGTGTTTATGCCCTCTAGCTGTTTGCAACGGGTATTTTTGATTACATAAAGATACAAGGTTTACTGGAGAAAACATTTTTCATTGACAAACACACACTAATAAATGAAGAGAGATGAGCAGGTTTTACTCCTCCATAAAGCAGAAAGAAGTTACTGGTGTAACATGAAACATCTCTAAGGATGTGACACTTCAGTTAGGATACTTCATTTACATATTTCCGTTAAGACAAATGGCAAGACTACCACCTGAAAAACAATTTTAACGATTTAATCATGTCTGTCTTAGGTATCTTAAATAAGTTTCTCTCAGCTCCCAACACATTCTTCATCTTAGTTACAGAGTAAGTATCTACAGATGCTTCACAAACCACGTGGTGACGTGGTAACCCAGGGTCAGGAGAAGTGGTGTCTACCAGCAACCGGTGAAGAGCAAGAAGGCTCTCTGACAGGCTACAAGATAATGGAGAACATGCCTGTACCTTGAGCATGTCACATATATATATAAGTGCCAGAACCCAGTAATAGCCATATACCGTATCATAATCCCCGCTATGCTTGTAAGCTTCAAATGAGCACAACATTTTTACTGGCATTACCAGGAAGTTGCTGCCTTGACACTAAGTTCATCCTCATCTCTATTTAGTTCTTCACAGTGTTAAGGCAATAACAGGAATCTGTAACTGAAAAGTGGAAATAGGCATATGGGGAAAACATAACTTTCCTATTGCTTCTATGGCCCATGTGGCATGCCTACTGGGCAGCTTGACAGAAATCCAAAGATGCTTCTGATGCTTAGACACATCTTTTGTGAAAAGCATGCTTAAAGAAAGTATTGCAGGACTAGTGATTTAGAGATTTTCCCCAAGTGCTCAATTTCTGATAGACATCACATCACAAATAATCTTTGTTAAACTTTCTGCAGATAATCCATTCAGTTGCTTTGTTCATTCAAACAGGTATTAGCTGATTTAATGTATCACCTTTCTTACCTGAATTTATTTCAAAGCCCTGTGTGCCAGCAGATCTGCCAGATATATCAGCTGAAACATGCTTAATGTTTACATGAAGTACTAAATTGTGCTTCAGCCTTAATAGCATCTTAATATGAGTCCAAAATAGGCATGCTTAACCTTTAACTGCATTGAAACAAAGGCCTTTGGATCAGGTCAGCAAGCTAAACATTCTTAACCTGGTACCTCATAGATCTGTGGACCTGTACAAGTCAGGAACCAGCTTTTGCAGAGCTCCATCCTTCATGAGAATACGAGTCAGTAACATGGAAAAGGTCTCTTCTTGCTATCAGTGAACAGCTGAAGACACTCCAGAAGCTCATGCCCACAAATACAGCAAAGACGCTAAAGATGCTCTGCCAGTGTGACTACAGAGCCCCAAATCACAGCATCTTCCTAGCAGGTTAGAGATGACACAGCATGACATCAGAGTCACATAAGACTGTCAACAGCTTAAGGGCCTAGAAAGACTTAGCAGGATTTAAAGGAGAGAAAAACAATGTGGAGATTTGTCCTCTTCCTTTGTTAAAAGCAAGAATCTAGAGCATAAAAAGAAGCTAATCTCTGTGGAGCTTAAAGGATCCCAAAAATACCTTGCCAGCAGATAAAATCAGCAACAGAAGAGAAAGCAAGGGAAAAAGAGGAGATTGTCCTGTTTTAGAAAGATGATTGCTTCCTTTTGGACCAATTTCTGTATGTTTGCTGGCTTTTCCTTTCCCCAGAGTTAAAGTCAGGCAGGAAAAGAGAGAGACCCAGTGCTTTCTCTCTTCTTGGAGTGGGTCCAGAGGAGGCCACGAAGATGACCAGGGGGCTGGAGCACCTCTCCTGTGAGGACAGGCTGAGAGTTGGGGTTGTTCAGCCTGGAGAAGAGAAGGCTCCAGGGAGACCTTACAGCGGCCTGCCAGTACTTAAAGGGGGCCTACAGCAAAGCCAGAGAGGGACTTTTTACAAGGGCACGTAGTGATAGGACAAGGGGTAACGGCTTTAAATGGAAAGAGGGTAGATTTAGATTAGATGTAAGGAAGAAATTTTTTACTGTGAGGGTGGTGAGGCACTGGAACAGGCTGCCCAGAGGAGCTGTGGATGCCCCATCCCTGGCAGTGTTCAAGGCCAGGTTGGATGGGGCTTGGAGCAACCTGGTCTAGTGGAAGGTGTCCCTGCCCATGGCAGGGGGATTGAAACTAGGTGGTCTTTAAGGTCCCTTCCAACCCAAACCATTCTGTGATTCTATAATTCTATGATTCTTCCTCAATCTTAAAAAGAAGTAAGCCTTGAGAGCATTTTCTTCTCTTCATTTAAGGATCCATCACAAAGTACATGAGCAATAGTTTTCCTCCATGTGCCACAAGGCAGCTCCTGTGTGGGGAGGGTGCTAGTGAGGAGGGGAGCCCACTTTAGTGTTCTGCACAACCCACGCGTGCATCGGCTTCCAAGGAATGGTAATTCCTATGCAGCCGGCCAGTCTCCTCTACCCAGCTCTAACACAAAAGACGATGCAATGTCACTACCAAACAAGGTCAGCATCCACGTGACACACTACCAAAAAAAGCTGGCAAGACCTCGTTGCTGCTTTTGACAATCAGCTTCAATGGAGCGTAGGACATTAACCCCTCATCTACTGAGAGAAGCATTATTTCATAAAGCCAGCAGATATTTCTCCCTCTCACGAAATGAAAATCATGGGAAACATAATGTCCCCTGGACATTCAGAATAGAAATGTAGTTTCCAGATAACAGAATCACTACAGCACATGACTGGTGCTAGAGCTTACTAACTGAACAAATATCTTTCTATCTTTAGGTTTCTAAGTCATATCCAGTCTGGAATGAGAGCAGCTGTAAATTATTACCACGTATGATTGTGCCATGCGCTATCCCTTAGGAACAGTTAGTCTCAAAGCATTTCTGTTTTTCAACATTACCTGGGAAAATAGTCACTGGTGACTTTCTCAAGTGGAAAAAGGGAAAGAGCTCATAGGCTTTAGATTCACATATATTTTTACAACACAAAAGATACAATTAGATCCATCCTTCCAAACAAGCCTAATGCTCTCTTCACAGATAAATCCACTAATGCAAGGATTTCATTCTCTGTCAGCTTTGTGCAGCAACTGTCACCCTCTCCCAGATATGTGCAAAAGGAATACAGCTAATCTATCACAAACAAAGTTGACACATCTCCTCCCTGTGTTACAAAGCCCAAACAGTCTTTCATGCCCTATTCAGTGGTATTTTGGAATTTCCTTATCCCTTCCAGTGCCAGATCCAAGTCACAACCTGCGCAGTGATAAGATGTCACTGCCTACCTACCCAAGTCTGCGCTCCCTACCACACGTTGTTGATATGATGGATAACATAACGAAGAGTACTCTGCTTGAGCCCATCTGACCCTGCCAGGTAGAGATGGCCTTTAGAAACACACAGCACATCCACAGAGTGACGTGTAATGCCCATGAAAAGACACGTTCTCCAAGAATATGACAGGAAGTTTGTAAAAGTTCACAGAGCATATAGCATTGCCAATTTCCACGGTGGCTTCTCGATGGAACTGCCAACAGTCTTTCATCACCATATGTGTCCTTTGGTTGAGGTTCTCCGTACACAGATATGCCCCTACTTTCAGACAGGCCATTATTTTGAAACCACAGACTCTTGCAGCTTAAAGACTCTTTGCTTCTTTGCACAATATTTTTCCTTTTGCTGTGCTGCCATCCAAGGCAGCCTTTACACACACAAAAGCTTGATCTCTAGAGACAACATGAATTCAGTGTTCCAAATAGTAAGCTCCCTTACTACTGTAAATACTTTGGGTTTAGTTTTAAAAATAACTGCAAAGTTCATCTTTCTAAGCTCTGCATTCAACGTTGAGAAGCATACTGAAAGAGGATCAATGCCCTCTTTCTCCTACTCACACAAGTCTCACTACAAATGTAGCTAACCGGACAGAGTTTCTATAAGGTGATGTACTGGTGCTACTCTGAGTGGGTTGACATCAAAAAGTTGACTCCCAAACACAGTTTTTCAGGAGGATAAAAATTCAGACACTTACAAAGTTGGATGTTTTTTCTACTTAGTACCACAAAAGTGATGGTCTGTTCTGAATTAGATTAGTGTTGAGATATTGAGGAAGTATCTTCAGCAAAATGTGCTTTCATAGCCAATAGAAGATAAAAATTGGTCTCCCAGAATTGAACCTTAAATGTCAAGATTCTCACTAGATTAGAGATCTCTATCAACTGGACCTTTTCTATATCCAATCAACCCAGGACATTTGTACTCAAACTTCAAGACTGACAAGGATGCTGGCCAGCAATGTCAAAGTCTAACACCTCTAATTCCGAGTAACGCAACTATCACATTCTTATTCTATTAACTAGAGTATTAGCTGATTTTAAGTGCTGCAATGCTTTATTTAAGTTAACAGGCAGTAGAGTCTCATTCAAATTACTGTTCTGGTTTGAAGACCTGTTAAAACTATTCAATTTGTTTTAAAAAAAATCATCACAGTAAGTCTTCTTATGAACTTACAAATTATTTTGTTTCTGTACAGTTAAGTCAGTTTATGAAGTCAATTGTTACTCAGTAGTCCATTATCCATTTTATATATTTACAACACAGCCTAATAAAGCAAATGTAGAGTCCAATGCCATTTTATCCTTTAACATTTATTGGCATGTTTGTATTGATTTTGTTAAAAATTCTCAATTAAAGCAACATAATGTCACATTTCCAGTATAGTTCAAAAGCAACATTTTCACATTTCCAATATGGTTAAAAACTTCTATGAAAGGCCTTGATGAAAAAATATTAAGACCAGCTCCAGAGACATTGGAGATGAGCTCTCAAACAGATAAATCAAGACATGTTTTACTAGCTGCTATGTGATATGAAGTATTTGACGCACTTTATAAATGCTTTGCAGCTGGATGTTCCATTTCCCAGGGAGACTGAAATTACATTTTTTTAACTCTCTGTAAGTTTTGTATCTTTGCTGATTGGTAGAAGTATAAGCTGTCCTCTTTCTTCAGTGTAAACAGTGTATAGAAAAATGCTATATAAGTGTCTGAGGACGGCTGTTTAATACTTCAGATATGCTATCAAGCCTAGACCATGAAGATGATTACCCATAACACTTCAAATAATGATTGCCCTTAGAAGTTTTCCTTTTGCTATGGTACTGTGTAGTGGATGCAGCAGTTACTTCTTGCTCCAATTATTCTGCAATGGCTGCTATTTCGTTGCCTTCAGTGTGGCAGTGGGAACATAATTTTTTATAGACTACCTTAATGCTAGCAAACATGGCCAGCTTAGGAAGCAAAACAGGAAAGTTTTTCAACTTCTATACTTTTACATTTGACAATAAAAAAGATGATCTGAAAACTTTTACAAAGCTAGCATTTTACTGTGAGAGCAAACCTGATTTCCCAGTGTTTCCCATCCCTTTCACACAGGCATAGATCTGATTTCAAATTAGTTACAGAGATTTGTAAGTGATGGAATGCTCTGGGGAAATCAGGACCAGTGCTTTTAGCAATAAGCTAAAATTAAGAGAAGATTAAATTATTTTGCAGTGAGGTAAGAAAACCAGTGAGGAAAAAAAAAAATAATCCATGGATGGAAAAAAAAGAAGAAAAAAATACTGTCTATCACAAAGGCACATGTAAATTTAGTAAAAAAAATCGACTGTTTCATGCTGTGTGGGAGTCTTCTCCAGATTCCAAAGAACTGCCAATTTCTATTTCCTCCTGCATGTACGTACTCAATATACCCAGTAACTATTGGTCTGATTTTGCAACATGTATTCTCTCTGGCCAGTGGCATCAGAGATGATGCCGGAAATATTTTGAGAGATCATTTGAACAAGAATTTACTTCCTTAAATATCTGAGCCTGATTCTTCACAGCTGTGCAAAGCGACTTAAAACTCCCTACGGTTGCAGCAGGCACTTTTTTTTACATTTACACCACTAGTGTTGGGGGGTTGCCCGTGGCCCCAGAAACTTGCTGTGCCCGGCCACCATTTCGTCCACCCCTGCCCCAATTTTATGATCTAACCCAGAGGATGCCCTGGCCTTTGAACTGCAATGCAGCCGCCATGTCAACCTCTGGTTTTTACCTACTTCCTGAAACCACCAGAGGAAGTGCGAAGTACTAGGCAGTGGAGAGTTAGGATCTTGGTTTCCCATTTGTAACAGCAAATTGGAGGAATTTTGCTTCAGCTCACTGTTTAGTTGATTTTCCTCTGCTTATTTCTGGCCCATTTTGAACCCCTAAAGGCTACTGAAGCAGGACCCCTACTTTCTTTCAACTCCCATAGCCCCTTAAGTAACCCAACTGCCAGCAAAATATTTTACTTTTATTGACTTATTTGTACTGTACTTGAGAACCTTAAAGCAGAAAGATGCTGTTTCAACTATCTTTAAGAACAGTCTTGGTAAAATGAGCTGAATTACACTGTAAGATAACATCACCTTCAGGGCATCACATGCACTGAGAAAACTTGAGTCACTAGCTCTCCTCATAAAGTAAAAGATTCCTATTTCAAAGCAAAATACTGGTATGCAAACAGCTACATTAAGAAGGCACCACACACGTTAGAGATCTGCTCTTTTTTCTGGCCACATTTCGGAATGAGAAAGTAAGAGTGTGTTTATAGCAGCTGATAATTCAAAGCTTGAGCTTTGGAAAGCAAAGCTTTGTTTACAGAGCTCTTCCTGGATGTCTTAATAAAAATACTTGAAGCTTTTTATTTTATATGCACCACGTGGATGGAAGTACACCGATAAGGCAGAGTGCATTGAAAGCTGAGAAAGCAATAAAAATTAAAATCTGGTAACCTTATATTTCAGTAGAAAATAAAAAGTCACTTGTAAACAAGCTCTTAGTTTTCAAGGATTGAAGTAGAGACAGACATGAAAGTATTGAAACTTTGGGCTGCTCTGAACTCTCATCTCTGCAATTTACCTAAAGAAGTACAACATTTAACTAAAATCTACAAAGTTTAAGCAAACATAAGAATCAGAAGAGTAAAAGGAGGAAGGTCCATGAAACAGCATTCTACAGACATTCATCCACATATGGGTTGCAATTTGTGACCTTTATTATCATCATTATTGATAAGAATCCTTTAATATATTTTTCTTCTTAAGTATTATTTTTACACATTTAAAAGCCTATCAGATCAGCCTGATGCCAGATCTATTCTAACACCAGAATTCTAATATGAATAAAT
This sequence comes from Aquila chrysaetos chrysaetos, assembly GCF_900496995.4. NCBI lineage: Eukaryota > Metazoa > Chordata > Aves > Accipitriformes > Accipitridae > Aquila > Aquila chrysaetos. The sequence continues at coordinate 1,620,075 of NC_044026.1, read as the reverse complement.
TATCCAGCTATGCCTTTACTGAATACTCTTTTTAAAAAAAAAGAAAAACTAGATGCAAACCCAGCCAAGGTGACCACAAACTACTTGAAGGCAAGGCTGTAAAATTTAAATACAGTTAGTACAGAGAAAGTGAATGTATAAAAATACATTTAAAAGTTCTCACATTTAGACTAATTCACCTTATTTACCTTCTTATCTTAAAGGTCAGCTTTTTTTTTTTTTCCCCAGTGGTAGGATGCATTCATTAGGTAAAATATGACAAACCTGAATATATCAATATTTTTTTGACTACAGGGTTTGAGGGCTTTCGATTACCTTATTGTCTGCAATGGCTGGAACTTGGCATTTTACTGCAAAATAATCACGATCAACTTGTTTGCTAGGGGAATCCATACTCAGTAAAGAATTTATGCTCCACCATCAGTAGATACTTAAAATTTCAAGGCAAATGTGCAGTGCATCATTCAACCAACTTTGTCAACAGTGGACAACTTTAATTTGTGTGTTGTAAGAAGTAGCATGTAATTTATGACTGCATAGACTAGAAACGTGTTCCTTTGTGAACTTATAAATGCTAATTGCAATTGAAAATAACTACTTTTGTGACTTACAGTGGTACATAAAGTTAACATCGGTAAACATTGTATTTATTTATATTATAGTCTAATATAGGCATCAAGAAATTAGTTTGGAGGTCTTAAGAGTTATTCGCTGCTAGGTAATTATTCATAATACTGCCAAATAACAGAATAGTACTTGGGCATGAGAAAGCTTATACTTTCTTTAGTATATAGCTGTCCCACTCTGGTGCTATCAGTATGGGAAATATCTAACGTTAGTGAAATCTATAGACTGAGTTTGTTTTCATGGAGGTTTATGCACATACCAGAGCTTCATTAGAGCACTGTATACCTAAGTGAAGCATCTTTTCTGCATGAATCCCAGAACAAAGCATGTATTTCCATGACAAAGGTGAATCCAGCATCAGAAACATTAGGAAACATACTCCAAACACATTCACTAAATCTTATTTAAATGTAGCAAGAGAAGCAAAACTGCTCTTTCTAAAGCTGTAGACAACATGGATTCTCTGGAAAACTTGTTATACCTATTTGACCTATTTGGTGCTAGGATAACAGCACTGTCCAACTACAACCAAAATGTTTGCTCCTAAAGAACTCTGATAATACAATGTACCGCAACTCTGCTAAGCCTGTAATTAAAAAGCTAAAATGACCACCACATCTGTCAGTTAACTAGTCTCCCAATGAAACAAATGCCAACAACATATTGCTAGATAGCTTATTTTTCAACAAAACAAAAAGGGTCATTCTACTGAATAGACTCTCTGTTCTCATATTAGCAAGTACCAATAAATGTTCTATTATATACTAACATACATTTCATTCAAATGCAGTTGAAAATTTCATTGTATTATCATTCTTTTAAACACAAGCAATATTATTACTCTCAATTCAACTTTGGATGCAATATAAAGTAGATTTTCCAGTTGTGAAGAAAACTGGAATTGAGTGCATGCTACATTTTGACTAACCAGCATTTACCCACAAAACCAATTTTTCATTTTACAGATTTTCTTCTAAACAGAGCTAATCCAATGAGCAACAAAGATGTAAATACATGTAATGTGCAAAAATATTACTCCAATTACAGCAGTAAAAACACATACCAGTCTTAAAACCCTTTGAGAAATAAGACATCATATTTCTGAGAGCCAAACACAGAGGTATGTTAAGTGAATAATAAAAACACACTTGTGTGTACTAATTGGATAATGACATATATTGCTTTGACTGTCAGTTACCACTGTGCCTTTAAAAGTTCCTTTTGTTAAGCATGTAATTTCACTGTTAAAAATGAATAAAAACCTCTGCAACTGCCTCAAGACAGCCTTGCATATGGTACAGATCTAACTTCAATGTTACTTAGGAAATAATCCCCATTGTAAGTCTTTGCACTTTACATTCTCGTTTACTTTATAACTGCCTAGGGTACGTTCTGGTTTGTTTTTTTAAAAACTTTTCTAAAGCATTAGGAAAGTTTGTAAGGAGAACAATACACCTGGTATTAATCTATTCCTTATTTCAGTTAAAGAGAGTGGGGTTCACAGACTCTGGGTTACAAACCCTTTCACTGTAAGAAAGCCCTGTGCAAAGCTGCGTCCGATTTGCCACCAAGACCCGGTCTGTCCTCTAGACCTCCCAGCAGCTGAAATCCACAAGTAACGGCACAGTTTTGACCTGCTAGCATGTCTCACGCTGCATCTCCCCAGGCACTCTGATGAGTGATTTCAATATTACTCCTGTCCCCCAGGCAGGGAGACGAGTCAAAATTAAACTCAATCCTGAAGCGATCTCTCAGCTCAGTGTTGGTGAGACTGATCAAGTCTGCATCTTACACATAAACAGACCCCAAATCAGCATTTTTGCATGCCTGTGTCTGCATGCGATTGTTTTAATCACCACTCAGAGCTCAGGACTATCAACAATTTAAAAGCATATCCTGATGGAGAGGAGGGGGAGGGAGGTAATTTCAGGTACTCAGACTGAAGTTTACCCTCCACTCCCCACGAGCTGAGGCAAAGAAAAAGAGTCACTACAGACAGGACATGCTGCCAGAGTTTTCTGCCAGCCTCTTGCCTTTGCTCACACAACCTATCTGGGGAGCATCCTCCACCCGTACCAAGACCTTTAGCATCGAGCTACAAAACACAGATGTGACAACAAGGTACGCCCCAAAACGCCAACAAGCACCAGTGCCGGATCAAACCTCCGAAGGATCACCTGGCTGGTTAGGAAAAAAACCACCGAAGCCCGAGGGAACATTTCCAAGAGCCCCTCGCAGTGCACTTGGAAAGCCTCACTCGCACTTTGCCCCTCTCGTCCTCCTCCAGCCCCTGCTCAGCTCCAAAGCGACCGAGCCCACACCATCCTCCTGGGGGCCGGGAGCCTGTTTCCCCACCGGCGCTTGGAAAATCCCCAGCCAAGTTCGCCCACCGCGCTCTCCGCAGCCCCGCTGCACGCCATTCACCTTACCCTGGAGCGAGGGCAGGCAGCCCACCTCCCCGTGCTCGGCAGTCCGGTTGCGTGCAGGGCGCGGAGTGATGGAGAGCGGGGAACTCTTCAGTGATAATCAGCGCTGAGAGGCTGCTCCTGTGAATAGTGTACATCCTGTAGCAGCAGGCTCTGTTTCTAGCAGCTGGCAGCAGCCTTCGCAGGAGCAGTGATGAGCACAGCTTGAGATCTTCCACAATTAACCAAATATTGTATAGCAGCAACAAATCAACAACTAAAACCCGGCTCGCAAATAAAAGCAAAGTACAATTTCAGATGGGAGCTGAAAGCTTAAGTCACCGAATGCTACATTTCTTCTTCAAGATTATTCCAGCAAGCTCCTTCTGCTATTTTTACTGTACCATAATGCACTAGGTCTGGCTTTTACCCTATTGAAAGAACATGAATATATTATTATCCACACAAAAGAGCAGGTTATTGTTTATGAATTACCAGCCTTCCCAGCAACAAAGGCTATTTTCATAAGAAAACTCAATTTCATTTTAGCTCCAATTTGATTACCAGCTGAAGAAAAGCAGCCCTGCGCCTAAACCTCAAAGGATTTTTATTCATACCATTGAATGGGCTTTATTGCTTCCTTTTCAAAACTGATGTAGAAAGCTTTTAGAGTAAAACATTGACAAAAAATTATTGCGCTGCTATTTTGTGCAATAACAGAGCTGAAGAGGGGCAATGATTTCTCAGTCATCCTTCACTGTACTTCAGAACAGTAAAGGCTGGAATTAATGACAGACCATAGAGAGGAGCTAAGCCAAGGTCTCACAATGCATGTCAAATCTAAATGATCACTATACGTTGAAAAGACCCAAAAAAGCCTGCAGCTGATTGATTCATGGCTTTCACAAGAAAGACAGGCTTGAAGAGTTTATTGCACCACAATTTACTCTGAATTATCATAAAAATGAATGTAGAGGCTGAATGTCACCCCGGCACACTCCAAAAACACACATCCAGGGACAAAGTTCACCCAGGAATTATAGCAGTGCTGTTCATGCTACTATAGTTAAGGGTCTGTCACTTTTCTCCTATTATAGGGGGTTTTAGCTCAGCTGTAAAGCTGTGCTCCAGAATAAAACTTGGCACAAAGGTCTCATTTTGAGGGAATATAATTTTTTTTAAACAAATGGAAAAGAAAAAAAACCAACCTTCCTGGCTGTTTTTAAGTTAAACATTTCTAAAAGCTGCTTGCTAATTTCTGAGGCTTTTTAACAATTGTATAACTCAAGATTGGGTTTAGGATTTGAATATTTTTTTCTTTTAAGAAATAAAAATTAAGCTGTCAGACCATAAAGGGCACAAATTGGTTTTGCTGTATCAGAGAGAAAGATTTTTAAATTATTGATTTTTTAAACATGGTTTATAGAACATGTATGATAGAAGAGTGGAATTGAACTGTTAGTGCATGGACTTTGGCAAAGACACCTGGATGCTGCAATATGAAAGCAGCCTCTGTACCACTACAATTTGAATTGGCTCAGTCACTAAATTAAGAAGTCTCCCAAAAAATTCACATACAGCAGATCAGAATGACTCAAATGCAGCACACAAGACTACTGATTCTGAGGCAATTTCTCCATCTTTACACAGCTACAGTAAAAATGCAATTCATTTTCATCTTTCAATGATTTGACATCAACTTTTGAAAAGCAAAAGAGGAAAATAAACTGTAGTTGCTACCATAAGTCCGATTTGGGGCTCTTTGACTAACACAGAAATTTTTAAACCTGAATTAGTTTTACAAGTAAACCAGCAATTCTCGGCTCATGCTATATTCCTAGCTTTTAATTCATTGTGCATTTTTTAACGTTACCTGGCCTGAGCAGAGATTGACATTTAAGGCATTCCTCTCAATCTCATATAGATTTCAGGGAAAAAAAAGGCTGTCTTTGGGTGTTCATCACTCATAACTATAGTGGAACCCAAACCTGGAATTGCAGAATAATCTGAACTTCCTTTCTAGTTTTTTTGCAGAATGGGCACAGTTTGCACCAAAGAGCTGAAAGAGCAGCTCTTGATAAAGGCAGATGCTACTCCTGAGGTTCATATCTAGGTCCAAATGCATTAAAGGTTAAAGGGGTTTGGTTCTTGATGCTCACTTCAGAGTCAGACTTGCTGTACTGGGATGATCAGACTGCCAAAGTCCTTTGTGAAGTGCAACTGAGGAAAAAAACAAAACAAAACAAAAAAAACCCTGTTCTTGTACATTTTGGTATGGAGTACTTTCACTGAAAAATATCGAGAGAGTTTCTAAAAGCAAAAGCAGCCTGAAAAACACTGCTTCAGTACCAGAGAGAAAGAGCCTGTACATCAAAAGAACTAATTTTGAGTAAAATATTGCAGTTTTGTTTTGTCACAGCTATTTCTCAGTCAGGTAGCTCCCTACAAAATTCAGTGTACACACAGACCACTGTCAACTCACAGAAGCTGAGTACAAAGAGGTACTTTAAAATTCCAATATACTGCTATACTTGCTACACAGTCTCATCCTACTCACACCTTCAAGTGTATTCATTACCTCATTTTATTTTTTACTGTGTTTGAAACTTCTCTGAAGAGTTAGTGGCAATGGCTATGCATTCCCTTGAGACACAACCAAACACTGGCAGACTGATGCAGGAAACACAGGAAAATTTTGTCTCCAGACCAAGAAAAAAAAAAAAGACAGACAAAAAGAATAGCATAGACCATGAACAATTACTCAAAGTTTTTAAATTCAAAGAGTTCTAATTCCACAGGTTTTTAATACCCATAAAACATTGAGAATGTTGTATGCTTGTGCAGGTATGCCTGAGTAGAGAGAAGATGACTACAGCCACTTACCTTCTGAAAAATAGTAGTATTTAGGGAAGGGAAGTATACTGTAACTAGTGAAAAATATTTGTCCAGATACAGCAATTCCAGTTCCTATTCCCGAGGCTTGCTGGCACATCAAGGTGTTAAGAGCACCTGTACAACACCACTACCCAGGGACACAATTTTTAACCCAAATTCTTATATTCTTGACACCATTCTGTGTGGAAAAGCTACCGAAGATCAGGAAAGTACTGAGCATCAAAAGACATCTCATACCGTTGCATAACATATTTAAATGTGTGTATGTGTGCACATGCAGACTATGAAAGTGGTCTCCAGATATATCCACACACAAAATCTAGCCGGTTTTGCAGTACTCTCATAATTTGTGTGTATCTGTTATTTGCAGTCACATGCACATGCACATTTTTGTTTACAGCAGATGCTTTCTGAAAATATCTTTTGTCTCTAATCCCACATTTTTAAACATAGAGGATCTGACAGACTAGGGAAGTCTTACAAATAGACAGTATTTTAATACATTGCCATGCCCTGAAACGCTGAGCTGACAGAGGGTTCAGACCCTCTTGGTAATTAATGGCTGCACCCTGCCCCTTCTCCCACTCGTTAACACATACTATCTTTGTTTGGGACAGGCAGCATTCAGGGCAGGCGTGAAAAGTCCCTTCACATGAGGCACTATGCAAACCAGCAGCAAACAGCCTGCTGCTGCCTGTTGTAAAGCCCATACTGCAGAGACATGGCAATGTTTGATGTGGTGCTAAACCAGCGGGCAGCTCACTTGAATAGAAGGGAGATTGGAGGTGGAAACCCGTGATGGATTTCAATCCCTCAACATACACAAGAGCCTGACGTTGTGGAGCAGGGAGATGTCTTTGAATGCAACGGTCATGGATGTGCATTAAGCGCTGTGCCAGGACAACAGTAAGTAGGGAAATAGCCCCAGGATTTGTCCACACTGTTTCATTAGAGCATTGCACAGGGAAAGCAAGGGAAGCTGCCAAGCCACCAGCTAAGTACAAGAGATGTTTAAAGCAAAGGGACTTGCCTCTACCAGGTCTTTCATTAATCTTTCCACAAGACTGATGTAAAGTCGTCCCTCCCATGCCTTCTTCATCCTTTGACAAAATACAATTGGGATGCCCTTAAGGACACAGAAGAGCAATACCAATAGAAGGTTTCTAGCAGACATTACCCTGCCCCAGGTCTCTTCCTGCTCCCATTTCATCTTTCCACAAGCCTTTGCCATAGACCCTTTTGGTGTTTCCCTCCTCATCAGATCTAACTTCAGCAGCCGCCTTAAGCCCTCTCCTGTCACAGCCTCCGCTGCAAGTAAAGGCTGTGCTTTGACTCTCCCTGCAGCTCCCAACCCTCCTTTTCCCTTCATCTCCTCTCACTTCAGTGACTGCCGTGGGAGTGGAGTGCCCTAACACAGGAGACAGGGGGAATAAGCATCTCTGGGTGCAAACCTGGGATGTGAAAGTCGCAAAAAAAAAAAAGGCTTAAGTGCCTGACCTGTCAGAACTTGACTAGTAAATTCACTACTTGGCCAATACTGAAAAACTGTCCTTTGCAAAAGGTGGTCACACAGTCTGTTTTAAACTGTTTGAACCAGCCAGTAGGCGATCCCAGTCATTTTAAAGATGGGCTCACTGTTTTATCATTGCCTTACAAGTGCGGGCCAAAGCACTGTCAGTCATCCTCGTGCTCTCCCAGATCACAGGTCACCTTGCACTTCAGCACTCAGGAGGTAAGAAAGTCTTAAAGAGAAGTTACACACAAAAGAACTACAGGTAAAGGGGGGGGGGAATAGGCTCTGCAGAACTTCAAACTGCAAATTCATTTACTCTTTTTATATTATCTCCACTTCATCTAGGATGAGATAGATTTAATTCAGATTAATTAATGTGTTGACTTTTTATTATTCCCACCTTTTTTTGTGTGTGTGTGGTCTCTAGGAAAGGCCTTAGACTTACCCCTAACCTAAAATAAACATCCTCTCAATTTTTTTATTCCTCCCACAGCCAAGTCTTCCAGCAGCCATTCAGCCAGCACAGCTGCTCCCTTGCTCACCAGTTTGGGAATCTCAGGCAGAGACCATTCTTCTACCCAGTCTAAGTCCACAAAGAAGAAAGAAGAAGCAGTAAGAAGCTGGCTAAAAGTGCTACTATTGTGCATGTGAGGGGGTAAGTAAGTGTCCACCAGCACCTTTTCTTCCCCCCCCCCAAGAGGAGGGGCATTTTGATGGGATCTTTGAAAAAAGAGCCAAGAAGTACCTTGTCATTGCTGTTGGCATTACTGCAGGAGGTGAGAAAAGTGCTGATGGACTTGGAGCCCGTTTTGTCAAACAGAAACTGCTCTCTGGCATGGGGAGTAAACAGCCCAAAGCAGACACCAATGGACATGGGAGCAGGAGGAGGTAAGTCTATATTGTCAGTCAGTGTTATTGGCCATGGTCTCCCTGGACATCAGGTCCTTAATCACATTCATGTTTTTGTAAGTATTCCCAGAGACTCTGATTTTCAGGTGGAAACTGGATCACAGTTTGTTACTGGTGGAAAGTAACAGCTTTTCAATTAGAGCGGGACAGGGAAGTGTACATAACCCACTATGTATTTTTATTAACACAGAGGCGGTCAGATCATGTGAACCTAAACCCCAGTTTAAGTCTTTGGAAGGATAGAGGCAATTGTCTGCTCCTTGGTAGAAATCCCCTCTCCCTCACGAGAAATGTAAGTATTTACTTTAGAAAAGTAAATACTATTTATTAGAAATGCTATTTAAAATCAGAAAGCAAAACTCTCTGTGAGAGTTAGCTGGCAGAAAAACCCACGCAAAGTAACGTATAAAGAATGTAAAGAAAGACTAGTTGTCGGTGGGAGGAATATTCAAAGACAGCAAGGGAAAAAAGTGAGCTCAGTTCAAAGGAAGGTTGTGATAAATGACTGCCTGATGTAGATTCAAATGGAAGAAGATGACTTAAAGACACCAAAAGAGACTAATACTGAAGACAACATACCTAAGCTATAGCCATGAATAGTAGCTAGGTAGTTAAGAATAGTTCCCAAACAACAGCAGCTGGTTTGGGCCAGTCCTGCATTTCTGACAGAAAAGGATCCCCCCAAAAAATAATCCTCAATAACTAGTCGTCTTTGTGACACAAGGCAGACAAGTTACATCTTGCTTATCTGGTTCTTCTCCTCACTGTGTATTAACATACTGACAACAGGTATGTTTGAAAAAAACGTACTCATTATGGCATGAGCCCACTCTTTTATCTTTCTTTGCATTATCTCAGAAAGAACAGAACCACGAATACCTTTTCTACTGGTATTTCAAAATAAAAGGTAGTTCTCTAAACGTCACAGATATTGTTTGTGACAGGATGCAGTATTATCTGGTCCAGTGCCACTGGAAGGAATTAGCCTTGTTTGCAGTGGAGCGGTCTTTTTTGAAAATGAACAAGGAGAATTAAAAAGAAGTGGAAAAGGAAGCTGATAGCAAAGGTTGAGGAAAACACAAAGGGTCTGTTGGACAGCACTTCTATTCTTCTCTGTATGGTGCATTAAGTGCATTATAGTAAAAATGAAGGAAATTTCTTTCCTTCTCTTTAAAGAAAGTCCAACGTTATTGAACTTGAAACCTTTAACTGTGAGCAAAGCTGTGGTTTTCTTTAATACAATCCTGCTATTGATTTCTTCATGCATTTCATCGGAATGATTCTGACAGTTTAAAAAAAATACATTACCTTGATGAAAGATACAATTTTTCTCATGGAGAAAGGCACTTGAGTAGGTATGTGTGGTGTATCAGGCATGTGAATCTTAAATGATGCTCTGAAGTACAAAAAAAAAAAAAAAAAGAAAAGAAAAGAAAAGAAATTTCAAAGAAAGGTGATCCAATTCTTTTTGGTGAGTGAGACTCTGTACACAGGTCCCACACTCTACCAAAGAGACTTCATCTTTTGCAAGCAAAATCACCTCTTCTTCCTTTCTGCCCCTTTCCACTATCCTAAATCCCTTTCTGGCCTATAGACCTCTTTTCTATTGCTTTCCTCTCTCTCCCTTCACTTGGCATTTGTTCATTGCAACATTGCTTTAGCTTCCTCTTTACAAAACTTGTGCAGTTTTGTCTTTGCTAATGGAGAAAAGTGTATTTTTAATGTGTCTTAATATCCTACCACAGAAAAGACCAACTGCTGTTTTACCTCCCCATAACCATTATGGAAAACAGTCCTCCCATTTCCCATCACAGTCTTCCCATTTGCACATGTGCTTACTTTAGATATGCTACACCTTTAGCACATATTAACAAGGCTCCTCTTTCTTGCAGACAGGAACCACATGAAACCCACAGATATGAAGGGCAAAAATAATCATCTAGTCCAACCTTGTGCATTATGGGCACTTTAAGATATTCCCTGTATGTGTTATTTCAAGCTCAAAAGCCTTTCTTGAACTGGAATGTATGCCTGAATTCCTCTTGAGTTGAAATCTGTGCGATGAAGGGCACTGCTGCCCTTGATAAATTATAACAATGGTTAATTTTCTATACTGTTAGAGTTTCCTTCATTGTGCCCTTACTTTTAGTCTGAATTTGTCTTTCAGCCATTGTGAAGAGAGAGACTCTATTCAAGCGTCCACAGCAAGAATGTGTCCTGATTTTGGTCTCATTCTGGGGACAAATTCATCCGAACTAGCAGTGCTGCCATCACTCTTTTTTCCCACACTATGCACATCCCCAGCACACTTGCATCAAGCACTTGCTCTCAGCAAGCTGCCAGCTGGCCAGATGTAGGCCTCAAATAGCCTGGTAGAAGGGTGGTGTGATACCAGCAAGACCCAACTTTGAGAAGACAGAACTGGAATTTTCACTTTTGCAAAGATACCTCCATGAAGATGGCACAGGAAAGGATTCCCCAAGCAACCTTGGTGAGCCCATTAATCCTCTTTTGTGGAGCAATATAAGAAATCCTACAGGTCCTGATTCCAGGAGCACTAAACTGACCATGATGCTCCTAAGAACAAAGTTTGAATATTTTCCTAAGAATATTAAACCAAATTATCAATCTCCATATCTATTCTCAGGAAAAGAGCAGCTGTTTGGATGAACAGCACTCTGCTGGGGACCTGGAGCAAAACTTTTAATTTCCATTCTGAGATGTTCACACACTCCAGTGTCAATGCTCTTTGTAATTATATTACTAGCAAAAATGTCTTTGACCTGTCCCACAATGCGTACAAAGGATGACCTATAGCACTGCCTTGTTTTAACCCCAGCTGGAACTAAGCCCCACGCAGCTGCTCACTCACCTCCCCTCACAGTGGGATGGGGGAGAGAATTAGAAGAGCAAAAGTGAGAAAACTCACAGATTGAGATAAAGACAGTTTGACAGGTAAAGCAAAAGCCACGCACGCAAGCAAAGCAAAACAAGGAATTCATTCCCCACTTCTCATGGGCAGGCAGGAGTTCAGCCATCTCCAGGACAGCAGGGCTCCATCATGCCTAACGGTGACTTGGGAAGACAAACGCCATCACTCCGAACGTCCCCCCAGTTTATATACTGGGCATGACGTCACATGGTATAGAATACCCCTTTGGCCAGTTTGGGTCAGCTGTCCTGGCGGTGTCCCCTCCCAACTCCTTGTGCCCCTCCAGCCTTCTCGCTGGCTGGGCAGGAGAAGCTGAAAAATCCTTGACTTGGTCTAAACACTACTGAGCAACAACTGAAAACATCAGTGTTATCAACATTCTTCTCATACTGAACCCAAAACATAGCACTGTACCAGCTACTAGGAAGAAAATTAACTCTATCCCAGCCGAAACCAGAACAAGTACCTGGAGTCTGTGCAATGGTTGCATGAGGAGAAACTGAAACACGGCAGCTGCAGAACAGACCAGTTAGACAACTCTGTAGACCCCAACTTCCCTTGCTGCAATACAGAAAGTTAAAAAAAACCAAAAGCCTTCCCATTTTTTTTCTGCTGCACAGAACAGTGTTATAGGTTAGGTTATGTGACAAAAGCTCCTACAAAGGCAAACAGAGAGACAACAGCAGGCAGGGATCCTGAATTAAGGACCCCCAAGGAACAGACACCCTGTCCAGTCCCCTCCCAGGGTTGGCCCAGCAGGGCCACAGCCCTGGTGTCCAGGCATGGAGCCCACCACGATGAGTCATCAGAGCAGCTCTCCACATCACCTTTTGGACTAAGGGGAGTTGCTGCCTAGGGGTGGGACACATTATGGGATGCAGGGGAAGAGCAGTTTGGGATTTCCCAGGACTTACTATGGGATGCTTAGGGCAGGAACCAAAGGTGGAGAAGGGAGGCACCTGGGGGGGATCTGGGGAAGGAACAAGTGCGGGAAAACAGAGAGACAAGCAGATAAAATGGGATGGATGCATGTAAATAGAGAGCCGGGTTGTACGCTTAGCTGTCCATGCCCTTTACCTGATCAGTGCACTCTCTTTTATTCCCCGATTAAATTGCTTTCTCCTTTCCTGGGTGCCGGCTCTCTGTTTTCTGTGCACGTGTGTGTTATGGGGTCTGAGTGCAGCAACCAGAGCGGGACCTCGGGTCACAGGGGCCCGTGCGTCCATGGTGGCAGCAGCTGCAGCGAGCGTGGGTGTGCTGGTGAGTGTGTGAGCACTGGCAAAGATACCTGCAGGTATGCAAAGTGGTCTGGGAGCCAGGCTCTATGTCTGTCTGTCTCTAAGGGGGAGACCATGGGAGTGGGTTATCAGTGGGACCAGGAGAGTCCCACCAGCTGCCAGAGAGACAGTGGGCTCTGGGGGGTCTCTAGGAGCGAGAGCCACGCGTATGTGTCTCTAAGTGTTAGCCCATGGATGGTGGCTGCTGGGGGACCAGAAGAGCCCCGGCCAGCTCAGGGGGGGTGTGGGGGATGAGCGAGATGGTCTGTGCCAGCAGGTACATTGGGGCTATTCCTTCAGAGACTCATATGTCCAGATGCCAGCAACTGGGGAGACTGGGATCCAGGAGCCAGCTACAGGGCAGACTGTCCGAGCCCAGGTATACTCTCATTAGTGACCTCCATCCTGCTCAGCCAGAGAGGGGAGCAGGATGAGGCCATCGGTGCTGCTTGTGTCCATGCAAGTGTGTCTGTGTGTCTGTCTGAGGTCTGTGCTGCTAGCCATGTGGCATATACGTGTGCTCCATCTGTGTCTGCCTACTGGGAGTGCATTTCCAGCCTCACTACCGGCTGGACCTGGAGGCACATAGCTGCAGTATCCTCACTTCTCTCAGGCTGTTGGATCTGATATGATATATTCTTCTTCTAACAGTATAGATTATCAAACCGTTCTGGATTTTTCCCTCACACAAATGTAAAGTATGTAGCAGAGTAGCACTGTCCCCCAAAGTAAGATGTCTCAGAAGGGAGGGGAAATTGAAGAGACAGACATTGTCAGCAGGTTAGACCAGAGGCTGGCAATCACAGAGAGAACTACTCAGACTGTAGTAGCCAAAGATTCAGCAGACTTTTAGCCTGTTATTCTGCTATCCCATCCATTTCTGTGTAAATATTTAGGAACAAGAAAGAAAAAGAAGCAAAATCTTCACTTCACACCTTGGAACGTGCAGGACGGGACATGGGTGACTTTTGCTCCCTTTCAAAATTTCCCATCCCAAGGCAAGAAACCAAGGACTGTGCATACAAGATACCCCTCTCAAAGGCTCTTCTTGTAAGTCCATGAGACTTTTCCTGATTCACCTGCATATCTTGTTCAAGAATCAACACTGTGAATGGAAATATCGCAGTGGTTTCAAAATGGCTCAACCTACCTCATCTCTCTTTCAGTCAGCCAAACTGAAGTTACAGTCAGATGCCCAATGTACAATTACGTATTTTTCTGTATTGGGTTTGCACGGCAAGGTTTTGGTAGCGGGGGGGAGGGGGGCTACAGGAGTGGCTTCTGTGAGAAGCTGCTAGAAGCTTCCCCCACGTCCGACGGAGCCAATGCCAGCCAGCTCCAAGATGGACCCACCGCTGGCCAAGGCCAAGCCCATCAGCGATGATGGTAGCACCTCTGGGATAACGTATTTAAGAAGGGGGAAAAAAACCTACGCAACAGCAACTGCAGCTGGGAGAGAGAGGAGTGAGAGTATGTGAAAGAAACAACCCTGCAGACCCCCAGGTCAGTGAAGAAGGAGGGGGAGGAGGTGCTCCAGGCGCCGGAGCAGAGATTCCCCTGCGGCCCGTGGTGAAGACCATGGTGAGGAAGGCTGTCCCCCTGCAGCCCAGGGAGGTCCACAGGGGAGCAGATATCTACCTGCAGCCCGGGGAGGACCTGAGGAGCAGATTGCTGTACCCGAAGAAGGCCATGACTCCATGGGAAAGCCCGTGCTGGAGCAGTCTGCTCCTGAAGGACTGCAGCCTGCAGAAAGGACCCACGCTGGAGCAGTTCATGAAGAACTGCAGCCCGTGGGAAGGACCCAAGTTGGAGAAGTTTGTGGAGGACTGTCTCCCATGGGAGGGACCCCATGCTGGAGCAGGGGAAGAGTGAGGAGTCCTCCCCTGAGTAGGAAGGAGCTGCAGAGACAAGGTGGGATGAACCGACCCCAACGCCCATTCCCCGTCCCCCTGTGCCTCTGGGTAGAGAAAATCAGGAGTGGAGTTGAGCCCAGGAAGAAGGGAGTGGTGGTGGGAAGGTATTTTTAAGATTTGGTTGTATTTCTCATTATTCTACTCTGATTTGATTGGCAATAAATTAAATTAATTTCCCCAAGTCAAGTCTGTTTTGCCTATGATGGTAACTGCTGAGTGATCTCCCTGTCCTTATCTCAACCCACAAGCCTTTCATTATATTCGCTCTCCCCTGTCCAGTTCAGGATGGGGAGTTGATAGAGCGGCTTGGTGGGCATCTGTCATCCAGCCAAGGTCAAAACCCACCATATACACTCACTTCATAAGTCCATGTAGGCCAAAAAAAGGCTAGGTCTCCCAAATTAACAGCAGACAGACTGTAATGCATATTACTAGGTGGGGGAAAAAAGAGTGCTTTTGTGCAAATATGAAAATCACAGCTCCACAAAACGCCTAGCATAACACACCATACTGGAACTTTGCGTGCTGGCTTACACCCCCCCAAACCTTCCTTTTCTGTTCCACAGAGGCCTGTAGAATGACCCCTTCTGGGCTACATATTCACTGACACCAACTGGGATGGCTGAAACAGCTCTTGGCCTGGTTCCATGCCTTGCCTTGTCTCTGCTTGCAGGAGAACATCAAGCCAGAAATGCTTCTGCTTTATTAAGTTGCCAGGCAAAGAATGCAGAGCCTCAGACAGGACAGACCAAGCTGCGAAATACAAATTGCATCGCAGCGTACAACCAAGTCTGGGAGGTCCTAGCTTGATCTACACGAAATGGAAGATATTCTGTGCAGAAAGGTAACATGGAAGAACATGAAGGATGAAAAGCATAAAACACAATAGGAGCAGATGCTTCAGTCTTGGCTACACATGAATACAGAGTCACTGGCAACAAGCATGTAACCAGAGTAAGACCACCAGCTAGTCACAACCTGATTTTGAATTGCCAAGTCCTTCCAAGTGCAACTTAAACTCTGTGCAAGAGGAAGAAGTTACCTTATTCTAGACAGAAACCCGACTCTTACTGCTCTTGCCAAGAAACAAGAGGCGTGGCTTAAAGCATTTCCTCATCCTTGAAGGAGTTCGGTCCCCTTGGAAGCACACTCCAGTAGAAGTACCCATTGAAAAGCTCAGGAGAGCTAGCTCTCTTTCAAGAAATGCATATCAAAACCCCAGCATTTTTCCCTTCTCTGCCATTCTTATTACACCAATAAACCCAAACCCACTACCTGAAGCATTCCCAATACTAAAATTAGATTTTTATTTTTATGCACATGCTCTTAAAATCAATAATAATTTTTTTTTCCAACTTAACTCACAAAACTTCCTTTAGATTCTGAGTATGAGTACCATTGCATCTGAAGAAGTAAGCTTTTGCTCTTCCTGTCATGAGCTCCCTTGGAAAAACAAACTCAGAGCTGTCTTGCTATGCCGTTTAAAACTATTCTGATGAATTGTTCTTGCAACATAATGCTTACAAAAATCTTGACAGAGATACAGCGTGCTGAGATTACCCAGTATTACTGCAGTGTTACTTCAGTGATGCTCTTTAGTCCTAAGGAGACAAAAGGAAGATAAAACCCCAAAACTAATCAGTGCAAAAGTCCATTCAGAATAATATCCTGTTTCTGATGTTATCCAGCAGCTGGAAATATTTGTCCCCAGCATATCCTCCCCATCTCATTGAGTAGCACAGGGATTTCCCAAGGCAAGGGTCACGGTCAAATAACTACGTTCAATAACCCAGCAACAGGCCTATCCTTGAACTTCTCTACATCTTTTAAAATAAATGTATATTTTTTGTATTATTGCATACTGTGACAACGTACATGATTTAATTACAAAATACATTTGTTTTAAAGACATGATATTTATTTAGCTATGTGCTCCATAGCCCTTCTTTTGTGAAAAATAGCGAATAAAAATTGCCTTGTCATCTTTCTGGACCATCTGCAATTTTAGAGTCTTCCATCCCAATTCAGTTGGAGATGCCTATCTCTAAACATGTTACACATGAAACCTGAAGACTAGTTGGACTTTGACATCTAATTTAAGCTTACTAAAATTAAAGAGGATGAATCCTATCTTTTACTGTCCTGAAAAATTTTGTCTGAATTTGGCTAGTATTTGAACACTCCATTGATTTTCATAATTTTGTTGAACTGCATCCAGTCAATGAATCCCCTTAGTTTTTTGAGAGCACTGGAAATTGACACAAGCTGTAATACCTACAAGCTGTTATGCATTGTATTTACCACATAACTACTATACTGTATGTACAAATGTATGCATTCCGTATGGAAACATGAGCTTTTTTTCATACCCATAATACCAGAAAATACTATAGAAAAAAAACCAAAAACACACACACAAACATAACCCTCTATTCTGCATTATGGAAACCTCGTTACTAGCTTATAATGTAAGATATCCTTGATGGAGATTCAAATTAAAGATTAAATTTCCTTTGTCATCCATTTAGAAATATATAAAATACCATGTTAGATCAACAACTGATGAGCACTACTGTGTCTGATTAAATAAGAAGAATGCGTAAGCTTCGTGTCATCTTTACTCAATATAAGTGTTCCTACAGTCAACAACAACTCATAAATAGATAAGACTTCACTGCAAAGCAGTGGCACAGTTTGTTTTAGTGGGGGCACTGCACACAGCATGACTGCTTCACGAGGATGCACAGCATAGAGCACCTGGCCCCTGAAGCATGAGCTGGAATGCCTTGTTCAGCACCACAGTTCCCTTCGGAGGACACGGGCTGAGCTGGGAACCTCCAAGCAGCAACCTAAACATCTCCAAAACAGTCCCTTGAGGCAGAATTCCTTGCTGTGGGTTTTCACATGGGGCTGAGTTCTCCCAGCATACATTGCACAGGTTTGCTCCTTGAAGACTGAGTCTGTCGAGGGCATGTACAGTAGCTGATAGACCTTCAGGCATATTGGGCCCCAACTAATCCCCTATCTACTCAAACTAGGGAACTTCACAAGGAACTTGGGATTCAAGCTGGGAGGCACCATATAAAGCTCCAGGTTGAGCAGGCAACTAGGAAGAGGAAACTTGGGATGCAATACTAGACTTCAATGCCTTAAATCTGCCTGCATTTCAGTTTATATGTCGCTCTGTGCTCTACTGAATCCTGGCCTTAGTTACATGGGTACACCTCAGAAAATACTGTTTGTTTGAGTGTATTTGCTCCACAGAAGCAAGAGGCCATCAGTGACGATTGATAAGGAGTGAGGAGACATTCTGCTGGCTTCAGAAACCCAAACTGATTAAACCCATCCATGAAAACAGAGATTTATAATAAAAATATTAAGATTGATATGAACGGAGAGTGAATGATCATATCTAGGTGTGGAAGCAACAGAAGGAAAAGCAGAAGCAGGGCTGTAAGAATGGCAGGTGTTGATAGCACCCAGGTTAGCAAATCTGCAAGTTCCCAGCACCCAGACACACAGCTCCCAGAACACCCAGATGGAGAAGGCACCCAGACTTAAACAAAACACAGGCTGCATTATGAGAAGATGACAGAATGATAATGGACAGGACTGGAATGTTAAGACACAGAGATAAGGAGCCAAAAGGGAGTAAATCTTAACGACTCGCACAAGTGGGTCAGGATGTCTCAAAAGACCACAGTCGCTGTCAGTTCCTAAAAGGCACATCTTGATGACCTCAACTTGTTGACCATGTGCTGAAGAACCCAGGAGATACACGGAGGGGGGGATAATTGGCACCACTCGTTCTCTGCCCTAGGCAGACCCTCTGGATATGCAGCTCAGTACTTGTGAATAGGGAAGCATGAGTAGAATTAGCTTTTTTTAATATATAAAAAAAAAAGTCTCCTGTTGAGCTTTGCTACAGCATCTCCTGGATTCTGGAGACACCAGCACAACCTTTGGACTGGACTTCAGCTCCTCTCTCCCGTGGAGGCTCTGCAAGTACTGAAAGTCCTTTAGTTCCCTTGCCTCTGCACTTCAGCCCACATTCTTCCTAGGTATATGTTGAAAAAAGGGATGAAACTATTCGCAAAGCCCGTCTGCCTCATGAGGGTAAGCAGGTATCTCATGGAGGCACAAATCACAGAAATTATTCTTGACTGACAAATACATAGCTATCAAGTCTCCCGTTTTGGAGATCGATTGCTGAGAATCTGGTAGTTATTCAGAGTATGCACAGCAGATCTGCCAGCTGTTGTTAATGAATTTAGGGGGACTGGATGCTTTATACTTGGGAGGATATGAAGTTATTCTTGGTCATCAGGGCTTGACTCCCTGCAAGGTTAAACTCAGTCATTGTCACTCGAATGGAAACAAAGCACTGGGACAGTCAGTAGCAGCTGCCATTGCTCTCTAGCTGTTTACAAGCATTACATTCACAATTCCTCCTCTGCAATTCCCCATGAGTGAGTTAAGGGCTTTTGTGTACCTAGGCTGTGTTTCAGCTGAGAAGTGCTACATGCACAGGCTAATGGGAAAATAGTCCCTGAGCCTTCAAGTATATTACCTGTGGTAAATTAATCATTTAATATAGGTATACATTTATGTAATATTTGCCTAAGAGTTGCTCTGAAATTCTCTTTGAATAATACACAATTAGATATAAATGTTTTCCTCAGTTTTCCTTTCATGCGCATATTTTCCAAATTTTCTCTGATAATTCATTCCATAGCTGCGTTTCAACTGGTTTGTAAAATTTTACTAACTCACAAAGATATAATTTGCATAGAAATGAAATGCAGACAAAAATGCTGAAGAAAAGAGAAGGAGATTTAAACTAAGTATAGCGTCACAAACAATTTCTTTCATAGGTGCTTTCAAGTGCAGTTGGAAACAGTCATTTAAAAGAATACTATCAAAGAACATGCTGTACCAAGAAATGGTATATTATAAACCTGATTCAAACAGCCACATCTAAATTCCACATTCATATGGATTGAGTGATTGACTGATTATTACTGGCATTTATTTCACAGAAAGAGGGCAGCTTAATAAAAGTGTATTATTCAGTCAATGGTGTGCTATGATGGATAAAGAGGTGAAAATCACAAACATTTAAATCCAACAAAAGGAAGAAGGCAAGGAAAGCACTGAAAAAGAGGGAAGAGAATTCATTGCTGAGTGATCATCTTTTAGGCTTACCTATTGATGGTCTACTCTAGCAACCAGATTCAGAAAACAGAATCACAGCTTGACTTTAAGTCCAAACCTGGAGGAAAAGCTACAATTGATTTCTAGTCAATAATAAGATATGACACTAGTCCTTAAGGAATCAAAAGGTAGAAGTATCAGGTTTTTTAACCTGTACTTCAAGGTTTAAAAAGCAGCACATGGAAAACTGTGCCTGTGACAGAATTTATGCATGACTCTTGGGCAAAGAAGGAGCAACTGCTCATTCTTTTTCTTTCTGCCTGTTGTATAAATGCTCCCGTTGGTCTTTATTTTACTGGCAAGACAGGTCTTTGTTGATTAAATCTTGCATGGGCTTCCTAAAAGCAATAAAATTAGAACAAATGTTGGTCTTGCATGTCAGGGAGCTGATGTGCAGGTTAGTGTATTGTATCATGTAAGCCAAAGGCAACCTTCAAACAGAGCTTCAAAATTACTTTTTTCCATGTGCAAAATTCTCTAGCTCACTTAACAGGTGAATCCAGAACTTGAGCTATGCTCCTCCAGGTGTCTCAGACCACCATCCTGATGGCTGGTCCTGGCAATTCACAACATCTGTAGGGAGGTAAGCAAGGTCTCTCACTCAGACAACATCTTCGTATCACCTGGTATTCACCCAAGAAGTGGCCGACAGCCCCAGCCATTCTCTTTCTCACAGCCAGAGAGTTGAAGCCCTTGGCAGTCACCCTTCCCATCAATCCCTCCTTTCCCATGACCTCAGCAGCAACCCAGGTGCTGAAATTCAAGTCCCTGCAAAGACCCGTCACCCCTCTTCTGCTTCTACCTGTCCTCCTGCCCGTGTCCCTGTGAGGCCCAGAACTGAAGCACACAAGACAACGAGGCGACAAGATTTGCAAATAACTCCCCTCCCAGCCACTCTGTGCTAGCCTCTCTTACACACACAAACAGTACTGTTTCACACCAACCAAAACCACATTCTGCAATGGCGTTTCAGGGGTTTCTCCCTAGGGACATGCTATCCTGACATGTTTGCACATTTTAGATCTCTCCTGCTCTAAAAAATAATTGAAAAGATTTATCAGAAGTCAGCCACAGGGATAGATAGGAGAGAGAAAGCAGCTTGCTGACTTTAAAATACATGCTAGTAAAAGCTTAGCACGAGGAAATACAAGTTTTGGGCCACAAGTATGTAGTACTCCATCACACACCAAGAAAGAGACCTAGCTCAATCGCCGAGAAACATCTTTGTGTAGAATTCATCATACATTGCTTTAGTTCAACCTGCCTTTAAAACACAAAGAAAACAACCTACTTCCATCTAGAACAAAAATACACTGAATTTTTATTTTGAACAGAATTGTTATTTTTAACTTAAGGTTTCCAAATGTAAAGAAATTGTCTTACACACACAAGGCAGTTCCTGAACAGCAAGCACTGATCTCTTCCCAGACCTCAAATTATACCTAAACTATGCTGACAGATCAGAGTAATTGAATAACCTGCAAAATCCAGTTCACATAAGTCCAGGAGTTTGCACAGTTCTCAGAATTTTTCTTAAAGAAGGACGGAGAAAATTTACTCTGCTTTCTGCTTGCTACTCCAGTGCCTTCTCACACAATGCTCACACAAAGGAAGTTTGGAGAGCTGATTACCTGAACAACGCTTTATAAATCCTTCCTAAAAATGACATCTTGCTAGTATAACATTCTGTTTCTGCTCAGGAGACTTGTTTTAATGTCAAAACAAAAAGAGGTGCTAGAATTACGTAAGTGAGTAAAAAGCAGTATTCGTCTTTATATTTCCAGTTTCCTCAGTCTTTAGTTTTGAAAAATATACCACCATAATAAATGTTTGTATTTAAAAAAAGCACCTTACAGGACATTTCTCATGGTGAAAGAATGGAGCTTGGAGAGGTGAGGATGGCAGAAACAAATACAGTTGGAAAACTTCATTGCTCAGGTTTGGGTTCTTAACACTAACAGTCCCCAGTACTAAAAGAGATTATTTTGTGCATATTCTTGTAAAAACGAACCTAGCAAAGACATCCTGGAATGCATTGCCAGCTATGTGAATCTTTGAAATAGCCCATTCTTTCAACATTTTCTAGATACAGGACAAATACTTGGAGTTAACAAAGAATTTCCATTATGCTTTTTTCCCTGTCAGCCTT
Organism: Aquila chrysaetos chrysaetos; assembly: GCF_900496995.4. Lineage (NCBI taxonomy): Eukaryota > Metazoa > Chordata > Aves > Accipitriformes > Accipitridae > Aquila > Aquila chrysaetos. The sequence continues at coordinate 1,598,241 of NC_044026.1, read as the reverse complement.
TGCACTAGAATAAAAGGTTGGACCAGGTGATCTTTAGAGGTCCCTTCCAACCTGGGCTATTCTATGATTCTACGAAATGGTCACTGTACACTGATTTTTTTTTGCTTAATGCATATTGATTTGGAAATTGTTGCCCTCTGTAAGTCTCCTTTCAGGTGAAAATGAAAATTTGGTGCCTGTTTGGTCCTCACTGGAATAGCAGTTGTTATGTCTCATCCACCCATTCTCCCCTTCCAGAGAGACAGTGTTCAAACTACGTGTATTCTTCTGATTACACTATCAGTTAAGTCCATGATAATCTTTAACATTTGTTTTTCATGATAGCAGGTGGCCCAACAAACAGAAAAAGAATGAAGACCAAATGCCAGGGGGGTTCTCATTAACAATAGCTAACTGGTATGTGAACAAGGACACATTATTTCAGTCTCTTGCAAGTTTTCCGTAAAGAGTCTGATGCTTTTATTATACTGATAACACACCTCACTCCTGTATCCCATGGTCATATTGTGAAGCTGAAGCCCCCAAAAATATCAGTGAAAAATATTTATCATAATCTCTGCTCCTCATTCAGGAAGAACATAAGATCTTGGATGGACCTGAAACAAAACCAGAGAAAGCACGGTTTGAGCTGAAGCTGGCCCATGCAGCCTTACTGGGAGAATGATGATATCTACAGCAAGTGCTGTAGATAGAGCATTGATTGACCCTGCACAGGGTCCAAAAGGAATGTTATTACATACTGTATTGTCCTGTCTATCTTCACTGCCCCTTGTAGTCCACCACACTTACTCATACAACAGACTCCTTTTGCAAGTAAAGCTAGAGTAACTGTACTATTATCACAGGACTCAAAGAAATCATAAGCCAGTTTGTTTCCACAGATCCACAAGTACAGCAGCTTCTCGGTCATTTAGATCCGTAGCAGTAACTTGAGACAAAAAGGCATAGTCAAGGCTATGATATGCCATACAACGCAGGTAAATGGAAGCACGCACTGAATGCATTTTTGCTTAATAGAAGTTTTTAAGCCATGTGTAGCTTAAAATTGTTCAGAATCTCTAAAAGTAGCATGCAATGTTCTTGTTGTTCTCATGTGCTTCTTTCTTTATAACCTAACATTGGGACTTCACCCTATTCAATGGTATGTGAGTAAAAACAAAGAAAGGAGGAAATCTGGCAGCTTCAGAATGGTAAGTCCCTATCAATGCATATAGATTCTCAGATAACTTCATAAGAAATTAAATTTTATTTTCTAACAGTGACCCACTGGAAAAGAGTCATTTAACATTACATTTAATATAACTTTAAAACTACTCAGCTCTAGGAATCAAAAGCCACATCAGAAACAGGTACTACAGGAGTCAGCAGTCAGCAATACTTTAGAAAAAGCAGGAAACACTAGAGGTACCTGAAGCTTTCACACGCCAGCTGCCAACACACAAACTCCTTCAGGAAGCAGTCAAGTAGTGACAAACCTGTGATAGAGAGGCTGGAGGACACCCACAAGAACTCTTAGCAGCAAGGGAGAAACTAATCACTCTCAACATCTGGCCTAACACTACAGGACAGCGTGGAAGAAGCTAGGTTCTGCTCCTGGGCAACATTACTGGCCAACACCATCATCCTGTGCGGAGATAAGCAAGCAGCACACTGCTAGCAGGTAAGGCAAGAGCCCTTTTCTTTCAGCTACTGTTCTTTGTTGGGCTTTTGGAACAAATGGGCAGGAGAGAGGCTGAAATAGCTCCTTCTCAATCTACGTTGCAACATGCCCCATGGAAGTGAGAAATGAGATCTAAAAAAAAAAAAACGTAGGGAGAAATGGGAGCATATACACATGGAAAGCAAGGATAGTTCTGGAGATTATGGATCTGGGACAAGGGATCAAAAGGAGAACATTTGGACTCACTGAACAAAGAAATGTGTGGCAGAATGAGAAGATGAGAACAGGAAAGCCTGGGGAGGGACAGAGGAAAGACTGGTACAAGAAGAGATTAAAGATATCACAGAAGAGAGTAAACAGAAGAGCACATGCTGCCCCTGCCCAAAGCTGAGGAATCTCACCATATCTTTGCTGTCAGCAATGCACATAAAAGCCTCCTGCAATCCCACACCCTGACCTGGTTCGTTTAGAGAGCTACAGCCTGCTACTGTTGTATAATACTTGGTTTGTTCAATGGAAGATGTTTGGATGGTGGACGTAATTGTTCCTGCTGATGATCTCTTATTGACGGCAACTTGGTGTCACACTGCGCATTTCTGAAGGCTTTTTTGGGGTGGCTTGTTTTGGGGCTTTTTTAGAAGTCCCAGAAATACCCCTCTCTCAGACATACATATATAGAATTAAAGTATGTGATTAGCTGTAAAGTTGCACATGTTATACTACAGGGGTGTTGAAGTTGTCTGCAGCACCTTTGTAAGGCCTCCTTGCATGTAAGCACTCTGATCCTTCCTTCCATCATCACGATCTAAGTACCGCAGGACCCAGGCGTGTGTTGTACCTACTCCATTGTACTCCGTCTTGCACTTCCATGTACAGCATCCCGAGATCTTCACCATATCACACTCTCATGCCAGCCAGCTACTTCTGAGACTGCCTGCTGCCCTACTACAAGTTCAAAGCATACGTTTCATCTAACAGAACTGTCCAAGCAGCTAATCCACCACCTTTCTGACCACCTTGTTTAAGACACTGAGAAATTTAATAAAGACAAACAAAGCTTTCTAAAAGAGGAAGAACAACAGATCAGGAGTAGGCACGGTTTTAGCACAATTATTTTAGCCAAACTGGAGGCTGCATGCTTGTGCATATGGAGGCAAGGCCTGTCGCTCATGATCTAGGAATCAGCTGTTGAGGAGTATTCAGTATATTTTTGCATTTTGTCATCTTCGACGTCTTACCAGCTTTTTTACTGGGGCCTTGACAACATTGCCAGTTATGAACATTGGTGTTTAAGACCAGGGACAGGTCTGAATAAAGACAGATCCTGAGAAATGATGAGCAGCCTTCTTAGCCCACCCAAACCATCAAGAATAAATGGAGCAAAATCTGTTTCCAGACATGAGACCAATGCATCCTGCAAATGACAAAGCAAGAAGCAACAGCTACAGATTCCTGAGAGAATGGATGTTTCAGTACATTAAATGGTCCAATTTTAAACATGAGATCCCCTGCATAGCTAAGGGTCTCTTCACTCTCTCCCCACACCCTCTCCAGACAGCCAAGTTTGGCATGTTCCACACTGGGGGTTTCTCTCTGCCATCCATTCTGTAACGCTCCACACCTGGGCTGCCCCTTAATTGATAATGTAATTATCAGCATAGTCATATTACTTCACACTAAGCATTTTCAACCATTTATCACAATGTTGATCTTTATTTTAAATATAAATCAGGCAATCATTTATGTCTTTTATGTTCTTTGTATTTATTCAAGAATATTTAACTGTAGACAAAAGGTGACTTATTCATTATTCATCCTGAACAAGGCAAGTATGGCAATTTGAAAAGCCTGACATTTGAGCTTTTTGCCAACACTAGCAAAATTATATCCTTCCCATTGTAAATCAATGAAGTAGAATCATTGTGCACAAAAGAATTAAATTGCCTTGTCACTTTAATAAGGCCACCTTATATACAACCTTCAGCCAATGCCATTGTGCAGAAAAAGGGTGCATCCTTTGCCTCAGCTGCCTCAGATCTCAGTAGGCTTTCCAATTAAATGAACATCCTCTTAGTCTTTCACTCCACTCCACTCTTTCTCTTTTTTGAGAGGCGATGTCAGAATGTCATAGGCACAACTTGCTATCAGTGGCATGCACACATCAATGCGAATTAACTTCCTCCAACTCATGCTTTCTTTTGGCAGCCTTTTTAACCTGTTTGTCAATTCCAAAATGATGGAACTCCAAGAAAGGGGATTTTTTTTTTTTTTTTGAATTGTTTACTGGGTTTGGATAAAAGCTGCAAATAGCTATCTGCAAAACAAGAAAACTATACAAATGTGAGAATCCTTTGCCGGCAATGTAGATAATGTAAAATGGCAAAGAAACAACATGTCCAATCAAGCAGAACACAAGTGGCATATGCCAGAAAGAGAACAACTTCGTGTGTTCTCACTTCACAGGCTAGGACCCTATTATTACAATCAGACCTGATTTTTCCCATCTAACACCCCTTGGATGCATTTTACCCTGAGAGTAGGAACCTTTAACCAGCCATTTCCAGGCTTTTAAATGACTATCCAGAACAGCTATTTCATAATTCAACAACAGACGGCTGCCTGTAATAGTCATACGCCTGCCCCTTCCTTTCAATCATAGCATGCAGAGGTTGAAAGAGTAAGTTCAGCCTGGATTTTTCTCAGAATCAGAGAAATGAAAACAATGAAACAAAGCTGTGCATGCCAGCAGCCGAAACACAGCAATGTGAGTGAGTCTTGGTATTTCAAAACATACTCAAAAATCTGCAGCTTTACAATTGTTTTGGAGTCTCAATATTTTGTCCTGCTTTGATAGTTAACTGAAAGGTGCATGGTAAAGAAAAAACCCATGTAAGTATAGAAACAGCGACAATATTCTTGATGTTCTTAACATTTCGAGCTTAGTCAGAAAATGTTAATAACAAATGACCTTTTTCTGAAGGGTATTTTAAGACGACCAAGCAATTTTCTGTAATGTGGTTACCATAGTGATTGGCCCTCTAAAAAGACCAGAAAAAAAAAGATGTACATCTGTAATCAACCAGCTACTGCAACAACAAATGGTCTGATAAAGCAACACTTTGAGTTTAATTCCAAGCCGGAAAGATACTGGCTTTTGAAGTTAAGTATAAAAGAAACTATTTATGGGTAGAAAATAGGTCCTCTACTAACTATTACAGAACATTTGTGATGACTTAGAAGGGATTTTCCTTAAAAAATACATTAGTGCACAATAGATCAATTTTTTTTTTTCTTAGAAACTACTTCATCATCTGTACTGTCCTGAGTCACTCAAAAAAAAAGAGCTCAGCAAGCACCTGGGGATGGCAGATAGGAACTCTGCCTCCCCCACTCACCATCTCTTGCCTCCCCCAGAGCATACCTGGAAAATAAGCAGTTAAAAGAAGTGCTATGGTTTTAAACATTTCTGCAACTAGACTTACAAACTAACACCTTTCAGCCTACCTGTCTAGGTAAGGTTGGTGTATCTAAGGACAGGAACTTTAAATCACCCATTACACAACATATAATTTGGTATTTAAACCCCAAACTAGAGTTTTAAAACTTCAACCACCTTCCTAATTCTCTTCACTGCTCAAGGGCCAAGGCTCACTTTGGGAAGTCAATTCAACTCTTCCCTATGATCAGTTGTGGGCATTTCTTGGGATACTCTTTGGTCTGGGTCTCCTCCTGACACATCATCAGCCCAGAGGCAGATTCTTCTCACTTGGTGTGGAACACCTGGAAGCGCCATGCCCAAATCTCTGTTGGCCACTTCCAGCTTCCTTTATAACCAAGGGAGACAGGCACATACACAGAGCAGTTTACCTGGCTAAAATTAGCCTGAGATAGTCAGTTAGGTTATAAAGATTCCCTGAGCACCCACAGAGGAGCACAGAGAGACAACAGCAGTTGGAGGCACCCAAATAGACCCTTGCCTGACTACTTGGAAGTTCATCCCAGAGGCCATCAGCCCATCCAAGACCCGCCTCCACAAGGCCAGAGGAGCACAGAGGCACAACGGTGAGCAAGGGGAACCCAAATTAGGGACTCAGGGCAAGGAAAACCCTGTCTCGGGACGGTCCCAGGAGACCCTCAGCCACACTGCCCAGGAGTGAAACCCAGCAAGATGAGTCACTGCCTGAGCACCTTTTGGATTGAGGGGAGTTGCTGCCTAGGGGTGGGACACATTATGGGATGCAGGGGAAGAGCAGTTTGGGATTTCCCAGGACTTACTATGGGATGCTTAGGGCAGGAACCAAAGGTGGAGAAGGGAGGCACCTGGGGGGGATCTGGGGAAGGAACAAGTGCGGGAAAACAGAGAGACAAGCAGATAAAATGGGATGGATGCATGTAAATAGAGAGCCGGGTTGTACGCTTAGCTATCCATGCCCTTTACCTGATCAGTGCACTCTCTTTTATTCCCCGATTAAATTGCTTTCTCCTTTCCTGGGTGCCGGCTCTCTGTTTTCTGTGCACGTGTGTGTTATGGGGTCTGAGTGCAGCAACCAGAGCGGGACCTCGGGTCACAGGGGCCCGTGCGTCCATGGTGGCAGCAGCTGCAGCGAGCGTGGGTGTGCTGGTGAGTGTGTGAGCACTGGCAAAGATACCTGCAGGTATGCAAAGTGGTCTGGGAGCCAGGCTCTATGTCTGTCTGTCTCTAAGGGGGAGACCATGGGAGTGGGTTATCAGTGCACTACTGGTTACTGGCCTCCGACTAGACTTCATACCACTGACCAGCACGCTCTGGACCTGGCCATTCAGTCAGTTGTCAATCCACCTCACTGTCTGCTCATCCAGCCCATATTTCATCAGCATCTCTATGAAGATCCTATGGAAGACAGTATCAAAAGCCTTACTGAAATCCAGGTAGACAACATCTACTGCTCTCTGTTCATCTACCAAGCCAGCCATTTCATCATACAAGGTTATCAGGTTGGTGAATCCATGCTGACTACTCCCAATCATTTTCTTGTCCTTCATGCACCTGGAAATGGTTTCCAGGATCCTTCCATCACCTTCACAGAGATCAAGGTGAGGCTGACCATCCTCTCCACCATACTGTCCTGTAGGCACTTCCTTATTTATGTGTATACACTTTGGATGAGGCCCTTTCAGTCCTGTTTTGCTGTTTACAAGGTCTCTCTTGTCCATATCGCCCTGCACCCTTTGCCTGCCAACCCAGTCCACCACTTCCTCACTTGAACGTGGTCATCACATCCGCCTCCTGTCATTCCTAGTTTAAAGCTCTTCACTCAGGTCAGCTAGCCTGTTGGTTATGATGCCTTTGCCCTCCTTGGTCAGGTGGATCATCTCTCTTCCTAGCAGTTCTTGATGCTCAAATAGGTCCCATTGTCATAAAAACCAAATCTCTGTTGTAGGTACCAGCTGCAGAACTGGAAGATTCAGAAATGGCTAGGTCTGAGCTGGTTCCTGCTTTCAAGGAAACAAGGACCACCAAATAGCTCCTAATCTTTCTCTCCAACCTGTTACTAGAAAAGCCCCTCCTTTTGTGGATTCTCTCTATATTAAGGAAAAATAAATAAATGGTCTTTCTTTCTATACTACTGTTGATTCCCCCCTTACCATCTTCAAGTGGCCTGCTTAGGTTTATTCATCTAGATAACGAATTACATCATCCAGATGTGATGTGACTCCACAGATAAGCATTCTGGGCAGACAGATACTGGGCAACATTTAGTTTAGGAACATAAGAAATCGAAAAACCCTCCCTGATTTCTAGTGGTAATAAATATTTGTGACTTTGGACATATTAACAAAAGTCTATCTGTTGATATATCATCACTTTTTTAAGGAACATGAGTTTCCTAAATAAATAAAACAAAGAAACCCTGAAATTCACCAGGCAGGCAAGCAGTGTGATTGACATGGCTGTTAGCTCATGAATACAAGTCAATGTTTTCACAGCAATTACATTATTTTCTTTTCCAGCTATCATTTAACTGACTTTAAAAACAACAATTTATTTGGATAAATGTTCAACGTCTCTATATATTATTTAATCAGGCATTAATGACCAGCATATAATGACAGTATATTGTGCTGCCAATGTTGCCACATTAGTTGGACTTTGATCTGATACTGCTCTAAGTTTGTCTGGATAATTTGATTATTTCAATGTCAAAATATATTTGGTGAAAGCATATCACTGGAATGATTGCTAAGGTCTGCCTCTGTGAAATGAATATCGATTATGGATTTATGATCAACCATAAAACAAGTCCCAGTATTTTTTTTTTTAATTCCCAGAGAAACCTTTTCTTAACTAAAATACCACATTTTTCATTTTCCATGGGAGCTCTTCTCACAGACACAGCAAACAACACTTTATAGGCATCTTTGGGCAGAAACTAAAAGGAAGAAGACTTTCAAAAGTAAAACTCTTAGGAAGGACAGAGTTGAAATCAATCAATGCAGGTGAAGTAGCTTCTTTAGACTCCTACTGGAGGGCCAAGAAACCCTTTCTAGAAATGCTTGAATTTACAACATCTTACCTTGCACCCATCCTGTAATGACCCTATCCAACCCTCAGTCCTCCCAGTCATTGTACAAGCATTAGTAGCTTGCAACATCCAAGAAGAGTTTAGTTTTAGGTCAATAGCATCCACCATCTGTTGTTCCACCTTCACAGTCTCTCCACCACTACTCCAGGCCAGCTGGGATCAGACAGCACAGTCCTGAGGTCAGGCTCACACAGCCAGCCTTTCAGAACACATTAGCTTCTATTAGCATTGCTCTAACTGCAGCCACCTCAGAGGAAACAGTTTGGGGGAGATTCAATTTCAGACCGAAATAGGTAAATTCAGGTGTTTGTGTGTGCTGTTGTGGGAATATATTTAGCTAACGGTCACAAGAGCATTCCAGACGCCTTTAGAAGGCCTTGAACAGAATAAACAAGAAGACAAAAATAAGATATCAATTAGAAGAACACAGGTGCGCATTCCATCATAAAGGGAACTTGGCACAAAGAACCTCAATTCGGCAGTTTATCTTGACCAATTAGACTGAGACAAGTTTCGCATGTTTTAGTTAGTATAACCAATTATGTCTTATGTTTATGCGCATGTACAGTGTTGATATAACCAATCATTAAGTGTAACTAGGCGCGTGGACAGTGCGTGAATAATGTGTGTAACCAATAGTAAAAAAGCTAAACGCATGTACGGATGTAATGAATGTATAAAATGATGTCTGATGCTCTAGTAAAGGGTCTTCAACTATGATCATATTGATCTGTCGTTGAGTCCATGATTATGCTCCCGCATGCTGTGCCGCTAAGATCCCATTGCAGCCAGCTGAGATATAATCAACACAGTCCTAGCTATTTACCCTAAAGCAGTTGCCAAAGTATGGGTAACTGGTTGAAGCCCAAAGTGGAGCTTAGGCATCACCGAACTGACCAAACATGGGTGTCTGCTTGTAGCAGAATAGTGGAAGCGATGGTCCCAAGTCACTTGCAAACGCAGTGGGCTGTGAGCCAGCAAGACTGGATAAATTGGTGCATCTGTAATTCTTGTGACTTCACAGCAACGTGGTTAGGGATGTGTCTGGGAGGTCTTTGTTAAGGGATGCAAAGAGTTTAAGTTGTTCACCCACAGAAACATAGTGCCATTTGAGATGTCTGAGGCATCTGTACAGAGCAGGCAGATAGGACATGACCTGCAGGAAACTCATTTCCTTCTGCCCGATTCTGAACTAGAGGTCAGGAAGGATGTGGGGGCAATTGAGTTAAGCCTTGTGCTGGTTATGCCTCAGTGACAAGACTGGAAACTTAGATAATAAACTTACACGGAGAAACCTGTTTGAACACAGAGCAAACCTTGCCTTTGAGCTCAGGAAGTCCAGCTTGAAGAGACCCAGGATGCCACAGTAGCAAGGAAGGGACAGGTGACAGGCTAATATTTAAAGTGGAAAATGGCAGGATAGACAAATTCCAGCTTTCTAAAGCAAGAAAAAAAAAGTCATGGTACAGAGTTTTTGTGTTGTTTGAAATGTGGTAAGGCCAGAAATTTAAAAATTTAAGCAAAGCTTAAAGCTATCCTCCAGAATTACCATTTCAACTCATGCATGGCCAGTCTCCAAAAGCATAGACATACCTGATGTCCTAGGTGAGGGGAGGGTAGACCCCTTTGGACCACAGACTGGGATTTCTGAACCTCAGCTATGACTTTTTTTTTTCTCCTTAATGTCAGCACAAATATTTATAAAGATCAGAAGAAAAAGAGCATCCTGGGCTAGACTGCAAAGGCACTAAATGAAGAACAGGAACATTAGGGAGACAGAGTGAGGTCAATTCCAGCTTTATAGCAACAGCAGATTTATGGACATGGGGTTGGCTTAAGGAGGGAAGCCCGGGGTCACAAATGATAGAATTTATCACTGTTGGCAGTAAATATGACGTACAAGGCAAGGACAGTACTGGAGCCCCAGTAACAGTACAATATACTTTTCTAGGTGGAGTTTGGTCTTTGAAGTAGGCTCTTACACCTCATCTCTCTTTAACAGACTTGTCAAGGATGAAGAGGCATCTCACATGAAAAGTGATTTACATATCACAAATGTGAAAAGTCAGTTTCTGCAGTGTTCATAGAATGAAAAAAAAATACACAGAAGAAAAATACACCTTGAACTGCTAATATTTAAGAAGTATAATGTGTACGATAAATAGGAATACTGAAAACCACAGTATGAACAAAAAGCAAGACAAATCCAGCCCTGTTACGACATCAATTTACAGGGTTTTAATTTAGCCTGTGCCTGTCAAATAAGGAGGAAAAACATTTTCTGTTTGCCTCCAATGCCCACCGTCGTGGTTCCAGCCCAGCCAGTAACACAGCACCACGCAGCCGCCCGCTCACTTCCCGCCTGCTCCCGGTGGGATGAGGAGAAAATACAAAGTCAGGCTCGTGGGTCGAGACAAGGACAGGGAGGGATCACTCCCCACTTATGGGCATGGGCAAAAGACAGGCTCAACTTGGGGAAGAAAAAAAATCAATTTAATTTGCTACCAATCGAATCGAAACAAGGATATTGGGAAGTAAAACCAGACCTGAGAACAGCTTCCCCCCCTCCCTCCCTCCTTCCCGCCTCCACTCCCCTCCCGGTTCTCTCCACCTCCTCCCCCCGGCGGCGGGGAATGGGGGTCGGGGTCCGCTCATCCCACCTGGTCTCTGCCGCTCCTTCCTCCGCAGGGGGAGAACTCCTCGCTCGTCCCCGGCTCCGGCGTGGGGCCCCTCCCGCGGGAGACAGTCCTTCAGGAACTTCTCCAGCGTGGGTCCTTCCCGCGGGCTGCAGTGCCTCACAAACTGCTCCAGCGCGGGTCCTTCCCGCGGGCCGATCTTCAGTCACAGACTGCTCCAGCGCGGGCTTTCCCGGGGAGTCACGGCCATCTTGGGGGGCCTCTGCTCCCTCCATGGGCGGGGGGGGACAGCCACGGTCTGCAGGAGCGTCCCCCCCGCCTCCGCCTTCACTGGCCTCGGTCTCTGCTCGGGGGCTTCTCTCACATCCCACTACCCAGAGCGTAAGCAACCTTCCCCTCTTAAATATGTGATCCCAGAGGCGCTGACTGGGTCGGCCTGGGCCAGAGGCGGGTCCGCCTTGGAGCCCGGGAAGCTTCGAGCAGCTTCTCACAGGAGCCGCCCCTGCGGACCCTCCCCTGCTGCCGAAAAACCCAAACCGCACCACAGAAACCCGTAACACCCGCCAAAAAAAAACAAAAGACAGGTTGAGAGCCTCTTATTTTTTTGACTAAGGTTAGTGTCATTAATTGTTATTGCAGATCTTTAGGCTTATTGGAAAAAGAGACAATGAGAATTCCTGAAAGAAGTCAGGAGCTTTTTTGTTTGTTTTGAAAAGGGAAAACGAGAAGGCAGGAGGAACCTTCAGGAGCGGAGAAGAAAGAGTGCCATTACAGGAGGCAGCACGAGAGAAGACACCAAAAAAATTCACCATACCCCAGAACCACATCTGAGTCTGCAAGAACCACAAAATCCCACTTCAGAATGAGAGCACCTGGCCAGCACTCAACAAGTGAACCTGGAGGGGCAGGAAAGGGGATTGAAGTGCAACCCAGCCCTCCACCCATGGTATTTTTCTCCTTACAAATCCTGGAATATATACAATATTGTAAGATCACCATCTTGATCAACACAAAAGAGACTAAACAGGCTTGAGGAGATGGTCTCCCAGAAAAAGAGACACGACGTCAAAATCACATGTCTGACCTGACGGTGTTAGAGATACCATCAAACATGGGTTGTCCCCTCTTGACATGCTCTCAAGGTAAGATTGGTGGGGAAAGATAATATCTTCTATAACACTATCTGATGTATTTGGAAAAGGAGAAGAGCTCTTAGGCACATAAACCCTTCTGAAAAAGCACCACACCTCCAGCTAAAGACAGAATGAGCACAACACCTGTGAACTTAAATTAAGTATGTTAATGAAATAGTTAGAAGCAGTTGGTACCCCCTGAGCAGAGGGAGGCTGTTAGCAAAAGTGGAAGCCTAAGGTAAAGAGAGGAAAAAAAAGAGGTAAATATTGCCTATGGAAGTCAGAGACCATAACAGCAGTACAGTGCAGCAAAAATTACAGTGTGGAGAAGCCTAGTATTGTTGCCAATATTTGCTTTAAGTTATCTACCAGGAAGAATAACTTCAGTCACTGTCGAGTCACAAGCAAACAGCAGAACACCCAGCCTTTCTGCAGCCCCACAGCTCGCAGCCCCACAGCTCTCACCCCCAAGCATTTCTAACACCAACAGAAGATGTTATAACCAAGTTCACAACTTCTTCCCCCATCTAGGAATTCTCCAAAATCTTTGCTGAAATAAATATCCATCTCACTCTGTATTTTCATAAATTAAAAGAAAACCAGATTCTCTGCATTTATGAGTACTAAATGTCCATAAAGAAGATATGTATTACCACAGGTCCAAAGTCACTAACACGATTCCCTCACAAATCCCAGAGAACTTTATTTAATAGGGTCACTTTAAAGTGGTGACCAGTACCTTGTAGACAAATGCCTTTTATGAATGAATAAGGAAAACGAGAATATTTTTAGTAGATTTTATTGGTGTTAGGAATATTTTAGGAGCTATGCAGATGACAGTCAGTGTGACAGTCAGAAGAAGATTCAAAATGCCGGTGTATAGTTTTGTGCTATATGGAGATGCAGGATTTAATGATCAGTGGAATTCTTAATCTCTTTTTTGAGTCTTCCTACACCATCTTTTGGCCTTCTGCAAAAAAAGACACCATTGTTAGAGAAGTAAGAGCCTCCTCACTAACCTTTGCTTCTAATACTTTAGTGTGTAAGGAGACCAAGGTGGGCTAGGGTGGCTGTCTTCAGGCAAGACATGGGCTGAAGACTAATTGCACCTGACCCTCCACCAGCTACAAATAAAGGCCAAAGCTAGACAGAGAGGTTGTCTCCACATCCACATGGGAGGAAATGGTAGGGTGGCAGCTGCATCTTCTACTATGAAAGTCTGGCATCGAGAGCTGGGAACGCTGTGGCCACCTCCTGTGGTCTTGCAAGGGTGTATTGGACTGCCCTTGCTCTACATAACTTTGAAATCTAACTCATAGTTTATATAAATGTGAACAAGTTTAGCCTATAATTGCACAAATAGCAGCAAGGCAAGCCACAGCATTGCTACATTACCAGGGAGCAAGAAGTAGGCACTAAGAAAGAGAAGTCTAGGGGGGTTCAGTTTGAGATTCAGTCACCTGAATCTAGGTGCTGACATGAGCTGGGTGCCCAAGCTCCCACTGCAGCCAACAGAGAGACAGGGCTGGGTTCAGTTGATCAAATGTGGGTATCTAGTATTGTTTGAGAGGAGCTGGGGTTTCTGACTGGCCTCCAGCAGGGCAGAGATTTCCCACAGGTTCTATAAGACATCTGCATGAGGCTGACAGATATCTTAAGACCCTAGGGCACCAGATTTGGCAAGATATGCTCATATTTAGGTAACTGAATCAAGTTCCATTAATCAGCAGAGTAATGGGAGTCCAGAGCAAGGTTCAGCTCACCCCCTAAAGCAGACATCAAATGGCTGGATGGCTCTCTGGGCACCACAGACTGTACTGACTTGCTGTCGGGAGAGCTTGGACACCTAGCATACACAAAGGTGCCTACATTTAGATGTCTTAATTGTAGCTGAACTGGACAGTCAGGGCAGGATCCAGCTGCCTAAGCAGCTCAGGACCGTCCAAAAGGGCACAAATCATTTTTCTCAAACCCTCCCTTCAGTGGGATAAAGTTATAATCAGCCTGTCATCCTTTTTCCACGGCTGAAAGGAGTTAGTCACATCAAATCACCATCCAAGCTTATATGGCAGGATACGCCAAATAGCTTTGTTGTGGCTCACCACACAGGTAATTCTCATACCCTACCTTCATTCTGTATTCCCTGGGCAGGCAGCACAGATGTTTCTGGGGATAAAAAAAAAAAAAAAAGAAGAAAAAAAGAAGTTCAATATCTGTGAAAGCCCCTATAAACTTGAAATCAAGTTATATATGGTATTAATTCAATTTTGCCAAAGTCAATAGAATTACATTTTCTTTATGGAGTAAAAGCACTCACCTGCTGTACATAAATACAATGAAGACAACCAGGACAAGCATTATCAAGCTGGCGAGCACTTTCACATAGGCTGAAAAACAATTCCACTTTGTCATCTACAACTCCTCAACATTGTTTCTTCCTCCTCCTTTAATGATGACAGCAGCCTGCAGATTACATGCAGGAGTGGCACAGTCAGCACACATTTAATGACATGATTAATATTAGATATCACAGGAACAGCTTTTCTCTTCCAACGTGTGCCACCTTTTCACAAGTTGGAGATACTCGTAGGGTACTGTCAGAACACATATGGGTAGTTTAGACCCTTAGCTGAGACTTCCTTTTAGTTTTCGTTAAATGAGGAGTCTGGTCTCCACCTTTGACTTGCAACAGGGGAATTATCTTAAGAAGAAAATTAAGAAGTGACCAATTCCTTTGAGATATATGCAGAAACAAACATGCAGAGAAATCATGCTTTCAGCTCTTACCAGATTTTTCATTTTTCCTGCAATCTGAAAGATAATTCTACCTTTCAGACCCTCCACAAAGTCATACTTTTTAGCCTTGCTCGCTGGGGGAAAAATCATGAAAAGTTCATGTTAAAAGGTAGGATGCCAAATAAAAAAGCCCCCAAATGTACCATTAGAAATAGTAATAATATTGTTATCTTAACTACGATGACATTTTAAAAAAACCAGTTTTTAAAAGGCTGGAGGTTGGCTGCTGGAACACTAGCAAGGTCACAAAAGCATCTTAAAACACGTTTCATTTACCACAAAGGAATTAAGTCCCTGAATATCTTTGTACTGGCATTTAAATAAAATATGAAGCATTTCAATGTTCTATGTCTATTTACACAGCCAAGGCAAAGGGTCACGGGATTCCCATCCCCGCTTTACAGGCTCACTTGCATCAAGACAAGGGAGGTTTGAACTCTGCATCCCCACTGGCCGGCAAATTCTCTAGTTGCTGGGTTATCACATGGTGAGGGAGGAAAGGACCACTGTACAGACAGCACCTGCGCTTCCCTACAAACCCACCCTGAAACACTCTGATGTTTTATTATGGGGTCATTGGGATCAAGTATTACAAAATGTCATTAATTTTTCCCTCTTTTGACCAAAACTATTTACGTAATTTAATCAGGATGTGAAACTCTGAGCAGCCTCAATGAAGCAGCACTTTTTTGGCAAATAGATTTGTATGCAAAAACAATACCCTTTTCTCTGCACAATATTTCTTTCAGCAAAGCCTCATACTGAGTCTGAGTTAAAGGTACCCTGTGCCAGAAGAAGCAATACCACACACCGTCTTCTCTGCATGCAGCATGAACCTGCTACATTGACAGTGAGTAAATGAAATAAATGGGGAAATGTTGAGAAGTAAATTTTACACAACATGAAATAACCCAATTCTCAGAAAAGGATACTGAAGCACATGCATACGCATGTGTGTATGTTTTGCACTTGTTTCACAAAGCAAAAGGAATTAGGGGGAGAAAAAATCAAATATGAGCAGGTTGGGGCAAGCTGGGGCTGGGAAGCTTATAATGTTGTAATCTGAGAATGAAAACATGACTGTGCAGTTCACTGTGTCTGCTGCTCCTTGACTGCCCTAAACTGTATGTCAGAAACCTTTTACTCCACTCTGGAATTAAAATCTGTCAAGCAAAGGTGAGTTCCTTACTTGCACTGCTCTTCAGGCTAAAGAGTTATAGGTCAGTAATTTTCCCCCTTTTGAGTTTCATTTTATCCCATTACCCACTCCCACATAGCTACTGTCTTCATTTTACTATAATTTTTAAAAAATCCTTTCCTATATATGGCATTACACCATTTTTTTTTATTCTTCATTATTATTTGTCCAAGCTTCTTGCACTGATCTGGTTTAACTTTCTCCTGTTCAGTCAGTCCAGGTAGCCTTTTTATATGAAAACCAGATGTTTTCAATCAAGATTTTTAAGAGAACAGTATTTCAAGTATCACAGAATTGCATAAATACAGATGTAACTTATACACACATGACCCATACAGAAAAAGCTAAACAAAAATTGTCCATCTCGCTTCTCTCTGAAGGTGCTCTTTTAAGATTTCTCTCTCCCTCATGGAGAAAACATGCCTGCTCTACATTTTTACAAATCTCTTCCATAATTTTTCTGAGTACATTTATTTCTGCCCTTTTATTCATAAAGATCTTGTTCTCTTCTCTAACATGTCTCCTTCTTGGCCTGTGGCTCTATGAGAGGAAGCTGAAACCAACCTTCTGAAATGCCAAGTACAAGTCAACTTACGAACATGAGCTTAAGTTTTGGACAGAACTGAAACACTAGTCAGCCTTTAGCTGTCTCCAAATAGGCTGATTTCTCAAAGACTAACATAAATAGCCTGTCCTGAACATTTTTATAATGAACCTTTAAATAAATTTTAATTGCAGTCTGGGTATTATTCCTGCAAATCCTCCTCCCACATTAACCGCATGGTTGAAGGAAGCTCTCTTGGTTCATTTAATATCAACAATGTGATGCCAGTTACCAGAGGAGGACGCAGGGCCGTAAGGGCATCGATCAACTTGAAATGAGAACAGAAAGACCGTGGCAGGCTTCCACGGGCACAGGCCCCTCTCTTCTTGCCTGAGACATAAGCACCACAAACACAGTCCATGAAAAGACATAAACTCCAAAATTAGCAGCAAAGTCTGGATCTGAACAATGTTATCTTATTTTTTTAAATACTTACATGGCATAGGTTTCAGATAACCATCTTGCCCACAGAAGGAGCAGTCTATGGTTACGTACACCTCTCCTGGCACTTTTTAGTGATGTATTACATAAACATGAAGTTCACAAACTACAAAACAGAAAAAAAGAGGAAAAAAAAGGCAGTGAATTCAACATTAGCTTTTCATTAAATTTCACTGAAAGTAGCTGCATTATCTTCATAATCACTGAAAGTGAAATCTGTAATGCATATCTAAAATAAATTAAAGCTTGAAGCAAACAAAATAAAGGTAAATTGACTATTCATAGCAACACAGTCTTCAAGTCATAATACACTTCAGTGGAAGACTCCTGCTGATGCCAGTCTAAATAGTCCAGCAGAGCACAAGACAGACTGAATATAACAGAAATTTTGAGATTCAATTTGTAACTTATAATTAATCCATATTTTACTGGATTATAAATTTAAATTATCCACATCAGAGGATTTTAGGATTTCAAGTCTGTGTAATAGAATAGAAATTTTAACTCCCATTTTGACAGGAAGGAAAGAAGATAATGAATATGTACTACAGAAGAAGATTAAAGTACCCATTCTGTGACTGACCATTTTCAATATATTTACAAGTAGTTCAACATTTTCATCAAGAAAGCTTTTTATAATATAAAGTGGAAATGAGATTGCAAAATGATTACAACTAGAAAAAAAACCTAAAAATGGGGAGAAAGCTCTATGCTGGCACACTGAGAGGCTCACACAAGAGACTGCCTGCAACAGAAAAGAACATGCTGAACCCACAGTAGGGGACACCTCCCAGATGCAGAGCTAATGTTAACGGAACATAAACATTAATAAGTCTGGATTAAAAAAGAATTTTGGCTCAACAGAAGCCCTTTGGCAGCTGCACCTTTGGAGGTGTCTGTGGTCCAGACCGTAGGTGTGAGTTCCATACCTGTCTCCCCGTAACTGCTGAGGAGAAGGGGAAAGCCCGCTCCCCAGTTCAGCAGCCAGTGGTACCGCAATTCTCAAAGGCAGCCTCAGAACCACTCTATGTCAACTGTTTCCATTAGCCCTGTCTCATACAGCATTTAAAAAATGGTGTGTGTGTATATATATACACACACATCCATACATATATATATATATAATGGAAGTACAGGAGTGCACCGGCATCTCAGAGTACTTCTGTGCTGCAGTACACAATGCCATTGTGGTCCAGGAGCATGTACCCTGATGGTCGGCATGAAGCACATGAAGAGAGTACTGTATCATTATTTGAGCTAGTACCCATGCCAGCTACACTGCAGCGTTGCAGACCTGCCCAGCCTACCTTCAGTCCAGGCGTTTATGAGTAAAATTCTTTCAGCAGCATCAGCAGCTCAAGCCCACTGAGTTCTCTGGTTCATTTTCCACCCTTGAGGGTTTTCAAGACCCGACTGGACAAAGCCAGGAGCAACTGGGTCCGAACTCAGAGCTGGCCCTGCTCTGAGCAGGAGGCTGGACTAGAGACCTCCCAAGGTCCCTTCCAGCCTGAATGGTTTTATTCACATACCTCACCCATACCAAAGCCTGTACTGCTTTAGCTCATCCTACCATCAGGGCTCTGGCGGAGATGATGAGGTAGTCAAGTTCAGGCTTGTTCTTCTGTGCTACAGTCACATCACTAATTCCAATATAGGCCTATGAGTTCTGAAATTTAGCAACTGTGGCAAACCTGAGCAAAGCCCACTTAACACATCTTAAAAAAAAAAAGCAAGCACCTGGCAAGCCAGCCTAAGTGTGGGACATATTTGGTATGGGTTTCATGTCTGTCTTCCCAGAGGCAAATCTAAGCAAGAAAGCCAAGTCAAAGAAGAAAAAGGGATTAAAAGACCAGCCTGCTTGCTATTGGTCTTTCTCATGGCCAGTGGGGAAATTTTCTGAAGATCCAGCAGGGTTTAGATACTTAAACCTCCTTGAGCAGATATAGAACCCATAGCCCAGAAGGACTTTTTACTCTTTTCAATATGGGTTCAGGTTTTCTGCCCCTCACTACTAACACTGGAATGTTGTTCCAAGTCCCAGTTCCAACCTGGAATAAAACCTGCCAGTAGTTTCCAGCACCAGTTGTTATGCTGCATCTAACCTTGATTGATGCTAACTGCAGGAAGTGATTAGGGTCCCCTTTTTGCGAAAATGACAGCTATGGTGACAGAAGCCACCACATGAAACCACAGACCTGCCAAGTGCTGAGGAATAACAAAATATTCCACTGAAAATGGACTGTAAACATGCAGGAGGCTGGATCTGGCAAGATACAGTGTCTGCAAGCCTGTGAAGTAGCTGGAGGCTGTGCTGGTTTGGCTGGAATTGAGTTAATTTTATTCATAGTAGCTCATACGGGGCTATGTCTGGATTTGTGATGAAAACAGTGTTGATAACACACCGTTACTGCTGAGCAGTGCTTGCACAGCCTCAAGGCCCTTTCTGCTTCTCCCCCCCCACCAGCGAGGAGGCTGGGGGGGCACAAGGAGTTGGGGGGGGATGCAGCCGGGACAGCTGACCCCAACTGACCCAAGGGATATTCCAGACCATAGGACGTCAGGCTCAGCGTATAAAGCTGGGTGAAGAAGAAGGAAGGGGGGACGTTTGGAGCGATGGCGTTTGTCTTCCCAAGTCACCATTAGGCGTGATGGAGTCCTGCTGTCCTGGAGATGGCTGAACTCCTGCCTGCCCATGAGAAGTGGGGAATGAATTCCTCCTTTTGCTTTGCTTGCGTACGTGGCTTTTGCTTTACCTGTCAAACTGTCTTTATCTCAATCTGTGAGTTTTCTCACTTTTGCTCTTCTAATTCTCTCCCCCATCCCACCTGTGGGGAGTAAGCGAGTGGCTGCGTGGGGCTGAGCTGCTGGCTGGGGTTAAACCACAAGAAGGCAGACAGAGGGAAATGAAGAAAATACCAGAGCAACAGGAAGAGGTCCTGAGAGAGAGGATTATTTGGGAGGATTTTAGGCACGGTCCTGTTTAAAACGTTCTTTTCCTTGATTGCTGCTGCATTCAGTGAGTATGTAACTAGCATGGGATCCAAAAACCCCACAGGATCCCACATCTCAAGGTAACCCCTCAAGTACCAAATAGATGTACGTACCTGTCAACGCACCGGAGCCAGGATTCACCTGGATATACCAAAACAAACATCTGCCCTGCTCTCCCCTGAACTATATTCCCCTCCTCACATTGCTGCCCTGAATCCTACCATGAACTGTAGTGCTGAAACACCCGGCTGGGCATCAAGACCCAGGAGGCTCAGGCTGGTACAGACAAATAGTAAGAGAAGGTATCCAAGGTATCCAAGAACAAATTCAGCTCTATTTAGAGAGTTCGTCCAGGCTCAGTGCTCTCAGGCTTCAGTACAAAACCCACGTTTCATTGTCTGCTTTGGACACAAACAACATGACATTGGGATAAATATAAATGAGAGAAGAGGGGCTAGCAGACCTCTGACTCCCCCAGCCTGTACTCCTACATCATGGATGTGCACAGCTTTTATTAGGATTGTGCTTGTTCCAGACGTAATAGAATATTTATGACCAGCTCCTCTAGATCTAGTTTTCTTTTCCTACAAATTTGCCTATACTGAAAAATGCATTATATAGGATAATTCATCAAACCACACAATCTCCTTACAACACAAAGTCTCATATAGTGAACAAAGATAAATTAGAGTTTGGTGAGGTGTTCTGTGAACCTTATTTGTTCATCATGTTTCAAAATCTAATAAATTGCACCAGATTTCAGAAGGACTCAGCTTTTGCCAAAACTCTTTTCCATATTTTATATTTTTCTGATGAGTACAGGACTGAACTGTACCATTACACTTCTGAATCTTGTTTACTGCTTTACCACAGTTTAAAGTAGTGGCATGACTCATTTACAATATGTGCAATTTTGCAGTGAAGCGCTACAATATTGACTGTTTACATTTCAGAATTCTCTCTCATCAAATGTGCTTTTTTCTAGCCCTGAAGACAAGTTGTGTCTCCCCTGTGGCCTCACATAATGGAAGTAAATATTTTACTCTTCATACTCTAAGTATGTAAATCCAAAGTAAATATTTCCATCCAAAGCCGTTTGCTTTCTATACCGCAACTTATGAAATAACAACTTGCCCCATCTATCACTATTTCAAAGGCGAATGTTCTGAAATAACTTACTTTGAGTCATCTTCCAAAGCCTGGCAGGAAATCAAGTTCATGGGGTTGTCAGTCATTGCCTTCCAGGTACGCTTTGACACATTCCCCTCAGCCTCACTACCCCAGTTTTGGCAGAGGAGAGGCAAATACCTGTCTGACAGTCTCAGCTACAGCAAATTGCTAGGTTCAGCCTACCAACTTGTGCCTCTCAAGTATTCCCTTTTTGCAGTTTTCGCCTGTACAGGTACCACTTCCAGAGACCAATCCCTCACAAAACAGGGGCTGAGGAAGAGACCTGTCATCCAGGAGGTTTTTTTGTTTGTTTGTTTCATACAACTTTTCATTTCTGTCTCAGCTTAATATGGGCAGTCATGTTGGTTTCATATCCATTTAGTCAAATTCATTTAAAATATTTTTCTTTAAACAATTGTGCTGGCACATCCAAACAATCCCCTAGCAATCCCCTACAGTTACAGCTCCAGGACAGCATCTAAGCAGCCAGTGGGACAGCTTGGTTCAGACCAGGGGCTTTCATGGACAGGTGAAAAAGAGCTGGGTTCAAGAAGATCAGGTCTGATCAGGGCTGCCTGAGGAATGGCCCTTGCAGAGCCATTGAGCCAAAGAAAAGAGATTGCCAAGGACCACACCAGCCAGCACAAAACCCATGAGCTCTGTGCAGTCGAGAGCTAGTAATCGAAGGGAGAAAGGGTTTGAGAACAACAACAGACCCTGAGCCATGAGCAGGAGGGACAAAGCACCAAAGAGACAGGAGGATGCATGTCTGGGACAAGTTCACAGAGCTGGGTTTCAGTGAGCGATCATTTTTGCTCTAGTCACTTTTGCTCAAGTTGTAGAGGATATCTGAAAGTCAGTGCGTTTCCCTTAATCAGTATTCCTCAACTTTTTTTTTTTTTTCTTCAAATATCCATGGCACTGCTTCGCACTGAATAGGGGGACAAAAATCCAGCAACACCATTCCAAAATTGTTGGGTAGCTGTTCTAAAAACAGAACTTGGCAACTAAACAAGCAAAGTGTTACTGGCTTTATAAAGGGGTTTTTAGCAAAACTGCAGACATCCACATGATCTTATGGCTGCCCATAGGCACAACCTCTAGCAGCTGGTAGGCTTCAGCTGCGCCACAGAGGCACCCACGTCCCGAGCACCCTATAAAATAGCAGTGTCTGATGCAACCCAGCTCTGTCATGTTATTTTCAGTTGTTTCAAGGGTGACAAGCAATTACATGTTTCATAAAAAGTCTGTACACACCATTTTTACTTCACTTTCCTGAGGTACCTACAAAAACTACAAAATCACTTGGCCAGCTCCTCTGCTTCCCATACTCCCTCCCAATCACAACAATTTTTGAACCTCCCGGTGGACTTCAACCATGTTTGACACAGGGACCGAGTTCTTGAATTTCCTATAAAGCAACACTCGTTAGACCTAAAAAGCCCTGTAAGTGATTCGCATTAAATCGAGACAAAAACAGATTCTACCTCATTAAGGCCATTCACAGAGCACTTCCAGATGCTGCAGGACATGATCAAGGCAAGAGGCAGAACAGCCTCACACCAGCACGTTTTTGCCTAGGGACCAAGTAATAGCTCACCGAGTAGTTTAATATGTTATGATGTGCACAGTCACTACCTGCAAAACACATGAATGTGCAGAGTAAACGATGTCAGTGCTTTCTAACCTTACAGCTTGGAGATCTCACCTGAACACTGACAGCAAGTTTACGGTCAATGACACTGCGTGACTTGGAGGGGGGGAAGGCCAAGCCCTTGGCTGGAAGGAAGCTGTGAGGAAGCACACTAAAAGAAAATGCTTCTTCATGGCACATGTCTGCTCTTTCTGTTGGCAATGCTATGAAGAGAAGTTTCTGGAAAGCCATCGGTTCAGCTGGAAATAAAGGGGGGAAAAGGCTACAGGGAGTCTAACATGGTTGAGAAAACCAAAGCATTCAGTGCAGCTCAGGCCAGGAGCTTCAAGTTTAGGGGTAGTGGCTTTTCCAGCTGCTCAGGACCTGCCTCCCATCCTCCTTTCCCCACAGTGCAGGCTGATGATAGGTAAAATAGTCCTGTATTTTAAATTCCCAGCAGAAATCTCACTTGGTAAAGTAGATAGTAACGAGAGAGCGCAGTGGATGGAGCACGCATTGCACCATCCCAGTGTTTTCTCAACTCAATCTCAGAATGGAGAGTTCTTGTGGGAACTGGTAAGACCAGTCCTGTAGCAGTGGATGTTTCTCAGTTCCACAGAAATTCTGCCTACTTTAGAGTAAAGCCTGAGATAAACAAGCTAGTGATCACAGCCAAATTCCTTGCTTAGTTTCACCTCACAATAAACCTGATCCTATGTTACCTCCACATTGCATTGTGCTGAAAGAGCCCTTGTGATGCTCAATGTACAGCCACTGTGATAAGTCATGCATGACACGGGGAAGTGCTAAAAAACCTGTACAAATCCCAGACATGTAGCTAGGTCAAATGCTGCATGAACACTTTCAACTGTGACTGTCTACTTTTGTTCTACAGGACAAAAGGTTAATGGACTGCATTTCCTGGACCTTGAAAAACAGCTCCAAAATATATAAAAAGCTAACTCCAGTCAGTTATAAAAGCATACAAAAGTACTAATATTAACAAATTCAGGGGAACTGTGAGTAGTTTCTGACAAAGCAGAAGCTAACACAGTCCCCTGCTGGAAAAATACTGTAAAAACATGCTATTTCTGTATTGCTCATCTATGTCTACTGCAAACACAGAGCTATCATAGGCTGCTTGACAGGCACGAGATGTCTAACAAAACCTGAGCAATACACTGGCTAAGGAAAAAAAAAATTTGTTTGGGGAATCTCACCAGGCCTACCTAGAACATCAGACTGGACATCAGGAAAAGGTTCTTCACCGAGAGGGTGGTCACTCACTGGAACAGGCTCCCCAGGGCAGTGGTCACGGCACCAAGCCTGTCAGAGTTCAAAGAGCGCCTGGGCGATGCTCTTAGTCATATGGTTTAGTTTTAGGTAGTCCTGTGAGGAGCAGGGAGTTGGACTCGATCCTCATGGGTCCCTTCCAACCTGAGATATTCTACGATTCTGTGA
Organism: Aquila chrysaetos chrysaetos; assembly: GCF_900496995.4. Classification (NCBI taxonomy): domain Eukaryota; kingdom Metazoa; phylum Chordata; class Aves; order Accipitriformes; family Accipitridae; genus Aquila; species Aquila chrysaetos. The sequence continues at coordinate 1,573,955 of NC_044026.1, read as the reverse complement.
TATCCTGGGTGTCACATATGGCACGCCACATTCCTGGGACTGGTGCACAGCAGTAGGTAAAAGCTTTCTCACTGTACCAGTCTCCATTGCCTTTTAGATGTCAGCCTAAAATCATCCTCATGATCAGATTCACTACATATGCAGAGGAAAGTCAGAAGGATACGGTGAGACATGCACAGGGCCTTACCTGCCCAGGCTTGTTAGCACTGCCATGTTAATTGGAAAGCCAGCAGATATGCCTGCAGGTATACATGGCACAGCCAGGCAAATGGGGGACAGGACAGATTCATAGCCACTCAAGACTGTTCTTGGGGTAAAAGTGCTGAAGTAAGCTCTGCCATGCATAAAGGAAAGCCTGTGAGCGTTCAACAGAGGAAGGGAATGAAATGAGTGAGAATGTTCAGGAACTAATGGGAGCATCTGAGCAAATTTTGGACTGCTAAAATCCACACTATGTAAATAGCTACACAGTTGTAACTGTTCACAGTAACTCACTGAACTGTGTAGCTCTCATTTCCTTCTAACAACACAAGAATTAGATTTGGGACTGAGCAGTGGGTAGAGGGCAGGCACTTAAATTAATGAAAAGCTCAGGAGGTTAATTTAGTTCCAAATCCAGGCTCAGCTCGCCTTCCAAGATGATATTTGATTCACATGAATTAAAGAGAAAGCTCAAGTGCAGAGCATGCAAAGTGAAATATGGCAAGCCTACATCCCTTTTCCAGATTATGAAGCATGCCTTGTAGAGCAAATTCATCTCAAATTTCATCTCAGCATTTCTCCAAAGTGCAAACTCCACATTTCTGGGACCCTTCAGCACCAGCACCGTGGAACTTGTGGTGTACATATAGATCCGCACGCATTTCACCCACACTTTCCCTATTTTAGGCCTCCCACTCGCATAATCAACAGTTGTTACATGCTCCTTCCTTTCCCATCTCTTGCCCTATCATACCAAGCAAAGGTGTCCACTGCAAGTGGGTAACAGCAGGTTCTGTTCCTAAATTACTGAGCCTACTAGGTGTAGGCTCCAGCAGGATGTAAATTAGATACCCCTCAGACAAGCAGCAGCAGTTCAGGACACAGCTGAGTCTCTCAGCCAAAATGGTGGTGCCTCAAGGAAAGCGTATTTTAAGAGTGCAGGAGCGAGGTGGAAGTGTGAGAAAAAGCCCTGTGAACACCCAGGTCAGTGAAGAAGGAGAGGAACAAGGTGCTCCAGGCTCCAGAGCAGAGATTCCCCTGCAGCCCATGGAGAAGACCACGGTGAAGCAGGTTGACCCCTGCAGCCCACGGAGGTCCATGCCAGAGCAGATATCCACACTGCAGCCCATGGAGGACCTCACGCTGGAGCACAGGAGGGTGCACAGCAAGCTCACTACTACCCTGAACTTCAGGAGAGCAGACTTTGGCCTCTTCAGGGATCTGCTTGGTAGAGTACCATGGGATACAGCCCTGGAGGGAAGAGGGGCCCAAGAAAGCTGGTTAATATTCAAGGATCACCTCCTCCAAGCTCAGGAGCAATGCATCCCAGTAAAGAGGAGGTCAGGCAAAAACACCAGGAGGCCTGCGTGGGTGAACAAGGAGGTCCTGGACAAACTCAAACACAAAAAGAAAGCCTACAGAGGATGAAAGCAAGGACAGGTAGCCTGGAAGGAATACAAAGAAATTGTCCGAGCAGCCAGGGATCAGGTTAGGAAAGCCAAAGCCCTCATAGAGTGAAGTCTGGCCAGGGACATCAAGGGCAACAAAAAAAGCTTCTATAGGTATGTCGGTGATAAAAGGAAGACTAAGGAAAACATGGGCCCTCTCCAGAAGGAAACAGGAGACCTGGTTACCCAGGACATGGAGAAGGCTGAGGTACTCAGCGACTTTTTTGCCTCAGTCTTCACCAGCAAGTGCTCCAGCCACACTGCCTGAGTCACAGAAAGCAAAGGCAGGGACTGGGAGAATGAAGAACCACCCACTGTAGGTGAAGATCAGGGCACGTAGTGATAGGACAAGGGGTAATGGCTTTAAATGGAAAGAGGGTAGATTTAGATTAGATGTAAGGAAGAAGCTCTTCACTGTGAGGGTGGTGAGGCACTGGAACAGGTTGCCCAGAGAGGCTGTGGATGCCCCATCCCTGGAAGTGTTCAAGGCCAGGTTGGATGGGGCTTGGAGCAACCTGGTCTAGTGGAAGGTGTCCCTGCCCATGGCAGGGGGTTAGAACTAGATGGTCTTTAAGGTCCCTTCCAACCCAAACCATTCTGTGGTTCTGTAAAGTTATAAAATGCTACACGTAAAGTCCTCTGTTCTTTTTCAGTGTACCTCCTTGCTAAACTAAGCTGGAATAGGTATTTCACACATCTAAGCTCAGTTATTAACCCCTTCAAATGCCTTGTCTAAAGACTAAAACCAGATTTAGAAACAAATGACTCCCTACACTTCACCCATATCCCATCACCCTGCATAAAGCAATACCCTCTGTGATGTTCCTACCATAAAAATCATCCCCTACCCTATTTCAGGTAGCACCAACCAAATAATGTCCCTATAATACACACTTATCACAAATTTCAGGAGGTCTATTCAGATAAATCATGCATGTTGACAAGTATTTTACTTTTTTTATGCAGTGATTTGATTTTCTAGTGTTTCTTGCTTTCTTCCCTTTCATTATCTTCTGTCTTTGATCTCCTCCATCTGTTACATTACCCTAGCAGATCAGGTCGCCAAAGAAAGTGAAAATTCCTCAGTGCAAGACAGTTAAGGTCCTCCTTCTCACCCCTCTAAACAACCCTTGCTTTGTTTGTTTTCCAGGCATCAATTTGCTATTATAAAAGACCAGGAAAAAGCCCTTTCAAGGTAGTATATCAACTATTAAATAGCAGAGGTTATTTATATGAAAGGCAAAAAAAATTAAAGCAATTTTCCTTCTTAATCTCACAGCCCACATACTACATGAAATGTAACACTTCATAGCGTAGCGGAAAAATCATGGTTTAATTACAACAATGTAGCATAAACACTTTAGTAGTCGATACCAGGATATTATTGTGACGTCTAAACTAAACTTGAGTTCTCCACAGATACTGTAAACAGACACTCTAAAATCCCTAAATGATTTGCATTAAGAAGGTTTATACAAAGGCGGTCAGTTGTTCAATCTTTAAGATGTCATGACATGGCGAGACAAACACACATACATCAGTAAGTACAGAGAAATGTTATGCTACATTTTGGACAGTTCAGAACTGAAAGTGCTTCACATCTATAGGATAAGAAATGGCTTCATCTCCTCATCCCTAAATGATGAGAGCAAAGAAATAACCCTTTAATAGGTTAAATAAACAGTGCCCCATTTATCCATGCTTATATAAAGTTTCCAACAATTCAGAAGGTCCATGGTGAAATTTACAATCTATGTACAGTATAACAAATTGTCAAAGAAAAAAGTTCAGATACTCCTAGGTTCCCAGAAGCCTGAAGCTCACTCACTGCACTAGAGACAAAGGCTACCTACAATATTAGGTGGGGGTTTTGTCCATTTTATTTTCTTTTTCTTTTTTTTTTTTTTCTTTTTTTTTTTTTTGTAAAAATTAGTCATCCCAATCCACCTTGAATAAAATCAGTCCCTAAGTCCTGGTCATATTTAACAACTGCTTAATCCCAGTGTTTAAGGCATGTTCATTAGATGTCAGTATAGGGGTACTGTCAGAAATGATAATAATCACAGGTACAAAGAGTCAGCAAATTTACATAGCAACATCACTCTTTACAATATAATGTAAAACAAATTCTTATGATGGAAGTTGTTCCTGAGTTAAAATTTGCTAAATACTGCTAAGGTTAATGTTTTCTGTTTATACGTCTTCCTCTGGAAAGTCCTTTCATGTATGCTCAACTGAAAAATTAAAATTCACTCTGTAAATAGCCTGAATGAATGTCAGAAGGTAAAAATGTTAGCAAAATTCTAATTATATTGGCATTCCCAAATCTAAATTTAGCCAAGATACTATGAATTTGCAGGGTTCAGTATCACTTAGCTTTTAGCAAGAGTACTTTCTAAATAAGAAGATAAATATAAATGTCAGTCCACATTTTTGTGCAACTGCAAACAACAGGAAAATATTTTGGTATCAAGAATTATCATAAATTTAAAGTTCTGTGCATAAAAGTAACTCTGATACTGTAGACATTTTTAGTTTTCTTATCCAGTCTCCTCCTTTAGAATAAAGGAAGACATTTTTACATTGTAGGAACACAAATTAAAATACCTACAAATATATTCAAGCTTCTTACATCAGACTACTAATTGTCTATTCAGATTCTTAAGTATCCATTCCCACAGAATTGTTTCTCAAGTATGTAATCATTGACTTTTCTTTCCTATTTAAAAAAAGCTGTTCTTGGCTGAGAAAAGTGGATAGCTTTAAAAACAGATTTATTCATTAGATTCAAAGTGTGCATGACAATTCTTACCACCCTAATCATCCTGGCTCCAACTCATTAAAGTTCATATAAACATTTGCTGAAGTCTGAGCATGAAACTGAACAGGAGTTAAAGGGCACTAGGAAATCAGGATGACAAAAGGTGCGACTCAGGTCTGTGCTATACCTGCACTTCTGACTGTCAACTGAAGACAAACCCCTCAGAAAATTGCACTGTCTGGAGTTTAATCCAAAGTTTGCCAGAATCAATGAAACACTTACAACAAACTTTAATGGGATTAGTATTTTAAGTGCTCCAACTGAAGCTCACCGTTTGCAGTGACGCAGCATCTCCTATTTTAAATACAAGAAAAGATTGCAGTAATTGCACCTATCAGACTAGGGAATAAATGTTCATTTATGTATTTTTAAATCTGTCAGCAGTGCAAATTATGAATTACAGTATGACTTAAAAAAAAAAGTATCTTATTTCCAGATTTGTTTCCACTTAAATCCTAGTAGGACAGAAACCAGCAACATGCTGAGTACACAGGGTGGGAAAGGAATGACTGCTACCACAGTCTGGGAATTCCAAACAGAGAGTCTTACATAGTGGTATAAAAACAAAGCTCTGAATGAAGTTTGGCCTAGCCCATGTGTCTTACGCACAAAGGTTAGCTAAAATTTAATTGTTATGACCATAAAATATAAATAGCAACAATTTATTCACAAAATTCTGGATTAGATTGATTTTTTTGCTTTAACAAACTGCATGATCTATTAAATTATCAGCCAGCTGTATGTTTAAGCACAACAATAGAAAATGTAGTACATAAACACCTAAAAATCACAGTCATAAAAAGCAGGCAAGTACATCAGTCTTTTGGTGGCCAAAGCACAACAGATTAGTCTGCCAAACAAGTGTACATGAACGTAAATCACGGGCATTAGTTTTGTTAAAAATTGTTTCTACTGTCAATAAACTATCTTCTGTATTTTAATACTGTTCTTAAAGAATTGTAAACTGTTTAAAAATGTATGCACAGACATAAATAACAGTGAAGGATTTAAATACAGTGGTCAATAGGAAAATTAGGTTTTCAAATTTGCATGTGTGATGAGCAGGTAATTTGGAACAAATCCATAATTATCCACAAAGAACTCTGACCTTTCTTAGGTAAGACAGTACTGCCGTCATTTCTAACACTTGTGACCATTATAATAACAAGAGAAAAAAACAACATATCAGCCCTGATACATCAATCACATATGCATTCAAAATTACAGATATTTACAAGAAAAACATATATTTAATTAAAAAGCCACTGAAAAACATGGACTTTTAGTCAGGTGCTGCACTTTCTGCAAAATGAGGTAATTTAGATGCAAACAAATTAAGTTTAGTAGAGTTCAGGATCCACTGTCTCCACACTTAAAGTACAGATTGCTTCAGTAAATGGCTTGACTGGTTCTATATGTTCATAGCAAGAAATCACTAGATCCAGTTAAATCCTGTTTTGTAGTGCTCTTGATGCAACACTGACTAATGTCAGAAGGCTTCCCAGCTCAGTTTTACAACTGGTCTTTCAACAGAAAGAAAACGGGGGGGGGGAAAAAAAAAAAAAAAAAAAAAAGGAAAAAAATTAGTTATAAGTTGGTTTCATCCCAAGATGGGTCATTCATGTTCTTTAGAACTTTTCTAACAAGCTTCTCCAAGTCCTTGCGAGCTCTTTGTTCTTCTTCTAATGATTTCTTCATCTTTTTATTATCCTGTTTAATAGAGACAGAAATATTAGTTGTTGGTTTTTTTTTAAACAGATCTTTTCTGACCACACATACATTGTCAATTACAAATTCTGAAGGCTCTTCTCAGTAAGACTATTAGCTGTTCCAAAGCAAAGCCTTCTATTAAAATTTCACAAGTTACACACAGTTACTTCACACAATGCAACAAAAACCACCAAATGGAAACTGAGCTATTTCCCATTTATACTTAGGGGTCCTTTATAATGCAAGTGCTAGCAACAGATGGCCAATAATCTTTAATTCTTCTGCTCAAATCTGATCAATGAAGAATAGAATAGATTTGTTGTTAATGGAGAAGGGAAATGGAGCAATAAGTAGAGTAAATATCCTCTCTAAGAGCCTCCTGTGATTATAACTAGTTTCACAATCTCAGAAAAGCTTCTTAAAACTTAATGCAAATTAACTTGCTTCATTAGGAAAGTAGATAGTTGAAAGGAGTATCTTGAAAACCATTACGTTCTCTGGAAAGTGTTTTGTGACTAAATTTTAAACCAGACAGATGACTACCAACAGTCTAAGAGGAGTCTGAATTTCAAGGAAGACCACCACTCTGCATGTGTATTAACGAGTGAGTTAGTTCTCAATATTTAGCGCCATCAGGCAGTATTGAAATATCACGAACAAAAGGACCGTAAGGATGTCACTGACCAAACCACGGTAATGCTTACACTGTTCAATCCTATACAGGCCAAGGTGATGCTGGCAACAGCAGGGAAGCAACCAGAAGATAAGACATTATATTAAGGCCCCAGGACAACCAGTCTACAGGTGTGTAACAAACATGGGTCTGCAACCCAGGGGTCCCACTGGACTCCCATCAGCTGTCATCTACAGACCTTTCTAGAAACAGGATGGGATCAACAGCTGCTGCCTCATTAACTCCATTCCCTCCTCAAGTCTGTTGAGAAACTCAGAAATCTCATTCTTTTCTTGTAGGTACAGACTTAATTTCTTTTCATTTCTTTATTAATTTACTGCCAATTCAGGACTGTACTATTCAGACGTAGTGCCTGTGGAGCAACAGCTACGAATAACCTATGGAAGTTGCTACGGGAGGGATCCCACCACGCGTGGTAATTCTCACCAGAAGGCAGTCCAGTGCCTACACCCACCAGTGCACTACGTACTCCCAGAGAGCCTGTATCCATAAAGCCCTCGGTCACTCGGGACCTTCCCGGCTCAGAGATCATTTCTGCCACTTCAGTTGGCAACGTCACAGCAGCAGACCAAGAAATGCTTCTAAGCTGAGATTCCTGATATACAAGAAAATTAACTCAGGCTTTCAGAGGTCTTGGCCCTGGAAGGTGCGAGATTCTGAAGAGACCATCTATTTGGCAAGGCACCAGAAAAGAGAGCTGTTGCTTGGAAGTTCAGGAGACTCTGACTTTTTGTTTAGGGTCACACAGAGATCTGTGGGGCCTCAGTAAGGCAGCACGTTTATCCTTTGTACAAAAGCAGCCAGGGCACAGGAATATTAGTGGGTTATTGTTGCTGCTTGTATTACGTGAATTGTATTTTTCAAAAGACTGTCAAATTTGCATCAAACCTGGGATACATGTGCTTTGTACATTGAAAACAGCAGAATTTAAGTATTTAACACGTCAGCTGTCCTATTTCAAGGAACATGCATGACATCCTTAGAAATACTGGGCACGCTTACAGATGGGCAAAGAATTCGGATTCATGTTTATAGCCCAAAGCCTAAAGTAAATTGAATACAAATCCATTTTACACAGGAGATTTAATCCAACTTCTTGAGTCAGAACTGTTAAGGTCAGTTAGCAAATTCACACGTTGGAGAGTGAGGATAATTCAATGCTTTTTCGCCTACACACTGAGAAATGACTACGTGCGGCATCATTAACATGGTTTAAACAGGCTGTGTCCTGGCAAGAAAAAGTCATTTTTAAACACCTCATTTTGGATACTTAAAACAAGCTTAAAACATCAGCTGCAACTTCCATACCAGCAACTCAGGTGAGATCTTGCACAGTTCCCCCATGTGACAAAGCAGCACCCTAAGCTAACGTGAAGCCCTCATTAAAAAAAGGCCACATGATAGACACTGAAAAGAAAAGGACTCTCATCTCTGGAAACAGGAATCAGTTCTTAAAACCTCTCAAGAGGTGTTCAAGTTACTGAAAGACCATTAATAAAGGCCTAAACAGATCCAGACATTTATACTACTAAAATTATATGTTCTAGAGCAAATACTATTTCACTGTCTCTATAAGCTTATTTTGCTGATGATACAGCAAAACCGCATTTGCTTAACACTTTCAACATTTCACAAGTTGTAACATCCAAAAATAAATGAAACACAGCTTAGTAAGTCACCTCAGAGAGAGGATACTTAATGCTATTCTCAAGGGTTGGTGCTCCAAGAGCTGATGACAACCACCAGAGAAGGTGCTTTTTGTCAAATTGGTATGTTTTACTTTTAAAAGTGGATCTAGTCCAAAATTCACGTTCATTCCTGTCAAAGTGAATCAACTTACAAGCCATATTTATTTTTATAATAAGCCTTCCATCTTTCCATTTCCATGTCGCTATAAATGTAGCAAGTTACCAACCTGTCTTAACTCCTGTACTTCATCCTTTAATGCATATACTGTGTCAACAAGGCTTCTAAAATGAAAAAAAAAAAGGGATGATCTGTTAAAACGGTTTTCAGAAATACATGCCTAAATCTATTGTTAGACAAAACTGTTAAATGAAATGCATTTAAAAAAAAAACAAACCCACAGCTAACAGCTAATTTCAAACTGTATTGAAAACATTTTCTCTTATCCTGATTTATATTCAGTAAGGCAAGGACCTGTTACCAGCTTCTGTAACAGGATACACCTCTCAAGCACATATGGACCTATACTGGTTACTGTATTACAGCTTTCTGTAACAGAACTGTATTTCATTTCCAGCATACACCTTACCAAAAAAATAGAATGATACCACACACTAACTAGAAAGATTACACCAATTTAATACTGAAATGCTACAGTACTTGGAAAAATTACTTAAAAGTGAAACATATCACTTCTTGGCCTGGAAGGAAGAAGTTGCATAGCATATACAATGAAACGAGACTACAAGCATTTAAATGAAGGCCAACTGCACTTAAAGGACTGGCAGCATACTCCAAACAGCTCTGTTCCCTACTACAAATATACCACAGACACACTACTATAATGGGAGATGGGAGGATGAGGAAGAGCGCAAAGTTTACTGGTTTAATCCACCATTCATTAAATGTTCTCTTACTTCTCTTCTATAACAGTCTGACCATTACTTTTAGTTTCTTCTACAATAATCTTTTCTTCTTCTGGAAGCAGGACTTGAGGAGCTGATTCTTTACGGGAACCTGTTGTAAAAATAAATTACAAAATGAGCAACTCAAAAATATTGCTGGGGCATTTTAAAGATTATTATTTCATTCATTGCATGACACACCTGCATGACCAAGGTATATCAGTTTCCATTTCCCCCTTCCCTCCACACACACAAGTTACTGACACATTTTTAACATTCAAAACCACAGCCTTACAACAACAAAAAAATTGTCTGACATTCCTATCCTGCTGCTGATGTAACTCCTGTGTCATCGATGGGGATGCTACACCGTTTGTTGAACGGTGCACCATTCAACTATCTCAGTAAAAGCTGTACAAATTCACCATACCTGACTCGGAAAGAGACAGATGTGTTTAAGTAACAGTGATTTAAGCCTCAAGGACAGATTCTGATCTCACACCGATATAAATTTAAGAAATAATTCCACTCTAAACCAATTACTGTATCGGTAAGGAGCAGAATAATAGTATCAAATAATACAGCAATGGAAGAAAAAAAGTTAAAATCCCTTTCCCCTGAAACACTATAAACAACACAATTGTGTGTGTGTCTGTACATGTATACACACACATACACTTACAGATAGCCTTTTAGTCCTAGAATAAATTCCTACCAAATGAAATACATACTTCGTATTTAATAAATGTTTTTAAAAGCACTTAATGGTTTGACAATAGAAACTCAAAACATTCCAACATCTTCAAAATGTCTTCCACAATCATTACAATTTATAATTTATTATAATTGATAATACATATAGATTCTAAAAAAGTAGCTCTGAATAGAAAAATCTACACCTCAGAGATGTGTATCCATTCATACATACATGAAGTATGTATTCTAGAAACGTTATTTCATTAGGCTGCAACAAATTACAGGCATTTTTTTTAAAACAAGGTCTGCGAATAAATTGCTGTCTAAGCATTTGTTCAGAATTCAAACACAGCAGATAAGGCATTAAAGTTCTTGCATATTTTAACCAAGATATCAGTTTTAACAAAAAAGGTAGACTTGCCTATCAATTTGTTGTAATGAACTTTCATTAACCAGGAATGTTTTAAGTCTAGTACAGTTTGAACTGATAACTAGGTACTACAGGGTGCATGCCTGTCAGGAGAAATTAGTTAGCTCTTGCTGAACAGCTGCTTTGTGATAACAGTGCTTTTCTTTTATGGTTCATGATAAAATACATAATCTGAACACAGAAAATAAATGAAAGAAATCAAGCTCATAGAAAAATACTAAGTTCCCTAACACCACACCTGCAGTCTTGAGTTCTGAACAATGAGTTTGTAGGGACTGTAGTTCAGCAGTACGTGTTAAGCTATTTAAACTGTTTTAGCAAACAATAACAAAAGTCCTTTAATGAAGAAAACAGTTTCCGTAAGCTGACAGTAAAGATCTAATGTATCAGTACATGATGGTCAAAATTTTATGGAAGAAAGGTAACTGCAGATTTGAGAACAGAATCTCGTCCTTGAAAGCTGCAAGTTCTTCAGCTAACAGAGTGAAGAAATCTTTTAAGGGTTAATGCCCTTCCACTTATTTTCCAGGGAAGGAATAACCCATAAAACAAGCACATCCAAACTCTGTATGGAGCTCAAGGACATTTCCCAGTTTGCGCTGTCAGTCTCTAATTGCAAAAAGTTGTCTTATGTTTATTTCAGTTAATTGCTTACTGCTCTGCTTTATTAGCCCAGGAGGTAGCAGAGAACACCGAGCTAAATGTTATTTTAGGAATTAGCTGGCAGCAGCTGCTACCAGATCACTACATTTTGGGTCTCTGTACCAATGTGGAGCACCTCAGCCCAGCACACGTCGAGGGAGACACTGACCAAAGGGAGAGAACTGCCACGTGTTTCTCACCCGTGACTCCCTTCAACCAGATGGAGCAGCGCGTTGTATTTATCTCTGTACAGAGCTGCATCCAATTGTCTTTGCCTGGTCAGAGTAACATGGGTCCTTGCAAAGCAGAAACAGTGTGGAGTAGACAGCTTTAAAAAAAAAAAAGTCCCAGCAGTATAGTTATATACACACATGCATGTAAAAGAGATGTCTACACCAGCATATCCTGATGTATGTACAGCATAGCACAGTAAACACTTAATACTACTGAGACACAGAATGCAGTTTCATTAAAAACAAAATGTTCACCAACATTATACACACAAGGAGACCACACAGTACACATACACACTTACACGATGCAAAACTGTTGCTGTGAACACTGACCTTCCTGTGCCACAAAACATTAACTACTGTGGAATTCAGGACATCACAAGTTTCACTCTCGCCTTCATTGCTCCAATACCGTCGGTCATGCAACTTTTAAATTCGTATCTCAGAACGCTTGCTGCTCTTACAATTTGTACTTATGCAAAAAAACCCCCCACTTTCTTCTGCACCTTGGTTTGCTTTTTGTGAGTTTTGGCAGGGTTTTTTGTTTGTTTTGGAATTTTTCCTAAACCCCATGAGCACTTGCTAAGTATCAAAGGTACAAACACACAGCACATCTATCCTGCAACAAAGGACCCTGTCATCAAATGAGTACGTGCACAGTAACATCAGACTTGATGTGTCAAGTTCTAAAGGTAAAACGAAGCTACTTCACCATCTTGCTTTTCTGCACCATTTATGCCAGAAGCTTTTCTTTTTAAGATGCATTTTCTGGCAATTACACATCTAGAAGGAACTTCAAGCATAGTCACCTCACTACTGGCACTCAGCAATATTCCCTAAACTGCACCTTGTCCCTCCACCAGGTTCTTTATGTCTATTCTCTGTGTGACCATTTCTCTCCGGAGAAGTTTACAGCTACAGCTTTAGGACATGAAGAGAGGGCTGCATTATAGCACAGTGCGTAGTTCACACAAAGTTGTACTAAAAGGGGAGTCTAAGAAGTTCCTGCAACTTAGATAATCCTAAGCACTTCTTTGAGACATATTCCATGTTTTCATGAAGTAGTGCAGAAGACTCAAAAATTACTTCAGTTTGCCATTTCTGCCATTCACCAATCCTAAGCATCCAAGTTTCATGCTGAATTTTATTATGAGACACTACTCACTCTCGTTCCAAGTCAATGGGCCAAAAGACAATGTTTAAATTGACCTCAAATAACTCTGGCCCTAAATCACCTTGAGACAACGCAACCAAAGGTACTAGTTTAAAAAAGATGGAACGCTACCCCCAAAGCTTTACAAAACAGGGTTTTCTTTTCCTTTTTTTGAGGGTATGGGGGGAAGCAAGGTGGATGGGAGAAGAACAGATGTTTGGCAAACCCAGGCAATTACTACAAGATTAGCAAACAAATAGTAAGGCTGAGTAAGATGCCATTAACTTTTCAATGGGGAACTAAATCCAGGGTCTTGGAAGAATGACCCCACTGTTTAGAAGTCTGCTGCATATTTAAGGCAAAACAACTGGCCACTATGATCAAGATTCAACTAAGTTCCCATCAATTAAATTCCAGCAAGAAAATAAAGGTATCTATTCAGTATCAATACCTCCCAGCCCTAGAGTGGAGAATAAAGAATTACAATGCTTTTTCCCAATACCATACCCTAAATTATAGGTTTAGCAAATTTAGCCTCCAGAGTAAAGCAAGTAATAAACACAGCCTACACGGCATTCAGACCAGGGGTAGAGACCTTAGCAATACCCACTACGTAATGTGGTGCGACACCCAAGATACAAGAACAAGCCTGTGGGTAACAGCCCCGTGCTTTTAGTTTTCAGTGTCTGATCCCCTTTCCAGCCTAATAATCAGCCAAACCAGCAAGCAGTTCTGAGCATTTCTGGGGAAAAAAAAAAAAAGGAAAGCTGAAAGCTGTTTGGATATTTATGTGGCTGAAAGACTGCGACAGAAGTTCACTTTATACCTGTCTGAAACCAGCCCTGGAGTACAGTCTGTTAAGACCAAAACGGGAAGAAACTAGAGCCCAGACTGAATGCCACAGAGGTTCTCAGTGATGTCTGTTTGCAAGCATAACTGCACAACCCAAGCCTTTTATTCACTCTCCTCCAAAGGGAGCATGACATCTTAAAAACCAGTTGATATGGTACCATGCTGGTTCCTGACAGAAACCAGGCTTCAGAAGGAGCTGTACTGGTAATCAGTCTGGTCCTTCGTTCTGAATCATTTAGCAGACACATGTGAAGGGAGTCCAGAAGTTTTGCACAGATCTTAACACATCAGGCAGGAGGGAAGGAAGAGAAGAAGGGGGACGAAATTCAGATACCTTTTCACTTTAACCAGGTATTAAGTCTCGGCCTACGTTCAAAGGCCTTGTCTGGCCAGGAACCATTTAAGGCAACAGTAAAACAGAGGTGGGTATGCACATCACCTACTTAAAGCAGCTAACCTCAGGGCCTCAGTTAAAAGCCAGCTGCCCCCAGTCCATCAGGACCAGGGTTCCTTCCTCCAGCCGGCCATGTGGAGGAGAAGGCTCAACCTAGGTACTTTTACAGTGATACTCTACAAAGAGTTTGCCTTCTTCCAGTGACTATGAGGGTCCTAATTTAAGCTATGGAAGTTAGACATGTGGCGATGGCGGTTAATTTTAAGAAATGCATGGCATAATTTGAGGCTATCAGCAATGATTCTGTTGCACAGCTTTTAAGTATTGCTGTTTTCTTCACTTTTTCATACCTTTATTGTGATTCGGAGAGGTAAGGAGGGGAACAAGGCACAATAAAGGTAAACAATTAGAAACAGTACTTGCAAATATACAGTTCTGGTTTTCAGCAACTTTACTAGGCTCTCTTCATAAGCTAAGAAGCTCTTTGAAATTATTTGCTTGAACTTCAAAGACAGAAGTCTGACTTGCCACTGAAAAACAAATATGTGCATACACAACTGTTTAGATCTACCATTAGCCACCAGTATGTACAGACGTGCATATTTCCTAGAGAAGCAAACATTAGACAAAAAATAAGAATTACTTGCTATTTAAAACATTCAGTGTTTCATTGTGTTAGTTACATAAAAGATGTTAAAATGGATAAGCAGACCTGCCAAATTAACCTTCTCTTTCTCAATGAATCTTTGATGAAGTCCTAATATGAAGAATCCTAAAAATGGTGCCTTCAGACTCTGAGTGCATTGAGATTAAAGCATTGAAAAAAAATCCTTCATGCTACAGATCTGCTGAAGTCAAAAGGGAACCCTTTAATATCTTTGTTTAGATAACAACAAGTCAGAATCCAAACATCAGGCCAAACTTGAGTTTCACTGTATAAAATACACTGTTGTTTGCAATTCTTGGGAGTAACAAAGGTTTTGGCATGAAGTTATTTGTTGTTGTTTTTTAACTAACAGTGATACACAAATAGGAAAAAACCCCACATGACTCAGGTAACAGATCTAGGCAGTTTACAGCAAAATGTTTTGATGAGTAAAATGAAAATAACTGAAGTGGACTGAAACACATACAGCTCCATATGTGAGTGTTAGTCGTATAAGAACAGAATGAAGAGTCTGAAAGACAGATACACCATCTGAAGAAGCGGGATATTTCTAAGACAACATTTGGGAATAGCTATCCCACTAAACTTCCTGTGTATTTCACTAACCAATACAAAAACTTCCAACCAGAGGGCTGCAGACCTGAAACTAGAGTTACTACAATCATAGCAGCAAAATGTTATGACCTCTTAATAGAAGTAGGCGATTACTTCATTTATTCTGATGTAAACATTTTAGTATGTATATTAGGTTACTGTTTTATTTTAATTCACTCAAATATGAGCATCTTTTAAGTAGAAGCACTAAAGATAACTCTTGTTTTGAAGAGAAAGATGTTGCAGTATTAAATCTTGAAAATATGCAAGGTTCTAGAAACCAGTATCATATTCATAAAATTTCTCTCTGGTAACAGGACCTGCAGAAGTAGGTTTTAGATTGTTCCAATAATTCAGCCTGTGCTTTTACTGAGAATACACCAATCCAAAAAATGAGAAAGAAGAAAACAAAATCAATTAAGGGGAGAGGGAGGCAACAGAATAACATTCTATAGATGGCAACATGTCTGAAAAGTTATTTTTAAAAAAGAGAGGATACAGAAGGATACATACTTCACATTACATTGAATTTCCTGTAGTTGTCAACTACATCAAACAAAGATTACAAACTTATGTCAAAAAAGCTCTTTCACTTCAGCATTTGATTCCTCCAGGAAGAAGGAGGGAGAGAAAGGAGGCAGGGGGAGAAGAAGAAGTTAAGTTACAAGTTATGCTGTCCTTTCCCCCTGTGTAATAATTAAATATTAAAGTCACAGTCTAGCAAATGCAAAATTTATTTCAACTGTACATAACAGATGTCCTTTTTATATAAAACAAAACACTTAATTGATATATGCAACCACAAACAATATGCATACTGTACAGTACAATGCAACATTCAGATATACATCCATTTTGTATTTTCAAAAGGCAGTCACCTACTAAAGATGGCTTCTCCCGTTCACAAATGAAGTGCACAATATATATTATTTTTTCTATGTTTTACGTCACTATATACACATTACTGTGTTTTGGCAAGATTATGCAAAACACCCAATTAATATTGGTTGGTTTCAATTTATGGCAAATACTAATTTATGGAAACAATGCATAAGCCATGTGAAGAGGGGCTGACAATGGCTTGAACCTACCTTCCAATTCAGATTCTCCATCCTTCCAGTGTATTTGTAACTGTACACATATAATTTACAGAATTGCATAAACATAAGGTACTATTATTACCATGACTAAAGTTCCACAAAAATAGAAACACTGAACCTTTGGACCGAATACCACCATTTCCACATTTGCCTTTTTTTTTTTTTTTTTTTTTTTTTTTTTTAAAGCATTTTGCATTAATACTCCTGATAAGTTCACAATAGCTTATGGCCTGGAACACTGAAGACACGGAATGATTTTAAATGTGTGGTGACATTAATATGAGGCTACAGAACATGAGAGATCCTAATTATGATAACAGTTAATGACTTAAATGCTACAATAATTAATGGTGGTAAACTGTCAAAGCTTTGGTGCATAGAAAGTCAATAAAATCTTCGGATCTGGGTAACAAAACATTCTGTGTGATAAGGAGAGATCAAGTGCAACAACTGTATTACAAACTCATATTTACACTATATAACATGAAACAGACATAAAGGAATTACCGTTTATCCAATGCAGAAAACATTATTCAACTAGAACACCACAGCTTAAGAAACAGGAAAAAAACCAATTCATACTTTCCATATATGTTAAAAAAAACCAAAAACTGACTGAAAGGAAGAGGGGAGTGAAGTGGGTTACAAATGCGCTGTGGAATGGTATGGAGCACACATACTTCTTGCGTTTCTCTAAGCAACACTCCTCCATTTTGAAAAAAGTTCAACATACACAAGTTCCTGGTCATTACGTTAACATATGACTAGTAAAACGTACCCCTGAAAACCCTCCTCAGTAAGCACTGCTGCTTTTGTTAGTCATATTTTTGAATGCCAACAACAGTGAGAGAGGATAAAGGAGGTGATCAAACAAGACTGAATGCAGATCTGCAAATGTGAACTGCTTTGAAATAGCTTCTCCACGCTGACCGCCTTCTGGAATCATGCACATCAGCAATTACTAACTTTCTGATCATGTAACCTGCAGAAAGGTGTTGATTATCTTTTAAAGAGTGTGATCAAGTTCCCAGGCGGCAGTTTATTGCATCGTGATTATTCTGAACTTGTTCATAGAGTAATACCTGAACACTGGATATCATGCTTACTTGAAAAGGGGTAGGGGAATTGCTTTTGGGGACCCTGGTGAAAACAAGAACTGTTTCTGTCCTTTTATCACATGCTTTTCCCTAACGCCAAGGAAGATGTAGAAAACATGTCATTTTTGTTTTGATGCCGATTACGGTATCCACAAGACAGAACACACACACTTCACCCCAGCAGTGCCCCAGGTGCAGGTTCGAGACCTTCAGCTGTGCACAGCATGTCACAGTTCTCTGAAAAGCCAACACGACTGTAACTGAAGAGCTGCTGCTGAAAACAAACCTGCTCATGAAAGAAGTTACAAGACACAATAAAATCTGTCACGGACATGCTCCAAACAATACAACCCAAAAGCCAAGCATTCTATTATTCAGAACGTCAAACAAGCCAATGTGATCGCAGTTGTACCTAGAGTTTCAGATGCTGAACACACGAGCCTCCATCAGGGGAACCATTTTCATCTCGTCTTTTCAAGAAGAATGGTCAATTGAGAGTTGACAGCTGTGTATTTTAACAGGCAAGTAAACATCTAGACCCTGCTTTCTGCCACGCTACTGCATACAGTAAAGTGACAGTATGACCATAGGTAACATGAGATTATCAAAACACTGCATGTAATGAGCATGGACTGCCGGGTTTTCATGACAACTGCCAGACTGGGGTGGGGGGAGAGCAGTGCGGTCCTTCGTATAAACGTTTAAGCAATGAGGGAAAGACAGCAGTATAAAAACAGAATTTTTTATGGATTAGCAAATGCTCTTCCAAACAAATGGGCCAGATATGTGAGTACCTGAATGATTTTACAGCTCTTGTTCTGCTTATTTTTAAGCTGCATTTTTCTTACTCTACCAGCTTTGTATTTTGTTTGTAATAGGTAGAAAATCCAACCACTACCACTAAGGTATTTCCATATTGCTGGCACTCGGCTCACAAACCAGTATGGTTTCAGTTCAAAATACAAAAACGTGCTGTATCCAAAATAAATTAAAAAAAAAAAAAAAAAAGAAAAGAAAAGAAAAGAAGAAAGGACCTGTTGCTACACTGACCAAGTCAAAAGAAAAAAAAAAGACCATTCAGAGCTACAAATTAACATCTGTCAGTTAAAAAAACCCTCAAGAAATATCATCCTTAACAGGATATACACTTTTTAGAGTTACTTATTTGTATGTGTATTGAATTGGCAATAGAGCCTTCCACCAGGTATAACTGAAGTTTCAGAAGCTCCCTCAGAAGTTGTTAAAATATCACATTAAAGAGACAAGGAACAGCAAGAAAACATCTAAGAAAAGCAGGCTGTGATACAACAAGCATTTGTTAAGAAAAAGCTCAGAAGTGCATTAGTTCTGGTGAGAGATATATGAGCAACAGCTCTTACGAGATGTAGACCCCATTCTGTAACTATGGGCTGTCCATATACTGTCATAGTCAGAGTCTTCTGAGAGGTCTGAAGGCTCCAAACGAGAAAGACTACTGCGACGACCCAAGGAGTCTAGACTTGATTGGTCATCATCAGCCAAGACGTGATTATGCATCAGGTCAGTGCCTTGCCATGCTAAGGATGTATAGGTGAAATGAAATGGTGGATGTGGATAGGCAGAGGTGGGATGAGGAGGAGAACGTAAGGAATAGCCACAACCAAACACATGAAATAAAAGCAAAAAGGTGATGGGAAGAGAAGGAAAAGAGAAAATATTGTTAAAAAGGCACCAAAGTTTTTTTCTTTTTTTTTTTTCTTTGTTTTTTTCTATTTGTTTGGGGTTTAGGTATAAGTTACACTCAGCATATAATGTTTGAACTGTTACAACACAATTTTTGAAGTGGTTTTTAAGCTTCTAAGCAGCCTCAGTTGAGAATTTTGAATAACCAAAACCTTGTTTGAAAATATATTTTTTGGAAGAGGGAGTTCGGTTCTTTTGAAGTACGGAGTCGGTTCTGGCCTGAAGGGATTTGACTGGGGACAGAGCAATAAACACAGTAAGCCAGCACGATCCAGCGCTGATGTGAAAAGCAACAGGCCGTTCCCCATCACACATCTGTACCTCCATCCTTTCCCTCCCTTGCAATGACACAGTCATTTGTACAGCTGCTTGGTGAGCCAGGTCAGGGAACAGTTTCAGATGAAAATTAACCCTACAAAAGATTCTTTTTCAAGCAGGTAATTTCCCCACCAGCTCACAACACAGCCGCAGAAGCGCTTGTGTCACCACTGTAAAGAGGAAAATGCAGGGGAAAAAGCAAAGGTTCTCATGCAGAGCAGGGCTGCTGACTGTCTAAATCAGCAGCAACATCTTGCATCCACTCAAGAGGGCTGTCAAAGTACAGCTTTTCTGTGCCTGTACCCCTTGTTATTTGTTTAACCATGTAGTAAATTAACTCACAGAGAAACAGGGCCAAGAGGCTAACAGCAACACAGCCTGGTCCATTCCGACCCCTCAAACACCTCCTCCTACACACCTCTATCTGAATCTATCTTCCCAATTAAAGACTAGAGTAGTTGATCAACCCCCCTTTATTTTTAAAGGCCTGGCAATATCCAAGGACTGAAACCATGTAAGTGGCCACGCTATAAGCCACCATACACATGGTACTGCAAAAGATTTTAAGCCTCCATTTGGAGCAAAGTGCAAAATAAACTCGGTATATAAGAAGCAGGATAAAGTGAAACTCTGTTCTTCTATTTGCATCTGTCTCCCCAAATTAAACCCCACATCTTCCCAACCCAAACAACTTAAAAAGTTGCTCTGCTACCTCTACTGCCACTCCCTACCAGTTTGCACTGGTGCCATAGGTCTGCTGATCTGACGTTGCCAAAAGCAGCACCCCTTGGGCTTTGGACTGTGGTGTAGGTGGGAGCATTGCCAAATGAGTGCTGTGAGGGACAGGCAGAATATTAACACGGAGGTAAGAAAGGAGTATGTAAAACAAGGGCGTGCTTCACGGATGACAGGCAATTCTTTAATTCTATTCTTCTACACTGACTACTGCTCCCACAGAAGCAATTCCAGCATGATTGTTTTTTTCCCCCATTACCAGTCTAAAAATGGATCTTCTGAAACCTAAAGTCTTAGATGACAACACTATTCTTTCCAAACAAAGCAGCCATGTGCTTAATCAATAAAAAAAAATGTTTCTTGCTGCAATTAAGAGCAAATAAAAGCTGCTGACTTCTGATGTATGCAATGATACTCACAGCACTATGTATATTTCTTAAATATACATAGAAAGGAAAAAAATAGGCAAAAAAGCAAAAAAAATCATATCCATTTTGTATCTGCACACACATTTTATATCTTGCACACTACTGTGCAAGTGCAAATGTTTCCCCAACCATTTCTTGTCACATTATCCTTGGAAATAATCAACAGATCACAGTCGAAGCGTTTAAACGGCAATCATCTCATTTAATTTTGTTTGGAACAACAGTATATCTTCAGAATTTTGAACACATTCATTCCTTTTTATCCAATTAAACACACTACTGTAATGACTGTAGGGCTACAAATTAGATTAGTATTAATAAAAAATTATGTAATAGTATCTAATTTTATCACCTTGAAGACCTACAGTTCAAGACAGAAAAATTAAAATGAAGGTTTTTGCTGTTACTTCAAAAGTATCTACAGTCTAATACAAGGGCTATATTCCCATTTTAAATTACATATGAATACAAAGTACCTGGATTTTTTTCAAGGTGATAACAGTAAGCAAACACATATTAGGAAAATCCATGAACTAAGTTTGCAATTGCATTTTGAGACTTCTCAACTGTCAGCATAAAGTGCTTTTGCTTGGAAGCAAAACAGGCACAGAGCACTGTGGGCAGTAGTAACAGTGATTAATACCACAAATTTAAACAGCTTTAGTGGACAAGGAGTAAGTTATAATGTCCACTCTTCTAGTTCCTGACAACAGCAATACCAGCCAAGTTCTTCAGGATCATTATACTGTGTTCCAAGGATCCCCGAATGAAATCGGTATTCAACTGTGCAAAAACTGTGCAATCGGAACAAACGCAACAGCATTTTCTCCTTCCTTGTGTAAATGGAACACATGCTGGTGGACTCCCCTGCTTTGCGCAGTGTTTTACTTACAATACAGAGGAACTCCACATGGCAACCTTGATTTGGATTAAATGAAGTAGGACCCCAGAGGCACGTTACAGGTTTTCAATAATCTAGGTATTGATCTGAGAAACTAAAAATGGCTTTAAGCAACACACAGATCTGAGAACAATTTCTCCTGAAATTATGAGATGGGATTAAAATTTGTAATTAATACTAAAAACAACTAGTGGCAATAAAAGAAAAGAAATTTTTATAGGTCTAGGTTACTTTTCCATAGTGGAAGTCTTTGTTGAACAGAACAAGACAAAAATACACTCCTCCAAAATTATGACTACATCTTCACTCCTCCTCTCTACTTACCAGCTTCTTGAAATTTATCAAAAAGCATACTGATTAACTGTCACATTCAGTTCAGACACCTCTCGTTCATTGGTGAAGGTTTTGTGCAATTTTAAACCATGACAAGTAGTCACTTTTGGCTTTTGGGTTTTTTTGTTATGTTTTGTGTTTTTTAAATACTGAAAGAATTATAGTCTTTAACCACGGTCCTTGGCATCCAATACTTAAACACTCGGCATTGATATTAAGCCAGAAACAGGTTATTATTTCTTCCAGGTCCAGCTTGCTACTTGCAAAGGCCTGAGAACATACACCTCTCTTTTTCACAAACTATCTAATTTGTGTTTTAGCCGTTTCAGTACTTTCTAACTTACTTGAATTTAGTGTTTGACGTGTTTTGGCACTTGTGCAATATGCTTCAATGACTTTAAGAATTTGAGCATCTTCTTCTAAAGCAGCTGTACCTAGAATCAATGGGAAAAATAGAATTTTAAACATGGTTATGTTTCTTAATACAGAAAAGCCTCTTTAAATCACTACGTTTCAGTTGAGTCCAAAGTTCAGCCTAACCAACCCTTTAAAATTCTCTTAATCATCCCATTTTAAAAATCAAACTTCAATGAGCAAAAGTAACAGTTTAAGACAAAATAGTATCTTGAAATGCTTGGGAAAAAACCCAAGTCAGAGTAATTACCCACACATTCAAGAAATTTTCTGAGCTTCTGAAGTTGCACAGAACATGTTCTGAAGTGTGATTACTCTGGTTCTAAACCAAACAGCCATTAAACTGAAAAAAACCCGTATATACAGTTATGATATACATATTATTTCATTATTTAATGAAAGAAATAAAGGAACAGAATATTAATTCACAGAAAAGAAATCTTGAAAACTTTGGGGTTTTGTATATGTATCAGATTTACCCCTTTCAACAGCACACTATTGAAAATTAAACTCAGAATTAACAGCGCAATAAATACGTCAGTACAGTTTCAGTCCAGTGTGCAGCAGGAAAGATGTCACTACCACGTAAGTGTATCTGTGAAAAGTGGAGTAATTAAACTTCTCAGACTTTAAAACAGAAACACAATTACTGAAAAAAATCTAACCATTCAAGCTTAACATGGCAAAATTTTCCTAAAGGTAGAGCTCCACAGCAAATCTCCTCTTTGGGGAATTCAGTAAAAACGCTTTCAAATTGTTCACTTGCAACAGAGTGAAATTCCAATCAAACTGAAATCTGGAGGTACCTCTACTATTAGCTTAGATGGAACTAGGAGCCTATATATGTAGGGCAAGATGATTTGTTGTTTTAAAAGCATTTTTCCTGTTTTCCTCCTTGAAAAAAATAGGCTTGAAGATTTTGTGCTGCGTGAATCTGAACTGCCTTCAACACCAAAATGTAGTAGTATTCCCTGCCAGCCAACGCATCCTCTTAGTCTTTGTGATTTATTATCACCAGAACAAAGCCAACCGTACAAACATTTGTCAGGATCAGCTGACAAGCTAACTGTTGAAGAAATTATCTTGACCCAATATAGTTTCCCTACAGTTTAGGAGACGCAGGTACTCCAAAGTACAGGTTATTTCTCTTTCAAGGCAGGAAAAATTTCATTTTGGATTTCACTGTGGTTAGAATGCAGCACCATATTACTACAGTAGCAAGACAAATATATCACTTCTGAAATGAGTACTGTGAGGGCACTCAGTTGAAATACCTTACTTATTTTGGTTTGTCTGTTATAATGCTAATTTAACATAGCAGTTCTCAAAACACAGCCTGCAAAAACCCTGGGATTCTGGAGGAGATAAGTAATAAAACTCAAACCTATCTATCAATAAGCTCCACAAGTGGCAAAAGGTTGCAGGAGCACTAACACGTAACAGAAGCTTCTAAGTACTGATACAAGGGGGGGGGAGAAGATGAATACCAAGAATCAGTAAATATTTCTGTAAGTAACACTCTTTGACATAAAGCCACCAAAAAATCCCTTTTATTCAAAGTTATCGCCTACATACAAAATACCGGAAGGTGTTAATCAGTAGAACAATGTATTTGCAAGCTAAAAACCCCCTTCTTCCCCCCCAAAGAACTATCTCCTAAGTGTTTAATAATTCCTAAATCTCCAAGTTGACAGCTGTATTACCACTGCCAGCACAACTACTGAACCTCCATCCTCCAACATCTGAAATGATACTGTATTGCAGTACTTTAATTTTTCCTAAACAGACACCTTCCTGTAAGGTTAAAATGTCCTGAACTACACATCCACTTGCACATCCACGAACACAGGATCATTCTGTTCACTACCTTAACCTTTGCAGTATGAAATTCACAGCACACTCAGAAGGACCTCCACCTTAGACAAACCAACGGTGCCCTGAGGAAAAGCTTTTTCTCTCTACATAAACCAGGGAGAGACATTGTTCACAATAACACACTTCATGCATAGTCTCTGTCTTAAAAAGCCCACGAGCAAAGGACAGACACAGAGAAGCAAAAGCTGCAATAAAAGAATATGGCCTTCAACTTAAATACCCTGTCTTTTATTGATACAAATACTTGGATTATTCACACAAATTTCTAAGGAAGAATTAGAGTGACACTGACAACTAAGTGAATATTGTGTTTGCTTGATAACATTAATGTTCCCTCCACCCCAAATTATCCCAACATCCGGATTTTGACCCTTCTGTTTTTCTATACATTCATCAGTCCCTCTCAGTTCAGTGTTGCTCTTCAGACTTCAAGCACTCTAAAGCCCTGCAATTCACTCAGACGCAGACACTAGCAAACGACCTTATTCCTAGGAGACGAGAGCAGACTGTTGGATCTTAGAGAGTGACCTCTCTAAGCAACTAGACTTCGAACCAGCAGC
This sequence comes from Aquila chrysaetos chrysaetos, assembly GCF_900496995.4. Taxonomy (NCBI): domain Eukaryota; kingdom Metazoa; phylum Chordata; class Aves; order Accipitriformes; family Accipitridae; genus Aquila; species Aquila chrysaetos. The sequence continues at coordinate 1,549,346 of NC_044026.1, read as the reverse complement.
AATACCCAGCTTTCCAACACACAGCTCAGCAGAAGCTCCTACCAGGATCAATTTAAGAACATAGCTACCAAGTGTTCTGCAAGAGTCGGACAGTATCTTCAAATTGTTCTTCACAGTATTAAAAGACAGGTTTACCTTACTGAACTTTACATGGCTCTATAGTCAAGCTCACTTCCCTCTGTAGCAAACAAATAGAAAGAGGCACTTTCCATCCCGAGCATACATCCACTGTAGTCAATAGTAAAGCTCTAGAAAGCAACTAATGCCATCATGACATAAGCACCTAAGATGAATAAAACAAACCATCTGCTGGAGATACCTACCCCCCTCTCCCCTGACAGGAGAGAGGAAGCCAGATGACTCGCTTACGCTGTACGCCTAACCTTCACAGAATTTAAACTGATGTTAATTCCATCCTTTATATTATGCAGACATTTGTTCAAGTCTCTCTTACTTTTTCTCAGTGCAAACTCTTCATCTGATGGCTTCCGTTCTGGCTTGCGTTTGGGAAGCAGCTTTTTCATGGTTTTAGGGCTTTTACTGAGATCCTGTGCAGGGAAAATAAAATAAAAAGAGTAGAGCTTCTCTAAGATATTTCAAAAGTTTAACTTCTAAGATGCATACAGGAGTTACTAACTAAAAAAATCTTTTAACAGCACCAAAATTCAGTTTACTAATATTTTTTGGCACATCCGATTTGCCTGAACTGGCTGACTTCCTCTCTACCCTTCCTCCAACTATACACAAAGTCAGATATTTTATCTGTTCTATTAACAGAAATATACAGAAAAGCTGCTGCAAAAGCATGCAGGCTGTTTGGGAGCTAGAGCGAAGGGAAGAGGCAGGCATACATTAACACAGGTTTTTTTTCCTTAAATTTTGAAGAGACAACCCATTTCACTTGTCTACTTAGAAGCAGGTAAAAAAGGACCTAACAAGGAAGTTTGGCAGGTAGTATACTCTTCAAAGCCAGAATTTGTAAATGTTTAGGTCTGTTCTTACAAAGCTGTACAGCAAAAAAAAAAAAATACAGCAACAAATACAGCATTTCTGCTCAAAACGTGGTCATGCTGATTTACAGGGACAATGCTAGGTTACAGGAACAAAAGGAATATACTGGTCTACCCCTTACCTTAAGGATACAAGACATCCTCTATAAAAATATAGAACAAGAAAGTAAAAAGGTGAATGAGCAAGACAGACCAAAGAAGATGAAGATAGGTTTTGAACATCATTGTATGCTAAACACTGTAAAGATGATTGAAATTTTACCACATGGGAGAATTCAGTGCCCTACACATGAAAGCATGAAAGGAATTTAATGTAAATTACAAATGAGCATATAGTACAGCAAAACAGAAGAACCTCTTGTAGCAACTAAGCCTGAATACTAACCTTCCAATTGCTGATCACCTATCACTTTTTCCCTGTTGTTTAGGGGATTTATAAAAGAAAAGAAAAGAAGTCACAGACACACAGCCACCACAAAAAAACACAGCCAGGCCACACTGGGGCACAGTGTTTAGGCTGCACTTTCTAAGAAACTGCAAGTTACATGTCTGCAAAATAAAATTTCTCTGTCAACATCTCATGCTTGCAGAATAAAATATTCTTAGGCATAACTGCATGATTCCTCCTGGGCCCTGTTGCTTCACACTAAATTAGTATCATGAGAACGTATGACAAAGACACTGAAACAGGAGGCCACAGAGCATGTAATATTCTCCTCCTTACATACACACAGACTTCTAACATAAATCTACAGAACTGTGCAAAATGTACTGGCAGGGCCAAATTAACCTACCACCACCATCTTTTTATGGTTAAAAACACCACATTTTATTTCTCTTGGAACAGATTCCTGTTTCAGACCATATGCTAATTAAAAAAATACAACAGCATGTTAAAATCTAAGCTTTTTTTTTTTCCTAATAGTAACATTAGCCATCAGATTCTTTTGAGTACAAAAACATTACATATATTTTGACAGTTAGCATTTTTTTTTAATATGCTATTGTTGCCTAGTAACAGTGGCAACTACTGAGGAACCAAGAGTCAATTATACCACCACAGCTGTTTAGAATGATTTGATACAGCACTTTGAAGCACCATAGGATCTCTCATCCTAAATACTTCGCAGTATGCTTAGCAAATAACTTACTTAGCAATAAAGCCTGGATGATCAACATAATGAATTTCTAGTTTAAAAAAAAAAAAAATTTTAAAAAAAGAAACAGTCTTATTTATTAACTGGATAAAGAGTGGAAATAAGTGGAAGCACTTGGAGTAAGTGGGGGAAGCCTCTCCTAACAAGCCTTAGTATCTTCTGAGCCACAAGACTAAATCCCTGTTTGAAATAAACAGCATTCACTAGTCCATTACCATTGATTCAGCATTGGCTGTTAAATCCTCTTTATATAAAAACATGCACAAAATTGTAAAATGGTATCACGTAAAAAAAGTTAAACTTCCTGTTGCAGGCCTGCTACACAGTCAAATTTCTTGGCTGCCACATCTCACCTCTTTATAACAAAGAGCTGCTGAAGGCCGTAATGGAGGTGCGGGCCGTAAGCAGCTCAGACTCCAAGGCTTGGGGGTTTTCGGAGGTTCCAGAGGTCCCCAGTTTATCGTGGTATGCGGAGTCCCATGATGTGATGGATGAGGAAGAGTGTGGTACGCAGGAGTCAGTGGTATCGGCTTACTGTCCGAATGCTTGCTGGAGGGCGTTACTGGATGGGAAGGAAGCTGTCAAAGACACAAAGGCGATGGGAAGGGAAAGAAAGTATGTTATTGTCATAAAGACATAATATCATCAAGAATTGGTGAAATAATCTCACTCGCTATCTAGTCCTTCTGTTTATTACAGCTGGCCTTTGAAAATTTTTACACTAAACTATTATTTGGAAAAATGGAGCCTGAAGAAATTTTTATTGTCTACCACAGACAGAGCACGCACTAAAGAAAGAACAGCTACGAGCAGCCCTGCTCCCACTTCTCTCACCACTGAGGATGGAGCTAAATTTAGATCCATTCATACCTGACAACTCAAATGCAGAACCCAAAAGAAAGTACTTAAGGAAATCGTTTCTCCACAGCCTGCCAAGTACATCACCAATTAAAACCTACTGTTCTAAGGATACTTAAAAGATAGTGGTGCATTACTTGGTGGTGTATTATTTGGTCAAAACAGAAAAAGTAGTGATAATTTTCTTTTACCCTGTTAAACTATTACACCAAGATCTAAGCTTTTTATTCTTTGTTCACACAATGAAAAACAGAATGATCTTTTGACCCATTAAACTACAGTCATAACATTCAGTTCTTGTTACTAATGGCTAAAAAAATGCTTTACATGGTGGTATATTTGCCAGATAACCTAATTCTGCATACACTGCTCATTCACTTCAATCTAGAAGCTCTTTCTTACTGTGTGAGATGGCACAGAGTGAGGTTTAATGGTGGGATTCCCAACAGTTGTGACTTTGGTTTGCTTCTGCAGGTGATCCACCCATTCATGCAAATCTTGCTGGTTGTTACAAGACACTAGTATTCTTTCAATCATATTTCCTAGGTGACAGAAATGATAAGATGTAAGAAACCACAGAAGAACACCTTACTCAGTCTGACATGATTATAAAGACACTCATTTCCTAAAACATTGAATCCTGTGAGTACCAAGCAAAAATTTTAACCTTTATTTTCAGTACAACAGCATCTCAGTTTTCCAGTTTTAACAAACATTTCCTCCACTTAAATTTGTTCTTGTGCCAGGCATAGGAGTTCTACCTTCTTCCCCACCTCTAATAATTACACACAACCTTTAATGACAAGAAATAGACGTGATGTAGGAGACAGGCTCATCTAGTAGCCTTATGCTTCTCCATCTTCCCCAGGAAAGGTAGTGTATAGCCTAAAATGTCATTCTTGAGTCTGTAAGCTACAATATAGGAAAAGTTATACAACACAGTTCACTGATCTCTCTCAGAAAAAGGCATACAGTTGGTCTGAATCTAATATTAAAGTTGAGGCAAAAGTCACTTGGGAAAGCAATCTTAACCAAAGATTACTTTTATTTCTGCAGTTCATTCCATTTTAACCCATCAACATTCCTCATCCGAGGTCAGCTTCATAGCTATTATCTCAGAAGAACATGCACCACCAACAGCTTTTTCCCTCTGTCTCCTAGCATTGAGGTGTGATACTGCCTGCCACTTGAGAGGGTCAAAATTACTTTACTTAAATGCAACCTGCTCAGAGGCAGAATTGATCCAGGAAATGAATGAAGGTATGAAGCTCCACCGTGTGGACCCTGCTCTCACTGTCCTTTAAATCACCCAAGGATGTAAGGTACATGCTGAAACAAATGACGTAACAGACAGAAATTACCCAAAGTAAGCACAATGGCAACCATCATTAGCATTAGAGATACTAAAGGTCTCAGGAAAGAGGTGGACCATTTCTACAAGAAAGCTCTTGCTTAAAGCTCTTCCAGAGTCTCTGGAATTCCTCTTCTTCCAGTGAGTAGCATACTTTGAACTGCTTCATTATAAAGGACCTCCTCCAAGCCTACTGCCTCCATTTATTGAAATACAGAAATCTGGGGATGAATCCCATGCAAAGACAGTTTGTTAACTGCTTAAGACAAGCAGTAAAAAGCGGCTTTCCAGCGAGGCTCCAGGTAGCTGCCTTACAAAATTTGTATGATTTTGTATAATGACAGGATGGTTGAGGCTGGAAGGGACCTCTGTAGGTCATCCACCCCCTGCTCAAGCACAGACACCTAGAGCTGATTGCCCAGCACCGTGGCCAGAGAGCTTTTGAGTATCTCCAAGGATGGAGATCTCTCCAGGCAACCTGTGCCAGTGCTTGGTCACCCTTGCAATGGAAAAGTTTTTCCCTCTGATCAGACAGAACATCTGACATTTGAAGTAGTATATCCTGGAGTAAATAGCAAATAAAAATATTTATAATCAATACCTGATATTTCAAATGCATTTTTATGGTTTTCACTGTCTTCTAGCTTTGTGATAGTCATTCCTGTCATTGGCAGTTTTCCCTAAAAAAACCAAAAACCAGTAACACTGAAGTTAAATCAAAAACACACAAAAACATTACCAAGAATATATAAACTTCAAGCTCTGAACAAAGACATACACAGTAAATTGACAAACACATACACACCAATGGGTTTAAAAACATTTTAAAAATCCATACAAACACCCTGTAATGGAAGTTTTTGACATGCCCAACTTCTGCAAATGACACCTGTGACTTCAAGGAGTCTATTTAATACCTAGGCAGGGTATGATATCCATACAAATGTAATAGTGGTCACTCATCATAGCCTCAGGTTCTTGAAACCGAGGCCTTCAGGGTCATCCATATTACATGATGAGAGGCAATGGTGACTCATCTTTAAGCACATTTGTTTGCAAACTGTTTGATTAGCTCTCAAAATAAGGTTTGTAGTACAAGTAGATTTAGAAAGGAAGACTTCACTAAACATGCATCAATTATTTACTGAAGATTTACGTCTCTAATAACCCCACTACTAAATTCACTCACAGAAACATTTGGGGAAAAAAAAACAAAAACCAAAAAAACAAAAGCAGCAAACATACCTTTACATTTGTAAAGTTTCAGAAGAACTTATTAATTTTACAGAAAATAACCTCTCATTTGAAACCCAGACAAGCTGGAAGAAAAATGTCAGTTTAGGATAACTTTTTGACCCTTCAGAAACACGAAGAATAAATAAGACTGAATATTGTCAGGATGAAATGCTCTACCAAAAATGCAACTTCAATACAAGTTCTTTAAGACAGATTCTGTATTCTCCTGCACAGAAACACTATTCAGCACTTGCTGGCAAAAGCGCAAATACTATGTACTGTGGAATTTTGGCTCCAATGGAGAGAAAAGGAAAAAAAAAAAAACCAAATTTTTTTTTTCTTCCCCCTTTCTTTCCTAATGTCTGCAGAATGGACAAAGGTTTCTTAGAAGCTTGGAAACTAAAAATCACTGGATATTCTGTATGCACAAAGCATGCTCAAGCCCAAGATGCCAAAGGGAAAGGAAGAGTTTTCTTGCAACAGCTTCCCCTCTGAAGGAAACATGGTGGCATTGTGCACTACGATGCAGCCTAAAATTCTCTCTTCTGCTTTTCTGTGTTTGTTGGTTCATGAATAACACAGCACACAACTGCAAGGAAAGAGAGGTGCAAGAACTCTCGATGTAGGTGGAAAGGGAATATGGGAATACACTAAGCAAAAGACCGGTGACAGAACAAAGATCACTTGAACCACATGGAGAGAAAAAGTACAAAGTCAGCAAAACATGAAGAAAACAGAACTGAACTTGTGAATCGTTTACGTTCCCCTTCTTTCCACACACAATTGTGAAGCCCTCCTGTGAAGCATGGCCTGTGCCCCTTGTGGCTTCAGTTCACCACTGCTTAAAGTTCTGCCCATTAGCTCACGTGGCAGATATCAGCACTATCAACCAAAAAATCTGAAGCCTGCTGATAACTGGAATATTCAGTAATACAGGGAGGGTGTAATGTAAGATGCTGCCTCCAGTGGCATCATTTCCCTGGGAATGACTGAGGGAGCTGCATCATCTTCTGTCCATATCCATCCCAGTTCTGAGACAAGAACCTCAGAAGAAAAGTTCAGGCGGCCTACATTATGCAACCTAGACATGGCTCTGAGCCATTGTCTCAGACACAAACAGTGATGAAATAATTTTACCTTGCTGTGAATATGTAGTCATTAAAATTTGAGAAGTTCTCAGTGTTGAGAAAATCACATGAGAGGTTATGAGGAAATTAAGAGCTTTGCATTCAACAGAGGGTTGGATGGCGAACACTTAAGTGCTGTGGCCATACTTAATAGCAGCTGAAGACAAATGCACAGAAAATTGCTTATTTACTGAACAATGCTGTGCACCTGGGGGACAAGGTGGGAGGGAGGAGGAAGAAATGTAAGTGATGTACAATAAGAGAGCAAAAGAAAGCCTGACAGATTGTTTAATTTCATATTGTTTGTTTGTTAACACACTAAACTTCCAGTCAGTTGCCTTTGTAAACAGTACAGAAGATCTACCTTCATCAGAAATTCTGGATGTGTCACTTGGAATACAGAGCTCACTTGCCTTTTCTAGTATCTTTTTCCATCAGTGTTGGGATAAAGCACTTGCCAAAAATTCTTAAAAGCAGCACAAAGCTAACAAACTTCATTGTCCACTTGAACCACCTAATGCAACACTGTCTGAGACAAATCCAGCTACCGCCATGGCAGGTAAGATACAAATCCAAACATGAAATTTCCAATTTAATTGCTCTTAATTAAAAAATAGAAAAAAAAAAAGTCACACAGTTTGTGACTGGCTGTGGTTGATCATGTAGGAACCCCGAATGACTAAGCTTCAGCGTTCCTTCACGGCAGGCCAATCACTGCTCAGGAGCAAGGAACAAACTGCTCAAGAGCCTGATTTACAGAAGTACTTACAGCAGGTGAAATATCTGCCTCCTTTTAGAATTTTGTTGCAGTTTTTCCCTTGCTTTTGGTTTTCTACTGGAAACCACATAGCAATACTTGAAGAACATTTTATAAAGATTTCAGGAAGTCATGGACTGTGCATTTGCTTTAGCTTTACTTCTCAAGTGTCTTTCGAAATACACACCCAAAATGAGAGCTTCTGCAGAAGCACTGTGTCCTAGAGCTATGGGGGAGCCAACCCAATCGGCACTGATCCTCCTGCACTGTAGCAGAGTTGTTCTATTTCTGTAGTGGGGAAACAGGCACAAGTATTCAGCTAGGAAACTTGGTAGAGAGCTCAAAGACTGTGTCTACCAGCAGCGAGCAGAGGATTTGTGAAGTTAAACACTGGCGCTGAGGACCTGAAGGCCACATTGTATGCATTTTGGGTGGTGTTACAGTGGGCTAGCTCTAGGCTGGGGCCAGGGACTAAATGTCAGTCCATGCACTTCATCTGCTCCAGTAGCTGGAGCAGATCAAGTGCACTTTTGGAGCATGCCTTCCAGTTCAGCTTCATCCAGAGGGAATCTAGTCTCTGAGCCCCAAAATGACTTCTACACTGTGACTCAAAGATCATTAAACAGAAAAAAACTAGATTCATTTCAAAAGTGCTCTGCTGATTCAAAGATAAAACACTACTGTAGATGCGCCTAAAGAAACAGATGGTAACAGCCTAACTCACACCCATGAAAGCTTAAGAGTGCTGTGTAATTCTGCTAAGACTCGACCAGCAAAGAGCACTAACCAACCTGTATAACATCATTGTTTTCCTATGTAGATCTAAAAAGCTACCGATACTTCCTCTCATTAGCTACTACTAACAAGGTAAAAAAACCTTTACTGATAGTCATAACTGCAAAAATCAAACCCTGCGTTTCTAGCCCAGAATTTTATAAAACACGTCACCAGTTCCTATTGTAGAAATTACCTTTTATTTTTATAATGTAAAAGTTTAATAATCCTTCCAAATTTTCTACGAAATACCATTTGGAAAAAAACACACCCCAACACATTTATACACATACGTACATGTATCACCTTACCTGATAGATAAACCCACTCATTCTCGGGCTGGCAGACAACATTAGCAAAATATTAGGGAAGAGAAGAAGATACCTTTCATTCTTTTCCTTATCAAAAAAAGAAAATGAAAAAGTAAATACAACATCAGAAGCCCCCCCCCCCCCCCCCCCTTTTCTGTTTTATATTATTAAAAGCTACCATCAATGTTACAACTCCATAATTACTCCACAAGTATTTGCTCCTGGCAAAATTAACTCTCCATAGAATTAACACCCCCACTCCCTCCCCAAACCCCAAGAAGTGCCAGAATTATTTGATTTTCTGTTCGAAAAGTGCTAGTAACACATGCCTCTGCTTCTTCCTGGAGACTACAGCCTAATATTTTAAAACAGAAATTTTACAGTCTGGGTGAAATACTGACCACATTTAATATGGTAACAAATGTTTTGCCAATTTCATCAAAACCAAAATTACAAATTTGATATATTTCTTAATATAATTTAGATGGATGCTGTTACTGTAACGTCAAGACCATGGTCTCTCAAATTGGAGAGACTGGATTTTTGAATGATGTTGGATTATGCCCCAAAGCAGAAAAAGAATATCAAAGAAAAGGAGTAACGCTTATATTTGCAACAAAAACACTCATTACTTTTTTCTGGCTTTAATTTGCTGGTTTCACTTATGAAGTTGTCCTTTGTGGTTTTGTTTTGGGGGTATTTTTACGGAAGGAGGAGGTTTACTCAATCTACTGCTATAGACAAACAACAAAATAGAGAAGCATTAAGGTATAATGTTTTAATTTTACTGACAAAACAAATATATCCATTGACAAAGCCACGTCTCAATTTCAAGCATCTTTGCAAAACAATGCAAGTCCTTACCAAGTTTTAATGTTTCTGTTTTTCAGTAAACATTTGTAAATATCTATATCATTTTAAAATAAGACAAAACCAAACCCAATTGCTTTTGCACAAATGAAGCTGTTCTATATCTAGTCAAAAAACTGTAATGCTATGCAGAAACTTCTGAAAGTCATTACATTTGACATTTTAGCTCATGATGAGAGTGGGGGGGGGGGGGGTGTTTTGGTTTAGTTTTAAGACTACAAGAAGAGACGGGACTGCAGAAGATGCACTATCAGCACTACTGAATCTTATTTATTTATTTTAACACCTAACAAAATGTCTGAGAGAAAAACATCAGGCAACAAATTTTTAAACATTCAGTTGCATAAACACTTTACTCTTTTTTCATATTTATGGGCACCTTTGTTCTAAGGGAGGAAACTGACTGAATGAGGTTGCAATTCAAAAGCCCCACCAGGTTCAAAGCTTCATTGATTTTACAGGGGAACAACTTACAGTAAAAACATGTCAGTAATCTGTATAACATTTCCTTTCTGTTAGCACTTTAAGATTATTTTAACATTATTTCTGGTAGGACAACCTTTTCTTTGTGTGTTTTGTTTGTTTGGTTTGCATTTTAAAAAACCACCCCAGTGTCACCTTCAACTTTCTAATGTCTCGTTCTATCCTATTTCTCCAAAACCACTCAGTTCTCAAGCTTGTATTTTAAAATTTACTGCTGGAGCTAAGTGCCCAAAACAGCAAGGAAAAAATGTGCCTCAGACAGCATACAATACAATACCAAACTTGAAAGCTTTTATTTAAAACAAGCCGTAATAACTGCTATGCAAAATGATCCTGTAACATAACTGCACATGGAAAATCCTGTTTAATTATGCACTTTGAAAATAATCCTGCAAAGTCATCTTCATATGTTTATAACTGCTATATTTGGTTATGTTTTAGTAAATTTTACAGATGAGACCATCCATCTTCAAGGACATTTATTTCAGGTTTTGTAATAAAAGCCTTAAATCAGTAGAAAAAGATTTTAGTCTAGATTAGTATCTCTGAAGCATTGTTTATTTCTGCTGCATAATTATTATAATTAATTTTATTCAAAATGGAAAAAAAAGACCGACAGTAAAAATGAGAAGGACATTACCTCACTTCCAGCACACTGAATCATGACCTGGGACATGTAAATCACATTGCCAAGTGTTTTAATATCCTCTCCCTCCCAACAACGGATAGCTTCTGTCAGTATTTGTAGTTCAAGTTCTTTCCGTTTCCGTACTTCTTGACATTGTGCCTAACAAACATAGAGAAAAATACCATCTCTATCAACTCTATCAATTTGGAGCGGATTAAGGATAGAAATACCACTACAGTTATATTTACTGTCGTGCTTGTAGTACACAGAAGACAGTACCTAACTTGAAACATTTTCATTTAGATGACTATACCAATATTTCTTATAAAACTAGTTTTGCACTTCAATATTATTATTTTTCCTTTCAATACACTGACTTCAAATACCATTCCAAATTCATAGTCATAGCTCTGTTTCTCAAATTTCTCCTTTCTTTACATTTCATATTTTTGTACTTCCAACCAAAAATAGCTAGGCTCAGCAGAAAAGAGTAACACAGCTGCCACAAATACACAACTACACAACAAAGCAAATTTCTTTAGTAAAAAGAGTCACGACAATTGTGCCAACTATGAGTGTGTATAACCTTATGTTCCTATTTTTATTAAATGTCTTCAACCTGCTCTACTAGCTGTACTCCCATTTATTTGAATTTTTCTCAACAAAAATTGTTTCCTCTTGTTTGTAAAGCATCCAACAGAACAGGATCCCCAAACCTCTTCTGAACACAGATAACACTTAATTTCTGCGTTAAAAAATAAAAACCAGAAAATGCCAGGGTACCACCAGCACACACTCCTAACAGGAAGGGCAAAACATTAAGTTTATTGTAACTGAGACTGCATTAAGTATACGCTTGTTGCAGCTGACGTGTGGTTTGTGTTTGTTTTTTTTAAAGACAGTAACAGACAGCTCATCTGTTCAAATTAGGCTCCCATTATTCCTAGAAGTTTCATATCTTCTGAACTTCACTAGCACTTTCCCCTTCATCCTCTCTCCCCCAACTCCAACACCATTCCCCTAGAAGTAATGCACTTTAGAAAAAACTCAGAAAATATACTCAATTGTTGCAAAGAAGCCCTTCTTCAGGACACTAGTTATGCTACCACTAGGCAAAAGGGAGACGAAGCACGAGCAAGAGGGCAGACCAAGAGATGCAGAATGCTTTCCGTTGCTCTGACATTAATAGTCTATTTGTTCTAACTCCCCAGCAAATTACCATCCCTAGCTCTCCCCACAAACAGCATCAATTTCCAGGCTTACAAAGATTTCTTATACAAACATTTACAAAAAGGCTTCACTTTTTTTTAAAGCAATAGAGGGGGATGAAATTAGAAAACATTCTACTTAAAATATATCATCTGTTTTTTATCACTCTTACAGAAAGATTTTTGAAGGCAGTCATGGATTTTTGAATATCTGGACGATCCGGATGATAATCCTAAAAACAAGGGAGAAAACACACATAAAAACTTCAGTTCTAGTAAAATTTAACAAAAAAATTTTTAGAGGCTTAACTAAAAACAAGTAATTCTGTAAAATAGAAGTTGTAGACCAATCTGCTCTCTTTTCACAGCCGCCTTATTCTTATATCAAACACTGGTGGTCTTGCTTGTAGTAAAAACAAAGAAGCACGTATAACGTTCCTCCTTATGCTTAAAATAGAGCCAAGAAAGTTTTACAAGACCTAGTGGATAAGAGATTTTGAAATCCTAATAGGAACGTGTTTATTTTTGAAGAGTTTTATTTGGCATGTTAGCTTTGTCACAAACCAGATTCCTTGCAGACTAGTGTGTTCCGTTGCCACTGACTGACAAACCAAATTGTGTGACAAGACAAAGACCCATACACTTTCTATTTCTTTCCCTCCTTCACACTCCAAAATCTAACCTATAAAACGCGAAGGCGGAAACAGTAGCTCCTCAAACACCTTCCCATATTGGAAAGATCGGTTTTGGACAGTGCTCAGTGAAGTCAAAGGGACTACTCCAGTGATGTGTTCGACATGCTGGGGTCCTAAGATGAGAAGCAGCACTCCTTCTACAAGATAAAGTAGCCTCGAGCAGTATGCAGGAGACACATTTAACGTCAAGTCAACCAAAGACCCTGCAAGACTGTTCTAGCAGTGAAGATTAACTTCTCTGGCTAGTTTTACTTTAAACGTTTAGCTTTTACAGGAAGTTTTACTGCACTAAATTTTAAACCACTCCAGCCCATATTTTAGAAGGCTGACGGAAGAGCAAACAAATGTAATTTTGGGTCCCATCATGTTTGACATGTACCTTTAAAATAATTGTTGTCAAATCATCATTAAGCTGGAACATAAATGCTGATAAGATATACCTCCATGTGCCTTTCAAGTTCTTTGAGTAACGTGGGGTATTTATCCAGACGCATAAAAGGTTTGCTGAGGCCCGTGGTCAGTACAAGGATCCCAGGGCTGTTGGCACCTTTCATCTCCATGAATTCTCCTAGCTCCTCACTGTGTACACAAGATATTTAAGCAAATTAAGATCAAATTACCAAGGCAATTAAAATTACATTGGGTTCTTCAGTCTTTCATCCACAATGAATTCTGCCAATAAAACAAGAGGCCAAATAAATCAAAAAGTAACTCAAGTACAATTTAAGTGCTGCAATCAGTTTCTGCATTAAATAAAATACAGGAACAAAGACATTTGCAGATTTGGGGTCCATCCAGGGAACAACAGACATAGGATCAAACCCACCTTTCTAGGCAACTGATGCTCAAAGACAGAGTACCCCATCTGAGCAAAGATTACAGAATAAAGCCATTTGCGCTGTATTTTATTACTCAGCTCTTTATTCTAGTAAAATGACATCTGACCTTAGAGGTGATTTACACAGGTAATACACAAGCATAAATGAGTCAATGGCTTCATATTTAATCAAGCATTGATATTTTTAAGGTGTCAGGCACTAACGGGAAGACACAGAATGTTTCAGGACCTTTTTTCCTCCCACACTTACATGTTTAATGACCTCATCTCACACATCCAAGGTGTTATTGCAGAATAACCAACTAACCAACAGCCATACAAATGGTAGACCATAGTAGAAATAATTACTGGGCAATCTATTCTCAAACGAGTTAGGGTTTCACTGAGGGTGTACTCACACAACAACACTTGTTTGGACAGCAAAGCTGCTGTAAGAAATCCATGCTCTCCAAGTATCACGAACTGCTACTTTCCCTACCCAGATGTTTTTTCATATTTGTCATTTCCAAGAACTGGCCCAGCCCCTCAACTTTTTACATTAACTCAGTTTAAAAAGCAGCGCATCCTGGGAATTTCAGCTCACTTTGCTATCAAGGAGACTTAAAATAGCTACATATTCTGCTTCCTCATAAAGCAGAGGTTTCAGAGGACTATGGTGGAGGACAAGCTTTTCAAGAGTTTAAATGACCAAGAACAAAGTGAGCTCTCTCCATGGGGAAAGGAAGATACAGCAGCACCTGAGCTGACTTCCAGGCTTCAGAAAATACAAGTTGCAGAAGAACATGGGATTCTAAAGACAAAATCTAAATAAAGGAAATTCAGAAAGCCGCTTATTAAAAAGATTAACATCTTCTTGCACTCAAGCTGTGTCATTCCAAACATCTGCAGATAGGGTTGCTCATGTTTTCAGCCCTTGTTATAATAAATTAACTAGTTCTCAAAAAAACCCACAACAAAACCCCACTATCCTCATGTGGCAGTCGAGTAAATTCTACTCTAAGATTATCTTTCTACTGATTAATAGCATTACGCCCCCATAAGTCAGAATTACTACTTTAAAATTTTTTCCCCTCCCTGGTTATTGGCATAGTCTCATTTTTCAAAGGAAGCCTTAGTCAGCTACCAGATTCAGTACTTTGGCACTGGTTTTATACTTTCTGAAACAACAGCAATAAAGGAGGAACACTTGTACATTATGGCCACATTAACGAAAAGGGAAGGGCAAGGATTTCCAAACCTAGGGCACAGCGTTTCCATGCAGAAAGCTAATCCTGACCTGCTCAGTTTCCCTAGGAAACAGACACTGATAGGACACTGCCATAACACACATGCTCAATTATCAGTGAGTCATGCTGTATGAAAGCATTACATAGATTCCGACAAAACAGACCTCCCTACCTCCCCCAAGACACACGCACACTCCTTCCCATTTCAGAACAAGTGACACTTTACTGATGTCATCTGTCCCAATAGATAAGAGAGCAGAACAAGAACGTGAACCGCAACCTTCCCATCCCAATGTAAGTGCTTTACCCACCATCCCACCCCGATCTCTCTCCTCCCAGCTGCTGAAGTTTCCCCAAGTTTACAGAACAGAAGGTACTTTTCCATACAGTTTACTCCAATGTTTACTTGTCTTCAAATTAATTAATTGGCATTTACTTACACTACCTTGCTTAAATACATCCAGTACCCTTTCTGAACTGTCAGGTCCAACATAACGTTACGCCACCTCTTTTAGAGCACGCCATCCCCATTCTAACTAGGCCCAGGCACTCCTCGGTGCATGTATTTGTGCAATTTTTGCTGTACTCAACTGCAGAGTTGACAAAGCCAGTGAAGGGATTTCCCAACACCGGCCAACCTCGCGTTTTAAAGATGCAAAGAGAAGGGCTGGGCACACTTGAGAACGTCCACAGGTCCACCAGGCAGACCTTGCTACATCTCTCTCAAGCAACGTGTATCAGCAACTCCAGGCTTCCTACAATCAGCTCATGACACAATCATGTTTTAGCCAAAATTAAAACCCAATGAAAAAACCTCCTACAGTACCTTGCATGAAAAATTACATTAATGCAACACAGATAAACCTGAGTACTCTTCTAGCTTAACTTTAGATTGAAGAAGTAAAGCTGGCCAACTCTGTATACCTAGAGCCTGAAAACCTACTTTGCCTTACGCCTTCTTAGTCACAGCCCTTACTTAGCATAAAATCACACCAACTTCAGAACTTGCCAACTGATTCTGGTGGCACCCTAAACAAGACTAAGGATTTTGACTCATGATTCGGTTTTACAGTGTTACCAGCTGCTTGTTCATCCAGGATTCAGGCTAATTCACTGAAATGAAACATTAAGCTGCATGGCTCTGGTGTGGTGGCACGTCCTCTCCTCCTGACTCAGCTAAAAAGTAGGGACCTATTTCCAGCAAGGTGATGAGGCAGGCAAGTGAAGGTACAGCGCCCAGTTTCCACAGGAAGCTTTACCAAAGCTCACATGTGAAAGCCCTTCTGTCAGAAGGCACTCAGTGGTTTTATATTTCAATTCACTGTGTATATGACACTGATCATCTGCACAACACTGCTTTTTTTTGTTTGTTTTATCCATTAATTCTCCCTGTAAGCACCCCCACCCATGCCACCATCATAAAGCTAGATTACATATGGTACTTGATAAGTATCTTCATCTATTTTATTTTAAATGAAAGACATTTGCTACAAGAACCAACAGGAAGTAACCATTTAAACTCATTCTTTGCATTTTGTTTGCTTTAGCCAGACACACAACCCCTGCTGCCTAACTTTATCAACTATTTATTCCCTTTCACATTATCTGCTATTCTTCCCCATTTCAAGCAGCACAATCCATACGCGTATCTATGCAGCTTCTCTTCTCCCCCCCAGCATAGCAGTATGTTCTACAGGACGTGCCAATCACAAATACCACACACCGTTCAATTTAACATTGTTCTGAACAGCAATAATTTTTGCCTTCAGATTGCAAAGAGGAAAAAAAAAATCCTATTCCTATTTAATTCAGCCATCTCCATGCTGCTGGGTGCATACAAATGCATTATATAAATGGTATTTGCTGAGCTATCCACCAACACAATGCTTGTGCCCCCCCACTTTTTTTTCCATTTAATGCCTCTACAGTAGGAGGAACATTGGTTACCATTTCACCCATATTCGCATTTCTAATTTTCATTATCACTGTTCCATTTCTTCCCAACTTCGGAATTATGAAATAAATGTGTGAGAAAACAGGAAAAAACTCTCTGTAGCCTGAATTAAAATCGACTACTTGGAAAGCTGAAATAAAACCCTGACACTATCTTGTTTTCACTGTCTACTCTGCAACGCCTTTGACTAAACACACTCTGTGGTTACGCAATGTTGCAGCAGTTTCCAGACCATTCACTGCTCTTCCACACAAGATACTCCGTTGTTTATCACCTCCCTTTTCCTTAATCACAGTGTAGGAACCTACTAAGCAAGTTTAAACCTCAGCTCACTTGAAATGTACACAAAGTCCTGAAAAACACGCTTAGCAATGGCATCATCAGGAAGCCTTTTACCAGAGCAGTGTTAATAGGTGTAATTAAAACTGAATGACGTCGTTTTCCTCCCAACATTCCCAAGAGGACAATGTTTTCTTTCATACACTTCTGTGCTTCCCTCTGACAAGTTTTGACATGCCAGCTTGTTCAAACTCTAGTGTGAACACACAGACACACACACACAGTCTTTTAATACAATAGGACCCAAAATTTTGTCTGAGCAGTTCCATCACGCAGACCCCGTTAGCAGTCTACTCATGCTAAACCAACCTGCTACCTCTGCAGCTTCGTGGACATAAAATATTTGGCAAAATGGACGTTGCTTTAGCTCAAAGCTTAAAGTGAGCATCCTTCATTTATTCACAAAGGACAAATGTGATACAGAACATAACTGAAAGGTTTACTTTTAATAAAATATGGGTGGATTAAAAAACTGTTTGAATACGACAGCAGTTCACAACTGTCTTTTAATTAATAGCTGCTTGAAAGTCAGTGTCATTAGCTGAAGAGCGCAGCTGCTTTGCCAAAGACAATGGCTCTTTCATGTCACAATTGCAAATGATGCCTGCAAGTACCACACTCTCCTAGGCAATATATGCTAAATAAAACTCCGGCCCACAGCTAAGCAGTATGTTTTTAAAAAAGGTATCATTTAGCTGAACAGGAAAAAACTTCTGAACGGTGAAATCATCAACGTAGTCACAACTGCCTAAATAAGTATCTTTTCAGAAAGAGGCAGCTGAGATTTGAATTCACTACTTGCGTTGTTTCACAGAACAGAATGCAGAGAAGCGTATGAAAGTGCTGTGCTTCATTTATGCTGAAATTTCGAGCTGAAGAGTTCTCTTCACTCCAGACTAGAGTTAGTTCACAGCTTGAGATATTTTAAAGGTCACCATGAAAAGTGTCTTTAAGCCCTATTAATATGTTCACATCTTTCTTAGTACAGATGCCTCAAAAGTTGCAAATCGGACTGGTGGGAGGGAAGAAAACAAGTTCAGATGTGCCTATATTAACAGAAGGAAAAAAAAACCCCAACCAAAAAAACCACCCAACCCAAAAGCAGCCATTTAAACTTGAGGAAAGCACACCCAGGAACTAAAACATATATGTTTAAAATCACAACTTACACTTCTGAAGTAGGTCTCTGTTTGTAATAGATGGAACATGAGCTATCACTGCTGACGGGTCTGAGGACTGCACACAGGCACCGCATTTTGAGAGCGTTGTGGCACAGCTTGCCTCAGCAACCCCTCAACCGCAGCTTTTAATTTCCTAGTGCTAAACTTCCCAGTCAAGCTCCTCTCCCAGGGACTGTTGCTTGGCATATGACATCAGCCTGCACACTTGCAGGCTCAGGGATGCACCAAAGTGGGGGAGGCACAAAGAGTTTTCTGACTCAAGCTGATCTGTATTCCATGCTCCAGTTACTCTGAGTAATTGTGATGTTTCAGCTCCACAAATTTTATCTAGACTGCTAGGTCTGTGATGCAAGTGTAGAATATGCTTGGGACATTATCTAAGAGAAGAAAAGAATCTAGCAAAATTAATGTTTGAACAAGCAAAGATTTGTGAATAGCTTTCTTCCAGCTGAGAACTGGCTCGATCGACACTTGCCACTTGGCAAAATAAATAAAGCAGGCGTATATTACTAATTTTTGGCTGCCTTTTAATCAAATTAAATTTTCTTTTGGAAACATTTTTCATCCATTTCATTTTAAAATAAACATGGTGTTGTTTAAACTAAGTAAAAAAGCTTAAACCCCCCCCCCCCCCCAATTACATACTTAATGCTGATTACGTTGGGTCTGCACTCTCTATTTCTTCAGAAGAGTTTTATGTCCACTGATCAGTGGGGCCTGTTAAGACTTTTTTTTTTTAATTATGTTATCCACCCTTCAGTGAGTTCTATACTCAAATATCTTTCCTCTTGCCATTTTGGATACAGTCCACATAAACTCCCAGTCCTAGCTTCTGCCTCATCTTCTTCTTTGCTTCAGTTTCTTCTTACACTGAACTTTGTGGCTTGTGATCTTCCCCAGGTAGAGAACATCTGATGTTCCTGGGACTCCTTACTCCACTGCAATTACCCATTTCTGTATTTTGCATTCAACTGGGGTTTTTAATTTGAGGGAAATTCATTCTTTCATGCCTTAGGTTGCTCATCCTGTTTATTCTCTTACTGGAAGGCAAGCATATGTCTACGATAAGAAGCACACACAGCAATCAATGCTACTCTGACTAAACACTATGCTCCTGAGGCCGTACTGCTCTCACCAGCTAGGAAAATTCTCTCCTAAAATAATACCATATTATAATATTGAATCACCTACCCTTGGCCTTGAACTGGGATCCTCAAGCAAAACTATGGGATATTAGAAACAAACCTCATATAATAGAGCCAAAAAGGTATGACTGTTATGGAATAAAGTAAATAAAATCACATACAGTGGCACTATAGCCAATATGAGAGAAGGGAACAAGGGGAACAAGGGGAACAAGGTAAGAGGCAGTGGTGGAAACATGCAAAACACTGAGTTCTGCCAGAGCCATCACCCAACTGTACCCAGCAAACTCCACCTCTTCGGCTTTAGCCAGTGGCTTAAGACACAATTACAAGACACGATGACAAACCTAAGGAAAAATGACTTAATTCTTCAAAATTCTTGATTCATTAAACAGAAATAATTGTAATTCTGGAAAAAAAAAATTTAACAGTTCTGAAACAATTCCTGAGACAGAAAGTACCTACCAAATTTCAGGACTGTATAAAATTGGAGAAATTATGTTGAGTACCAACTCTAACACCTAGATAAAACTTACAGTGTCACATCTGGAACCAAGAAGAGAATCTGTTCCCAAACTTAATAGTAAGATTTTTGTTGTTGTTGTCATGATTATCAGAGACAAATACATCCTCAGAAACATGCAGCTCTGGAACCCGAACTCCTGTTATGGGCTGTATTAGGTTTTTTTCCCATTTCTTCGTATTCACATACACTCAGGTCTCTAACGATACTAATTTCAGTAGTTTGACTACTAACTATTAACTTAAGGAAATGAATGATGTTTGCAACTTTGAAGATTTGAACATGAAAAAATCTCTTATTCATTAAGTAATATAATTTACTCCCTTCACCTCCAACTGTGTGTTTATATAAACACAGACATATATGAACATATATATGCACACCCCCCCTTATTTGTACCAATTGAATAAAAGACCCCATGTTGCTGCTACATATGATCGAGAAGCAAATGGCAAGGAAAAGAAAGAGGAAACACAGGCTGGCATTCATACTGAATGGCATTTAAAAAAAGAAAAAAAAGAAAAAAACCCAGTCACATTCCAACTGAATGCCGCTTTTAAATCTCCAGCCCCATCCTAAGTACTGCTATTTAGAATCGACTTCATGAAAATGCTATTCAAAAAAAGAAGCTTTTGACTAGAAGTCCAAAACAATTCTAAGTTAATGCCATCAGGTTTTATATATACACATATGCATACACACACAGTCTTTACCAGGTGTCAATGGCATTTTAATAGATATTACAACACTCCTCAAAGAGCATGCTTGACACCTCAGAAAATTACATATAAAAACCTCATGTGCAATATTCCATCAAAGCAGATGACTGCTTACAATTTTGATGTTACAGTGATCCAACTGGTTATAGAAACCATAGTTAATGCTTCAAAATGATAGCCAATTTCCTGTAAGTTGGTTTTAGTCAGTGACAGTAAAAATACAATAATAAAACTAGTATATTTTATCGAATAAAAACCAAAAAGAGAGGTAAAGTTTCTGAAGTTTCACCTAGAACAATTATCTAGGAGATTTTTTGTTTCTTTGTTGTTGGTATGATTCCCACCAAAAAGCAAGTGAACTTAATAAACTGTAGAAAATACTAGTTTTGCGATATAAGAATCTGACTTCAAGTTATCTGCTGTGTTTTTTTGTAGAAAAGCTTTCAGAAGCACAGTTAATGCATATATGTTCAGTTTACAAAGTGCACAGAGTTCATGGCAAGAAATAATCTACTGTAGACAGTAAGAATTTGTGTTCCAAATCAAACCGCTCCGGACTGTTACTTTTTCCTCTCTCTAAAACGCTACTGAATAGCACAGCTGTTACAAACATGATACTCAAATCCAAGAATTCAGCAAACATCCATTTCTCTGCCATATTTTTGCTGGTATTAAAACACATATAATGCTTTTGGACCCTCTGGTAAAACTATACTACAAAACCAGCCAACAAAATCATCACTATTTTTTAGAAGTCTTAAACCTTGGCTTTTGACATCTCTGAAAAACTCCAGTTCAATATGATCTAGTGTTAACCGCAGTGTAGTAGTTTCATTATTATTACAACGATGACTATCCACAAACCTCGCAGTAATTTTTACATTAAGGTTTATGAGGGATGCTTTTACACACTAAAAACATCTCAGCTAAATAGACAAGCAGATAGTTCTGAGTATTTTCCTTTTCCTCATGCCTTCAGTCAGTTTGTTATTCCTCTCTCTTCCTCTACTTTTAAAACAATGTAATTAAAAGCTTCCCAGCGTTCTGAGAGGAAAAGGTTCAGACCTGCTTAAAGCACCTTCTGATTTCTTCATGGCAGCCATCTCAAGCAGAATTTTTAGTCAAGCCACTTACTACCTACAGCAATGTTCCACAAAAATGATGGGCTTAGAATAATAAAATAGGGGTAATTTAAAAAAAACCAGGATTCACTTCTGTTGACTCATGCCTGGCAACACAATAGCATTAAACAGAAAGCTGTTTATCACAACGTCTCTCCCCTTGAGCTATCTCATACAAACAATACAATTGCTTTGAACCTGCTCCACATCCAACTTACTTAACTACTTTATGACTCCTACACTGACTCCACCAGGACTTGAGATCAAGCCCACTTTACAGACCATAAGCTGAATTTTTCTAAGACAACCGATGTGCAAAGCAACACAGAGGAGAAGAAATGCTGCTTTTCTCCATTTGCAGAACAGCTTTCCTCCCTCACATTTCTATCACTGTTTCTCAGACATGGCTATTCCCTGTGTTTTCCAAGAGTTCTGAAAGTTAGGATAATCCTTTATAAATGTCTCCAAACCTTAAGAAATGTAGATGATCACTTTGCTATCGCTTGCCATCCTCTATCTATAGATTAAATCCCAGATCTCTGTATGGAAAGAGCATAAAGGCACAAGCAAACAAAAAATCTAAGCCTAAGAGTATTTACCATTTACAGAAAGTGGTACTAGAAGTAGGCCACTTGAAAGAAAACAAACACTAAGGGGCTTCATCAGGGGGTTTTAAACATATTTCGTCTAGCTGAATTTTAATTTGCCATTGCTTCTGACAAAAAACTACCTTATTTCTGCCTATGTTGCAATGAGAATTTACAGCTTGATTTTTCAAACTAGGGTTGGAACATAGTTACATGTCTTACTAACATAAGCGATAGTTCATAGTATTTGGTAGCTACAAGGTTTTTTTATTTATAATATTATAAGTAAAGCTCACAAATATGCCACATAGTGTTGCTGTTAAAACAAAATGTGAGTTCTTGGAAGAAGCTAACATTATAGTAAACAATCAATTATTCTCCTCTTTGTTTAGGAAACGTTAAGAACATTCAAAATAACTTTACTTTGGTCCATCACAAGAAGACAAAAAAAAAAGGGGGGGGGGGGGGGGGGGGGTGGTGGTGGTGAAGCAAAAAGAACAGATATCCTGCTAGAATTTGTCCTATGTCTAACCTTCAAGAGAAGATCATAGTTCTGTCCTGCACCACAAGCAAACATAAATAGCCCCAAAGTAACAGCTGCTTCAGCACATGCTCATGAGAGGAATACATAGCAAAGTTTGTGAAAGCAGACTTCTTTTAGCAAATTCTGGCCTCAACACTCTTCCCTCAAGGTGATACAGGGCATCTTCTATGCAAATTCAAGGTCTGTCCCAAAGCTGAGCAACATCATGTTAACTCAGCATCCTACTTCTACACCCAGGAAATACTAATTTCCTAAACTTTCTCAACTTTCACACTCCTTTCATATTACTCAAAAGTAAAACTAAGGATATACCATTATAAAGTTAAGTATATACAAACATATAGGCTTTTACAGGGCTAAGTTACAATTTGCCAACTGTCTAAAAAGCCTATTGGTAATCATGTCAATTATGCCATAATTTCACAAACTTGTTTTGATCTCGACATTTTTAAATAAAAGATGACAATCAGTACAGTTTGGTTTACATATTCAGAGTCCAGCATGCATTCTTTAAATGAGAAGATTCTCTCAAATACTTGATAAGACACTGGCTAAAACGACAAGCTGGTCCTAATGACATGGAACAGCTTTGCGTTGTGAGGTTTTTTGGTCTTATTTTAAAAAAATATACTAGTTTTATTTTTCCTTAAACAAGCTCTACCATACCAAATGTGTGTCAAAAGAGACATCACAGCTTTACAACACAAGTATATTTTATGCACTTTTTTTGTATCAGGCTTAAAAGACCCAAAGCAAACATACCTGTGTTCTGTGAGAACATTTACTGCTGATGGATGGTTGGCACAGTATGCAAGGTATAAGCTTTTCATTTGTGGCATCAGATTTAGAAAACATCCTCCAACCCTCTGCTGAGCTTCAGGCAACCTAAAAAGAGAGTAATAAAGATGAAATTACTGTAATACCAGCCAGACACAGAAAAAAATTAAAGCCTGGAAAAGCAGTGTATACTGGGGGTTGTTTTTGTTTGTTTTTGTTTTGTTGTTTGGGGGGGGGGGGGGGGTGTTCTTTTGTTTGTTTTTTTTTTTTAACAAAATCAACAGATCAATTTCTATGGTCACTGACCAGCAACCAACACCCTTCTCTTCCTTCTTCACAGCTTCAACCCTGTAACTGTCAGGCCTGATTATGCCACTACAGTACAGGCAGAATATGCTACATACCTGTAAGATGGTCATTCAGCAAAATTTTTTCAAGCATTAGTGGTAATTAGCACCTTCTTTAGGAGTTTGATTTTTCAGTCAAGATATACCTATCTGTTAGAACAGTTTACTATCCACTTATATATGCCATGCAAATCTTAAAAGCAGTATTTCAGCACTTAGACAAAAAAATGGATGGAGTAGCAGCAGGATTCTTTCCCTCTAGCCTACACCAGCAGAGATGATAGGCTTAAAATATTCATTAAAAGACCTAAGTACTGTATTAAGCTCTGATAGCACAAATAGAAGCCAGTTACAGTGCAGTAAGACGCTGTTTTTACACAATTGTCACTCATCTTGCTTTTTAAGGACCATAAAGCACTTTTATGTTGGTTTGTAACCAGGGCAAGAGTGCTGCTTTACCACCATCAGTACAGAAATACTTTCTGTAACTCATACTTCCTTCATCTTTCATGCTCAAATGTACCACATCTGCCAAGCAGTGAAGGAAAATTTCACAATTCTGTTCAGAACAGCTTATTTTGTCTAGCATAAAATGGTGCTTAAATAACAGCAGCCTCAGTGACTTTGGCAAAAAAGATGAGTCAGCAAAGAGGAACAGTATTTAGAAGAAAGCTTACTTTCACACAGTCTTGGTGAACCTAATCAGTTTTGATCAGATTTGTCAGAGGAATAAAAACATATTTATCCACATAAATAAGGGACGACAGGATATGAAAAAAGATAATATGAATATACATAGTGTATTTTTCAGAAGTTTTTAGCAGAAACTGTCATCTCGAATTGCAGTAAGAAAATAACTGGAGTATAAATATCTGAAACTGGCTGGGTGGCACCAGCGTAGAACTGGTAGGATCAGCAGAAAGTAAAAGTCTGACTTCTGATTTTGCATCTGTATAAGCAGGGGGAAAAAAAGAAAAAGAAAAATGCAACTCTTCCAGTCTTATTCTTAGTATCTCCTTAAGCTGCATACTTCAGATGCACACTTACATACTTTTTAAAAATCTAAAATAATTTTCAAGTTAAACACAAACTGATGGGAAGAAGCATATACTCTAACCAGTCATGCTTACTTACTGTTACCATATCACCATTCTCAGAACCACTCAAAAATATCCATGCTAGATTACTTCTTACGTGAGAAAGAATAAATTGGACAAACAAGTGAACAATATCGTAAGGGTGTCAGAAGGGATGAAACCCTATTATTTACTACAGAGCAACTCCCACTTGAAGGACTAAGCCTCTTCAGCAGTAGGGTTTATGGCCAATAGCCAGCTGTATAACCCACACTGAAGTCAACCAGAAGATGGGACACTAAGTTTCCATCAGTCCTAGACTACAAGCTTGTCCCTGATACCTTGCCTAAACCCATTGTACAACATGTGCAAGGAGATGAAATGTTTAATTTCTCCATATGTTTCCTCTCCTTGCATAAAGATTGCATCTCCTGATATAAATACACCAAGTCTTTGCTTCAGCCTGTTTGCAAGATGAAACAAACAGTGGATTTTGTTGCTACTGTTATCACCCATTTAAGTACTCTTAAAACTAGTATTCCACACTGCTCTAGAGCTAGATGAGTCCTCAGTAAGTACTCAACAGACATACCATTAAGCACAGTCAAAGGGTTTCATGCTAAAATTAGTTCCAACAATTCTCTCTGGAAGAATATTGGTTTTATTTAAAAATAATTTTTTTTTTTAAAGTCAAGATTTTCTGTAATTGTCCTGAACATCTGCATAAAGTCTCTATAAACATCAATATTTAGCATATTCCCTCTGAAAAAGTAAGAGATGCTCCAGTGAAGTCCAGTAAAGAGAAGAACTGTTCAGCCTTCCAGGACAGCCACTCCTCCAAGCAGGGGATGTTCCCATCCTGCTCAAACACAGTCCTCTTCTCCCATTCCTTGGGTTTGTTCATAATAGTTAAAACTCAAAGTTCATCCCAAGATGACCCCAAGAAATATTCCCCCAAATTTCAGAACAATAAGTCTGTCTACTACTAAGCTGTTCAGTCCCTCTGTATGGTGTGGGAAGACCTACCCAGTATGAAGTCAAAATTGACTGTACAGGTGATCAAAACACGAGGCAGGGAAACACACTTCCTTATTTGAAAGCAGCTTTCACTATAAACACCTGGAAAATGACAGCTGAACCCCCAGCTGGCACATCATGCCAGATACACTCTGAACACATTATCAGCACTCCTTACATTAAAGGCTAGGGCCTTTATTTTATTTTTTATTATTTTATTGCCTGCATCTTTATTTCTCTTTCAAGAAAAGTTTAAGTTCTGAAATCAATAGAGTGGCTGCTTTTGCAGGTATTCAGGGGAAAACCAGGGGCATTCCCCAGCATACCGAGGGAATGCTATTCTTGGAGCCTTCCAAACAGCATTTCCTGCTCGGCAGCTGGCTCCCTTTAATACATCTAAGCACGAGCTAATAATACATTCTTCGAGTCATAGATGCAGCAAAAGTCTCAAACTCTGAAGACATACTCAAGGCATATAACTCGGGATTAAATAGTAAGAGGCCCCAAGAAACAGTTGCTGAAAATGGTTAAATTCCCTTTTCATACTGTAGTGCCGGGCGGGGAAGTGAATTACGGCTGCTCGCACCAAGCAGACATCTGTGTCTTCTCAGTCTGCTGTCCTTTTAGCAGAATGAAAGACTGACGTTATTCTCTTTTACATATTGCACATGCATTGCAACTTTATACTGCACATTCTTTGTTGAATTAGGATAATTAACAGATTTTATGAGGGGGTGGCAACTCATCCCCCTGTGACTTTTCTAATCCACGCATTAGTTGCAAGTGTTCTACTATTTTTAGAGGAACCATTAGTAAGTTATCTGTATCTCCTTTAACTGCTGAAAAAACCAACAATTTAACACCTATCACCACATCATATAAACCTTTTTGTAATTAATGTGTTCAATAAAGAGCATAGTTATTTTACAATTTATTCTTAAGTTGTCATCCCAATATTCTCATATTTGGTACTTTAATTAAAAAGGAATCACATATAACTATTTTTACATATATATAAATGTTAATAACTTCAGTTATAAAAAGGCCAAAGATACGTTTTAATTTTGTTTACAGAATTAAGAGAACCATAACAAAGCCTTTGCTGCTGCACACATGCTAAAGGCATCATCATACGACTACATCTAAACTACCTAACAGATTATCTGCTTGTTGGAGTTGCATCCAACAGCTATCCGTACTGTTTCTCCAGACTCAAAACAGGTTCCCGCTGCATGATAATTTGAGAAAAGAAACGAAGAAAATACCTTGTTGCTCAATCGTGCTTACTTTAAGATTCTGATCAAAACCAGCAATCAGAACTGGACTAAAGCTAGACTGGCAGCCAACAGAGAAAGAGTGACATTACAGAATATCTAATTATGTCCTGCCTGTCAGAAGAAATCTGCCTTAGTTTTGGTGTCAGAGGATATTACAACCTTCTGGGAAAGGTTGTGGAAACTGTGATGAATTCAGACAAATTTAAACACAGACTAACAGAGGCAATTTTAAAAGAAAAGTAGGTAACAAAATGTAATCAGCACTGTATGTTTTCTTTTTGTAAAGAAAAGATCAGATGTCCCCAAATTTCACTGAACTGTGTGGTTACCATAAGAGTGTCATGCAGCAATCTATGTCCCTGTATATAGGGACACACACCTGCAGAACCTGCTACAAACTGGAAACTTTCAATTATCTGGGTGGCATTTTCTGCTCTTCCCCCTCTCCTCCCACAGAAAGATAAACAGCAGAATTTCCTGCCCCTCTCGCAGGCCTCCTGAAGGAACTGGAGCATCAATGATAAGTTTGCTATGTTTGCAGGAGGTTAGTACAGAGAATGTCGAACTTAAAAGCTGATAGCAGACAAAAAGCTGATAGCAGTGCAAGTGAAGGTCTGCAAAAATTAAGGGATAATTGTGATTAATGACTCCAAGGAATGCAGCTTGTGAAGAAACACAAGATTAGATGTTATCTCCCGAGGCTTCACAGTTAAGAAGGTTACTGAAATAAGGGGGACGCTTTGCAACTTTCTGAGCTACTGTTTGCAAAAATGGAGACACTATTCAACTTATTCACAATCCATCAGTGATTTTCAATGCTTCCTTCCCAACCACACTTTTCACTATTTGTCTATTTGCCTTACCTCTCAGACATCTGTTAATATGCATGTTTGTTTCAGGCAACCTGAAGACACTGTATTCAAATTAACTTAACGTTGATAGCCTTATTTCTGTTGATACTCACAATAACCAAAAGCAAGGGACAATACTGGGATAAACCTTTAACAGACTCAATTTATATCTACACTCCAAAACCAAATCTGAAACACTCTAGTTTTGGATTACATTTAAGCGCTCTCCCTTTCACACCCTGGCCTCCCTCCTGCCTTTTTTTTTTTTTTTTTTTTTTTTTTTTTTAAAAATTCCCATTCCATTCCAGGATCATCCCAGAACATGAAGTATCTGCTTGCACTCCAAACACAGAACAAGATAAAGAAAAACATCACAGTTACTGTGACTGCAAGAGCAGGGACATGAGGGAAAGAGAAGACAAAACCCAGCTATGGCTGTTACAGGGCAGGGAGGTAAGTCAGTGATACTAGCTAAAAGACATCCAGTGCCTTCAACTTGCTACAGAGGGGATTATACCTAAGCAGTCCATGCAGGCTGGTGTCACCAGCCAGCCTGTGTGTCGTGTCCCCACTCCCCATACTGAGAAGTATAGCCATAGACTGACAGCTTCTATTCCCAGGTGAATGGAAGACATTTTTTTTTTATGGAGCAGGAGACATCTGTTCAATCTCCTGCTACAAAAATACCCAAAGAGCAATACCTGATTTAGAGATCATTTAGATCAGCCCAGAGATCACCTGACGGACACTGACTTCGTTCGTTCAGAGACCCCTCTGCTGTGTGAACCACTGCAGAACTGATCTTTGGCACTGGATCACACACAGATCTGGAAAGAGACCTAGAGCACTGGACTACTTCGGGTCTTCAAGGGACGGGAGCACGCAGTGCTCTTGCTCTGTTTTACTGTCAGAAATCTGCCCTTTTGCAACTGAAGGCTCTGGCAGCAAAACAACGTGCACTTGAAGCTATCGGTCAAAAAAAAGCACTTTTGAAGCAGATCAGCCAGAAGATTCTCACTCGGTGCTAGTTAGACTCGTTTCATATGCCACTTTAGTTTGGTAAATGAAGAAGAGAAGTCACGAAGGTAGAAGTAACCCCGAACGAATCTGTCCGATGGAGCCCAGCATCCAGGCAAGGCAGACAAGCAGTGTTCCCAGGCCTGTGACAGATGGAGCAGCCCACAGGAGCAGCCCAGTGATACTGCAAGAGAGGCCAACCTGGACAAGTTCGACAAGGACAAGCCTTTAGCAATGCACCAGAAGAGCTTCAAGGCTGGGGGCAGGGTGGGACGGTGGCACACAACTGAAACCAAACCACATCCAAACAACTACTTCCCCCGACACACACGAAGCACCCACTACAGCATTATGTGTTCTGAAAAAAACAGCATCCAACGTTTAACAACATGACAATTAAACAAGCCAAAGTGGTACAGGCAAGAAGAAAAGCAGCAGAAAGTTTCTGTCACTGAAGTACATGCCAGGATTTGTTAAGAGAAAACTCAGACGACAAAATGACTCAAGAGGGGTGTGGAATTCAAAAAACAGTCAACTCTCATGCCCAAGAACAGGAATTTGTCAAGCAAGGTAGGCTGGCAGCACTACAACTGGCAGGACATCGGCATTTGGTCATTCTGACATGTCAAGTTAGAAAAAACACCACACCGGATGCTGCAATATGAAGTGCCTGAATGATGGAACTATAAGCTCTCTGCCAAAAATAAAATAAAACGATAAATCTATTTTCAGCCCGGGAGCTACTCTGAGTTTACAGAACAGGTTCACCAGCCAAAAAAACATGGCAAAATGACAAAAAGCAAGGCAGCAGGGCAAGCATTCTTCTACAGGATGGGAATTATGATGGATTAGATTCAAAACAGGAGGAAGCTGGACACTCAAGTCAATATGTTATGATGAAAATTAAACTGAAAATACAACTTGGCATCACCACCATATTTATGAAATGAAAGTAACACAAAACATTTGCAGTAACCCTTCAGTAACCCTGGGGCATCGCTTCCTCTGCCCACCTACTAGCATCCATTATGTTCATAATTTATTATGCAGCAACGTTTCATTTAGCAGAAAGAAGAAATAAAGGACATTGTGAGAAGGTGCTCTAATAGAGTTTAAATCAAGGAAGGAGTTCTAAATAAGCTTTCTGAGCTTGAAGCTACATTATGATATCACATTAACCCACACACCAAGTCAAAACAAAGCTTGCATTAATATTTGTTTAAAGACATATGCTCTTCCACTCTTGTTTTTAAGACCACCTTAATCAAAAGTTTTAAAAGATGACAGCCTGTTCATGCCAGGTACTTCATTTCCCTAACTTCTGATTCACAGAAACAAAATCATGATAACAAAAGAATGAGACAACAAAGCACAGTGACAAGAAAAGAAAGAAAACATTGAAGTATGGGGACAAAGGGTCATTCTCAGGGATTTAGACACTTAACTAATCAAGTCTAACTTGCCAGAAAGAATATCCTTCCTCTCAAACACAGCGTGGAAGAAAAGCCACTTCAAGAACGTTTCCATTCGACTGCTGAATAGTCACCTGAACTACACCATCCTCCTTTCCATTCTCCCCTAAGTCATCTAGAGGCAGAAGAGAGGGAGAGAAGCCAGGTGGTAGGAAGACGTGGGATCCAAAGTCAGCAACAGACCCAGACGTATGTTACTGCCTAGTGGAGATGCAGCTTATACTTTGTCATGACAAAGCTTCCTCTTCACGTGCAGCAGCTCAGAGGAAGAGAGGAGGGAGAGGTCAAAACACAACACACTGAGCTGATCTAAAGATCACTGCTGCCAAAAGAGGTATTTTCTCCTCCACCCAAGACATTCATTCCTTCTCACAGCCAAGTACTCCCAGCAGACTGAAACTTGCCTAAGCCCTCAGTACCAATTCAAATTACTAACTTGGCAGAAAACAAGCAAATTTGGATTAGCAAGTGGTCAGACAAAACCAGAACACAGACAAGGAAGAGGGCACAACTGAGGTTACGAACAGGAACTATGCTTTCAGTGGAGTTTCAACACTAGAAAACTGTTAGGACAATTTAAACGTGATATGGTCACCTTCTTCCTTACACCCCCAAGTGCTAAGGTACAAGCTGAAAAATATCCAGCTACCACTTCAGCCTAACCTATGGAAGGAACACAGGTGCCTTCATCCCCTTCTTTCTGGGCTTTATGCTTCCTATGTGGTACAATACAGGCATTAAGGCTATTTTTTTAAATTCAGATTGTTCCTTCTGCCTGCCCTGCATGCCTCTCCCAGCACATTTTGATGACCACCATTGTTCAGGACAGAAGAATACTAAGCACAAGCATTCTCATACAGTGTCCTTCACCCAAGTCACTTACCCCCCCCCTCCACTGTTCCATCACAATGTAAGCTCCCTTCATTATTTCTCTT
Organism: Aquila chrysaetos chrysaetos; assembly: GCF_900496995.4. NCBI lineage: Eukaryota > Metazoa > Chordata > Aves > Accipitriformes > Accipitridae > Aquila > Aquila chrysaetos. The sequence continues at coordinate 1,517,935 of NC_044026.1, read as the reverse complement.
ACTTTAAGAAAAGACTTAAAATTAATGCCTCCAAAACAAAAAACACCACTTCCTCTACCACTTCCCCACTGGTATGCAAGTGCATCATGGAAATTCATAAATTGTTTTCAAACTACATCAAAATTCCTACCTCTGCAATTGCCTCCTAGGGCCAATATCTATCTGCACAAGCAATCAATGCATTATCCAAACATTACTGTACTGCTGTAGCAACTATGCTTAAAGTGAGAGGAACAAAAATGTCAAACAATACACACAAGTAAAATAATAAAAAATATTTGCTTGTTAGAATTTTACAGTATCTAGTATGCATAGTACTTACTTGGTGCATTCTTCTAAAGACTGTACAAGCATTTGCTGGAAAGAACTTATTTCTTCCAGGTTTCCCATTAAGTATGAAGTATTTGCCGAGTTTAACCTGGAGCCAAAGTAAATAAAGGGTGTTTACGTTTGCAGTTATTGACTAATTGTGCTTTAATAAAACCTACAGCCTTAAAAGAAAATGTTTACTGGTTGTTAGATCAAGGACCAGCTGTTTTAGTCAGCAAGCAAACTGAATAAAAGCAAGCCCTGCCTCAAGAATCTCACAGTCCACACAAGAAAATGCATACTGACATTGAAATTTTGACCATGTAAACCATTCCCAATACACGAGAGATCTCAAGCTTGATTTAAAAAAAACAACAAACAAAACAAAAACACCCCCCCACACCCAACAACAAACTCACATACTTTTCACTGGCTTGTAATGGTCGCAGGTAGTTTGAAAGCATTGTTTGTAGCTCCTTAGCATATTCATTTTCTGTTTCTAATATATTTTGTAGCACCTGCAATAAATGACAGTTGCTAATTGGTATTTTTCAAGAGATACTTCAAAATCTTCAAATAAATACCACTTTTAAACTGTACTAAAATTTACTTAGCACTAGGAAAACTAAAATCAGTGTTCCTACATGAAAAATATCAGCAAGAAAGCATTGAATACTATAAATCTATGAAATTCACAGGAAAAAAACCACCACACCCACATGCTATGAGCCATCCTTTAGCCATATACCACTGTTTTTGTAAGCTAACAGGAATCTCACTACACTTAAAACTTTTACTGTAAAATTTGAGAACTATACAGTGTTTTTTCCAAAGCTAGGGGTAATTATTCTTCCTATGTACTTCAGAACAGCCAAAGATCATCAGAGGTTGGTAAAGCACAATAGAAGTTGTAAGAGAAATGAACAATTAGTGACGTTTTCTCAGTTTCCATTACAACATGTTACAACTAATTTTGCTAGCGAAGTGTTTACTTATTCAGATGTGCTGTTCTATCTAGAAGGTCTGAATATTAACAGATTTATAAATATCAAGTAATTGCCAACTTTACTTAGCAATATGATTAGCATTATTGCATTATTTGTAAATGAGGCTGCCTAACCTTCCACTGGGAGTGCAATAATATACACTACCATGAGAAAATTACAACAGATTCTGATGCAAAGCCAAGAGTTTATGAAATACAGCACACACTTGTCTTTTGGCTGAATCTAAATCAAACAACTGGAATGCCCCCAAATATGTACAAGAAAACATTTTACTGGGCCATCTCCCGGGAGCCTGCTTTAGGATATCCTCCAATATATTCACATCAAGTTCTACTGTGCTTCTAGCCAGCGAATTACTTCTTGCCTTCAAAAAAGTTAATGATTTAGTAAGAGAACTATCAGAATTAAATGTAGTTCAATGAATACAGCAGAGCTTTGAAAACTTTTTGCTATTCACTGGTCATAAGCCACACCACAAACCTTCTCATTTTGCTACATGCCATATTTGTCAAGCCTACAGTAATATCTCATTTCAGCATTTATAGTAACAACTGTAATTGAGTGCATTATTCACTGTTGTAGTCAATACTCTTTCTTAGGAAATAAAAAAAGCCATTCATTCCTAAATGCAAACCTGATGAAATAACTTTAAATAGTTCAGTATGTCAATGAAGAATTCACTGTTCCTTTCATTGGTGTCATTGATTCTGCTTATTCCTTGAATGCTTCTATTCATGTGGAGAGAGGGAGAGAGACCACTTTTGAGTTCATTCTTTTGTTGGAAATCTGAATCCTGAACTGAAGATTAAAATGTCTCCATTCTCTGCTAAACACTATGACAGAAGAACGTCACAGGGAAAGTTATGGCTACTAACTAGGAAACTACAGCATAAAGTACAATATGGGCACACATTTTTAAAAAGCTAAGGTTTTCTCGACCACTTAGAACAGGAAAAAAAAAAAGAAAAAAATTTCCATTGATCATAGCACTAATTAAACCCCATATTCTCTTAGACATATATAAAACAAAGTCAATTGTTAAAATGGAAATATAAAAGTACTTGGTGTCCATGATGTTCAAAACTAAATGCAAGACCAATCTTTTCCAATATGGCTTTTCCTACAAAAATCTCCCAGCCCAAAGTCATTACACAGCCATTAGTAGGGAAAAGCAGACTGAAAGCCAAGGACAAAAACACGGTGTCCTGATGAAGCATTGAACAGCATTAAAAGATAAAAATCAACAAAATCACTAGAGATCTTGAAAAGCTGCACCACTGCTCCACTTTCTCAAAGAGTATTTCCATTTTGTTATAAAGAGCTGTCTGAAAAGCTTGAAATAAAACTACTTTCATGTTGGACACAACTCCATTATTTTCCTGTGCTCATTTGTATTTTTATTTGAGGATTTTCTTTGCAATACGGAGAATATAGGATTGGAAGAAAAAGACTGAAAGGAGAAAAAAAAAAAAAAAAGAATAGGAAAGCTTAAAAACTAGAATTAGCAACCTAATAAATTACTGGAAAAAAAGGAAAGTAAAATGCAACGGTAAATAAAACTATGCTACAAAACCTATGCAAAGTACTAGACACACTTACACTGCTTTATGTTATTGCAGTAGTTCGCAGTGTTACACAATACTTTAGATATACACAGTTTTAAACACTTCCCAAAACATATTAAATCTATTTCCTTTTTTTTTTTACAAGTACAGTTTCTACTGCATATAACATTCTTTTATGTTTAATATCCTTTAAAAAGAATAATCTTGCTTACATAGCTCTAAAACATCAGTTATGTGAAATCTCGCATCCTTCCAGCTTGACTTACCTACCTCACCGAGAAGCTATGAGGATTAAATGCTTGGACTGTGCTTTGAAGCGATAAGCAGTCAGTACTGCAACTCAGTTTTTTGGCACCAGAGCACCCTTATATTTCTCACATCCACATCTCGCCCGCATGCTCTAATAATCACCTTTCTTCCCTTTCCTGCTTTCTGCGCGTTCTGGCTGCTGCAAGACCCCATGAGACCTCGAAGACCTTGTTTCCACAACTCCACCACAACATTTGCACAGATAAGACCGGGTACCAAAAGAGCAGCATTGAAGTGGCAGCTTTTGCAATCCGTAACACTGATGAATGGCAGGCACAGACAACTGAGCTCATACAGCACAAGCTCTCTCAATCACACGGCATGGAAAATTCAAGCATGGTTAACAATTCTGTCACAGAAAACCCCAGCCATGTCCCTAAGGCAAAAACTACCACCCAAAAATGGATTTAAAATGACGTACATGAAGCTGATAACCTTCTAAATCAGAGGGAGAAAAGGCAGATTTCACAGCTATGCTTGGGCATGATCCTGTAGCACAGTCCCATTTTATGGCAGTAGTGTGGCACTCAACTGAAGTATCACGTACTTCAGCAAAACGGTGATCAACGTCTAATTTTCCTGGATCAGGAGAATCTGAGAGACGAACCCCTTAAAACAGGCCCTTGAGAGGGGCAATGTAAAGCACCACACAAGTATACCATATCTCAAGGGTCCTCAAAAACTTTTATGAACTACAGTAAACACAAACTCTTGACCCAACTTCAAAAGTGTGGCCTCAAAAGGAGTGCTTATTTTCCATCACTTCTCAAACACTTAGATGAAAAATGAGGTCATCCAAATACTCATACTATGGAGAAATTTGCCCATTTCTTTACCTGCTTTTAGAACAGCTGCTTAATCTCAAGGCAGTTGTCCTGTCAGTGGAGATAACCTAATTTTATTTTGGACACAAAGTATTAAATTCTCAAGGGATTTCAAGTAAAAATAAAACTCAAAAGTTACGCCTGCTCTGTCTTCAGGGAATAACCTGCAATAATATGCCCACTTTTTCAGTAACAGGTTACTAAATTACTTCTACATGAAAAACGCTTCGTGCTTGATCACGAGTCTGGTTCACATTACACACTGCTGTAGACTTGTACCATTTTATGGAGTACAAGACCTTGTAGCACTAGTCATTCTCTACTAACCTGCATTCCCGAGCCAGGCAAAACGTAAGCATAAACCAAATGTGCTCTGTCTTCTCAGCAACACCTAGTGCAAGGTGCAGCTAATAAAGCACACTGAGACTAGAAGGTATGTGACTTGTGTTATGAACTTCAGATGGAGCTCTGCGAATCCGTAAAAATAAAGAACACATTTACAAGGGAGTGACGAACAGAGGAAAGCAGTGAAAGCAGTCTCCTCTTTACAGGAAGCACCTTTCCCTTAGCCTATCCCAGTCCTTCTCCCAGAAAGGGAGATTAGCAGAGCCTCTCCTACCACTTTCTGAACTTCCTCTGAACTGCCCTTTGATTTTTGTCCTCAGTCTGACGAATGTACCCACACGTGCTGCCCGCACCTGCACAAATCCTTCCCTAGGAAAAACAGCAATAAATAATCATGAGGCTTACAGGGCCTCGGCACATACCCGTATGGTGGAAGATAGCCACAACATAAAAATAGCAAGCAGTCCCAGAGCGCCAGCCTCAAATCACGCTTGGTTGTCAAGAGAGCCTTTAACACAGATTTTGATGCTTACTCCTTAACTCAGGTTACATCCTTTTAGCTACCAGTTGCCAAAGGTTTATTTGGAGCTATTCTGTTTTTACCTTAGTATGGGCTCAATTTTGCTATCAGTGCAGACTGATGGTAAGACTTCTAGCACAGGGAAGTCCCATGTCTGCAGCTTACGTATCAAGACAGAACAAAAACTCAACTCGCAGGTTAAACTGCTTTCACTTCAGTGAATGGGTTTGCTGTTTGTCATATATACATGTAAAAATCATTACATATTTAATAATTATTAAAAAATAATTATTTTACAGTTATATTGCTATCAGAAGCATTTTCAAGAAAATCCAGATGCCAGCTAGTCTAATTTAGGTTTTAAGCACAGCAGTAAAGTCTTACTTCTCTGAAGCAAAGTGCATTCTACAGCACAGCCTCTCATTCTTTAAACAAAAAGAATAAAATGAGCAGCTTAAAAAAAAAAAAAAAAAAAAAAGGTAGAGGTATTTGCCACACTGTGGAAAAACATGAAAACAAAACAATTATCCAAATCACTGCAGACAGAATTAAGAACAGCACTCTAGGGCCAGTGCTCTAATTTACTATATAAATATATATATTATTACAAGTTGGTAATTTCCAATACCCCCCCAATGTAATATATTATCAACAGTTTATTAATAAACAGCTAGCAGCCAAAACACTGGGAATCTTATTACATCAGTTTAGTGCACCAAGAAAGTTGCACCTAAGCAAGATGAAAAAAACCCTAGTTCCAAGAGTAGGTATGATGGTCACCAGTTTCACTTTTTTTTTTTTTTTTTTTTTTTACTTAAACTACTTTAAAAGCCAACTATGGCTATCTTGTTTTCCAAAGTAGGTATTAGCTTGAGTCTCCATGATTATGTCAATAGGTTATCCAGGGAACAATTATAAAAACCACACAAGCCAAAGGTGCTATTTCCAAACTGTATGGCCTTTTATAACTTAACTATGGTTTTAGGCAAAATCAAACATTTATTTCATATTATTTTCACTCTGAAGTACACTATTGCCCCCCAAAATGGTCTGCATTACTCTTACAAAGTAAAATATGCAACCACAAGATTCAATTAATTTTGGACACAGTCAAACTAAAGTTTTAGTTAAGTCCAAATTAAACAGCTGCAACTCTTACTTTTCATCATATTAAGATCTATCAGGGAAATAATAATATAAGATTAAATATGAGGCATGTATTTACTACTGATTAAAAAAACAAACAAACAAACAAAAAACCCACCAAAAACCAAAACCCAAACCAACCCAAATCTAAAGGACTGATGTCCAAGAGAGCTGCCAATTTATTTTGATTAAAAAGTCAACACAGATATAGATTAAATTTAAGAGCAGTCTTCTGCCTAGTGAAGGAACTAAATCCTCTCTTTGCTGCATTCACTTCAGTTTATTCGTATTGAAAAACACAGGTTTTAACATGCAAACAACTGTTGAGAAGACATATTTGCTAGAACACACTACAGCAACTTTGAAAAAAATTACTATAAAGAGATACAGTGAAAAACAAACAAAAAACCCCCCCGAAAACTATCTGATATTTTGTTGCTGGAGGTACCACAGTAAGATCATTACTTCCTGCAGTTTAAAGGAAGGTGTGCCTGCACAGGTACTTTCCACTGTGACTAGGAGGTGTGGGATACAATGGCCAAAGAATTGCAGCCCTCCCTTTACCATGGAATTACAGCTACTGACAGGCACCACGCAAGCCAGGGGCAGGAGCTGGAGGTTGCTTCATCGTTTTTATTTAGGGGACTATATGCAAAACTGCTCTGTTCCTCCAGGTGGTTGGTGTCAATTCATGCCACAACCGCAAAAGATGAAAGCATAAAATGATGCTTTATGATCCCTGCTAAAAACCGACAAACAAAATGAAAACCAATGACAGCTGCTTCAAAGAAAAGGGAAAGAAACCTTGTGTTTTGCTTTTAGACCAGCAGGGAGCAGTGGTTAACAAAAACAGTAAGATGCTTTATGCTTCCTATCTCCTGTTAGTAAATAAAGGATTCTCAAAATGGTTACAACACCACATTTAAAGACAGAGTTTGGTATGTTTCTTACCTGCATTTACTAAAGAGGTCTGAGTACTAGGTTAAGAATTCCTGGTGTGTGCGCTAAAGGCTGGCTCTGGCTATACTGCTTTTGCTGTGAAATCTATCAATCATTGCAAGGGAGAGGTTCCCGAAGTTAGTAACTGAGTTGATTTATAAGCATAAATACAAAGGAGGCAAATTCTTTCAAAATGTTCAATCTCTTGTTCACCAAAAAAGACAAAAAATATTCTTAATCATTTTAACACAGCAGAAATTAATTAATTCATAGAGATAGGGGAAGACTGATTGCATATTTGGGGGATGGGGAGAAAAGGGAAATTAACAACTAGCAAAGCAAATAAAAACGAGCATAATTTATTACATAAATGCCTATTATTCACTTACTTTAGACTATAATTTTGCATCATGCTTAAGAATCCGTATGTGTGATATTCTATTAAACTAGTAATGATCTTGTTTATATGAGAATTCACTAAAACCCCTATCTAGTTTTGGCACTAAGGCTCTGACAAGACTGCCAAATTTTTTTGTGCAGATAAGAGCATTTAGTTAAATGGTGTTCAATGGTATGTAACAGCTCACATGGAGGAAAAAGGATTACTTACCACATTGTAATAGCTTTTGTTAATTGCAGACGTATCAAAGCCTTTAGGTGGACTCTTCAATGTACCTGATTTGGGGGAGACGGGTTTTTCTGTAACGTAAGATATTTTGGGGTCAGTGGCATGCAATTTCATAGCTCAACACTAGAGGTCAAACAAACCACTTTAAAATATTTGTAAGTACAGTGAAAATAGTGCTTCACTGAGAAACATACATACTTGTGCTTGAAATTATTGGTAAAGAATCAAAACAGTTCACATGTTCACAATGAATAAAACTCTAGCCTTAATGAAGGCAAGTAGAAAAACTCCCATTTTTTTTCCTGGAACCAGAAAGTCAGTTAATAAAATTAGCTTTTCCAAAATTGTTTTTTAAAAACAAAACATTATCACAAATCCCAATTAAAAAAAAAAAAAAACCAACCACAACCAACAGGCATTTCTAAACACTACACACACTTTCAAACAGAAGTAGTATTAAGTTTTAATATCAATTTATTGAACTTGGTAAAAGCAAGTCACCAGTCAAAGGCTGAACGTACCAGAGGTGGGACATTACACTCAGTCTGGTTGAAAGAGAGAATCAAAACACTATGTAAGTAGCAGAGTGACTTACCAGATGCCTATCCCAGAAAATCATCTTTTTAAAACAAATTATCTTTTACTGTTAATGAAGGAAAAAATAAAATGCTTATGCACTTGAGAACAGAGTCCATCACAACAATAAATGCAATCCTTCCTATAATCCCATAGTGAGTGTACCCCTCAGTAATGCACGCTCTTCATGGAAGGAGAACATAAGTCTGCAAGACCAAAACAACAGTCCTGAGAGTTATCCAAGTGCTGACTCCCAGACTGCAGAGGCACAGAAAACACACTCCTAAAGCCTCCCCTCCCACCTCTACCATTCCTCTAAATCAGACACAGAGGAACAAAGATGAGGGGAGAGACAGTGAAAAGCATCATGCTGCATGCTGGAGAAACAGCAAGTAAGATTTACAGCCTCTCTTTTTGATCTCTCACACCTGACTTTATACAAAACCAACTGAAAAAGCTTGTGAGACTGTATTTATCAGAACATTATGGTGGTTTGGTTTGGTTTTTTAAATAAGCAGGCTTGTCTAATATGCAAATTTCAAATAAGCATTCAAGTAATTTGTATCCAAACAATAAAGTGGCAAATTGTAAGAAAAAAAAAAAAAACACCAACAAAAAAAAACCTCCACCAAACCAACCCAAAAAAGCATGGTATCATCAAAACATACCTACTGAAAGTTTTACCTTTATTTTAAAAGCAAGCTCCTGTTTCAAATACATTTTAATAAAGATGTATGAATAATTCAACTCTAGTTTACTTGATACCTCAGGGCACTAAGAATAAATTATGCAAGTCTCAAATACAGGCCTGCCTTTCCAGGAGAAGCCCAGTCAGCCAAGGTGAGGGCCAGCTATGGGAAATTCCCACGGACACTACGGCTGACCAGGGAAACACCACCATAAGCACAACAGCCCATGTGGTACCAGCCCGTGCTGGACTGGGTCCTGGGTAATCCCCTGCTTCCCCAGGCTGCCCACTGCAGCCCCACGGGTGTCGCGGACTACAGATGCCGGCCACCCTTTCATCTCCAGTGCCAGGAGCGACTGGCAGGACCCGAGGCTTTAGCTGACAGCCCGTAAGGAGCAGGCCCCAAGAGCACACAAGTGGTATTATCTTTAAGGGGATTTTCTCTGTATTGCACTGCAACTCCCCTCAAAGAAGCTACTCTAAAAATAAAATACGGTCTTAAAACTGCCAAACATGGGCAAAAACGTTTCTCCTTACCATGTTCAGAGATAACAGTAAAAATCCTTTTGGTTAATATCCCCCCACCCCCCCCAATTCAGCTATAAGCCGACAGATAGCACAAAAACCATTAGCCCGAGCAGTTCTTCAGCTGGGAACTGCAATGCTCTCAGCCACCAGCCCTGCAGTATGTACGTGCTTTGCTGTACAGCCAAGTAATTCCAAGTGACAGGACTCCTCCCATCCCCTTAGAACAAAACCATAAACCCAAGCAGATTTGTCATCAAACACTCAGTGTGAAAGAAGCACCTAAAGCCATGTCATACGTACAGCTACTCATTTATGTATTCGTATATAATGCTACACATTTACGAGACAATTACAATTTGTTTCTTTGTACTAAGTGATGAAAATGATGTAGTTTACACAAACTTGGTAATTTGCTTTCATTCTCTGTGGAAGCTCCTGACTTACCCTACAATTTACAGCGACTTTCAGGTTTGCTAAATACCTAAAGGTTTTTTAATCATGTGCCAAAAAAGCATGAAAGGAGAAACCAGAGTTATTTAAGGAAAAAGGTAAATGCTTGTCACTGAATTTTATCATAATACAGAAGTCTGACCGTTGTTAATCTGGAGAAAGTTGACTGGTCATAGAAATCTGGCTCTTCTTCCAGCTACTTTGTTATCTTAAAGTGTGTAAAAATACATCTCTTCCCCTAACTTTTTCTTCTTCTAAGCTGCTGAAGAAAGTGGGAGATTTTTTGCTGAAATATACGGAGTCATTTGTATCACCAACTGTTCAGTTGATTTCAGTTATCCATCAGAGAGACATGATCAAATTCAGATTTAAAAAGAGGACAAAAAAAAGAATCACACATTTAGATCATTTTGCCTGAACAGCCGTAATCAACAGTCAGCTTTTAAAATGCGAAGGCCATTTCTATTGTAGAAACACAGAATTAGACAGAGCAAATCAGTCCAGCTGTCTATCACGTCTGGTATTCTGCCTCCAAGCACTGCCTTGCTTCATAAAGAGGAATAAGAAACAGTCTCATTGCAATGAGTTTATTGCACAATGCATTACACAGAAGAAAACCCTGATCTTGCACATAAGAAATCACTTTCTTAGCATAAACAAAGATAAGTGTTATTTATCGTCCTTCATGACAGAACATTAGAGTACTTTTGCAAACATATAGCATGCTTCATTAAACATTTCAAGCAGGTGTCACATCCATTCAGCATACTGGGAACACATACAGGTCTTATAGGTCCATAGGTCTATGAAGTCCATAGGTTTCTGAAACATTACCAAAACCCTGGCACCTTGCCCACTCCAACATATAAGCTCTGTTTCTCAAAGCACTGGAAGGGAGCGACCTGAGCCAGACACCAAGTTTTCCCATATAGAAGATTCTTCCCTTCTCTGTACTTTTCTCCCAGTCACAATGTGAATCCATTACACTAACACTGAAAACACAACAAAAACATGCACAGCATGCAATCAAATCCAAAGCAAACACGCATCTGCTCAAGTACTGCAAGAGGCCTTATCTAGCTGATGACTGAAACCAAGAGGTAAGTTACCACTATCAGTTTCTTTCCTGATTAAAGCATTACATTCAACTGCACTCAGCTACACTTGATAATGCTTTGAAGTAGCTAGTGGCTAGTGATAAACCAGATAGAATTCACTTAACAGATCATCTTTGGGTGGAAAGTGAGGTTGGCACAGGCTTAACATTATTCTTCCAGCAAATAATTATTCTCAGTAGAACAAAAACAACTTAGAGCAGCTGCTTCTTTAACCTTTCCCTAAGTAGTACATAAGATGCCATGAACTCTCTAAAATGAAGTTATCTTATCCTTTACAAACATCTACCTAAGTGACTGTAAAAAGACAATTTACCCAATCCTTCCCAATGTTTTGTTTCATTATATTTTCATTTACGTGTAAGTATTTCTTTTACTTGCCTTCAAATTACTTGTCATTCTCATATTCTCTCCCATCTCTCTTCTGCCATGGCTCCAGTTTATGTCATACTCTTTTTCATTTAACAGTCCACTTCACGCTACTCCACAAAGCAGTCCTTCAGGACATACTTTACTAAAGCATTTCAACCCTACTGCTGCACAAACATCACCGTGTGTTTCTGCCATTACGCGGCTATGGTGAGTAATCTAGATGCAAAGATCCAGTTTGGGCTATTTCATCCTACAATACGGGAGGAAAGATGTGCCAACTGAGACACCAAAAGCTGTGTGGTCCCTATCAGTGAAGTGCTACAAGCAAGCTCTGTCTCTCTAGACTAATCAGTTCAAGTCCAACACCACGAGGGCAGACCTAAATTCGTTCCCAGTTCCCAAGCTGGCTCAGGCATCGCTGCAACATGCTGCACCCTGCAATGTGGACACTACAAATGCCTCTTCCCTAGTAGTATTCACTGGCCCCAACCTCTATTCTATTTATGCCTGTAGAATAACACTTGACAAGAGAACAAAATACTCTTCCAAGTGTATGTGGTTGGGGAGAGGAAAACTAGCATTCTTGGTGGGTTTTTCTTTTTTTTTTTCTTTTCTTTTTTCCTTTTCTTCTTTTTTTTTTGCAAAGCTAAAAGTGTCCTTCCCTCATGCACCACAGGATGGGAACAACAGATACTCTACTCTTTCACTATACTCTGGGCTTTTCCCACACTGATTTTTTTTTTTTTTGTTTGTTTGTTTTTTTTTTTTTAAACATCCAACCAGGAGAACCACTAATACTGTAATTTGCACTGGGCCTGATACTAACCTAACTGTCAAGAAAGCAACAGAAGAGAGGCTAGGAGAGTAATGACACATTAATTTCTGTGAAGAATTAGAAAAAAGTTTGTGACATATCAGATGTAATGTTTCAACGCTATATTCCCTTCTGCTCATCTCATGCCATTTAAATGGATTACACTTTGATAAAACCCAGCAAGTGACCATGTGATTTTTTTTAAAACTCTGATCAACATCTTACAGTAGCTAAGCAAGCGCATCCCATTCCAGCTAACCGCTATTCTTTTCACTGCAAGAGAACTCACAAAACTGTCTTCAGATCTCTCTACTGTGCGAGACAGAAGCAGCAGTGTTAGAGACAAGACTCCACCTACACCTTCACCCCTCCCTGCTCCGTTCTATGTAAGAAAAAAAAAAAACCCCAAACCTCAATAAGGCCACACTGTCAAATATCTAACAAGCTTACACAGTATAAATCTTTTACCCTCTGTCATGTGTAACAGTACAGCAGGATAAAAATAAAGTCCTCTCATTTCAAAGTACTTCCTGACTAGCGATCAAAGAACATTAAAAAAAGGCAAGATGTTACAGGGTTTAAAAAGGGAAATGAAAACATGTGCACAGGGAGGGAAGGAGAGAGAAATGGACCATCTTTCTGATCCTTGCAGTGTAGGCGCATACCTGAAAAGAAACTACTACTTCATTTTTAAATTCTATTTATAGCTTTGATCATAAGTACCACAATTTCAAACAAATCCTCCTTTTCCCCTTGGGTCAGGGGGGTGGGGGAGGAAAGAATAAACACACACTCAGAAGCAGAATAGAAACCATCTTCCATCTCAACCAAATTTATTTCCCAAAAAACAGTCATTGTCCAACCTAAGAAAACTAAATGCTGTGGTTTGCTCAATAATCCCAGTATCTGTCCTACAACCATTCACAGCTCGCCTCATTCATAAATTAGCATTCTGTGCTAACACTAATCATTCTGGCACAGCTACGCAAACAAGTTACAGCGTAGTAAACATGGGCACAGCTTTGTGATGTTTTAGCTACTCTAAGATACAAGCAGAGCATGTTATGTGATATGAATATATGTAACGTAGTTTACTTTTCTCCTAAAATCTTTAAGAAAGCAATGTGGGTAAAGGCAGTTCCCATCACTAAGCAGCTCTTCCTTCCTTTCCTTGAATATCTAACTTCAGAGCAACCGTACAAGCTAAATATAAGACTACAAATATACAGTTATCTGACATTTGAAGATTTTAATTTAGAACAAAAATCCATTTATCTAAACATCTAATGCCCATGAATTTTGTGGGAATTAAAACAAAACCACACATGCATAAGGAACTTCTTTCCCTTCTTCTGTTACCCAGTCTGCCGAAGTCAGGTTCCAGCAGACTGAAGGGATTTATTTAATCAAACCCACTATTTCCCAGGAGCTCTCCAAATAATGCACCATCAAAAATTATAACGAACAGTGTTGCCTGTACAGAATTTCTAACTAGTTGCAATGTTTTCAGCCAGATTTGAGAGAAGAAAGAAGGGTGGAGTCATACTATTGATGCCAGAACATTTTACAGAATATTTTGAAAACTGATTAGATGTCCAGGATGAACATTTTGTTCATAAAGAGACCTTAATCAAGAGCAAGTATTTCAACAACCCTATCCTGATCTTTTTTAAATCAATTCATTGTAATGCTGACAGAAAACACATTTTGAATTTGAGCTTGCAAGACAGCAAGTTCTACTAACTCATTTTAAAATACATCAGGGGAAAAAAAGCACTTTTGTGTTTCATCCTCATGCTTAAAGCATGAAGGCACTTAAAATATTTCTGAATCAGGAAAATCTTCAAGTGAGGTATATATAGTTGCCAGGAAGTCAAGAAAAATGCACAGTAAAAGACTATCAACTCAAGAAACATCAACCAGTCTAATGAAGACTAGCAAAAAAGAGCAGGGGCACGGGAGTGCAATAGAGACTGTCAACCCATACATATAACCTAGATGAAACTTCTCATGAACACCCAACAGAGCCATTCATGTAACTTCAGAGCTCTGTGGTAAACGGCACTACGTTCTTGTTTCAATAAGGACAGCAGAAACAAAGGAAGTCCAACCTCAGGACACAGTGGCAGCACACTTTGATGCAGAAGGGAGGAGAATTACGGAAAAGTCCTCTCTTTAGCACCTTCAAGAACACCACAAAGCAGAAATCAGTTGATAATAGAAATTTCATGGAAACACCCAAGAAGAGGGGAATGCGGGGGCGGGGGTGTGAGGGAAGCAGCAAAACAAGAACAATGAACTTCAAGTAAGAAAAATTCAGTAAACTTAAAAATATGGGTAAAAAAAGGATTCCCACTAGTGACAATGCAAGGGGAAACGGCTCACAAGAATGACAAGTCCTTTAAAAATTAGGAGTGTCTCAAAGGAAGAACAGGAAGAGTAGATGCAAATTGACATGATCAAATATCACAAATACTACAGTGACCTCAAACACACAAAAAGAAGCAAAAGTAACCAGAAGAAGTCAGGTCACCAGTTGAAATAAAACATAGACATAGGGGTAGTAGCAACAAAACATTCCATAGTATATATAACATCAAGGGGGAAAGCTGATTTGCAACTCAATAGAGAAGAAGAGTTATTAACCGGCATCAAGAAGCTCTTAGTATGTCATGCTTCTTTCTACCACCCCCCCATCCTCATTATAAAAAGGTCAGCTTCAGACAATTCGAACACATACCTACGAAGGCATAAAAACCAGGTTAAAACTAGTACTTTGATAAATTAAACAGTACCTGCTGTGCTGATCTGGCAGTAAGAGAACTAGCTATATCCATGTTTGAAACCGCAGAGGACAAGTGAAGTTCCATAAAGTACTGGAAAAGGCCAAAGATAGTAATTGTCTTTAAAGGGGAGGAGAATAGAGAAAGCTAGAGCACTACAGATCAGTCATTTTAACTTTGCAATCGTCAGTAAATGCACAGAAAACAAAGTAATGAACTCAACTTCCAGAGAAAGAAAAGCACGGGCACATTCCCTTCCACAGAAGCAACTGAGCGTATGAGAGCGCACTCCAAGAATGCAAGAAGTCTCGCAGAAGCCAGAAGGAGCAAGCCCTTGTAGCACAGGGAACACGCCTATACAGCAGAGGGAAAAGAAGAGTTTAGCAGAAAACTTTTCTGATGGTGAGAAGTTAAAGTTAAACCAGGGACTGGAAGCAGTTCATATCAGCCCCCCCAGGAATCGGACAGGGTTGCAAGAACTGGCAAGAATCAAACTGCACTTAGTACTAACCTCAGCCCCAAGGCTTGTTGGCTTTCCTGTTTAGGAGAGTTACTTTACCCAAGTGAAGTATTCTTAAAAAAACAAGAACAACCCCAATTTCAGTTGGTGGCAACTTTTGGTTCTCATATGTTGACTGTTAAAAGCTACTTCCATTCCAGAGCCTAACTGCTGACCCAGGTTCCAGTCTCAGGAGTCAGAAGAGATCAAAACTGATGAAATCCAAAAAAGACCTCTGCAGCAATGTTTTAAATGAATAACGATGGGACAAGAGTCATCATGGCTGAAAGAGACTGCTACAACACTACAAACAAGAAAAAAACAGGCTTCAGGAATTGTTTTTCAGGATAAGCCACATCTGAGAGATCTCTGAAGAACATTAAAGCTAAGTCTCACATCCTGACTATGCCTAAGGGGATCTAGTTAAAAATGACAACTAAGTTACAGATCTAAGACTCTTAGCATTCTGCAAAAACAGACTGTAGATAGCCAATCAAGGAAGAAAATAAGAGGATGCAACTGGAGGAGAAAGATTAAGTTTAAAATGGAGTTTTACCCTCACAACTTCACTTTGCAGTAACACATTTTTATGGCTGCCAAAAAAAAAAAAAAAAAGTCATGCCAGTGATGTCAATTATTTTAGCATGGCCCAAAGATCTGTGTTTTCACTGGAGCTGTGACAAGGGAAAGAGTTGTAAAGCCTCTCAGAGAGTCCCTGGGTAGTTTTATCCTACCAGGTTTATCCCTGATCTCTGAAAGTAAGTATAGACTGGAAAAAGACCCAAAAAGGGGGCAGGGAAGATGATGTCACCCATGTCAAGGTCCTAGTGGATTACAAAGCAGTGTTAGTTCTGATATTCAGTCATGAAGATGACATTTACAGAAGGCATGTTCACTGTATGAAGTTCAAAATAAAACTTCAGTGGAAGACTAAAGGCTCTATAAAGAAAAGTTGAAGGCACATGAACAAATAAGAAAAAGAAAAATCACAAACACATTATCTTTCAAAAACTGTCTCTAACTTTTAGTAGATTTCGGTAGAATCCGCGATTTTTCCTGCGGTTCTTTGTTTCTAAGTAATGGCACATGTTTAGAGATTTTTTTTGTGTAGTTTTTGATTGGTTTGGGGGGATTTGTTTTGGTTTGGTTTTTAGTATTGTTGTTTTTAAAAGAGATTTGCAGGAAATCTCTCACTATTTAAACCCAAAGCACCAACTCAAAGTATGTTAGCATCAGAGCCAAAATCCAGCATTCTAGGAATTCAGAGCTGCCTAACTGTGACAGAGACAGACAGACAAGCAAATAGAATGGGGGATTTTTCTGCACGCTTACTGTTAATTCAAAAGTGCTAGAGCACTCTGTATAGAGAACCGGGGTGGGGGAGTATGAGTTCCTGAGCATTAATGATTGCTGTGAATGAAGTTCAGTAAATACAGTCAAACAAAAAGCATTACAATTTTTAATGAATCAACCAACTATCAACCTCTACCCAAAGCAAGAATTTGTGCAAATATGCTCTCCTTCAAAACTCACCATTTGATTTTATTTCTCGTACGTAGTTACTTGGAAACCACCCTGTTTTGCCATTTAGAGTTCCTTCCCACCAGCCTCCTTCTTCTACTCTTGTAACATGAATAATATCTCCTTTTGAAAAAGAAAGTTCATCTTCATTTGTCTGTTGAAAATTAAATTTTGCTCTCACCACCAACTGATGGTTGCTGTTATCTGTCATGTCCTAGTAAGTGAGAATACAAACAACAAAAAGATCATGTTAAGAGATTTAAACAATTATTCTATGAACAAACCAGAAGTATCCATAAAATGGAAATGGCCTCTCCACACACAACACTCCCCACACGTTTTTACTCTAAGCATTTGTAAGGTAGGATTTGCCATTTCCAGTATTTCTGACACTTTTAATCTATGGATTTGTATCAGTCCAGGGAGTATATCGTCTTATCACAGATCCTTCAAATCAGAAGGTGGTAACAGAGCTAAAATAAAAGTAATTCTTATTTCCCCCAAAAATCAAATTCTATCTTCTATATATAGTATAAATTGAAACTGCCTTCGGCAACTACAAAGAAACAACAGCTTTACATTAGGGAGGTTTTTTTCTAAAACTTTCCGGGCTGGGAGGAAGGCAAAACTGAGTTGGGTTTAATGTAATTCTGGATATAAATAGAGTTCGCAGCTTTCCCCACCCCTCCCCGTAACAGATCAGGTTGGAAGGTTCCACACCTGAACGTGCAAGTCTCCATGGCCTGCCAATGGAGAAGTACAGTGTTCTTCCACAAAACCTACAAAACAGTTATGCAATTTACCTTGAATAAGTACTCACAAATCATTTGCCTCAAGATTAGCAAAGCTGCAAGTCTGCAGCATGTCAGACCTGCAGCTGTCCATATATATATGCATATATATATATATATATATATGTATGCGCTCATCCCCTACCACAGATGTGAAGGCTGATTATCGCTCTGTCCTAACACCTAAATGTTAGTAGCTACTTCTAAGAAGTCTTTCAAATTGGTGATGTTCAAATTCAGCATTTTGTTCTTGGATGTCAGTTTTGAGTATCTGCATCACTCAAGCATTTCATGAGTGTTAGGACAAACTTTTATGCTAAAAAAAGCTAAATGCTTGGACAGCTTTAAATAATCCAAATACAATCCATTGCACTGGAAGTGAAAGGACTATAAATCATGTCTGTCTCTATCGTAAGTACGGATCAATACCTGTATAACTAAAAGTAACTTAGTAAGGAAATGACTGTGTAAGCAATCCTAGTCAACTATCCAGGTAGCAGAATTTCACCTACACGTTGTCTATACAGTTGAGATGATTAAAAGATGTACGGCATAATGTCACTAGGATCCTGTAACACGTCTGCTTAATTCGTATCCACAGCAATCATGTTATTGTGAATTTAATAATCAGACTTTTAGTGGCTGAGAAACTGTAGGAAAATGAGGGCAAATGCAACTTTGAAAACATGCAGAAAGCCCCAAGATACTGTAAGTCACACTGTTTGACAATTAGATCGGCACATTTTCCAACAAGTGCCTCTGCCTTAGTCCTCTGCTTGTACATCATGTGCTTTCATCTGCTATGACTGCTCAACAAGAGAAAAAGTTTTGCCTTACTAAATGGTAAAAAGCCACAAAATAAACAGCAACATTGCACACTGACATCAACTACAGTCCCTTTACTCTGCCAGGATCGCTCTCGAGTAAAGGAAACAGAGTACAAATTTGGTGAGAACAGTTCCAAACTGATCATCTACAGCAGTAAAACTAAACTAAAAGCTTCCCAGGTTTGGCCACTAGCTCTCTTTCTCTGCTTCTTGTACTTCTCTGCCCCTTTGCAGCTTTCTGCAGAGCTGCTCAGATCACTGAAGTGAGAAATACTTAAAACTCTGATTACTTCAGTGATCCAGCTAGCAGCTAGTCCCACAAACAGTTGCATCAGCAAAACTGAGTGGGTTGTGAACAGCAGAGTGGGAGCTGGAATTAGTGGCCTAGGGCAAGAACTTGCACAGGCTCTGCTACCAGAGAAAACACATCAAACCACACCTAAGAAAGCTTAAGCAGAGCACTGTTTCAAGTTTCACATAGCAATCATCACATAGTTCAAACCAGCCTCCTTCAAGCATGGAAAAAGCAGTTTACAGTAGGGATCTGAACCCTCCTTGCAAACCTTTTAGTCACTAAAAGCACCTTTCATCACAGTTAGTTTCAATACAGTACTCCATCCTGATTTGGGTTGTACTGTAAAATAACTGCCCATACCACTCAGTTACCTGAAGGCTAGTTGAAGGATTCACCTTGAAACATAATAGAAAACAGGAATAACTACCAATACTACCAACATTAAAAGTACCACCTTTGCTGAGGTTTGAGTATCTTTCAATCATCGTCCCTAAACTCAAGACATGGAGAAAATGAGATTTTTGCCTTTGGAAAAGCAAGTCCTTATACCTAATAGAATTAAATAAACCCAGGAACATACTGTGTATGCAGACAACATGGAGTGGTAAGTGAGGAAAAAAATACTTAGAAGTTCACAGAAAGCTGCATGTATTTTGGAGCATTGTAAGATAAGCTGCAAAAATAGAATGTCACAGGCTTCAAATACAGAGGTGAAAAAGAGCAGTTACTTTGCTACACTATTGTTTACTTATAAATCTCGTCAAAAGAAAAAAATACGTAAAAAAAAAAAAAAAAAAAAATCACACCACAGCATGTTTCATTTCTTCTAGAACTTACCAAACTCCGATACTGTCCCTGAAAGAGTTTTGAAGTTCTACTGTGTAAAGACTGGGATCCCAGAGAATCAAAAGATTTTATCCGATGAGATGAGGGACGTGCGCATACAGAGTCACTGCCCAGCCCTATGTCTATAGGAGGGAGGGGAAAAAAAAAAGTATATATTAGAATTTGAGAAATCTGCATATAACTTCTGCTTACCTCTGTAAAACTCACATGCTTAAAGCAGATTCGATGTATCTGCAGTTGCTCAATAATTAAACATTAAAAAAAAAATTATAGCAATAAATAATCTGAAATCCTGAGACACTGGCAGCTTCTTCTCCACACAGACAGGAAAACAGTTTGAGCTGTTTAGGAAGAGGAGGGTTAGGGTAATATTTCTCCATTCCTACTCACTACCAGTCTAAAGGTAATTAACCAGCATCATTTTAGCTAGTGGCCAAGGATTTCGAATGCATAGGACTTGCTTGAAGTAAAGCCAGCCACATCTGTTTCTTAGCTCTTCCCTCCACCATCTCCTTCTCAATTAAAACATTCCTTCCACTGTCTTTTTTCCTGCGTTCCTTTGTCTCATCCCTTTTTTGCCAACTAAGCTATTTCTTCTTCTTTGGAGGGAGGGGGAGGGATAGGAGGAGTAGAAAGGAAGAAAGCTGCTTGTTCAAAAAAAAAAAAAAAAACCACCACCCTCCCAAAACCTCTCCCGTCTTTCATATGTCTCTACTCCGAGAAGCACACCCATTTGAGCTCTTCATCCCAAGGGCGGCCGTCGGGGTGCCGCCGGGGTCCCTGCGGGCTAGGGAGCATCAAGGGAGCGGCGGGGCAGGGCTCATCCCACCGCCCCAGCCCCGGACACTGGGCACCTCCCTGCGGACGGGACGCGGGGTGTCCTCACGGGGATTAGCAGGCCACGGCCAGGCAGGGGCCCGGCGGCACCGAAAGCGGCTCCTGAGGGCCGGGGTCAGTGCTGGCCCCAGCCTCCCCGCAGCATTACAGCAGGACGGGGTTGCTCCTGGCTGCGCCAGCTCCCCGGTCCTCGCAGCCGGACCCCCAGCAGGGGCACGCGCCCAGGGCCCTCGCGCAGGGGACACGTTACAGCAGGCACACGTGGCAACTCGCGCCTTTTCCTCATGTCCTCCCACGTACAAGGAAATCATTCGGTGAGCATCTGAGCTTCAAGGAGCCCTGAAAGCAATGCGGTATTTTGTGTCCCAAACTTCGGTCTTTTCACTAGACTACGCAAGCCTCCCAACTGCTCTCCTGGGTTTTATGCCTCTGTTACTCTCTTTCCTAGTAGTTTGCTTTGCTTCCAACCCTTGACCTCCATATCAGAGGTACATGCACACAACTACAGTCTCCTATTAGTTACTTCCAGACTAATGCAGACCATGGCTATGCAAATCCAAGTTATTTTTGGTCCAAGGGAAATGACACATACAGGCTCAGTTCCATGAGGAGACTGGTGAACAAGGCGTATCTGCCGTTCCACGTCAAACCTGAATGGACAACTCGATTCATCGTAACTGGAGAGCCTTTCAACTTCAGCATCCAACAGCAGCCGAGATGCAGGAGGAGGGAAAGGGTTTGAGATTGACAACAAGCACAAAAGTGTTGACAAAGGATGCTCCAAGTCCGCAGTGACTGAGCAGAAAACACCCTCCTCAGGTGCATCTTTTTAAGCGAGTCATTGTTATCCTTCGAAAATCATTATCCTTCAAAAAAAACCCAACCTATAAAATATACACTCCCTAGTCAAATAATATGAATAGTTCTAATATTGCACTAAGTTGCATATTTTGTATGGACAGTATCATTACATATTGAAGTCATAAAAGATGTCACCTTTGTGAAACTGCTTTCCTAAACACATTTAAAGGCCACTGTTTTAATATAAACGCTGATGATTATAGTCCATTAGAGAAAGGACATGAGTCTTTGTTTTCACAGACTGCCAGGAGAGAAATGGTACTATATCATGGGCCTCATTTGTAAATCATAACTTTATGGCTAACTCTAATGCTCCCAAAAACTTTGAAGTTGCCATAACCATCAGTAACTAATAGAACTTAAGGATTAAAATTAACCTGAAACATCTCCATGTCCAGTTTGCTATGTTTCCTAACTGCAGTCAAGTAGAACAGACACGCCACCAAATCCAGCATTATACCTTGACACAGTTCACCCAGGAAAACAGGATCAGGTTGACTTATGGCACCGTGTTCCAGCCTCTGGGCAACCCTAAAACACACTACCTAGAATTTAAGTGTGGCCTGATTCCTGAAATTTTCTATCGCACAACAGCAGAGCTAATACACCAACACAAGAGCACCTTTTGAGGCGTGAATTAGAAACTGCATGTGTTTGAGCTGAAAAGAAGGAAAATTATTACAAACAAACCACATGCAAATTGCAAGTATTTTTACCAATATGTGAATACTTTTAAATCAATTTGAACTTTTTATATATTTAAAAGGCTTGCAGACACCATGTATCCATTAAAGTTTCCATTACAATACCAAATAAACATGTTCAATGAATTTCTCAATGGGATTATTGTCAGGAAAAATTCAACCCTGCTGCTAAAAACTCAAGAATCTTGAGTGGCAACAGAATGCACGTTTGACAAATATTAATTTGGTAATTTTCTCTGAAGCTTCACTTTTCCATCCATCCAAAGATTTCCAGGGTTTGTAACACCCTTTCTTCTTCTCTACCACTACCTCAACTTCCCTATACCAGTTCCTCTCCTCTCATCTGTCTACAAACAGCAACTTGATCCCACCCCTCCTGAAATTAAGAATTTAACGGAGCATATATCCATAGCAGCCTTTCATCAGTCTTCATGCTCATTACTCACACTCCTTCCATTGCAGACAAGCCCATCTTGGAAGAACCTGTGTATACCTGAAATTCTTGCAGACCCAGATGTGGATCTGAAAGCCATCTTCCAATACTAGAGTAGGGAGACAGAGTCTACAACGCCTTTTACACCGTCACCCAATTCAAGAACATTGGAAGAACAGTTGGTCAGGAAGACTTATGCAGCTCTGCTTGCTCCTAGGAATGAGGCAACACCACAGTTTGCACGTGGGTTTGATTTTTGGTTTCCATACCACTACCACCCCCCAAAGAAAGGGATCAGCCCGGGTCCTTTCTAAGCCAGCTGCAATTGTGGCTTTTTTATGTGGGTATTAATCTATCAATGTCTGGACCAAACAGCTGCACTTTTTCTCCCCTTTCAATACAGCTATGGTCTGTGTACAGCAGCTTTAAAGATGTACTGAAATGGTCTACATTTGCACTTGCAGTTAAGATGAAAAGCAGTATCTTCAACCGGTCTAAATAGCTTCAAAGAAGTCAATGGTATAACTCCATGCCCATTCATTAGAACTAAGAATGTGGTTGTAAAACTCACTCCTATGGGGTGTTTTCTGATACAAGAAATAAAAAAGCCACAAAAACCCCCCCTCTGTTGTAATGGACCAGAGGAGTGTTATAGAAGTGACAAGATGCTTACCATATTGCTATTAAACGAAAGAACACTGATCCACCGCTGACTTTTCTATCAGCTTCCTTTTCCTCCTCACATAAAAACTGACAAGTATGGTTCATTTTTAAATACGTTCTTTCTCTCACCAGACTCTAACCTGATGGCCATTACTGGAACTTGCTGCTGACAGTGTAAAGCCCCAGCATGGAGCAGAAAGAAGCCAAAAAGGGCCACCAATGTTAACATTTTTTTCATTGTCCTTGGGTCCAGTTGGCATCGTTTAGCACAGTCTCACCCTACAATGAAACACGGACACCTATCACCTGTGTGCTATTTCTACAGCTCTCTCCCTCCCACCAAAGAACTTGAGGTGTGTGGTTTGAGACTTCTAGCTGCTACCTAAATGAAACAAGCGTGGCTTCAGGTATCAAAGACGTTGGCTATCCTTTTGTTATTGTCAAGAAAGGATGGTTCTGGGGAATGGAGAGTGGGGAGGGAACGACAAAAAAACCTTGACAAAGTTGTTCAAACATGGGAATGACAGAGTGAAGCAAAAGTCAACTGTAGTATTTCAAACGGGGGGGAAAAAAAAACAAAACCAAAAAAACAACCAAAAAACCCCAGGCCCTTTTCTAAGAATTCTTGCCAGCTAAAAGGCTCAGTTTTAGCTCCACTGCAAAGCTTCCTTCTACAGAAGAGGAGAATAGAGAACCCAGAGAGGCCACTGCCAAAGTCTTAACAACATGAACTGCCACAAAAACTCTTCTAAAACACTATGCATCTTCATTTTATCATGTGCATAGGAACAGGTATAAATATACACTGATGCGAGTTGAAGGTAATTGTAAGCAAGCACCAAGACAGAGCAGAGTCTACTCACCTGCAGTCACCTTATTTAAAGCCACAAGAGAGCTGAGAACTTTGCTGAAATTCTGTCCCTGATACAGGTCATTTGCATCAAAAGTCTGAAAACAAAAGAACAAGCAGTAAGTCGTAGAAACAAGCCTTTAAACTAAGCACTTCTATGCTACCGTGCAAACCATGACTGTAGAAGCTATTGCCTGATAAAGGTATCAGTCTTTCAGTAGCTGTTATGGACCAGTAAAACTCTGGGGGTTCCCCCACCCCCCCTTTTTTAATTTAAAAAAATCAATTCCTTTTTAAATAGAAAGAGAATACAGAAACAGCTGCATTTGGGAAAAACTGAAGAACATAAGCTAAAAATACCAAGTGTCATTTAAATTACAGGGAAGTTGAATAAAGCATAATTATCAGAAGAGAGAAGCTTTCCTCAGACATTTTGGCCAAAGAAGTTACTGGGTACCATTACTCTTGGCATACTCTTCTTTTTCTGTAGCAGCTCACAGGCACTGTACCTTATTATTTATAAAGTACTTTTAAAATTACTACAAGTACTTTAAAAAGCACAACAATGTACATGCTATCTCTTTATTCTACAAGACAGAGGAAAGCAGCACTCCTGAAAATTAATTAATTTTACAAATAGTGAAATTGCTGGATAGGTTAGATGGAAAATGAGGTTTGGGAGGGGAGGGATGAAAGCTGAGGGTTATTTTATTTTTATTTTTTAACTGTGGGAAAGAGATCCAAACCCCAAACTATCTTGTAGAAAACACTCCAGTAACTTTCAAGCACTGAGTGATGATATTAAACATCTGGATTTTCAGGGGGAAAAGAGGAGATTAAAAAAGAAAAAAAAAAGAGAGAGACCCATAATATTTGCCTGAGGTAATGGAAACACTCATCCAAAGTCTCATGAAAATAGCTCTCACAATAGATTCTGCATAGGTCGAAAGCAGTCACAGTACTCCCTTGTACAAGACTAGAAAGAGGACAATAAAAGACAGCTATCACAGTTGTTCCAACTGATTTAAGAAACAGAAAGAGATTTAGTTTCCCACAGCGTAGCAGTTTTCATCTAAAAAGTCAACAAAAACGTGTTTATTTTCCTGATAACAGACCCATCCCACAGGCACTATCAGAAAGTCTGGACCTCAGAAAGCAGCCCTCAGAGGCAGGAGAGGAAAAACCCATATTCCCAGGGGAGAAGAGAGAAAAGGACAAAGGAAGGCTAGCTGAACCCAAGAGAAGTGAAAATTTTCATGAAAGCTATCTAAAGTAACCACAGAAGGGGCTGCCAGATCAGTTATGACTGGTTATGTGATATACTGACAAAGGTAGAGCACATTTAGAAAACATTTAATGACAGTATTATTCAGCAAGGAAAAAAATCTCCCGAAGCATTTACAGTATTTAAGGTACTTGCATATTTTACCATGCACATTTTTGCCCCTCAGACTGAGGATCATCTCTGGTCCCAGCGAGCAGCAGTTCTACCTTGGCTGTTCAGGTGCCGACATCTCTCAAGCTCAGCTAGTATGTATACAGCTCAGAAGAGCAATGCCACAAAGCAGATGCAGAATCAAGCAGAGGCAAACACTAATATACTCCAAGCAGTTACCACTCACATAAAATAAGTCAAGTAAGTATTTCATCGAGTTTCACTGGGCTACAGATAATTTAAAGACCACTCTTATTTATTTGAAGCTGTAAGGAGTAAGGAGAGGGACCAGGAAATTGCCT
Organism: Aquila chrysaetos chrysaetos; assembly: GCF_900496995.4. Taxonomy (NCBI): domain Eukaryota; kingdom Metazoa; phylum Chordata; class Aves; order Accipitriformes; family Accipitridae; genus Aquila; species Aquila chrysaetos. Next base: position 1,492,153 of record NC_044026.1, on the reverse strand, counting down.
GGATGTGAATTTTGTAGGGTTTTTCCTGAAAGATGAGGAAGTATTTAAAGACTATATACACAAAAAAGGCATTATGCAAATTAGAAATAATCCGATTTTACAAAAAGAATAAAGATATGTTAAGTTTTACTAATAGCATAATTTATTATAAATAGAGATGAGAAACGACACCAATAAGGTGGCAGCAGAATATATAAAACCTGCCTTAAACGCAAAACCAGACTGGAGATCAGCCTAACCACTGCTCAAATCGGGGAAAAAAATTCAAGCTGATATGGAGCGAGAAAGCATCAGGAGTGTAAAATTTTCATTGCTAGCTACATGCGTGTTGTGGTAGTTTTTAAACAAGCAAACTAAAAGTACAAACCGAATCACAAAATGATGGTCCCGATCCTAAAAAAAAGGAAATACATGAGACACACATGCTTGTGTGGACACCAGTACTGGATCAGAAAGGTACTACAGGTGAGAGAGAGAGCTATTAAAAAAAAAAAAAAGAATGTTTAAGAAAAAGGTTATAAACTATAGCTTAAACTTACAAAAACTTAAAAAAAAAAAAAGAAAAAGAAAAAAGATCCTAAATCCATTTTAAGCTCACCTTCATTCTGGATTCTGATAGAGCCAAGAGCTCTCCAAAGTCAGGCTAACTGCAGAACAACAGGATGCAAGGAAGCCTCGTTTCCTGCTATACGGAGGCTATAGGGGATACCAAGAACGATTTGATTGGATCATCGCAACACGTATAGTGCCATAAAAAAGCCTGTATCCAGGACACGCATCCAGTCTGCTACTTCACAGGAAACAACACAATGGGAGGATATGACAAACATTTGCTTCCTTGCGATTTTGCATAAAGCAATTCTGACAGGAAGCCACCCTCAGCACGCTCACAGCCGGCATGTTCAATAGTAGCATTTGATAAAGGGGGAGGGGGACATGACACCCTCCAGAGAGATTTGTCTTCTAACATAACAAATGTTTAAGAATAGATAGATAGATAAAGAGTGAGGATAGAGAGATAAAAAGTAAGGAAAAAAGCTTAGGTGCTCCAAAGTTTTGAGACTAATTCATTATGAACTCAACTACTTGATTATAAAAACATTGTTTCAAAAAACTAAACCAGAACAAAAAAAACCACAAATCCACACAACAAAAAACCCCACCAAATGCTCACACCCTTCTATCTTAGTGGAGGTTTGCTCATTTCACAACATATTTGAAAACTCTGACATGAGTAAAAGCACCAAAATGCTTTAAGAGGATCTTCCATAGGATTGCCAGAGAAAACAGTCTGTTCCAGGTTTTCAAGAGAAGTCTGACCTGCATGTGGACTACAATCTTCATTCTGGTATTTACGGACAGATCAGCTGTGAGAACTGACTCTTTAAAGCATGATATCTTGATGCGAGAAAGTCATTCAGTAACTTCCCTATTCAGTGTCACTGGATGACAAACATCCCCCCCATACAACACCCTCAATTCTGCATCTGCAAGAATCAAAGCTGAATTTTGAGATATAAGTATCAAGCAAAGTTATTTTTATGTTGCAAACTATCACCAAATAACAAGGTCTGCATGCTAAATTACCTTCTAGCATAACCCACTTTTCAAATCATGTCAGAAGCACGTGAATTCAAACTTGCACATGCTTACAGCTCTTAAAGCCTAAAAATGCAAACACTTAGAAAGGTATTACCTTGGAGATACTGAGATTTGTCTTTTAAACATTATGCAACAGGCATATATAGACATTAAATAAGGCTTTATGGAAAAATATTGCCAATATGCCCTTGCTTTCAGGCAAACAACATCTTTAACTCTGCAGAGACTCCTCCTGTGATGACATTCACCCCCTTGTTCATCCAATCCTTATCTTCCACCAAGACAGATAAAACAATAGTCAGGATGCAGGTATAAAACAGTCATAAGTCACACTGGATGAGGACCCAGCCAAGCAAAATCTTTTAAATTTAAAACTATTTAAATAACATACCTTCATTTTTAAATTCCATAGAATTGACCACATGCAGATATGTCTTATATAAGCATTAACACGAAGCACACCTATTAAATAAAGACAGACCAGGACTGTATTAGGAGCCTTACACTAGAAACACTTTGCAATTTATAAATAGTTAGCTGGGGACCAATGAACTTCAAGCTTAGCAGACTCATCCCTGTATGCCTGTTATTATCTGCCTGTTTTCCTGGTTTTTAACATCTTTCTCACATTCTTCTGTTCTCTCCTGGATTTCAACATTTGACACATCAATATCCCAGGCAGATACTGTACTCTAGAAGCAGACCAGATCAAACTGCCTAATAACAAGGGGTCTTACGTGATCTTACGTGACACTATGCATACTCTTAAGAACATGCTGGCCCTTTTGGTGACAGGACACTGACTGCCAAAGCCTGCTGATTGCCTACCCTGACCCACAGATTCTGGCTTCCCTTTCCACACCCCCCACCAATTCCAAATATACAAGCCTGGCTTTCCATAACTATGCCTGCATTTTTTGCTCCTAGGATTTCAATTGGCTGCAAACTTATTAATAACAATTTTATGACTACTTCCAGGTCATTAATGAAATGTTAAATAACATGGTTGAGTACCAATGGCAGCAAATCCCCTATAGCAAGGTGTACACTGGATGGCCATTCTACATTTGTAATTGTATTAAAGCCTATTAATAAGCCAGTTTTAAAATTAATTTCACATGAGCCATATTGATTTTTCCATCACTGACATTTCTTAAACACAAAACTAAATGCCTTAGAGATCCATTTCATCCACATGCTGGTTGTTCAACTACCAAATGCATCCTCACATTTTAAAGCAAGATTGACCTCTGCATGCATCTGTTTGAACTCCATCACATGCAAAATGGCCATGGTAATACACTCAGGTAATTTTAAGTCATCTCAACCACTAACCCTCAGTGAATAAGACTTCCATTCAAATGGTGTTTACAATCTAATAGCAATAAGGAAATAAAACTAACATAACAATGCTCATCTTTCATAACCCTGCAGCAATCAGTACCTACTGAAATTGGAAAAACATTAATTGAGGAATTAGTGAAAGAAAAAGTAAGTTAGAAAATAAGGTTGAGAATATACCTGGTGAGAGCAGACTAAAGCATACAGTAAGCCTGCAGCAGCATTCTTTTCTTCAGCTCAATCAGTTTCAAGGCCTCAGGTATCCTTTACACTATTTTATTCCCCCCTTCTAGCCCTTTAAGTCAGAAGCCAGTTACAGAGGAAATATTTTTAAATTAAGGTACTTCTTCTATTAAGGCAAGGTCTACAACTGGAGACGGGAAAAAAATCTGGGGTGGTTCAGCCAAACTTCCAAACACATGCTTTTTCTTCAAGCATGTCTTCTACCAATCTTAACTTGCTTGTATCCTTAAACCACCAGAGCATCAGTAAGGCTGTATCTAACAGTCATAGTAAGAAAAGTTCCTATACTGGTTAAGCATAAAATAGAAAGGTTTTTCTTAATAAATATATCCTTGCTAGATTAGTGCCTTGAATATACACAGGTACAGTATTCCCAGTGAACGTCAACTTTTTAAGCATCTGTCTGACAAAAATAGATGACAGCTTTCTTTACAGCACTGCACCATAAACTGCAGCAGCTGAGGAGCTGACTTACAAGCAGCCCAGACATCTGTGCAGCACAGATAGGGCTGCCGCTGCTAACCTCACCAGCCGGCCCCAAAATAAGCTGTAACCCCTAGGCTGTGTGTACTAAACTGGCAGGACACTTTCCAGCTCAGTTTGGTGGCCTCGGGCCCCCAGTGCAAAAGATTACGCGAACATTGGCTCGCTCAGCCGGAGGAAAGGAAAGGAAATGAGGAGGGCAGCTTGGCAAAGCACAGCATGGCCGTGGACACCGTGTCGCTCCACCTGTTCCTAGTGCACAGGCTGCGGCGGTTTTGGCCACCGGAGCATGAATGAACAAGTGGTAGGAAAAAAAGGCAACTCATGGTCAGAAACAGGTGACCTTCTTGAAAAACACTAAGGATCTCCAACACCTTGCTTTGTTGCGCCACCGCCCCTGGTGTATTTCTACCCCTGGAGCAGCTGGCGAGGGGAAGCCATGGAGGCCATCCAGGGTGCCCCTTCCCGTGATGACACCTAGTATTCCCAAGCTGGACAAAAGATCCTGTAGGTAAGCCTATGTGCAAAGCACAAATTTTTTCATTTATTCTCACATTAGGTCAGCTGGAAGTGGTGCTGAGTCTCATTCAGCTATTATGCAGCAGCTGTTCCTCGAGCCATGCATTATCATCTGAAAGCTGCGGCAGTAAAAGGAGAGATAAGAAAAGCAGGGAACTATGACAACTGAGAGAGGAAGGGAAGGGGGGGAGAAGAAGAGATGATTACAAATCTTCTGGAAATCTCTATGAAGCATACTGTTGCCCAAATGTAGTAATGCACAGCACAAGGGAAAGGTAAAAAAAAAAAAAAGAGTAAGTTCTGTTTCAAAAATTAAAAGTATGACAAGAGGAAAAGTTTGAAAATAACTGGGAGAACAGACCCGCAGTGCAGGATTTCTGTGTGATTTGGTAACAGTTCACAAGAGAAATTAAAACTCAGTGGTAAAGAATATACAAAACTTAAGAGGAGATCTGGAATAAGTTTTACTGCTCATATAAACCTGTTCCTCAAAAGTAAAAACTTAACTGTACTAAAACCACCACATCACCTAGAAAGCTTTAATTCCTACAACTAGTAATACTTTTAAGACCTAACTTGTTATCTACAAAATCAGGCAAAACCAGCAATAAAAATGTACATGGAAGTTTGTAGTGTCTGTGTGCACATCTGTGTGCATATGCATGTATTCAAATATACATTTACAACACAAATCCAAAGAGGACAAAGGTTAAAAAAAACAACTTCTTTTAGAGTCCCTGAAGATGTACTAAACCTTTCCAGCTCCAAGAATTTTTTGCCCAAACCAACTGCATCAAAGCATTAATGATTCTGCAGATCATTAATTTAAAATGCTACATAACATTTTACCTAAGCCACTGCTTCAAAGTAAACATCTAAACATTGCCAAAACTAAACATGTAGAACTTATTTTTCACCAACCCCAGCAAAAATGGCACAAAAAAAAAAATCTACACAAAGAAACACAAAGTTCTTTTTTGGAGATGGACTGTACAATTTCTGAAGCTTTCCACATCTGTCTGTTTTTAGAATCTGACACAGCAAGTTAGTATCCTCAAATGAATTTTTTAGTAAGAAAGTCATAGAATTTGGCACTTTTAACCATAAACTTCTAGTAGTAGCAAACCAAGATGTAATTTATAGAACAGAAAGGTTAGCACTGCCTACATTTGTATAAGCATGTAAGAAAACATCAGCCTGTTCCAAATTTCTACCTGCACAGCAAAACAAGAACTACATCTATCACACCTTCATCCTAAATCACTTTCAAATTGCTTTGTAGGTTTTGAACCTTACAGATGATACCACACAGTGGTAATCTCAGCTGCCAGTGAAGGAGACATTCAGTGGCATACATGATTGAGCACTAAAGCTTAAGGAAGCTCACAGTCCTGGAACTACAGGCAAAAATAAAAGTTGTTGCAATGAAATTACTCATGGTAAAATTTGATCGGGACACTGAAGTTGAGATGCCTCAGTACTTGCCCATGCAACAGGGTACACCTACTTGCTTAGCTGAAAGAAAGCAATTGCATAAGGACCTTTGGGTGCCAATGACGAGAGGCACCTCAACAGGGAAACTTGGCCACAAACGTACCCCGAGGAAGATTCAGCCCAGTAAAAGTCACCTCTCTTTCTGATATACACAGACAAGAACTATGTAAACTACTCTCCTAAAATAAATCAGGACACACAGCTGCGGGAAAACAACACAGCCAAAATGCATGGGGAATACTATGTGTAAGTAAGACGACACAGAGGACTGAGAAAAAAACCACAAAGTACATGCTTGGAAACAAATACAGACAGCTCTGCTATGAAGCAGAGTAAGCGCTCAGTGATAAAAATGGTAAAAATGAATTTTGGGCTAATAAGTGCACAAGCCATCACAGACTGACAGTGCATCTGATAAACAAGGACATGGTTAAATAGTCATATGTTCTGGGGAAAACCACAAGAGAAAGATGAAGGATATCCTACTGAACTAGCTTTTCTCTCTAAAAATAAGAACTGAAAACTCCACCTTATCCTTCTCCCAATGGTGCAATTCCTAAGAATGAAAGAACCAAAGGAAATTGAATGACAAGTAAAAAAATTATACCCAAACACTTTACTTGGCTTGAAGGACAATGTCCACCTGCTTAGATGAAGGCCCACTGTACAGAATAACAATGATACATTTGGAGGACGAAGACTAGGTGCTCAGTTAACTACAAGTTACATTAATTTCCTCAATTTGCTGATGGGTTCTACTTAATCTTCTGTGCTCCACTAAGCCAGCCATGTACCCTAGCAGTGCTCCAGAGGTCAAAGCTCAAGTCTCTGCACTGACAGAACTGCCTCACAAGAAACCAGCAAGAAGTGTCTCAAGAATGTCACAGTATTTTTCTTCCTGAAAGTGACTGTGTCATCTGAGCCTGCAATGAAAAAACACATATACTTCTGCGGTGCTTATTAGCATAAATATTCAGAAAAATTGTGATTTGTCAGTAACCTTTGCTAAAAAGAAGGCTCCTGCTTTCATAGCATTTCTTTTGGACACCACCGATGACAAACTTATTCAGCACTAAAGGGCGTGGGTGGACTAGAAGCCAAAACTGCCATGGGGATTGGATACAGTGCCACCGCTAATAAAAAGGCTGGCCCAAATTCCAGAAACAAAAGCAAACAACAGCAAAACCCACAGAACTAACAGGAGATTTTCCCAAAAGCAATAGACTGCAGAGAAGGAAAGCAGTTTCTAGGTCCCGCTTTCCCTCCCTCCAAGAACAATGCTAACATCAACTCCAGGATTGTGCCTCTGATTCTGAGAGCAGATGCTTACACTTAATGAAACCAGTTTCTTCTTGTATGAATAGTTTACATTAAAGATAAATGTAGCAGGAGAAAGCCTGTGAAGTCAGTTTTTAGGCCTTTCTATGAGACAGATGCTGGCAATTAGTTTGAATTAGTTTGTCAATAACTTGCAATTACACACACACACAAAAAAGGCAGATTTTGGTCTTCCAAATTCATGTGATGTCTGTAACAGTATCAACTGGTCACATTTGCAAGACTACAGTCCCCATTAGATGTGAACAACTGCAAGTCATGGGAGTGGTTGGTCACTTGAGTGGCCACGCTTTTTTTTTTTAAGTCACAGTAGTAGATCGCAGTTTTGGGAAGCCGCTCCTTCATCCCACAGCTTCTGCTACTTCAGACCCTCTTGGGCACCTGTCCTTCCACCAACCCCATTCAACACTGCCACAACGGAACAGCAGGGAGAACACAAGCCTTCTTGAGTTCCAATTGGGAGGATGGCTATCTTGCCCTGAACTACTAGGTAAAGTTCACAGGTAGATATCCACCTCCTCCTCCATAATTTATAGATAAATGTTGTACTTGCGAGCAAAGCTATTGTAATGGAATCTGCAAACTGTTTCCCATCTTAAAGAATAAACATACATTATGGCTCCATCATTTTCACACATCTACAGTTTCTTCCTGACTTTTCTTTTTTCCGCAATAATAAGTTATAAAGAAACAAGTTCAGAAAAACCCTTAATGAAAGAACAATGCAAAAAATGGCTCTGCACAAACACCAGACCAACCGCTAACTGAAATTATCGAGAGCACTGAAAATGAAGACTGGCCTCAAGAAGATCACTCATAGTCATAGAAGAAATCAAAATGACAGGACAGCAACAATGACAGTCGCTTAAGACTACCAAAACAGGCTGCCCAAGTGGCCTGGCCAGGGTCTGAAAGCAGATCTTGAACACAAACATTCAGAACCGAGCCATCTCTGTGCAACGTTTTTCAAACTGCTGTTTGTCAATGGCTGAACTCAGCAGTGACACACTGAATTTTGTAAGGCTCAGAATAAACCAGTTCCTAAGGAAGAGGGAGTCGATACATCCAGGAAACTTGCAGCTAGGTTTCAAACATTAGGAAGGGAGATGCCTGCTTTTGGAGTACTTGAATTTTAGATTTATTTTCTAAAATAGAGAAGTACACATCAGCTGAACTGTGAACATTTCCATACTCTTACCTAAAAACACAGGAAGGATGACTTGCCATAACTATTTCAGATGCCTTCTGTCTAGATACATGTTCTGCCAACATTTCTCAACTAATTTCTGAAGTATCAGCTTAGTTTCAAAAGCCATGCTGTATGGAGTGAGAAGAGGCCTATATAATGAAGCAAAAAAGCTTAATTTATATAATGGAAAAAAGGAAAAAAAAAACAGGTAGAAAAACCAACTTCTCTGCATCCAACATAGGTAGTGTTACCTGCAACCCATCTCTCCATTTGCAAAACAGGGAAAATAGTGGCTAAATACCAGTTTAAGTCACTACCATAAAATCGAAGTATTACAGACACGTAGTAAGATCGCAGAGACAGATTTTTTTGCTTTAAAACAGCAGTGTTCATAGACAGAGACACACCCAGCGCATGCCAGAGAGTAAGAGCTGGGGGCGGGAAGGAGTCGTCTTACTGCAAAAGATTTTGTACTACATGAGGTTATCTGCCCTCTTAAAATAGCCTGCTGGCTGTTTTACTACACTACCACGTGCTCTAACCACAACTTAAACACTATCACATGCTCACGTTTCATCTGGAACAAATGCATACAGCCAAGTGATCAGATGATGCACAGATTCAGCATCAATGGAGAACCAACTACAGACAAAGCATGAGCCACAAAAACAGCCCCACTGACCTCAAACACTATTTCACCTACTGCTTATCAGCACCCTTAGCAGTCTCATTTTGTTGTCTGCACACACACTTTTTAAAATAAACTTATTAACAGAAGAAACAGGAAAATGCTTGTAGCATTAAATATGTATTAGTAGCTGGAAGAGAAAGACTGAAGGGGAATTGATATTTTGAGATTTCTGGCATGGGTCAGAATTTGACTAAGCATGATTAGACGAATGCAAAAAAAGTGGGAGAGGGAAAAAGAAAATTAGACATGCAAGAAAGAAAAAAAAAAAAAAAAAAAAAAAAAAGGAGTGTTATACCCTTCTGGTAAGAAGGGATTTAATCAGAAATCTCAACTGCTTCCTGAATGTACTGTGGAAAGTGCCAAAAATTAAGAATAAAGGCTTACTGAATTTCCATATAGCCTGTTGAAGCTTTCATTTAGAATCACCAATGGGAAAAAAGTAATTGCAAAATAGTTAGCAGAAATGAACAAGCCCCCCAAAACCAAGATTTCAGGTTTCAGTTAGATCAGAGTGAATTCATTTCAACACTTCCATTTTAAAAATTCACTGAAGAGCACAAAACTGCATGCACTCCCCGCTGAGCTACAGCTCCTCCCAAGCAAACCCCTTTTGATTCATAGCTTACCATTTTGATTTCAGCCAGTACAAATACTGTTAAAAAGGAGCCTAGGACTGGACCTCTCCCTCTCTCCCAGGCACCTGCAGTAATGTGATCCGGGATCCTCCACCATTTATAAAACCCATTTTGAAAGGGCAGGCACAGGACTTGATCCAGCAAGCAGGGACCAGCCTCACCACCACCTGCTCCGGTGACCGACCACTCCTCCTGTTGTGGGGCTGGTGGAGCTGCCTGAGAGCAGCCGGGCAGCCAGAGGTCCCAGCATCTTCAGGCGAGGAAGACAGAAAACCGAAGCCAATTCAATGCAACAGCCTGTAACTTGAGGGCATTCAGCAGCTGCCAGGCCAGCAGCCGAGTCATCCCTACGAAGGGTGAGGCAGACACCGAGGGGCACGACACGCAGCACAGCTCTAGGTAAACCATTGCTGCTCAGGATTCACAAGCCCACAAATCAGGGCAAGCTTTCAGGAGGGAAATCTCCCACACTCCCTTCTCCCACACCACCTCACACTTCTTTCACTCAAGGGGTCATTAAACCCCCACAGCAATTCAGTTCCAGCAGCTGAACTGGCAGAAAATTAATCCAGCAAGAAGCAGGAAATTTGCTGCAAGTTTCAGGAGCTAAACCAGCTCAGTACTGGACGAGATTAGCACCTGAGCCAATGTGTGGGAGAGAAACACCTTGTCTGTCAAGAGAAAAAGATTCACTTGAGGTGCTGGGAAATGCCACAGTTGTTCAGGTATTTTTCAATAGGGAAAAGAAAAAAAAACCCAAAAACCAAACCCACAACCAAAACCCACAACTTAGCTGCAATCCACCCCCACCCCAATCATCCAGCATTGTGCTGATGTTCAGTAATAAGTTTCTGTAAGAAATTAAAACTTACAGTTTATGGGAATACCTATTAAAATTTCCACATTCCAAATATGAATAAAAGATGGGCTCTAGCAGGTTACAAGCAACAACAAAAATGAAATCCACACCAATTCTGCTTATTCATAGTAATGCCTGGGGACACAATCTGAAAGAAATAAAGATAAGTTTTCCAAGAAACTAGCTATTGCAAGAATTTTATAGTTCTCATTCATCAGCTGATAGGCCATATGATGGGCTTGGGTAGCCAAGCTGGCAAGGGCAGCTAGAGGTGTTACTATGAGCAACCAGGCCCAACAGTTTATCTCAACTCCTCCTTTTCTCCTACATATTCTCATCTCCATGGTCCAGGATTGTTCTAGCCTCATGCCATCACCCTCCCCCTTGCAATGCCCTGACTTCAATGCCCTCTCCAAAACACAACCGCTCACATTCCAACCTTCCCGACACAGAGTCCTAAATTCAGCCTGTCACTTGCAACACACCCTGCCTCACCAGCACTGTCTGGGCCTTGATCTGGCACCCTGATCCAGAAGGCAGGTCCTGGGTTTCCACAGCAGACATTGAATAGAGCAAGCTTCAGCCACCACCTGATCAATGGTACCCATACAGAGATATCCTATTCCTATCACCTCCATACAGCCAGCCAATGCCGAGGAGTCCATGCCTGTGGTAGGTGATGCCCTGTAGGGTCAGGAATGTGTCTGTCTGCAGGCACCAGAGCTTGGGACCTTCTGATGAAGACTCAGGTATGCTACCGTGTGCTTTTACGAGTTATAACAGTTCAGTGACTGGCAAAGATTGTTTCAGTGTGAGATCTTTTGCTAATGTAACTGCTGCTCATGCAGCAGAATCCAGGAGTTAAAGCTGCTCCCCCTGACAACAAGAATTTCTAGCAGAGAGCCATACACTCCTCCAAGCAGCATCCAGGGATGCCATCTATGGAATCAGGACAAGCGCTTAAGAAAAATCGATGACAGCCCACCCAGCCCCAAAACCTGCATCTAAGAGCTGCCAATAAGGAAGAATATAGAAAGGCAAATATTACATAGTAATACTTAACCAAGATGTTCTTCCAACAGTTTGTGTCTCAGGGACTATCTGCATTTAGAAGCCTTAAATGGATTTTTTTAGACTTCTCTAGTCACTTCTGTAATCCACGTAATTTCAACTTCTATAAAAACCCACACAAATTATTTGCACATCTCAGTTACACTGTGAAGAATCACTTCCTTTCATATGATATGACCTCGCCAATTGCTTGCTTTTTCTGAGTAGCCCTTAGCTCCTGTGCAAGGAGAAAGAGAAAACAACCTTCCCACCTTCTCCATGCCACCCGTTACTGAGACCCTATCAACCTCAGGTACTCATCTCTTCTGTCAACAGAAGAGTCAATACATTTATCTGCAGCTCACATGGACTCCACTCCTTCCTGCTCTTGTAACAACTTCTGTTAAGTCTTGAAAAGGCAGGCTATTCCATTTCCTTTAAATACAGCATTTCTCCTGGCCATTGCTATAAATATAATTCATCTCAATGCTACAACTCACAGAATAGTCAGAGAGAGCGACCAAGCACAATACCTTTGTGATTTGCCAGGACTACATGATACCCGTCAGTTCAAAGAACTCTGATACTATACTGAAATTTTAACTATAGTGTGCAACATTGGACTTGGCACAGCCTCAGTAGCGGAGGAATGGAAGGCAGCAAACACAAACCAAGCCTTTAAAGATCAAGGAAGGAAAGAAGGGAAGAGATCCAGAGAACTACAGACCAGTAAAGCAATTGCCTAAGCCTGGTAAATCGATAAAATCTATAATAAAGAACAGAATTGGTGGGGTTTGCATAAATATGGAAATAGATGTAATTAACATTGCTTTGGCAGAAGGAAGTAATCTTTCCAAAATGCATCTATGATCCTTGAAGCAATTAGTCGTAAACGTAGGGTAGTCCAGTTAACACACCATATCTAAATATCCTTTGAAAAGACACCTATCAAGGGTTGGTTTTGTTTTAAACAAAGGTAATATGAGCTAGGAGACTCCTCTTGAAGATTCAGAAGTGCTCAAGAAGTAAGAAACAACAGCTGTATACAAACAATTGGTTTTCACTGTGAAGGGAGTACCACAAGCGTCCCGTAGGGATCTGACTTAGGGCCCACACCACTCGACACAATGTACATGTGATTTCACAAAAGGCATGAAGAATGAACTTTAAGGATACAAAATTATTCAAGGTAGTCAAAACTTGAACTCATAGCAAACAGCTACCATACGATCTTGGGGATGACCAAATGTTAAAGTGGCAGGTGAAATCCAGGCCTAACAAATGCAAAAACTACCCTCAGTCAAAATAATAAAAAACCCAAATCTCATCATTATACTTGCATAAAAATTAGTTCTAAATTAGCTACTCCCCCTGACAAGTAAAAGATGACAGTCAGCTAACAACTTCAGATCAAGGATCAGCCGAGTTGTAAAGTCCAAGAGAAACAATACTGGAAAATTAGAAAAGACAGAGGCAACAAACAGATGGCTTTTATTGTTTCCATAGTATCTCTGTAACTTAAATACAGCTCTGGTCCACCATGATACCGTAAAACAAGAAAGGGTACAGAGATGTATGCTGTTTAAACCAACTAAATTAATGCAATGGATTTCATAAAAGGAAAGAGTAAATAAACTAAAAGCGTTCATCTTGGAAAGAGAATATGGGATGCAGCAAAGTACACTAGTCCTGTGTGAAGTCATGTATAGCACGGAGAAGATCCATAACATAAGAACAAAGTCACTCATTGCCACCAGCTGCAGCAGCTGAACAAACAAAAGGAAGTTTTTATAAAATGCATAATTTAACCCTGGAACTTATTGCCACAGGATGCTGTGAAGGTAAAAAAAGCTCAAAATAGCTTTGGAAAGCTATTTAAAAAAAAAAAAAAAAAGCCATAGAAGGGGGTCCATTGAGCTGTTAAATACACAGTGATACAGATACCATCCCCAAGTCCTCAAGAAGCTCCTCAGCTATGGACTGTCAGAAGCTGGGAAGATATAACAGAAGGTGTCATGCTGTATTTTCACTTTTTTTTTTTTTTCTTCACACCTTTTCTCCCAGGCATCTATTACAGACCCTTATCTCACAGGGTAACAAAGTAAACGGACCTTTCATCTGAACTTGCATAGTCATCCTTAGGTCATTAAAGACCATAAAACTAGTCCTGCATTTTAACCTCCAAAGCCAAGTTAAGCAAAAAAAGTTTGTTATGCTAACTTAGTCACTACAGAAAACCCCTCGGTAAAACACTGCTTGAGGAACAATAATCAGCCTTTATTCCCCAAATTCTCAAAACCATGCACCAGACTTCGTTTTACAACTAATACAGGATTTAAAAGCCGAGTTAAGCAATTGAATAGTCATATTGGAAGATACAGAAATACTATCATGACAGAAATTACCTGCCAGAAATTTAAGAAAACATTTTACCTCAGTCATTCCAACTGCACCCTGTTACCCAGAGAGGCAATGCTGACGCAATGCTTCCCACAGATGTACCCCATATACCTCCCCAGTGTGGGATCTGGCTACAGGGTAATCAAGGGGTGAGTCAGTTCAGCTACAGAAAGCTAATCAACCTTAGTTTTCCCTAATATCAGCTCCCTGAAACAACTCACTCTGCAACTGCACAGTCTGTATGTCTGACACTGGGGAAGTGGCAGGACTCTGTTTAAGACTATGCACGATCAGGATTTCCCTTCACAAGGGCAGCCCACAGCTACAGCAGAAGATGGGCAACAAACTGTATTCACCCTTAAGAGATGCAAACACTGTAATGCAAATATCACCAAATGCACCTCTTAATACTGACATGAACTTTGCACCACTTCAAAATTAGCTAGTAATTATGTCTAGGTTTAAATAACAGCAAGGAGACAAGCAAGAAGAAACAGCTCCATATATCACTATACCAGTATGTTAAAGTTATGGCACAGAACAGCAATAACATTTTGTTATAAAAATTTCATGTGGTATATTAACACATGGGTTCCCCCCCCCCCCCCATTTAATCTTTGCTATTTAAATACCACAAAAATCAGCCTCAGTCTAGAAGAACAAGTTATGGATTATTATACTGACCCATCTTCACAGTTGATACTAATGAGACTTCTGCTGGAGGCTCATGATTTTCTCAGACACATCAAAGTTAAGTATGCAGAGTTAAGGATGAAGCTTCAAGCGTAACTGAAACCCCTACAGGGAAGCACTTAAAACTGAAACTGTCACTTACATAACACTTTAAAGGAGAAAGATACCAACCAAATCACATGGTGCTACAGCATCCTCAGAAACACAATTTATCATAGACATCACTGTAAAGGCATGAACGGCTACAACACTCTGGCATTCAGCGCCAGTCTCAGAAGAGCCAGTCAGAGCACATATAAACCCTTTTCAGACTGTGATCTCCACTACAACACCCCCCCCCCCAAACCACATGTGAAACTCCTGCTGAGGTCACTGATGTGACTGACACCAGTCTGAAGACCTCAACCTTTTAGCTGTGAGATGAGAGTAGATATCCTGTTATTACCAGAGTCATACTGCACTGGAAACATAACTTCTACAGGAGGTAAAGTCTGCAAAATATACTGCTATATTAACATAGAAAATGCCAATGCAGCGTCAAGTTCCCAACTGAATAAAAGAAATAGAAAAATATGAGGTCAGGCATTAGAAGCAGTAACTAGGGCAGTGATCGTAAAGATCCAACCTCAGAGGAGTTCAATACACACCAAAACACCCACCAAGGTGCTCTGCACGTGGCAAAAGCAGGCATCACATCAAGCAATGTTCCAGGCGATGCCCTCTCATTTCCCTTGCTTCTTAAAGCAAAGGCACATAATGGCTACTTATAGCTAACTGAGCTGCAAAAGAGGTGAGAGCTTTCCGGTGAGTCTAACCACACCCAAAAATACAGCCTATGACCTGATCAATAAAGCAAGGGCTTCTCCCTTGCATGTGAATAGGAAACAGTGAAAGTGCTCTGAATCCACCAGGCTGCCATTGCGAGCTGTTCACCCACTGTGGGATTACTCTTGGAGCAGGGGTCAACTGCCGCAGTTTTTAACCCAGATTAGGACTGCAACAATGCAGAGCAATGTGACGCAGAAAGCAATTACAGCAAAACTTTGTTCTTAGGGAATACAATAGCTAAAAAGCTATCGATACCTGTTCAGGAACACAAGAGCTTCCATGAGCAATACCAGGTTTGTTCCCTGTAGCTGGAACAGTGATGGTAACGCTTATTTTCTGTACTGTATCTTATGTATCTCTGGCTGATCCAAATCTCTCCTGGAAGGTGTATCCTCTTTACCAATCAACACACGTTTGCAAACTCTGTCTGCTTTCCAAAGTCCTGCTGTTTCCTCTCATATGAAAAACAAGTGATACCAGATGCTGCAAGCAGGAAGGAAGTGAAATTAAAAGAAAATATAATGGAGTAAAATGTGCCATTCTAGAAGCAGGTTGAAAAGGTAAGCAAGACTTTCCAATAGGATGCTCCAGAAGCATTTAGAAAACAAAAGATGTGGTTCCAACAAAGAGGAATTGCTTAAAAGTCTCCAGCAACATTCTCTCAAAGGGCTGGTGCCACAAGCATGTTATCTTTATGGAAGACAACATAAAGGTGACTGGTGTTCAAAAAAAAAAAAAAAAAAAAAATTGAACTTCTTCTAGAGGTGAGAAACCCTTTCAGATACATTGCAAGAAACATAATGCAAAGCTAACAAACAAGTTAGGACAACATTGGAGTTTTCCAACAGGTCACAGCTACTAGCAAAAAATTCCAAGTGAATAAAATTTTTAACCTCTGAGAAGTAACAATAGCTCTGAAAGCAAACACACAGTCTTTAAACACATCTGGCCCATAAAATAACTATTAAATAGCACTCCTCATTTGTTTTTAAGAGCAGACTGAATATACTTATTTTGTACATTGTCTGTCAAGCCAAATTTGTTTTACACAAGCCTTTGCAAGGCTTTTAGAATAGCCTGCCTTATTTTGTACAAAGCTTGGCATGTTGCCCAATAACACACACCTGAAAAAGCAATACATGTACAGTACATACTCCTTGTATTTCGTGCCCTGCAACCTAATTAGTTTTAGGGTACGCAGACAATAAATCCAGCTATGAAGATTGCTCTTAAACCATGCAGCAGTAGCTTCCACAATACCTTTTACCAGCTCTAAAAGCAGCTCCTTCCAGACAGACATTCATACCATAATCTCTAACTTCACACCATCTTTTAAAATGAACTTACTACGACATGCTTCAAATAAAGCCATAACGTAATGCCTCGATCGTACCAAAGCAATGCAAGTTCTGCTTCATGGCAGCTCACCACCCTGAACTCCACGATCCTAGTACTTTCCAAACAATTTAACCTACACAGTCCTATGTGAAGCCATTCTGGCTTCCAACACAAGATTGTCTCCTTCCCAGTGCCACCCTGCCACCCCAGCTATGGGCCAAGGTATTCTATCCAAATCTCTTTCAAGCCAAGAGAGCAGGAGAGCAGCTGTGCTCTCTGCAAGCTACTCGAGCAAGAAGTTCTCTGACTGTCAAACAAGCCACAGCTCACTGCCTCAAAAGGCAGACTGCGTCTGCTTGCATAAATTCCCTTGGAGAGACTGTTTTAAAAAGGCAGGAAAACAAAGGAAGAGAGAGTTTCCTGTTGTGAGGGGAATTTCATGTCCTTCATTAACTCGCGGGAAGGGCACCTGAGGCTTCCTCTTCAGGACTACAAAGCCTCCATATTCTACAGAAGCAAAAGAAACATACAAAGATGAAAAAATTGTCTTAATATTAAAATCAGGATTATTTCAAACAAGCCTCAACGTACCTCATTTCAAGCATCGCCACAGTTACCTGAGGGTAGACACTGCCATGAAAATATAATTATTTCACTTGGGTAGTTTATCTAATGAAACTACAGTATTCAGTATGCAGTGAGGACACTCCTTGGTGAGACCTGCCTTAACTACTACCAAGAACAGACTCAGACTTCAGAGCAATTACAGGCAGCAATTAGGCGGAATTCAATCCAGCTTCAGGACTCTCAGTAGCAAAACAAAATCACCAAGACCCTATTTGAAGGGCTGAGCACTGCAGTACCACATCACCCCCAACAGTTCAAGTCTCTTCAAGAGACACCAGTAGATGTCTGACAGGCTTTACTACAGATCAGCAGTCTGCAGGATCAGGACCTGGTAGTCCTGTCAATGCTAACACTTTCCATTATCAGATCTTTTATTTTGTCTTAAGCTTTCCTAAACTTCAAACATTTGGACTAGTATTTTTAATGTTGTGCATGTGCTTCATGCCTCACTTTATCATTATCAATATTTTGTACACAACTTCCCTATTCTGTTGTTACCAGAAATGACATCAAGAAAACAATGTTTGCCAGAACTCAAGTTTGGGAAATCCAAACCTTGAAACAATTCGTTCCCTTTGCTTTGCAGCAGAATTTCTAAAGGCTCTCTACACTATCAAATTTCCTTCCAAAATGTACCAGAAATTGTCCCATAGAAAAAAAAAAAAAAAAAACCACCCAATTTTGACCAGCTTAAGACCCTTTGGCTTTGTTTTGTTCATTTTTTCTTTAAACTAGTCTATACACATGCTTAGGACAGAGAGAGCATGTCACAGATTCACAGAGGAGTCCACTTGCAAAGCATAGAGCAGAACACTTTCCTGGAGGTCTCAACACAGTTTGGACGCTAACACCGAGAGGGAACCTCCAAGAGAAAGCAACTGCCCAATTCAAATGCCGTGAAACAACAGCTACATCCAGAACCAAGGAGCTGGGGGTGGAAGAATGACACTGTCAAGGCTAAGTTTCACCTTATTTTAGGAAACCACTGTCTCCTTTTGTATCCCCAGAGGGACATGCATCCCATCCACCACAGGTCATCCTCTGGAGAGGCTTCTGTTGTTGACTGTAAAAGGAAGCCTCCATAACTAACTTTAGCTGGGGTCTAGAAGACAGAACTGAAAGCAAGGGAAGGATAGTGTCACAGAGAACTGCAGCCCTTGGAAATCCCACTCCTCCTTAACCACACTCTCAGCTCAAAATTGCACCCTCCCTTGCCCAACAGTTTTTGAGCCCATCACCACGTTCACTGTAAAAAACTGAATCTGCTAAAGACTAAGGCAATCCATTTTTTTGCTCAGGTAGGTCTCTGCCACTTCAGAAGCCTCACCAGCACCAGAGCTGGTCTACAGTAAGTAGCAGACACAGACAGAAAAACACCTCTCTCTTTGAGCAGAGATGGCACTGACTTATTTGTCTTGGAGACCTCAGAAATCAGGGCTAGTCAGCTGATGCTAGGCTAGGAATGCAGGAGAGAGGAAACAGCGAGGCAAATCACTTGAGAACATGCAGAAAGGAAGATCAGGACTCAAAACCCAAGTGGGAAAACAAAGCCAACGAGAAAGGGAGAATGGGAGAGGAGAAACAAAAACAGTTGTCAAGAGCTTGGTGTAGAAGCCAAGTTATGTCATCCCTCTGCTATCAACAAATACTCAGAAAATGCAGCATTTGAGAACGTGCCCATCTCTTCCCAGCTCAGCACAAAGAAGAAACATGAGCTTACTGCTGCTAGCAGATACACTGACAGTTCAGGTGCAGAGGCTGAGCAGGAGATGGCAGTTCTGCTCCCACAGGGAGCTTCCCCCCTACACTTCTTTAAATCTAGGATCACCTAAAGATGATCTGCATATTCAATGTACAACAATCAACTATTACCATTTCCCTCAACATCTCTGTCCCCATTCAGTACTTCGGGCAAGGCTGGTCAAAGGATCAATCAGGAAGCCTTAAAAAAGGATTTGCCTGTAAGGGCATTCTCCCAAGCCCCAAATCTCTCTCATATAGGACATCCTCCTACCCACCACATTCTGTACATTACTCGGGCAAATCACTTCACCTACCTGGATAAAAAGCAACTTCAGAAAATGGGTCCTGGTTTGCAACTTAGCTCCAAAATGAATTGAGTTTGCAAAACACGGAGGCTGGTGAGGTGGTGGGCAGTGCTAAACTAGTATTGCCACTGAGCCAGAAGCTCACAAAACCTGCTCCTTTAGATGCCCATGCCATTTACTGCAGAAATCATAAGGCATGGTAAGGAGCCAGCAAACTGTGTGTCTCACGGTGAAGGCAGGTGACAGCTACATCAGAGAAATTAATTCCCTCTATCGGCCACAACATTGCTGCATCACTACAAAAAAAGTAATCTCATTTCATTTGAGTTGATCTGTTGCTTGTCTCCTCAGCTGCTCAGAAGCCACAGCTTTGAGTTAAATAAGAGTTTAAATGAATTTGAGGCAGCACTGCAAATATCCCCCCACTTTGTGCCAGCCCCAGCTCTCCCGATCCCCACAGTGAACTGATTCAGAGGGAAAGAAAGCAGGTTAGTAGGGTTACTTCTACCAGCCCATCTCCCTGTACCACCTCACCTCGGAGTCTGCCAAGCAGCCATGCTAGAAGAGGGAAGGGCAAGAAGTATACAAGCCAACCTAAATGATTCTATGAGTCTATAAGCAATAGCATGAGATGCTGCTGCTGCACTGCTGCAATGGGTTTAAGCTACCCTAGCACCACAGCCTGGCTTCAGTCCGCTCTGCAGCATCTTTAGCACTCACAGCTGCAACTGAGGTCCACTGGAGCTGTGTCAAACTACAGATGCTTTAGCCTGCAGCTCAAGCACTGTGAAGTTGGCATAATACCACTCCTTCATAAACAGTCTTACAAACCAAACCAAAAAAAGGTTGTATCTGACACTATTGTGGAAAGCACCACAGAACATCCATGCAGAAGCTACTAATTCTGCCTCCGAACGAAGACTTAAAACATATCCAATAAAAGTCTGAGACCATCCAATGAACAAAGGAAGAGCACTGAAGAGCCTTCCAGCTGAAAAGAGGCAAGGTTCCTTCAGAAAACCAAACAACTACCTGTTATCACAATACGCATACAGAGGGGGCCCAATAAAACTTTTTGGTTTCAGCATAACAATTTTTCTTTGGTCAAAGCCTCAGTAGCATCCACAACAAAAACAGATTTGAGGATAGTGTGGTGCGCAAAAGTTCGTCTACAGGTGTTCTGGTCCTGAAACGCTTTTACAATGCAAAAGATAAGTACCCCACTTACCTACTTATCAGCTAAACTAATAGAAAAACTGATTTATTTACACCTGGGCAAAACAAGCCCAAATTACACATTCTTGAATATGTCAACTAGGAAAAACAAACTGCAGCATTTTAAGCTACAATATTCTGTCATTTCTACCTCAAAGAGTACTTCCCTGAGATCCGAGATTTTTGAACTGCTCTAAAAGCACATCTACATTTTCTTCCGCATTTGCTGACAGCAGCTATAAATAAAATTACAATCATTCACTTAATTTTGAGTTATATACAGACATTTGAAAATGAGATACTTCTACAAGGAATATTAACAAAAATTAAGAGATAAGCCATCTTAATAAGCAAGTACAGGCAGGAAAGAAATCAACAAGCTGACAGGCATCTTCAAAACTGCAGAGCCCTCCAAGCCAACTAATTAACTTAGGCCATAAATAATACCTAGATGTGGTCAATTTAACTATCAGCAGTTTACAATATCAAAGTCAGCCAATTACAACAACTTTGTATCTTAACAATGAAGAATTGCTCTTTCAGTTTAACTGCCAAGTACAGAAAATACTTTAGCTGTATTTATACATGGAAGTTATCTTTTGCAAAATGTTCATGTGACACCAGGGTGAAGAACTAGCCTAAGGCAAAGGGTGTGAAAATGCATTTTCTTGTAATTTACTTTATGCTGCTCACAGACCTGTGGAGTGCATGGATTTAAATGGCCTACTCAAATAATGATTAGATTAGTATACATTAACATCCTGTTCCATATTTGTAGTTCAAGCACTTTCCTAAACACTGGATATCAATCTTTAGGAAGAAAAAGTGGGAGATTACCCTGTCTCCATGTACTTAAATGCTTTAACATACATGAGAACAAAGAATTTGATCAAGTGACAGAAAATTATGAACTATGTCATAATTTCTGCACTGAGGCTGCTTTTAGACAAAACATGGTAATCAGTTGAAGTGTACATTTTGAAGGTACTCTATGTAGCTAATAAACATACAGAACATGCAAGAAAAAAATGCTTCAACATGTTTTGCATGGAAAACCAGTTAATTTAACAAATAGGAAGAAGTATTTGCGCCTGCTGATTTAAAACAAACTGCTTCTAGGCACTTTCTGCTAATAGAGATCAGAATTAGGAACTGTCTTTTTCTTAAACCTCATTTTTATTCATTAATTAAGTGAACAAGTAGGGTGGTGGGGGGTATGATAAATTCCACCCCCTCTCCCAGTCTGTTTGCTTTGTCCTGACTGAATGAACTCAAAATATTTGAAGAATAGACTGATCCAGCTGAAAAGTAAGTAAAGGTCTATTTATTTTAGGTTAGGTTGCTGCTGCCAAAAGAGGAAGTCCCAGTCCCCTCCCTTCTCCCCTGTGTCCTTTGTGCCACAGTCACTCAAGTGATCCACTCTGATCCAGTTCAGGGGGTCAGTTACGCTGGAAGAAAAAAAATCTAACTCACCAGAGACTGGCAGGGAAGCAACAAACAGTTAACTGGGAGCCTGGCAATTCATCTAAAAATAAAGCAAGCGGTGTTTCTGGTCATATTTCATTAGAAATAAACATGAAACACAGCATAAACTTATCTAGATGAAGTAAAAATAATACTTGGGCAGTACATGTTTGACTTTCCTTACAACTCTGGCAGTGAGCATTGACTTGGTGCATGCCTGGCTAGGGGTGTTTCCACGGCAGCTCCCACTGATCTGAACCAGGGTCCTGCACAGCCTAACACTGCCTCCTGCTCCCTGACCAACCAAACCAACTCCTTACACAGATGCTTGAGCAATTGCCCATCAATAGGATTCTCAAAAATAATTTCTTCTATTTGAAAATTAGAGCAGGATTTCAACTTCCATCCAGGTACCTGCTAAAATACACGGTCCTGCTCTAAGAGGTGTTCCTAACTCCTCCCTTGCACCAACCCCAGCACTCCGACCCTGCACTGAGGCAACCTGGCTCACCATCCCATCAGCAGTGGGCTGGGGGGACGCACAATTTTCTGTTTTTGAAGGTGGAGTGGGTTTTCCTCCCTTCCCTCTTCCTTCTTGTTGGGGTTTTTTTGGTTGGGTTTTGGGGGTTTTTTTGAGAGAGAGAGGGTAGGGAGGGAGCAGTTTGGATTTTTGTGCATTTACTCAGCTAGATGGCACACATGAGAACCAGCACAAGATGAAATGGCCATGGCAGGGAGAGCAGGGGGGAGCAAAGCGGGGAGCAGACCTCTTTCGGCAGCAGCGACCAATTAAATTGGCTCCCTTTGTTACACGTAAATTCACCACTGGTTATCATTACACTGAACCACCAATAATCCCACCATCAAATATTTTTGTACTATTTCAATTCAACTTCTATTTTCCTGGCTTCAGGGGAAGCTGCCTAGTGCACAGCTACATGTGAAGCCGCTCACCACCCCTGGAAGCTCTGCTCCACCACGCTCAGTCACTGCCAGGCAGGTGGGCGAGGGGAAAGCATTTTAACCAGCACTCAAACCCTGCCCTGGGACACCCAGAGTCCCTATTCTTAAAATTTTTCAGAGGGGAACTTGATGCAAAAAAAAAAAAAAAAAAAACATCAAAAAAACCCAACCAAAAACCAAAAAAACCACAAAAAAAAGGAAAAAGGAGTGTTACAGCTTTCAGCACAGAGACCAGAGTCCTATTTAGACAAATCTCAGCACACTTAAGTCACCCTAAAAATTGAGGACTATTTAATTTGTTCCAATGCTGCAAATGCCATTAAAAGAAAAATGCCTCTCGCACACCCACCTTCCATTCATCTGCTGAGTGATCTGCATGAAGGAATCAAACCAGTTAAGGCCCCTTTTTGGAGAAATGGGGAAAAACGGGAGGGATAATTTAATTAAAGTTAGGGCAATTGTTTGTTCTTCAGCACTACCAGCCTAAGAGGACAAGAGCTACTGCTTTTGCTGGCACTTCCAGCTAATAATCCCCTAAAATCAACATGCAAAACAGCCTAGGGGTTCTTGTGAAGCAAGAGTGGACATCACAGGGAGAAGACTTGATCAGGTGGGAATTTCACAAGATATTTAACAAGTATATATCTGGAAAAAACTATTAAGCATGTCATCACCACATTCTCACTAACCACCACTATTCCTCTCTGATAACCACTCGCATGCCCTCCTCCTTAAGGAAAACAAGTCAGGGGTAGAGGGTAGAAAATAAGACGGTGGGGGGCACGGGAACAAAAATTTTACAAATATAAATATATATTAAAAATCACTCAGCACTACCAGGAGAGGATCTGTGAAGGTGTCCTTCACAAACAGGAAGTACACCAGCTAGTAATGGCACATATTTGTTGTTGGGGTTTCTCCCCCCCCCCCTCTATTTTTTTCCTTTATTATTTCACCACCTAAGGTAGTTGCACTACTACACTCTACCCGTCATATGGCTGGTGAAGTAGTATCGAGGATTTGTATTGCAGCAGGGGCTTGGCTCAGTTTTAATGTTTTGTTTCTAAATCGGATTCTAAAGCAACCGCTACTTAATAGTTTCTAAACACTTCATTCAAAGAAGCGCAGCCAACCGGGTGATGAAATAGAGCAACACCCTACGCTGTGCAAAATAGGCGACAGTCAAAAAACTGGAAGAAGTCTTCTGACTTCGGCTCAAGTTTAGGGGGGGGAGAAGGATCAGTCGGGATTTCATCTGCTAAACACGAGCCTCCAGCCCCATCCCTTGAGGAAGCACCGGGTACTCGGAGAACCCCTCACGCCCTCCGCGCTGGCCCCAAAGGCGAAGCTGCTGCGCTGCCCAGACGGGCTCCCCCCGCTCCCCCAGCGCAGGCTGCCAGCGGGGCAGAGCCACCTCGGGACAGCCGGCCGGCAGACACCCCTCTTCTTCCCCAGCCACCAGCGCTCGGGCCCGCGTATTTGCGCTTGGCCCACAAGATGGCACTGACGGAAAGACTTTGCTCCCTCTTTTTCCCTCTCTCCGACACCGGGCTGACGGCTGGCCCTGGCCTGGCTCGGAGGAGGACTGCCACCTACTGAAACACCACACCGCCCTCCCACACGGCTGAGGTTCCCTTCCCACTGCCCCCAAGTCAACCCACCAGCTAGACCCTGCTGGCTTCGTCAGACAGGGAGGCGACAGACTGAGGCAACGCAGCTGAGGACAGCTTATTTTCAGTAACAGGAGCACTACAATTTTCTGTCACCTAGAATTTTTCAGTATTTCCTGAAAAACGTAAAGACCTGGAAAAAGCTAGTCCTGTCAAAAAGCCATGACACTTCCCGCACAGGCAGACTCCAGCTCTCAATAATACTGATGGGACCAGCCCAGCACCTGATGAAACATCTAAACACAGTTAACTAACTACAGCAAAACAGAGGGTGCAAGCTGAAACATGTGAGAGCTAGAGCTATCTGGATATTCACCTGAACATAGTAAGATAAGATTAACTCCCCTTAAGGAAAAATCACCATATTCTAATATGCCTTTTCCTTTCAATTAGAGGAAGTGAGCAAGGCACTTTTCTCTCCTCTCATCAACACAATCTTGCAAAATCAAGCCTGTGAAACCTCCTCTCCACAGCAGAGTGCATATCACCTTTCCCACACCTGCCAAGATATTTACATGTGAGCAGAAGTCAGGAACAGTTGCAAAGCTGGAAGCATTTAAGAAATCAGAGCAAGTCACAGAAAACCTAGATTTGACATTGCATCATTTTCACACAATTGAAGTGATTTATGTTGACTCTTAAGTCCCAAGTAAAAATCAAGAGAAGATTCTGCTGAGGTCACAGTAAACAAAAGCAGTAGACTGTTTTACGGACTTGGACACTCTTCTGCGTAGTCCTCATCTCAGGTAATCTTCAAAGCAACCGTTCTGCTAGAATTCCTCCCTTGCCAAAGGGATCCAACATAGTCATTGTCAGAAGAGGAGAAAGTTTTCTGAGTTCCTGCGGAGGCCGAGCACTGCCGTCTCCTATGTTGCAGGAGGCACTTCAGCTATGAGGACCTTATTAGTCCAAAAGCCTGTGTTAAAAACGTACGATGCTGCATCATTAGATCTGCAGGTACTCAAGTTTTCTTCACGCAGAATACCACATTCTGTATAGAGGTAACACATTCTGTATAGAGGTAAATCTTTTGTTCTCCCTCTGTCACACCCAGGCTTGGGAAATTCAGCTGACACCTAATAACAAGGGAACTATGTTCAATGTACACAAGCCCAGTTGTAGAGGGCAAGCTTTATCTACACTTCTATTTTCAGTATGTTTGCCAGCTAAAGAATGTCTTACATGTCTTCAAAACTATTCAAGAGAAATGTGTGTGGGGAGGGAGCCCGAGATTTCTGAAGCCCAACTTCACAAGTCATTCATAAAAACCACAACAGCAGCTAACAAGACCATAGCCATCCCCTGCGAAGGAAACGGGCAGGCAGGCCCTGACGTGTACACAGACCAGTCTCCCGAAACACGCTTCACTGCTCAGCGCTCACTAACAGCAGGTGCAACACTGCCCCGACGCAGTCTCCATTCCCCTCTCTCACCACCCAACCTGCTGTACCTGCTGTCGCTCTCTTGCTGGGAAGGATGGGGCAGCTCACCTGCCCTCCTCCCAAGAACCGTCTTCACACCTGGCATCCCCACCACCCCTGCACAGCTTGCTCCTTCCTCGGGGCTAATCAGAAGTCCCTCCTCCCGCAGCTCTCACCCTTCAGAAAGCCAGCAGATGAGCCCTTCCTCACTGTGCTTCGCACCAAAGAGCTGGAGGGCAGGAGAGGGCTAAAGAAATTAGAGAGCAAGAACTCCTTTGACAAGTCAGGAGAACAGCGTAAGTCAGCAAGCAGCCTCTTCTCCCTTTTTTCCCCCTCAGGGACCCAAAGCTCTGCCCAAAAGCCTCCTCCCCTCCAGCCCTCTCTACCCACCCTTTCCTCCCAATTTTCCTAGTTTCCAGGCTTTCCCTCACATGATTAACTCCTCTTCTATCGAAGAAGCACTGAAACCCTTTTGTGAAAACAGCTTGCTATATTTGAGCATGAGTACAATGCTGAAATCTTCTGTGAATTCTAGATTAATAGTGCAATATATTTTAATTGCTAGATGAAGGTTCATTTTATTCTTAAGATCCAAATGAACGCCACAAATGAAGCAGTTACACAGAAGCCTCTCCCAAAACACAGAGCGACTTGTTCGCAAAACTACTCTGAACAGATCTATACTAGATAATATTTACAGCAAAGTACAGTGTGTCACTGCAAGTTGCCTTGTACGTACTGACCTCCAAAACATGACTGAAACGTTTTGGATGTATTTTGACATGCCAAACTCACCCTCACGTATGGTCCATGCAGTGAAGACAAACAGATCTGCGCCCGTGTCAGATCCATCATGCCAGACAGACTCTGTACACACACACTCACTTATATTTTTTGCGTTCAAAGTATCATGCCAGCGTGCAATACAAAAGAATTGGCAGGAATGAAAATACTTATGGTCCAAATTCAAAATTTCTGAAAAATTTTTTACTTACGAAATATTGAATATATCCCTTACGTAGCCAAAAAAATACTAGCACATTCCCCAACCGTGTTTGTTACAGTACTCCTTACAAAGGCACATGCTTTTAATCTACTTTTGTTATTTGCTAGGGTTCTTTTTTTAAAGTCGTCTTAAAATTTTTCAGTATCAGGTGCTTTTGAACACGTACCCCAATAAAGAGAAGCACTCTTCCTATTTAATGAAAGCCACTGGAGTTGCTTTAGTCCAGAAGCGATAGCACAATACCACAACTGGTGATGCGACAAGCTTGGCAGAACCACAAGAAATAAATTCTCATGGGAAGAGAAGGAAGGTTTAAGTGAGCAGGAAACAGTGTGAGGATCTGAAATGCTACCATGCACATTCATGTTTTAGACCGTGTTTTACCGGATAAAACTGTAACAGCTTCCGATACTACCATTCCTCCCTGTCCAACACCATATGTTCCTGCCTCTCTGTCACCTCCTCAGCTACCATGACACCACGCATGAATGGTATACGAGATGAGGAACTGGTTTGACCTTAAAAAAAAAAAAAAAAAAAAAAAGACTATTTTTCCACCATTCTATTTGTAAGACACCCTTAAAGTAATATTCAAAGGCTTCAAATACAAAAAACTGGTAAACCCATGAAACATCATCACAGTCCTAGACTACTACTTTGGGCATCATAAGAATCCTTTGTATCATAAAAAGAAGCCATTCTATAAAAGTAACGTAAATAGTCAAGTAACAGCATCTTCCTGTCTTAGAAGCTTCCAAGATGTGCTACCATGGCCTTCTAATCATGCAAGTCAGGCTGTACTTCTCTGTTATATGTGATGGGCAAAACAGACCAAAAAGACAAGACCCAAGAACAAACTGCATGAAACAACGATTTTCAGAACTGTCATATTAACACATGACAAAAAGGATAGAAATCCGGGGCGGGGGGGGGGGGGGGAACAGACATGACAGACATGACAGTCATTTCTTAGAGGTCAGTATGTACAAGGCAAGTTGCAGTGACACACCACACTTTACTGTAAATATTATCTAGTATAGATCTGTTAGAGTAGTTTTGTAAACAATTAGAAATCAGGGGTGGGGGGAAGAAATACAGTAGCCATATCTTTAATAAAAGATGCAACCTCTTTGTACGGCTTTTTCCTTTTGAAAAATCTACCCGTAAGATCTCAGCCTCCAAACAAAACTTTCCAACGTGTGGTCTGTAAGCAAAGAATGGTAACTTTAAAACATAACAATTCTGGAAAATGTTTATCACAAAAAATCACAAAGGCCTTCGGCCACAGCATTCGGCAACACGCCTTCTGGGTTAGAAAGGCATTCTGTTGGAATAAAGCCAAGAGCAAATCTAAAGAAAATATTGTTCTTGACAAAATAAAGATTACAGTCTGAACAAGGGCTGAAAGGAGTAGCTGGGTGATTGAATTTCTGTATCATCGTAAGATTGGCCTAAAGCTCTTCAGTACTAGAATCCTACTCATTCCTAATTCACTAACAGATGTCACCTAAGTCCATCCATGCTAGCAGCTTAGCTCTGTGCGTTCCTTACACGAATAGGTCTTTGAAGGCCAACTTGCAGAATACCTTTCCAAGGCCACAATGGTAGTAGGATTGTAGCCATAATGATCTAAAGAAGTATGCAAGGCTCAGAGAAGAGGAGCATCACCTAATAGATGAACTGCTATGGTAGGGGTAGGTGTGAGGGAAGATGACAGACATGCAGGCTTGCTCCCAAAAGATAAGCTGGTCAAACAGAACGACACTGGCACCCCTTACAAACTTTTCCCCAAGGCTAGAGCTGTATTATAGACATTTATGGACATTTGTATATCTTGATTAAATCTCGAGAGCTATGAATTATATTTCCCAAATTTGCATGCAGTGTTCTGAACCCTAAGGGCAAATCCTTCTTGTACAAGAGAGATTTAATAATAAACAAAACACAGGATCTTCTTAGATTGCATAAGACTGCCAGGTTTGCTTTATTTCTTCTTTGGTTAGTTTACTGTAGAAATAAAATCCTGGTTTCGGCATTGCTGTCTCTGTAATAAAATGACCATCCTGAATCCCACAGGCAAGCAGGTCTCTTGGCAGGTACAGAGAAGGTTCTCAGATCCATGGCTTGTCTATCTTTTTCCATTAACCAGCTGCCATCTTTCACATCAGTATAAAAGTCAGAAATACAAAACATTTTTGAGCTCAAGAAACCTGTTAACATTAGATACTTGCAGATAAGCAGGCATTAATCTTTTGTGATGAAAGCCAGCAGAAAAATGCCGCAAGACACTACTCATGGAATTTGATCACATAGAGCTTGGTATTGTTCACAGGATATATCAAGCACTCTGCCCTTTAAACAACAGACACTAACATGGTTTTCTATTAACCTATTTTTGCTTATTATTCCACATTTAACTGCTCCCCAAACAATCTTCTCTGCTGTTGAACTATACAGTGATTTCTCCAGGGCCTCTTTTTGGCCCTGCAAGCTGTCAAGCAGCTCTGGTCAAAGAAAGAGGAAAGACTGCATTATATTCAGGAAGCTGAAACTCCTTTGAAAGAGAACAAAACTGGAGTAACACGACACAGGTACAAGATAATCATTACGGCAAAACTTATTAGGGCTCAGACAGGAACAAATGCTCTGTGACCATCACCTTTTCATTTTTGTCTTTTTCGCCAGACTTCTGTGGAAGGTACTGTATACCTGCAGTGAGTTCCATCTCAACTATACATATCCACCCATATTCTTCTAGAACAGAGTCCATCACATACAACAACTGTCTAGGACCCTGCTTCGAAAAGCAGGTCATACTACTCAGAAGGAAGTACAGTTAAATGTCTTCCTACCCAAAGACAAAACTGTGGGGGAAAATAGCTTTTAAAGCAAAAATGGCATGAGCAGTATATAGTAAATATGCTTTGCCTAAGCAAAAAGCACAGAGTAAGTTGTGAACTGACAATGTAGGCAGCTATTCTACAGTCCCTTCCATCTACGCAGACATTCATCATAGCCAGTGAAGCTTCAAAGTAGAATAAACTACTCAACACTAGAATTATTCTAAGCAAACACTAAGAGTTTCCAGAAGGGAAAAACAATATGGAGTTGCAAATTCATTAATACGTCTCAGCTCTTTGTATCTGCATACAAAAAACCTGTATTAAAAAAATATTTTAAAAAACAATACTTGCAGAACATTCTTCTGGTTATTTCTTGAAACTTGCTCTGCTTCACCAACCCAGATTTCATTTTACAAAGGATTGCTGCAAGCTCCAGATTAAGTACACTTTTTGCTCTGGAACACTTAAAACATCAAAAACCACTGAGGGGTGTGGGAAGGGAGCCACTGGTTTCCTTTGAGGAATAGCAATCTTTCTCATTATAATTTGAAATATCCTTTCTGAATATCCTGTCATCTTTCTAATAGCCCCAAATTACTGGGAAGTAAGACGGAAGAAGACAAGAACGACAACTTTCAGACACCAGAACATTTCCAGACCAACAAAGTTCTCACCTCCACTCCTTATTTTTAGGGTAGGAAAGCAAGAGTCATCATGTCCTCTAATAAAAGGACACCACAGAGGAAAGCGTCCCAAAGAAGCCATCTACTGCTGTGCAACTTTCCATTAACCACAGCAGTTTATCAAGTCCTCAAACATTCCATAACGAAGTCTCCAAAGCTCTAACTGTACAGAGCTCCAGAGCAAGGTAAGGAGCTCTGACATAGTTTTGTAAAAATACAATTCTACTACTTCCAAGATGAGTTCAGATCTGGGAGCAAAAAGTGCTTGTGCAATGCCGAACCTAGGCTGAGCAAACCAGTACTGTGTTTTTACGACACTCACAAAATTACAGACAGAGAAATCACCTGATCCAACTACATATAACTCAGGTTCAACATCAGGCTCAACTGCACCCTTTGCAGAGCCATGCAAAACTCCACATTGCAGAATACTTGCTAGGAAAAGCACCGCATTAGTGCGCAGAACAAGGTCACATCTCCCCACACCACTCTAGAGCTTCCTCCGATACCTGTATCATCCAAATGTTTCTACTATTTAAGGTATCACATACACATCCACCACTTTGTCAAATATTTATACTCACCATTAACTCTTTATTAGCTAATCTGCCCTCTCCGAAAATATCCCCTTCACCACTTCCAGAGACGCTCTTCACGCTCTTCGCTCAACGCAATCTTTAAACCTGATCGCAACTAAGGAAGCATTACATAGACGCTGCCTGCACAGAGGAGCTATGGCATCTCCCCAGTTCCCACAGCGAGGAAGGCAGAGATCCACAAGGGCTGACTCACACCTTGTTCAAGGAGACAGGAGAAAGAGCCCAGGATTAGTGGACGGCCGAGAGGCCCCTGCCAGCTACTCACTGGTTGAATCCGGGTTGCCATTCCTCTCATCTTTGGCCACAGCTAGGGGGTTGGAAAAATTAATGAGAAAACAACAGGGAACGGCCAACGTACAAGCCGTAAATACACACACAAGAGGCTCCATAAGCCCAAGCATTTGTGCTCCTTCCTGCCAGCCTCTCAACTCTTCTGGTAGCTTGGGAGTAATTCCTGTTCCAACATGCCAAGCTGGAAGCTACTGCAGCCAGCTACCTCCACGTAAGAAAGGAGTTTCCGGCAATCTTGCTGAGAAGCCCCCGAGGCCAGGTTAACAATCTGACTATGCCCAAAGATACTCAGGCTCTGAGAGTAAGACCAAAATTCTCTTTTTTCTTTTAATCATTTTTCTTCGCTTTCTTGTCACTCTGAGGAAAAGAGCTGACAAAAGCTTTCTGCAACTACAAAAGAGACCAAACTGCAACACTGTGACTATTTCTAGCCTGTCACAATTGAAAAAAACCTCAAGCTTAGTGACAGACCTGTGGTAGGAAGTGAGTAAGGGAGGGAGAGGGATATTAATGGTATTTTTTCCCCCTTTTGCTTTAACATTTGCAGTACTCAATTTATTTCTGAAGTGAGATTTGAAATGCCTGCCTCCCCAATTCTCCCTAGCTCATGCATGTCTACTAGCTGACTTTTCAATCGGCTCTCACACATGAATGTTCAAAACATGAAAAACTTAATGTAGCCCTAGAAAAGACTAATGGAGAGACAGCTGCTTTAAGGCAAAACAGAATGCTTGAGAGAACGCAAAGTTCACCCCAGAACCTGGTTTCTGAACATTTTAGAACTTAATTTGGTTTTTCTCTCCCAACAAATCCTAGAAGATTCTCTATTTATTTGGTGAGGGGAAGAGAAAGGCAGGTAAGAGTGTAAGGTCTTATTTCACAAGGAACGGCGCTAAAAGCTGTCGTAATTTCCATCTTTCCCCACGATGGAACCTAAGATTAAATGCAAGTCCTGTAAGTATCATTAATTTCACTAACAATACTTCATGGTTTAGAGGCCTCAGTAAAGCTATCAGGGTCTTTTTAATGATACTCTGTTACTGCTTGGCAAAATCACAGGCAGGACCAGAGGTACTGCAAGAACCTGAGAAGTAAATGAGGCAACACTTTGCTAATTTAAGTTCAGAAGCCCTAGAAGCCATTTTTCCACCCAAAAAAAAGCACTAGAAACCATTTCTTCCACCCAAAAAAAGGCACTAGAAACCATTTCTTCCATGCAAAAAATGCCTCTAAGAACTGAAATTGTGATACCTCTCACTTTCCAATGCACAGAAGTTGCAACCTGTTTTTAATCGCATCAGTTCCTTCCCACACACACACATCAAGTAAACTCGACGGCAGCATGTACTCGCTATAGCTAAATATACTGGTAATATATGACTACCTAATTTGCAACCCTGCAAATGCACGTTTGGAGAAGATGGCAGTTTGCTGGGCTTTTACGTAATGTAAATTTAAACGGAAGGAACAGCACCTACCATTTTCTTTAATTAGTGTTTCATTTGGCCATTACCAACTTAATTTCCATAAGCCAACTCCGGCACATGAGAAGCAGCTTCACAAATGAATCGGATGCCGTTTATACGTTTATCACCAAGAACCCACTTGAACAGAAAAGCGAAGGTTTTATCCGCAATGGAGCCGGACAACTCCCCCCCCCCGCACCCCGGCTTCGCACGGACAGAGCCGGGGGGGGCGTCACCTTCCCCCAGCCCTCGGTAAGGAGGAGCGAGCCCCTTCCCCGCGGTACCGGGGGGAGGAACGAATCCCCGTGAAACGTTCCACCCCCTCGGTCAGTCGGCCAGCCAAGCCATCCCGCCGCGGCGGAGCCGCCACCGAGACCCCAGCGGTCAGGGGGAGAGAGGCCGCCGAGCGCAGCCCCGGGCGGTTTCCCCCCCCGGGCGGTTTCCCCCTCCCGGGCCCGCAGCCAGGGGAGGGGCGGCCGCCGCCACCATCTTGTCAGCCGCCCCCGCCTCCCCGGGCACAAAGGGAGGGCAGGGCCGCCTCCCGCGGCGCCGGGCGGGCAGCGAAGCCCCCCCACACCCACACCCCCTCCTCCTCCTCCTCCTCGACCCGCGGGGATGGAGCCGGGCGCCCCCCGCCCGGCGCTGCCCGCCCCCGCCCCGACTCACCTCCAGGCGGAGGGAGGCACCGCAGCCCCGCAGGAACTCGCGGATGTTGCTCAGGCACTCGCCCTCCGTCCGCGGCTCCGGGTACACCTGCAAGAGAAGAGGCGGACGGCTCAGCGCGGGGACCGGCCCGGCCCGGCCCGGCCCGGCCCGGCGTCCCCCCGGCTCCCCTCACCTCCCGCTCCCTCCGCAGGCGGCGGCGGCGGCGCCGATCGCTCCCACTGAAGGGGTTGAACCGGGAAGTAAACACGGAGGACAGGAAATGGCGTGCGAGGGCAGGGGGCGGCGGGCAGGGGTGCCCCGGCCGGGCGCGGCCCCGGGCGGCGAGGGGAAGGAAGAGGGGAAGGAGGGAAAGAGGGAAGGAAGGAAGGAGGGAGGGAAGGAGGGAGGGAAGGAGGCGCGGCCCGACCCGGCCCTCCCCTGCCCCGCCCCGGCTGCGGCCGCAGGCCCGGCCGGCGGAGGGAAGGCGGGGAGCCCGGCTGGGAGCGCCCCCAGGCCTCCCCGCCTTCGTCTTTTTTTAATTTATTTATTTTTTTTAATAATACTACACACACACACACACACCCCCCCTGAGCCGGCTGCAGGGCGAGGCGAGGCGAGGCGGGCCCGGGGCTGAGGGGCAGCCGGGACACAGCCCCTCCCGCCCCGGGCCGCAGCGAGAAACGATCGTGCGCGGGGTAAAGCGCCCACGTCGCGGGTGGGTCGTGTCGGTTGTTGCAGGCTGCCGGTGCCCCCCCCCCACCCGGTGTTTTGACTTCGGTTCGCCCTTAACTATCGGTTTTCTAACGAGGAATTCTATCAGAAATGCCCCAAACACCTCAGTGGGAAAAGAGCAGTACCCGGAGTTAATGATCGACCAATTCCAGGGTCCGATGTTAACGAGCTCTGTTTACCTGCAGTTTATGAAACTTCTTCCTGCTCCAGAAGAAAAGCAACTTCACAAAGAGGAAAACCTTGACCGAACTTAAGAGAAAAGAGCCTTTGGCAACGCAGCCGTGTCCTCTCCGCAGCCGCCTTCGTGCTGCCTTCGGTTCAACCTCTACCCTGAAAGCCCAGCGTAGACCTTCCACGGAAAAGCAGCCAGCCCCATGGGCTTCAGGGACGTAGCTTAACCTACCACAGCTCAACTCAAATTCCGCGTGCACGTAAGCATCATTTCACAATACATTGATTTCTATGAAGTAGTTTAGCAAACAAAGCGTTGCCCAAACTGAGAGAGGAAAGCAGACCTGCAGCCCTGGACACCTCGTTCCGTTGGAAGGGGAAAGCCTAGCACAGACGTGCACTGCAAGTCGCTGGAAGCTAAGGAGGTAACGTGCAGCGGGCGGCGTGTCCTTCGATTATGCATTACACTCAGAAGGAAGATTTGTTAACTGCACCCGTACGTCAAGGCTACATAAACTCACAAGCATAATCCACCTCCATAGCACTGGGAACTTGGCGTAAGGTTGACTCCAAACATTGCACCAACCTGAAACCAAGGCAGTGCCCTCCCATACATTTATACGGTATCAAAGATATCTCTGACCCCGTGATGCCACAAAAATTAACAAATGCAACAGCACGACAGGGTGAACCTGGTACGAAGAAACTTAAAACACAAGTCACTATCATTTCCTAAACACAAAATTCAGATGAGTTTTAAATGAAAGCCACTATTTTGTAATACAAGGAACTTGGTAGCAATACGAGTTGAATAATTTTCCTTTCCTTAAGCAAGCACACACACATCAAACTCCTCGAATTGTTGGGTACTATGATAAACTGCTATGGGTTAAGAATAACCCTTTTACTACACTAAAATGTGTAAAGGGAAAGCCAAAGAAGTCCCATGGGAGTACAACAGCCCGACAGGTAAGTTCAGTAATTTTAGAAAGGATGTAAGTGGTGAGAGAACCCTCTTGGAAACGTCATGAGCTTCATCCCTCTTGCTTGTTATACTTTTTGATTACTCTATTACTTTATTTCTTAATTCTAGTAAGAAATCTCAACCGTGGTCAATCATGCCAACATCCCTTGTTGGAACAGGTTCCTGAGAATCCTGTTAGTCCTTCCATGTTGATGCTTCTAGTATGCCCTCTCCTCCATGTTCCTAACAATTATATAGTTGCAATTTATAACTCTTTTTTTTCTTAAACTATTTGCATAATAACTGGGTTTTATCTCCCTTTATAGGTCATACTTCCTCATCTCTTATTTTGCACCCACCATTTTCTTCGTTGCTTATACTTCATTCATCAAGGCCTCCTTTCATTCTGAGAAACCTTAAAATTACTTCTACTCTCCAAACAATAACCTCTAAGAAGAAATCAGAGTAAAGCTAGATTTCTCTTAAAAGAAACAAATGTCTTGTTTCATAACATAATCCACATTAACACTATTCCCAAAGTCCCCAACACGTTAAGTGCAGAGGTCTGTAATTGTAAGAAAGCCAGATATATGTACTACCACCTCATGAGAGACTGCACATAATTCATAAAAGACTGCACAATACCTGGAAGTAGGCCAAAAAAGGGGGGGTGGGGGTGGTGCAGGGACAAGGAGGGACATCTGATTAGAGGAGGGCAAAAACTTCCAATTAAAGATTAAAGAAACAACGAGCAAAGAAAACCCAAACCCTGCAAATTGTCCTCTGTCACGTCTGGAAGTTTAAAATAATGCCAAATACACGTCTGTGAGACTTCAGCCCTACCAGTACTCTAATGCATGTTAAAAATCATCTTCCTTCAAAAGAATGAAGTAAGTTACAGTAAATCTTTAGAAATGCCATTTCTTCTCTCACAAAACAAGGGGAAAGACTTCAGGGGTGATGTGAGAAGCAGGATACATTTTCTCAGCTCTGTGGCTACAGTGGCATTTTGATCCAAGAGGAGAGAGAAGCGTATGGGTAACGAATCTAAAAATACCTTAGCATTTGTATCCCGCTACAAATTTAAAGTGTTAATGATCCCATGAAAAGAAGCAAACCCGTTAAGTTATTTACCTGGGAAATCTTAATGTGATTCTGGCAACCTTCTCCTACAGATGGGTGAGAAACACGGTGAGGGATCTGACTAACAAACTCAGCCCCTCTGACAGAATCTCAAAGTGCAATTATGTGGGCCAAGTCCATGTTAAAAATCACACTTACGGTATACGACATCCTTCACATACAATTATAGGCAGGTCAGGAGGGTGACCTCTCTCTCACAGATCACATTTATAGCCTCGCAGACTATTCAAAACGTAACAGAACATAACTGCAAGCAGACCACAGCCAGGTAAGTTCTAGTCTGCCTGAAAGATGGCAAATACACTCAGAGAGAAAGAATAAACAAAATAAAATAAAATTAGAGTCATACTCCAAAATTACTTAGCTTAATAAAAAGTAGATTGCATGCACATAAAGCCAAGGAAATAAAGAGGTTACATATTTTCCTCTCCAGTATTTGCTTCATCCTCTTGCTTTCACAGACCAACACCCTTAGTTCATTAATAGGGGCTGTCTTCTTATATGTCTATACAAGTCCCAGTACAAAGAGGCCTCAGTGTCCAACTGGAACCTCTATGTGCTCTAGTAATACAAATAAAAAAGATTAATAGTAATTAGAAAAGACAGGAATTCCAGAGGGACCTGACAGATTCTTAATTAGGGACTGGGGCTCCACAGTGGAATCCAAAGAGACAAGTGGAAGGCAATACACAGAGCAGCAACAGTTTAAACCACTTCTTCGTGGTTCAGGGACAGGTTCTGATTAAGATTTAATCTCTCAGGGAGTAGTTCTGGAAATCACGGATAGTTCAATGAGGACACTTATGTCATACACTGCAGCTATCAAGGAGTGGAGCACATCTTCCGCCATCCAGAAAAGATGGAGAACAATGTGCAATACAAATAGATGGTACCTAGCTAAATGTTACATCCCTTTTGATCAGTTTAAATCTATCATTTTAATCATCAATGACAAATGCATTAAAAAGGGCATTGTGGAGATGGGCAGTATCAAGGAAGGGTATGACAGGGGTGGTCTTAGAAAAAATGAAAAAAGCTACCATTAGTTCATTTGAACAGGGAAAGTATATGAAGAAAATAAGCAAGGAATGTATGAAATAATGAGTTTAAAAGGAAAAACAAAGTCCTTTGATGGCAATAAGTAAACATGAGAAATTAATAAGAAGTAGGAGACACCTTGAGCTACATGTATGGAAAACTAGCTGTATACTTGCATTTATCTAACAAACAAGTTGACAAAATGAGTCAAAGAAGAGAGGTGTATAAGGTCTTCATACATAAACTGCAATCTGCCATGAGGGCAATAGGAAGAGATTGAATGACAGCAGAGTTACTACATGTAAATAGAAAAAAAAAAAATCAATCATTTACCTAGCATGACATAAAATATGTACAACATGGTTTACTATGTAAGATTATCTCAGTTAGGAGAAAGCAGAAACTAATAGAGAACATAACAGGTAGCTGCAAACTAGTAGGCATGTCCAGCAGACACTTAAAAATGTCCTGTTCAGGAGTACGACTGCCTGAGTCTGAAGTTCGAAGACCTGGCTCTCAAGCAGGGGTACTAGGGGAAAACCCCATGAAGAGGCAGCCCTGCACTGTGAAGAGCATCACAGAAGAATGCAATCCCAAAAGGAGGTGGTGTAGGGACAGGGTGGATGAGGGTGCCGTCCTCTGTCACAATGTGCCGGACCATTTTTCCTGCACCCTGTTCATCCCGCCCGGAGCCTTTTACACCGTATCCGCCTCACAGCAGGAAACTGATTTCTCTCCAGGTTTCAGAACACCTTGTACATACAGAGCATTACCGCAACCTAATCTGTAAAAACACTATAAATGAACCATGCAGCAAAGGGTCCTGTGGATCACATTCGGTCCCACAGCAGCCGTGTTTTGTGTCCAGCCCCTTTCAGTGGCTAAGGCACAACATCAAGGGCAACTGGTCTTCCAATGGAGCACAGAAGCGAACATCTTCTGCGCAAGTGCCGCAGGCTGGGCTTTGTCACCAGGGTTTGCGTTCATGGATAAAAATGAGATTTAAAAAAATGATGAGGAGGAAACCAGGCCATTCTCACACTAACCTGGGCTGTGAAGCTGCAGGTTGATACACCGTCCAGCAACTCCTGCAGGTTCCTTCCCTCCCCACCGCTCCCAGCCGTGCTACCTCCTGTCCGCTCCTGCTCCCATGCCCAGGAGGGTCCATCCCTTGGGGCATTCGGGTTTCCTGCTCCGTCCTCTGTCCCAGAGCACCCGCCCTCACAAATTGCCCCCAGCAGGGATGGAAAAGAACGAGTGGCTTCTTGAGGAAGCATCCATTGCTAGGGACCGATGGCAGGTACGGTGCTTCCTCCATAGTCGGTGAACAGAGCTGGGCTCAGAGGACTGCAGATGGAGCCCCACACTCCTCCCAGGACAGCAGGAGTCACAGCTGCATTTTAAAGGGTCGCATCTTCCATGTCTCTAAGTGAGGAGCACTCTGCAGTTGAGCCCAACCACTTCATGGATCGCACGTCTTGCTGGTGGTGTTAGGTGACATTAGCAGGATGCTATAATTAAACTAAAACCACAGATCAGCATTCTCAGCAAGGCGCAGTTTTTCTTTTAAAATTAGGTGTCTTGACAGAGCACCAGATCTTAACACGATACTGCTTCTGCGGTACCGTAGCTCTTTAGTACTGACTTTTCCCAACTTAGAAAACCTGCTGCCCACAAACTTTTCAATAATAAGCCACGCAGCAGTTACCGTGTGCTAGACACCTGTATTTTGGCATGAGGAAACCCACCTCTGAAAACACAGCAGCAGTCAGTCAGCATAGATCGTAAGAGCTAGATCCAGTAAAAGACTGAAGCTCCTACAAGCCATGCAGTAAGGTGCCCAAATTTTAAATTTCCAGGGTTCACACAAGAATTCGCCTAGGCTCTGCACACAGCACAAAGGGGAAGGCAGGTGCCTTAAAATATGCCCCAAAGTTCTTATATGCTGAGAAGGATACCCGGCCTTGAAGTTAACCAAGAGCTAAGACACAGCAGAAGGCAAAAGCAAGAGTGCACCTACGTTCTTGACCCCATCCGGGACTTTAACACAGTGAGCCTTCATATGCTTAGCGGCCCAAACTCCAGTCATCTCCTAGACTTACAAGAGTCCTTTGAGTGTCCTTTGGAAGAACTCAACAGTGCATCCTCTCTGAGAAGTGACAGGTGCCCACTTTTAATGAAGTAATTTAGGATGGAGGTTCCCAAGCCTCTTGCCCTTGGACACCACTATTAGTGACAGCCGCAGCAGCAGCTCTTAGGTCCCACTGCCTTGGTCCATAGCCATCACTACAGCTAACCCCACATCTGACGCTCCTCTGCCACACATCCTACATCATCACCACACCAGTCCCTGTGCTCCATCCTTCCATCTGTCCCACCTCAGACCACACACCACCACCTCCCAAAACAGCAACTCCAATCCCACATTTCGCCCTACTCTTCCACCATACAACCTTATCCCAGCACCCTTCCT
Source organism: Aquila chrysaetos chrysaetos (assembly GCF_900496995.4). Classification (NCBI taxonomy): domain Eukaryota; kingdom Metazoa; phylum Chordata; class Aves; order Accipitriformes; family Accipitridae; genus Aquila; species Aquila chrysaetos. The sequence goes on along the minus strand of NC_044026.1, from coordinate 1,451,988 downwards.
TTACTGTCCAATGAGCCATACCAACTCATCAGCCACAGCTCCATGCTCCCTCAACTCCCACCCTGCTATGGCACCTGGAACCAGGAGCACTTTGGTTGACTGAAAACTCCTCCAGCTCTTTGAGTCCTTCCCCTGCACATGTTCAGAAATGCTCGTCTGCTTGACCAGCCTTCATTAACAGTGACCTACATTCAAACACACCAATGTTCTGCTTTAGCCGCTTCAGTCCCTTATTGGGAATAGCCCTCAAAAACTAAGTTCAGCCAAGTTTGCAAAGGAAATTTACAGTTTGGTTAAAATGCCAGCATTGATAAACTGTCTCTTTGATTCTTACACAACAACCAGAGCTACTTTTTTTTCTACAATCTGCCCTGCGAAAATGATACTGTAAAACTGATACAGCTGTTTGAGCTCATCCTTTCAGATTTGCAACTGTATTAAACAACATTCAGGAAAACAGTACGTTCTTTGCAGTGGAAGTACTGTACTTTTGTCAGTTCCCTTGGACCCTGATCAAATTCCCATCAAAGTCTATGAACTGACTCCCAGGAGGCGGGTATTTGACCAAGCCTTAAGATACAAACACAGCTAAGTTAAGAGCGCCGGGACATTCCAGATGGTATTTTTGTTTTCTGAAGTTTCCATTATATTTTTATATTTCACACAAAAAACTACAATAAGACACCATTAAGAAACTGAGAATGCCAAGCACGTAAAACTTAGCAAATACAAGACTGACAGCTGCCTTTGCAACTGCAATTATGATCCACTTGCAGGCCAGCTTGTGAACTGAATCAGGCAGGAGTCTTACCGGAACACATGCACGGGAGCGTGCCTGAACAATTTTATGTATACACGTAAGAGGGTCTAGTTGCAGCTGCGGGAGTAATCTTTCCAGTGTTTCCTAAATGCTAAGACCTAATACTCCTAATTCCTGTGGTTTTGCTTATTTTCTTGCTGTTTTAAAGAAAAAGAGGAAATCAGCTAGCGTGCAACTGTCACCAAGCCCGTGCAGTATCATCAGCCTCACGCTGCGGAGCTCCAGGAGTGCCAGCATTAGGTGCCTGCAGGAAGACGTGTGTTTCCCTGAACTCAGCGAGTGGAAAAAGCCCGATGAAGTGCTGCTCCAGGCGCGGGCAGCGTTCGGGCAGGGCTTGGCGAGAACCTACCTAAAGAGGTTCCCCTGCAAAGGGAGGCTGGCGGGTAGGGATTTTGCACCCTTTCTCAGATAAACCCTGCAGCATTTCCCACGCAGCGTCGCTGTTTTGGTGCAGCACAAGCTCGGGCTTCAGGAGTCCAATCACTCAGGGTTTGTTTACACTGGGAGAGCTCTGCTGCTAGATATGCTGGCATCGCTCCTTGGTGTGGATGTAACATATGCCAGAGAGGGAATTCCTCTGCCAGTCTAACGGTACCGCTTCCCCCAATGACATTAACAAAGCCAACAAAAGCACTTCTCTGTCAGCACAGCTGCACCGGCGGGGGTCTGTGTGTATGATTTTTACTGCTTTTTCCCCCCTCTCTCTGTGTACAAATATTCCATAGGACCACCAAAGCCCTGCAGTGAAGACCCTCTCCTGGGCAAGCTGCCAGCATCATCCAACGGCGCTCACTGCAGAGCAGGAAAATGGAGACCTGAACGAAATGCTCTTAGACCCCAGCAGCATTTCGCGGGCCAAGAGGGGACTCTGCCCACCGGGTGCCAAAGGTCCGTGGTGAGGAGTGGCACGACATGAATTTCTTGCAGACGAGGCCGGCCGCCCCTCCTTGACTCCGCGGTGCCGGTGGCGGGTGATGGCAGCAACCACGTCATACCAAGAGATGTGGAGAGAAGGTGGCTTTGCTCCACGCAGCGAAGTCGGGGAGAGCACGGGAGTGTCACACTGCCTGAGGATCAGGGAGTAAAGCTCAGCCAGCCAAGCTGCAAGACTGACACCGCTTCCGTGCTCACAGTATTTTTGCAAGCCCCGTCATGCTTGAAATGTTTTAAGGTTCCAGCTCTTCAAATCACAGCCACTGAGTAACAACTAAATAAAACTGTTATTTAAGAAAGATGTAGGTTGAATTCCCTTCAGCGGTTCAAAGCCCGATTTTAAGTACCTATATGTGTGTATATATATGTATAAATACATTTACATATATATATAATTTGTCAACTTCAATTTCAAAGCCAGACTTCCAGTTTTTCTAAGGCTTGAATTACAATCTTAAACATTTTCAGCTGAACGACATGGTGCCCTCAGCCACTAGCATGCAGCAGTAACCAGAGGGAGCATGCTGGTGGCACCTCCCCAGCTCTTCCTCTTCCCCACAGAGACACAGTGTTCAGCGGATGGCCTGGGTAGCAGTAGGGCACCTGAGGGCTAAGGAATTGCCTTGTCTGTTGTCCATATTATGCACAGACATAGAAAGAATGCATCGAGAAACTGTGGAAAGGACATTAACGAGAGTAAAACCAGCAAAACTACATTATCTTTCTGTATTTACTCACAAAAACAATTTAGTCCCCAACAGTTTCCTTAATTGCCCCCTCTTCTCAGGGTCTGGCATGCCCTTATTTAATTCAGTCTAGATCCTTACGCATTAAAAGGGTCTGATTTTCAAGGAAAAAGACAGCAAACACAGATGCACGTCCTCTGCTTCCTCAGCACACACAGGCAGACTGTGTTTCTCTGGATAACATCCCAGTCACCAGAATTACAGAGCCAGTGCATAGATGGGAAATGCAAGGGCATCCTCCTTCGGTGCATCTGTGCACCCCTGCTCTTGCAAAGCAACAGGAGTAACGTGGTGAATGACAACTCCATAACAGGACTGAACGATCCCCTAAGAAGCTCACAGTAACACGTGTGAGAACAGCATGTATTCAGGAAAAAGGCACTCTTACAACTTCTCTTGGGATAGCTTTCACCCGGCGTTTTGCTCGCCCTCGCAGTGCTTCCACCCTGGAGCAACAGCATCCACACGCACGCCAGTGCTCCCCAAGCACGCAGCCACGGCAGGCACAGCTGCCTGCCACGGATTATTCTTGCCAGAAGCACAATAATCTCCTTGGGAGGCTCTACATAAGGACTGTTGCCGGGGGGAGAGAGCATATGCACATTAAAACGCAGATTTGGCTTCCTGCCTCACAGGTCTAGTCCTACGATGACCTTCTGCTGCTGCTGCAATACCAGCGTCTGCAATACCTTCCCAACAGATTTCAGTGAGAGAAAGCAGGACAGTCCTTCGGTTCAGCCAGGCAGACCCCGATAGCCTCACCAGGGCTGCCAGGGCAGAGCCAGCCTGCCAGAAGAATTTCCAAAATTCAGATTGCTCGGGGGCAACCAGCACCTGGCAACTGCTACCTTAGGAGTAGTAACCTCTGCACCACTGGTGGGATGCTCACCACGGTTCCCGAGCTCTGCCTGGGCTCCACAGTCAGCTCACAGCCGGCATTGCACCCTCCACAAAGGTACTGGGCTATAAAAACCACCACTTGTTATTAACCTGGCTCCCAAACAACTTCCCTTTCTTCTTCCTTTGCAATGCTTGAAATACCACTTTCAAGTCACACCTTGTCACAACAGGACAGAAGTACTTGGCCCCGATACATCCGTGTGAAGTCAGAGATAAGTGAACATACATCTCCCTTTGCCGGAGCTGTAGGTGCACACACCCTCGCGAGGACAAGGCTGGCGAGACAGCTGCCGCACGGGGCAGCCCGAACCCTCCTTTTGGGGGCTCTGACCCTCTTTCAGTGCTTGCGTTCATACACAGCAATTCATTTGCCTTGTGAGTCGCCAAGAGTTAATTTCTTCCTAAATCACAATTCAGAACACCTCATCTAGCCAAAGACCTCCATCGTTAAAAAGAGAATCATACTAATACACGAGGTATTTATAAAAAGATCCTAATCTTTGCTGCCATCAGTCCTGATACTATCCCAATTAACAACCAAATTAATATCGACACCGGTGCCCAATCCTCCACAGGGAGAACAAAGTTTTCTTCCAGCCACACACCAAGTCTCAGCCAGCAAGAGAGAGCTGTATTTATTTTCCCGGGGCCAGCCCCGCACCGCTCCTCTCGCCCCTCGGCCGTGGGGGAGCGGCGAGAGGAAGCGGCTGTGTTTTGGATCTGCCTCCCACACGCAGCCGAGCAGCTTTGGGGTTGTTTAATCCTATGCTCGGCGCAAGGGCTGGGGATGGTCTGTTTGACGGAGGGGGGGCCAAGGCGTGCGAGACCCGGCACGCTTCCCCATCCCCTGGCTTCAAAGCGCTGCACCAGCTGCCGTCATCCCCTCCAGGAGCCCCTAGCAGAAGCGGGGGGGGACCACGAGGTGCCAAATGGCTGCTGCACAGCATCCCCCCATGAGTCTTCCCCGTTTTCCCTGAACGGAACAAAGCTGTCCTCCAAATGATGCTTTCTGTCCAACAGCTGACCAAAAATGAAAGTACAAACAAAACTTAATGGAGCGCGAAGCCTCATATGACAAGGAAAATTCCCGCTCCAGTTCTGATCTCTGTTTACAACGTCAAAAGTGGGTCAAACTGGTCTGCGATGGAGGAATCTGTTTGGAAGACAATCTCTGCGAGGAAAAGCATCTAAGCGGCAGACGACCACACTGCAATGCTTCCACGGGGATCCTCTCCCCTGCCATCAAAGTAACTCAATTTTACAGTGCAGGGTTGAAATCCTGTAACTTGAAACCATGGCTTTTCATTCAAAGGACTTGAATTCAGCAATTCCCTACCTTTTAGAGCAGATCAACTGACCACTGTATTTCAGCACTCATCTCTGCGCTTTAAAAAACTAAGACATGGCTGGGTTTGGTCAGGGTGGGGGAAGCTGTTGTGGTTTTTGTTGGTTTTGTGGTTTGGGGTTTTTTTTTCAAGTAACTGCTCTCCCTTTTGTTCCTTTCCTGTGTTCGGGATAAGGTTGTTGAGCAGTACCATCACACTGCCTAACCCAACTATTTTGTTTTACCCTGTCATGGTCTCTCTCAAAATGCAAAGGAATCACAACGATGTTAAATGGGAGCCCCACCATGAAAGAAGCAGTCTGTAATAATATTGCTTTCCAAAGTATTTTCATTCAAGAGTTCTTGGGATCTGGTGAATTTAATATCTGTCCTTAGCTGTTGTTCAAGATAGAAGATGACTGTAACATAAACAAATTTAGCCAAAACTTCCTGACAAGAAGCTCTGTACGTTATTCTGTGCAAGGATGGTATACAAATACACAGCAATCTAAAGGAAGAACATACTAACCAGCCTTGAAACCCACTAATTTGCTTTATCGACTTGAGAAAAATCTGTTCTTTGACCTTCAAGTGCTTGATTCCTTTTATGGTCACACAACCTTTATTTATAAAAAATCTTCTACCAATTACTCTCAGGGTACCCAGAGGCTTTAAAAAGCACAAAATATCAAAAAATGTATTATTGCATTCCTGCACATATTGAATCTTCTTTCTAAACAGTTTTTGAAAGAAAGAAATGCATTTATAGTATTTTCTAGAAAACGTCTTAAGAAAACCCCAACTGATAAACATTCCTTCTTATTTATAACAACTTTTTTTTTTTAAAGTTCTCTTTGGTTTTAGTTACTACTTTGTATTTACAGAAAAACGAGCTCTGTGAGTCTGCAAAGTGTCTGCTGATGTCAGATATTTACAGAAAGTTATGATCTCAAGTGATTTTAAGAACTGAATGAGTCTACATCTGTGGGACAAACCTTTTATCTTTTAGACTTCAAAAATGTCCAGTTTGAACTGGGGGCTTTCAGGACAAATAAGGAATGAAAGGGCTCATATTTAAAATGCACTCAATATAAAAAAAAAAAAAAACACCTAATGAACAGTAGCAGCAAAAAAGACATTGAAAAAATAACATAATACAGGGAAGGATGTAAATTTTATATCTTTTTATTAGCAAACAAAAAAAAAGTAAGTATCATGGAAATAGTTCAGACTTATAACAGCAGCTGAGAGCATGAAAGAAGTATGTGGTATATACTCTGAGTCTACAGAAAAAGAATATTCACAAAGTTGGATGGGAAAATGAGTTCATGAGTTTCTCAGACGCACCTATGAATTAGAAAGCGCAACGTGAAAGGCCCACAAAAATAAGTACAGTTCCCCTCGCAAAAAAAATAAAAAGCACCTAAAAAAAAAAAAGAAAAAAAGGATGATTTCTCCCCAGCCAGACTTTAACTAAGCCAAAGCCGGAGGAGACACACTAGGTCAGCAGGCACCTCCGGCAGCCCCCCGGCCCAGCGCCCTGCTCGACGCGGGGCGAGCTCGGGGAGGTGGGAGGCTGCGACGTGCCAGCGTTCCTCCTGCCCTGGCTCCCGTCCCAGCCCACGCACCACCCACCGCAAACCCCGCGCCACGAGGTCCATGAGAAGCCCCCGACAGCCCCTGGCAGGCCAGGCCGGTGGCGGGGTAGGCTGTGGGGAGCTGTGCCCCCCTGCAAACCCTCCTCTGGGTGTGGGTGCCGTGGAGGGACCCCCGGCCCGAGCATCAGAGGTGTTCGCTCCTCTGACGTGAAGAGAGAAGAGAGCCTCTCATTCACACTAACTGAGCTGTCCCTAGTTATACCATACATGGAAAAACATATTAAGTTGGGAAACACTGTTCTAACACTTGCTCCTGCCGTGCTCTTTTATTCATTTCGCTGTTCAGTAGCACCCGTTTCCCAAATTGAGTTCAGGACCCCATTTTACTAGGCTTGACATCTGCACAAGGGGAAAGACTTTTTCTGCCCCGAAGCTCAGGACCCAAAGCCACGGGATTTTGGAGAGGTGCTCTCAGAGAGCGCCTGGAGCGGCACGGCCGGACGGGCTGCCCAGACCCTCCTCGGACTTGGTGCCACCAGGCAAGAGAACCTGGGGGCGAGGAGGCACGGGCAGAGCCCGCCCCAGCGGGCGGGCGGCCAGGCAGGGGGATCCCCACGCCGAGGGGGTCCCTGCCCTCAGCCCCACATCTCATGTGTCACCTCGTCTCCCAAGCTGCAGTTTACAGCCCAGCGTACCGGACAGCAGCTTGCACCTCGCGTACCACGGCCGCAAAGCCGCAGAGCCTCAGGAGGGGAGACACGTCCTCTTCGGCTCTATCACACAAACAGCCACTTTTGGGAAAGTGGTGGCTTCGGCTGTCCCAGCTAGCTCCGACGGTCACCGTGGTGGACCCCGAGGTAGCCAGGCTCACACCGCCGCCGACACGCTGCCCTCGCTCTCATTGCTTCCATTGCCCATCGGTAGCACCGTGGGCTCCTGCAGGGTTTCCGTATCCCCATGCCGCCTCCTAATTTGCTCGTGACTTTAGGGGGGCAGGAACGAACTACTACAGCCAGCAGAGCAGGACTCCAGTCCAGAGCCAGGACCTCCACGCTACGGTACAACACAAACCAGTAACAACCGCAGTCGGTGGGAGACTGAAGAACTGAAGGGAGACAGCCCAGTCCAGTGCCCTAACGAGCTCAAAGCACTGGTTTTCAACTTTGTGGGTCAGCAGACTACTTGAAGAAGAGCCACGAAAGATAAGAAGCCCATTGTCAGCAGGCTCCAACGCGTGGAGTGGTCTGCCAATTGCAAAAGGTGAAAAATGCAAGTTTTCCCATCAGCATAGCTGATGACCTTCATTAATCTTCTCCTCACTACCTTGTATCGGCTCCTAAGGAAAGTTTTGCCAACACGCGGGTCGCTACGCTGTTGAACGCCAGGTGAGACAACTGCATTGTCCCAAGTCTCGGGGCACAGTACCAAAAATAAAACCCCTCCCCTCTAGTTGAGCTACGACGAGAATTACGTACGCACACATAACACATAAAAGTTACCTGACAGAGTACATTTTCTTCAAACGCAACGCAGGAGAGAGCTGCGATGCGTTTTTTCACCCCTAAAAGAACGAGATGTTTTTCCACAGGCTACCAAGCAGCAGAAGACCCAAATAACGCTAAAACAGCCTTCAGGAAAACGAAGCATCAAACACTAAGATGTCCTTCAGGGGCTGGGAGGGATGAGCTGAATCACCTCCCGAGCGAGGTGAGGCAACGACTATTCCAGCAGTTGCGTAGACAAGTTTGCAGCCGGTTCGTGGCACGCCAGAAAAGATCCATAACTCCCCCCCCTCAAAAAAATGCTTCTCCCATGCACGGCCAGGACTCGGATGTGGAGAGCGAAGCGTTTTTTACGGAAAACCGTGGCCCTCAAGGGAGAAGCGCTCTTCAGCCAGGCTGCCCCCCCCCCTCCCTGGGCGCACCCCGACCACCCCCCCCCAACCTCGGGCCCGGGGTGTGTGTGTGTGAGGGGGGGACACACGACACGACCCCCCCATCCCTCCCGCCCAGGCGGAGGCGGCCCGGGGGGGCCCGGCGGCGGGCGAGGCCGGGTCCGGGGGCGGCGGGCCCGGCTGCACAAAGGGCGGCGGGGCCGGGAGGAGCGGCGGGGGGGAACCGGGCACTTACTTTGTCTATGGTGCCCGGGAGCAGGCGGTCGAGCAGGCGGCAGAGAACCACCCCGTCCTTCAGGGAGGACTGGAGGAAGCCCTCGGGGTCGGAGATGGTCTTTTTGGGCGACTCCAGCACGCCCAGGGCGATCAGCCACGTAACGGTCTGCTCCGCCGAATTCATGGCGGCGGCGGCGGGGGCGGCGGCGGGGCGGGGGTCGCGGCACCCCGCGCCTCGCGTGGGTTCCGTGTCTCCCCGGGGCGGGGGTTTCAGGCGGAGGCCGGCGCCGCCCCCATGTGAATGCAGATGACGACGCCCCGGCCCCGCCGCCGCCGCCGCCGCCGCCACAGACACAGACACATGCAGCTGCAGTGCCGCCTCCTCCCCGCCCCCCCCCACACACACTCACACACACACACACACGCCCCCCCCCCCCCCCTCCCGCCGCCGCCCCATGACATCACTGGCGGCAGCGCGCCCGCGGAGAGCCCCCCGCGCCGCTCCGCGCCGGAGGGGCGGGCGCAGGCTGCCCCCTCGCGGGCGGACGGCGCCTCCGCGGGCGCGCAGCGGGGCGGGCACCGGCGGCCTTCCCCCCCCCCCGCGGCGGGAGGAGCCGACCCCCCGCGGGCCGCTAGCGCCAGGCCACGCGCGTTTCATTCCGTTCACCTCCGGTGCCCGGCCCGACCGACTCCCGCCCTCCGCGCGGGTTTTGCCTTCCCGTGGGCGAGGAAGCCCCGCTGGGGAGACCCGGCCCGCTCCTTCCTCGCCACCGCGCCCGCGGCTCGCCGCCGGCCATCCCCGGCGCGGCTCCCTCCCGTCGTCGGCTCCCGCCCCGACGGGCCGCGGCTGTGAGGGGGGAAGGCGATGTCGGTGCCCCGGAGGGCTGGGAGGGATGACCCCGGAGGAACGGGGCGGCGGACGCGTCCCTCTGCTTGTCAGTGGCAAGGCCCGTTCCTCACGGCCGGTCCCTGTTCCTCACGGCCGGTCCCGTCCCTCACGGCCGGGCCCAGTCCCTCACGGCCGGGTCCCGTTCCTCACGGCCGGGCCCAGTCCCTCACGGCCGGTCCCGTTCCTCACGGCCGGTCCCTGTCCCTCACGGCCGGGCCCGTTCCTCACGGCCGGGCCCAGTCCCTCACGGCCGGTCCCTGTCCCTCACGGCCGGTCCCGTTCCTCACGGCCGGTCCCTGTTCCTCACGGCCGGGCCCGTTTCTCACGGCCGGGCCCAGTCCCTCACGGCCGGTCCCTGTCCCTCACAGCTGGGCCCATTCCTCACAGCCGTGCTCGGCCAGGACCCTACCGCCATCACCGTGTTTCCTTCAGACCCGGCGGGGCCCCTCCGCCGCCAAGGCGGTGTCCGAGGGGACGTTGCCAACCCCTGAACTCATCTCCGTGGTTCTGCTCCCAGCCCGGCTCGCCGCGTCCGCCGGCACCGCGGCCCGAGCAGCAGCTCTGGTGGGTTCTTCTCCTGGTCCTGAGTTCCCCCCTGCCGGACCGCGGGCCAGCCCACGCGCTCCTGAGGAACGCCTTTGGGTTCGAGACGAGAGCGTCCAACTCCAACGTTCAGTCTCCTTCTGATCTGTAATAGAAACAGGTTTTCTTAAACTCCGACACCCGAGGCGTGACGCCTCTTCCAAAATTTGTTAGCATCAACCATTCAAAACTTTGTCTTTCGCCACTTCCGTGTGTGTTTTGAGCAACAGCTTCCCACCCGACAGCTGGTTTGCTATGAAGAACACAACCGTGGCTGATTTTTGCCGTCGGGATTTTGCCGTGCGGATGGCCTACCTGGAGACCTTTGAAAGAAGCTTGCCACAGGCAGGGGAACCATTTCCAAATCTTCAGAGGAAAAAAGTGGAAGTGCCCGAAAGATTTAGGAGCATGCCAATCCCTTCCTGGCTTCCTTCCTTGTCAGACTTTCCCCTGCAAACCTCCCGAACCCTCTGCACTGCTCCCTTGTTTGACCCTGTCCTCCTGCATGCCCCCAGTACTGTCTGTCTGTACCGCAAGCACGTGGGACGGACATTTTGCATCTGCACCACCCGGCAAGTGGAACCCGTGCCATGGTGGGGGGTTTGAAGTGACACAAACAAGGAAACGTACAATTACTGCCAACCTGCACTCCTCCTCTGCTTCACAATTAAAGCTGTTCTGATTCTCTTCTGTCCTGACTTTGGTCCCACTTTTGCTTCTAAATCATAAAGTGATGATATCTTTATTTAAGCACCCATTTCGATAATGTTTAGGCAATCTAACCTCTTTCTGAAGGCATTGAGAGGCATGATTTTAACCACCTTTTTCTGCAAAACATTTTAAATGTATGCAAAGCTGAAAAAGTCATCTTGGTACTGACACTCATAAATAAAGGATAGATACAGAGCACGTATGTAGGTTCAGGTAACTTCCAGGTCTTAAATCTTGTTACGCAAGCAAAGAGATTTTTATATTTTGACAATTTTTTTTTGGTTTAATAATATCTGGGCCCTTTTTTAAACAAGAGAGAAAGAATTACTCTATGAAATACATCAGCCAGCTTTGGCAGAGATCTAGTAGATTTAACAACACATCATTTTCCCTAAATAAAGATTAAGCAGTTGACAATTTATTTGGCCTTTTCCAAGCTTTTGTCATATTCTTACGAGGAGTTACTAAGGAAACCAGGTAGGCGCAAGGCAGAAGGTAAATTTCTGCCATGGATTAGCAACTGGTTGGAAGACAAAGCAGCAGGAATAAATTGCCAGTTTTCGCTTTCACCAAAAAGTTACCAGCGGAGACACCTCCTCTGTTCCGCACTACAAATTAACTGGAAGTCACCAAAAGGCTTGTGTGGGTTGTGTACTTGTGTGGGTTTTATTTAGTCGTCTAGCCTGAGCAACAGGTTTTAGAGGAGGGAGAGCGGGAGAGGAAGGAAATAGCAGGTAAAGAAAGCTGCTGCTTCGTTGTGGACTCTCATTTGCCGTTTTTAATTTCCAGCTGTTAATACCTCGTCTGCCTGCCCCCGGAGCGGCAATGAGATGCTTTGGCCGGATACATGACTCTCTGCTTTCCCCGTGCCAAACCAAGGTCAGGATTGCAGTGGGGAGGAGACTAATTAAATATCGGTCCGGCTTGAACAGAAATTGCCTTGACAGTCTGTAATTAGCTATACAGGGGTCATACTGGATCAATCGCTGTGCTGGGATTCCCGTGCTATACGTAATTCTCTCTGTCGTTGTAGCCTAGGGAGGTTTCCATCCCTCTGAGTAAAAACCTCACCCCAAAAAAGCAACACTTCTGTATTAAACTCAGAGATATATTTCCATGTCTAGTTAAACCTACTTCTCAAAAGTATCTTGAAGCTTGTAGGGGAGTGAGTCTTTTGCAGTTACCGAAACCAGGTATCACAAGTTCAGCATCGTCAGCTCTCTTTGCTGTGGAATGACTACCTGTCAGCTGAAGGTGTCAGTTAAAATCGATACGCTAAAGACGGTGTTGGTGAACTCGGGAAGGCAGATCCATGAGCTGCGTGGTACTCGCACAGGTGACAATGGAGAAAAAAACCCAGCGGAGGACCAATTATTTCATTATCTTCCAAGCTGCAAAGTATTTTAATTGGCAGATGCAAAATTTCTGGTCCTGAGAAGCCTGCCAGGCATAAGTGAAGAAGCATAAATGAATGAGTACTGTACAGAGTGCAGCTAAAGTGCTGATGCAGAAACCCAACCCTGGGACCCTCCGAGCAGGCGGCTGACACAGGGCGACAGCAGTGTGATGCTGGGCGCTGCAGTGCTCAGCTCCGGGGCGGCCTGGCAGACTGGGGCCTCTCACACAGGCTTCACAGTACGCAGTGTGCTGGATGCAGAAATGTCCAAGCACCTTTTCCCAAAAAGAAAAAAGAGCAAAGGAAAAGGTGCTTCTAAACCTCTTTCTTTCATGGGGGCTGCAGCCCCCTGTCGCACGGTCTGAGGGAAAAGAGGGATGCTGAGCACGGTTAGGGCTTTTAGCTGGGAGAGAGATGCCCCAGAGCTCAGCTCCCTGCTTTGTTTCCCCTGGACGTGGATTTCAAATCTCTCAAGCCTCTAGCCCACCTGCTCTGCTATTTCCTGGGCAAGCACCTTTGGGGTCTATTCAAAAGCAGAAATACGTCTTTATTTTAAGCCAGTGCAGGCTATTGACACCATGCTCTGATTGAGCTCAGGGTCCAGGCTGCTGCCAGAGCCTTAGCTATCTTAGTAGTCAAAATTGTTGTTAACGTCTGCTTCATTTGATGGGGCAGGTAAGACAATTCTCTGTTATAAGCTTTATGGCAGTCATCGGTGCTTTTGGAGCTTTTACCCTGGCTATGATCTTTAGATGGAAATATCCGCAGAGTCTGGCAAGTCTGCGATAGCCCAAAATGTGGCTCTGCTTCCGTCCTCCCCAGAGCATCAATTCAACAGCTACGCTGCCTTTGTCTTCTGAGTGCAGTTCAGGATAATGGCATTGATCCGCTACATTCTTTATACTTTCAAAAACCAATAATAAGTGTCTCTGCTTTAGGCAGAGGCGAATACAAAATGAAGGTTCTTGCCATGAAGGGCTTAGTCTAAATCACTGATGATAGAAGACGAAGGATAGACCTGAGAAAGGAAGCAATGAAGAAGGACAATAGGCAGCAGTGCAGTCACACATAGGCTCTCTCCACGGAAAGAAATCTATTTTAATTGCCATTCTGAAAGTTTTATTCACACTTAATGAGTACTGAGAAAGAAACAAAGGACAAGAATTGAATGGCTAGAAATCAGAATGGCTAAATGATTGAAAATGTTTTGAATATAAACAAACAAAAAAAAGGAGCTGAGATTTTCAGGGTTTTTTTTTAACATGTGCATGCCGAATTAACAGTATTTGCCAGATTTTGCCCCATATTTTGTTAGCATGAGATGGAGTAAGTGCTTTTTTTTACATTGCAGGCCGGGCGGAAGCAAATCAGTGGTTGCCCTGGGGAAGGTCTTGGGGGAGGGGAGTTGGCAGCAAGCTCCACCGTTTCGGGCCAGCCGCAGAGAAAGCTGTGTCCTGCAAGCTGAAATATCAGATGCAGAACCCCAGCTGGTGGAAGCCATCACAGCTCCCTTGAAGTTGATGAATCTGTGACATTTTTTACACAGCGAGCTCTAAAACTTTTGCAAAGAGCTCTGATTACAGAGGACCAACATGACCATCCATAAAAAGGGCAAATTGGATTCTAGGATGTATCTGATGAAGAATTTTGGGCAGAGTGTTACAGAGTCATTAGTAAAACCTCATTTGGAGTATAGCACAGAGACTGGGACACTCATGTTCCGGAAAAATTAAATCACACTGAAACAGAGCCATTAGAAGACTGACAGTGATCTTATGGGAGCTTGGCTTGTTTGCCTTGGCGAAACAAAGCCTGAGAAAGGGTACAGGAGGGCTGTCTATAAATACGTTGGTGGTTAAATATCACAGATAGACAGGCAAGAAGCTATTTAAGCTGAAGGACAACGCTAGCACAGAAACAAATGGATATAAACAGGTCCTGTTTATGCTGGAAATGAGAACAAGATATTTGATTCGTCTAGCCATAAAAATCTTCAGTGCTGATAAGAAATAGTGGGGCAAATAAGCCAACTGATTTTAGAGGCGAGTATAATGAGTGGGTTAAAGCGATTGAATGACTTGACTGCAGTGGCAGGGACTGGACTTCGCCCAGGCTCCATTCCTCAGCAGACTTTGCGTTATGCCTACCAGAATCAAAGTGGGCCAAGCATTCATCATGATGGATAAGGTTTAGTGAGAGAAGTCAAACAAGCAGAACCACAGTCAAAGCCATTCCCTCACTCGGAGTGAATGCTAATGACACTCGTTCATTGCCGCATGGAAAATTCACTTAGTAAACTAGGTTAATGGAAGAAAATCCTCTTCTCTGAGATATAGGCCCATTGGGTTGGAAGCTACACATAGCAACCCTTGGACGTATTTTGTAGAGTCCTTTTCTATTCATATTTTTCATTCCTATAAAAGTTTGCTACAGATCTATGCCTCTTTTGTTTTTAAACATGCAGCCATTACCAGGGTGAAGTAGCGTCCTGCTACTGGTGTGAATAGCCTGTCCTCCACTTTTTACTCCAAAGTCCTTGGCAGTAGACAGACAGTTTTCAAGCTGTTTCTGAAGTACCAGAGGGTGGAAGGGCAGCACATGGGATGACAGAGGGGAGGAGAACACAGAGATGCTAGAGGCTCTTGGTCAATGCATTCAGCAGGAGCGACGAAATGTACAACCCTCCCATCAGCATATTTGTGACAACATTTCCGCACGTTGCTCAGGTAAAGAGGAAGAGGACCGAACAGGTAATTTGATAGGATTGGTTAGATGGTGACGTTTGCAGGAGGATTCTTATTCAGCGTTGTACGAGTGGTCGACGTACCAGGTACGTTTGATAAAACCGTAAAACTGGATCGGTCCCCATTCACATGGGGAATCGCCATCTCCCCGTGGCACAGCAAGTGTTACCATCTGCTGGGTCACCCTCGCTATTTTTGGGGTGCGGGGGTTGCACTCGCCGGTACTGACAGCAGGGCATGCTCAGGGGAGGGTTTCGGGAACTTGCTCCCTTTGGCAGCTGGCCGGAGCCCCAGCCCGGCGCGCAGCAAGGCTCAGCGTAATGTCTGTCGGCTCCGTCAAGCTCTCAAGTGCTCTCTGGACTATTTTTGCAGCAGACCACGTGAGTTGATGGAGCTTTTATTTTTAGCCCTACAGTACAATTTGTTGACTCTGTCTGTTTCCTATGCAGTAGGTACTGAAGTGCCAAGGGGATAGGAGCCTTTTAATGATCCGTCAATAAACGTTACAGTCAATAAATGTTACAGTCAATAAATGTCACCATCTGCCTTACTGTTAGCATCTGCACCTGTCCAGTGCTCGTGATCCCCTACTTATATTATATCCATTCAGGTTGTAGACCTTTGTAGCATCACCGGTTCACTTCAGATTTACTTCTGACACTCCCAGTCAGCACCAAGATGTTCTCCTAGTGCTCCCTTTGAAAGAAACCAAATACTAAATAAACTCTTCCAGCACAAGCCCTGCTGAAGGCTTACCTAGCTTATGGGAGCTTTACCTCCCTAGACAGAAGGGTTTGCCCGGGTGCTGTTACTGGGTACCGAGAGGAGGGCAGAGGGCCAGCTGGGGAAGCTGCTCCCTTCCCCATCAGGGAGGACACACAGAGACGGCACCAGCTGAAATCTTGTACTTCGCCCCAGAATCTCCGTTCACCTCTGGCTGCTCTCTTTTTTTGCTGATGAGAACTGCAGCCACCCAACAGAGACGGATTACGGTAGCGGTTATTTGGCTCGGCCCTCTGCTTTTTTCTCTTTAAGGTCCCAGTGTTTAAGAACCGCAGGCTCGTGTGTTTTTCCTTGGCTTTTATAGTCCTGTTTGCAGCGATCATCACTTTCAGTGCTTTTAATTTTGGCCAAATAAAACTACAAAGTATGCTCTGATAAATTAGTAGTCATTTGACAAGCAGCTTAACAAAAAAGGTCTTCCAGAGGCCTTGAATCCTGAAGATCTACAACTTCATAAAAGCTGAGGTGCACACACAGAGTCACACTAGAGCTGATTAGAAAGGAGAAATAAGGGAGTCACCGACACGCTGGATTTCATAGAGTTCTCAAGCTTAGCTGACATCATCATTTGGCAAACAAACCGTCTATAAGGTCTGCCTTCATATGCCATATGTCATATTCTCCCATGCCATATTCTCCTGGCATATTTCAGGCGTAATCCCACTGCAGTTATTGCCCCTTGTAAGGAGAGTGTCAGGCTTTCATTACACAGTGGCCTTGTATTAAACCTCATGTTTCCAACAAAGTAATGGGATGTTCCTGCTTTTAATCACAGGAACTGGACTATAAAACATTGTAAGAACCCTGGGCTGAAGACTGTCTGAAAGTTTTGTCTCCTTTTTCTTTGGCCATGTTTGCTATGCTCCCGATGGAGAGTTCCTGCACTCATGTAAAGTACATTTTGAAGACAGCTCTGCAGTCGTTGCTGCTGCATCTTTCAGCCAGTTTCCAGAAGGTGTATTCCAGCTCCTTATCAGATATAGCTACAAAAAGGAAAGACATTGCATAGGTAAGATAAAATCTCCTTTTAAATTAAGTAAAATAAGTTTTTCAGTGTTTACCTTGGATTATCTAGGGCACCTTCAAAGCACTGCAGATGTTTATGTATTTTCAGCATGTTGCATGGGATGACTTGATGTGATGATATTTATAAGCCTGTATTACATTAATCAGTAATTGATATAATGGATTGACTCTATACCTAGTTACTTTTCAATCTGGAGAGTGTTCAGTCCCATCTCTATTAATAATCTCCATCTGATCAGTGAAACAGACCGTGATAAAAGCTGTGTAAGAAAGCTTCCTTCTTTACTAATTGGACTAGACTTGGAAACCAGAGGCTTTCCTGGGAGCATTGCCTATTTTCCTCATAATTATTTGCATATTCAGTTCAACAGCAAAACAAGTCTATAATTGTTCAGTTCAGAAATGAAAAGGTTCTTATCATGTATGTCGGTCATAAAAAAAACATGTGCAATCGCTACATCAATGCCAAATAGTACTAAATCAGTACTACCTGCACTAATTTAGGATTAGGAAGTGTATTAAACAATAACTTAAGAAGCAAAGGATGTTAAGGGAAGGAAACTGGCTGGAGACATTGTTTAACGTATCCTTGTTAGTACAAGGAAGAGTTTTTCCACTGCTCAACATGTAAATTACATTCAGTGTCTAATCACACCAACTGAGGCAATCTGAGGTAGTTTAACATTCACATATGTTTTGTAACCAATTTATAGTTGATGTGTAACCCACAACAGTATTGACATCATCTTTAAATTTAATCATATGGGTGGGGTCAGACCTAAAGATGAGCCTCCCACGTTGACGTTTAACATAACTGATGTACACAGAGACCCTCAAATGCTGCTTGGCTGTGCTGCTGTGGATTGAATGTCACGGCTTGATGCCAGTGGGAAGAAATAGCACCACCAAAGTAACTTGATCTAGCTATTTAACCTTCCAAATATATACTGGGAAATGAGACAAAGCCTGCAAAAAAAAAAAAAAAAGGTGGGGTGGTGGTCAAAAAACAGAAAGTCTGGAATTGAGTGTAGCCCTTGCGATTCAAACCCACATTGTTTTCTCATTGTTTTGTCCCATCCAAACTCACAGGACTGTCTGGACCAGTAATGATTAGTTTAACATCATTCCATTCCAATACATACATTTGTGTCTACTGGTCAAGTGCTTCTTGAAAATAGGATTATTTAATTAGTTGATACAGAAGTCAAACACCAAAGTTCATGCTCAAGGAAATTCTCACAAAGTAACTAGGAGTTTTACATGAGAAAGGAGTGATGAAAAAATTCAAAGCCCACTTCTGGCTCTTCTTCCTATCCTAAATTTCAGTACAAAACAAAGGAAAAGTACTATTTTAAACATAAAGTATGAAATCTCATATTAATTATCTTATATTCAAAAGACATCATTCCAGCAGACGAATTTCACCTGTGGCAACTTCTGCCTGCAACTTCTGCTGACAAGAATAAACCCTTCTATCAAACTTGTAGCTGAATAACATTTAAAGGGTAACACCGTATTTTCTTGGGAGCAGTTTCTCAGGCTGTGGGGTTGATCATAGAAATCTGTATAGAATGAGTACAGACACAGGACACAGACTTTCAGCGGGACTACTCCGTCTTTGATTTCAAGCTCAGACAACAAAACTGATATGGCACAGATGAGGCTGAGCCACCAGAAGGCAGATCTTTCACAAATGGGCTCCCTTGTGCCAGTTTCAACTTCTTGTTCTTGATACTAAAGCTGTTCAGAAGTTAACTTCAAGCTTGGGTTGTTCTCTAAACCAGCTGGGAGAAAAATGCAATCAGCCACTGTCATGCCTGTACGACTGCACTCCCTCTGCTCAAGCCCACATAAAACCAAGTCTTTTGAACATCTCCCATACCGACATGAAATATTTGAAGAGAAAAGGCAGAAATTGCTGTTTCCTGCCATTCATAATGTTTTGAAAGGGCCAATGAAAAGTCAGAGACACTGTTACTGTTGATATTTCCCTAAAAGTGAAACTGGACAATTGACCAGCTCCAGTAAGAAAGCAGCCCTCAGAATCTGCACTTAGCTTCTTTCCCAGAGGGATGTTCTCTCTGTTGCTGTCGAAGACTGACCACACACCATCATACACCATTGCACTTTCCTGCCGTGTACAGACTGGATCCAGTGACTCAGCTGGGCATGGAGGAAGCGCAAAATGATGAGAGAAACACTGGTACAGGAAGACTATGTTTTCCAGGCTCCTGACCTCATGCTGTTGAATACCAGTTTCATTTTTTTTCCAAATTAAAAGTTGATGGAGAGAACTCCAAGGGGAACTTTATTGGGATTTTCCTTCCTCACTCTCTCCTCTTGATTTTAATGCATTAGGAAACAATTCCTGTCCAGGGAAAATTTTTCTGCATCTCTCTGGATTTTGAATATTGATGTAAATAAAGGTTGGTCTTTATACAGAAGTTGCAACAAATTATTAATTTAATAAATGCAACATTGTGTTTGGACCAGAGCCAAAAATTTTGCATACGTAAAAAATAAGCAGCAAAAATAATAATGAATTCTGCAATTACTTGAGTTCTTTATCTATGCTCCTTCAGCTAGTATCCGAGCTTCTTCAAAGGCTTAAGCTTTTGAGGACTCCAACTGGTAAGAATTATGAACCAAGTAGTCTGATACCATATATACTTATTTAAGCATTACACGAAAACCGTCCATAATGTGTTTGACTTACTTAAACAAGAGCAGCTACAGAGTGACCCCACAATTTTTATTCAGTCCCTGATAAATACACTGGGATCTTTCCCCAAACAACGATAAGAGCAGATCTTCTGTAGTAGTAATGAAATATCATTAAATATTGGGTGACAGAGTTGGATGGTCTTATTCACATGGAAAAGTGCTTTACTCCTCAAAAAGACACAGCAGGACTGTTTGAGGAGCAGCTACTATTCCATACAATAAGGAGACCAAAATCTGAGCCCAAGACATTTTTATTTAAGATTCTGTTTGTACCTTTTGACTTGCAAAGCACAAGACAGATTATCTGCTTTATTTTAAAGTACATTTTAGGGGTGTATTTATTAAACAGTATTGTTCTATCTGAACTATGTGTATATATAATGTGCAGCAAAATAACCTAATGAAATGAGAAAGAGAAATGATGACTCATCATGCCTGCAGGACTGCAAAGCTGGATATAATTTAGCTTCCTCTTCCAAAAGGAAAAGAAAAACTCACAAAAACCAAGCCAACAAACTTTGAAAGAGTTCCACTTCTTTTAGTCAAATATTGTTCTTTTACTAAGTTTGTAAACACTAGTATCTCACATAAGCAAATTTGGCTTCAACAAAGGCATTTAATTGCTTACTGTAAATCACAGCTGTATATATTTTGATCACCACTTCAAGCCAAGAAAAACCTTGTTTCAAGTTAAAGGACCCAAAAATAAGATGACTGTCAAGAAATACTCTCTTTAGACCATGAACTTTGACACTGCCCTTTAGTCATAAGTCTAAGAATAAATTAAAAAACCCCCATGTGCTACAACTGTATTTCCTGTAACATATGTTCATGATTGAGGTCTTTCACTAGCACAGGATGTGCTGAGATGAAACGGAAACTGCCCCCTCCGTAACAGCCAGTTGAGCTCCCAAAATATAGATGAATTTGCCAACCACAGCGTGATTAAGCCTCAGCTTTCTACTCAGGCAGGGAGGTATTAATCCACCGGCAGCAGGAATGCTACAAATAATTGGAATATTCAGGTAATAATACTGAAACATATTCTAGAAGAAAATGAGATCTGCAAACAGCTATTCCTTTAAAGGCTTTAGACAATGCAAGCCTGCAAATGGATCGATGTCCAGCATGGTCATTAGTTACCGTGATCTGTTTAAAGATGCAGGGAGAGTGTGGCACTGGTAGCACAAAGGAGTGAAAAAGACTATTTGAGAGAGACATTCAGATTGATGCTGAACTCTACAGAAAAGTTACATGCAAAGTTACTAAGCAAAAATAGTACTCGTTCTGAAGAAAACTCCTATAAGCAGCCTGAAGCAAAAGGGAAAAAAAGAATAAAACTTTTAACCCCATACAGAAACTTTCTCTCAGCTACATTAACGCCCTGCTGCCTCGAGTACTCGGTGTCAGAGCATAGCCAGCCGGCCAAGGGAAGTGATTTTTCCTCTCTTTCTTCTAAGTTCGTTCTTCCTACTTGAGGGGCTACATCTGGCATGGCTCGTCCCATCCCAGGCTGCCCAGCACTAGAGACTTGCTGACAGCCTGGAGCCAGTCCGGCGCAGGGCCACAAAGACGGGCCAGGGGCTGAACGAAGGCCATGACACAAAAGCAGAGGCTGAGAAACCTGGGAAAGAGCTGGCTCCACATATCTCATGTAGAGGAGACCAGACCAGACGCTTGCAGTTATTCAAAACCCAACTAGAGAAAGCCCTGCGTAAGCCTTCTTTGAGCAGGGGGCTGGGCGAAAGACCTCCAGAGGTCCCTTCTGGCCCAAGTTATTCCATGATTCTGCCCTGGGATTGTGTGAGGTGAACTGATCCAGGTCCGCCTTGCAGGGAGCGCAGAGGTTTCACCGTTGGAAGCTGGGCATGGAAGGAGAGCACCGTTGCATGACAAGAGCACGACTACCTTCTAGGGGCAGACCAGCCAAACTCTCCGCCAGCCGCTAGCACCGGCCGTCTAGCTAACTTGAAGGTCAGTCTTTCTGAGGGACAAGATATACAGCCCTGCTGCCCAAAGCTGTTTCCCTGGAAGGAACGGCACCTGCGCAAAATCGTCTGGTCTGACATCCCAAAACTGGAGGCAAACGCGAGGGATACCTACCTGCTTTTCAGCTAGAGAGCATTTTTATACTGGAGAGGTGAAAATGGAAATCAGTATTAAAAAAAATACCGAAATAAAGTATTTAAATTCCAATGACTTAGCAAAAATTCTTGATTTACTGACTTTAGAAATCTTGTGTCTTTACCAGTATGAATAAAATAATCCAGCTAAAATATAAAAGTGAGTTTTGATGATTCACTATCAAGAAGTTATTCACTGTGAAGATTCTAACTTTAATTACGTGAGGCAAAAATGAAGGAACGATGAGAATAACAACAGATACATTTGCTAATGAAGCTACCAATAATAGCAAGGGGAAAGTGAGAATGCAAGGTAGAAACAACAGCACAGTACACAATATATATGACCTGTGTGAAAAGATGGAGCAAATCTTCAAATACATAGAAAGGCCATTGCAAACCATATGGAAATAATGTGTTTTCCAGGTCTGTGGTGCATGAAATGAGAAAGAACTGGTTTAAACTGCAGCAAGGCAAATTCAGATCGGACACTGGGAAATGTCTGTACAGCTTTTCTGGGGAGGTGCTGTAACCTTAGCATTGTTAGCAACCTTTAAGAAAACATGAGACAAGTATCTGTCAGAAGTGATATATCTACACATGTTCCTGCCTGGCAACAGGAAGATGCACTAGATGAACTTTGATGTCCTTTCAAGGCCAATGATTTCATACAGAAGCTTCTATATGTCAAACATAGGAATAAAAAAATACCACTAAGTCTAAATCAGAGTCTAAAATACAATCCGAACTAGAATTACAGCTGTAAATGAAAGATCAGTAATCAATGAGTTTTAAAGAAAAATAGCTAACCTTTTCTTGTGATGGTATTTGCTAACAGAAATTCAGAGTAATCACCTCGACATTAAAAAAGCTATATAGGAATAAGCTCAAGCTATTTTATTACTCAGTACTGAATAAGATGAGACAGCAGCCAGTTATCAAATGGAGCCTCCATGACTATGCCTTAAGATGTGACTTGTATTATGGAGAATGTCAGACTAAATAACCATCACTCTCACTTCTGGTCTTAAAATGCAGGCATAAAACAGGATTTCTCTTTGGTCACCCAAGACCAGAAAGACTGAAACAGTCTTACAGCGATCGCTTACGATTTTCCAAGATGAAAGGTTGCATTCACAAGAATGGCTCTGATTTACTCTTCAAGAATTTTCAGGGAAACAAAACACAACAGAAGAATCCCAATTTGTTAGCATACCCTTCAAAATACAGAAAACAGCAGCCCAAAATGAACCTCTGGGTGTTAGCAAGAAAGGCTCCCTGATTTCTTTAGCAGCATGATGTTAGGCAACCAACAGCTTTTCTTCTTTCTCTTCCTCTCAGCTATTTCAAGAGGTGACCTCACCCATATATCTAATAAAATCACAAAAGCTGAAAAGCATGGTACGCTGAGCTCACTGATGTTCTTAGCTCTGTCTCTTAATAATGACTTTTACTGTTCCTCCCCTTAGCCGGGAGATGAGCTGGATGAATGGGAGTTAACTTCATTATGTGTCTTTGCCAGAAGCGGCTTCTGCTCCCTGTCACGTTCCCGGCGGCGAAAGGCTCTCCCCAGCTTTAACTGCAGAGTTCAGACCCCTGTGCACATACAAGTTTTGTTCAGGCAGTATGATTTTTATCAGTCCACATGGACTGATTTTGCACGTACATGTGTGTAACAGTAGCTCAAAACTAGATAGCCACCGCATGATTTTCTTAATTCTGTGGTAGTGTGATTGTCCTTCTGAATATTATCAATGGACAAAGACACCTGTGCAAGCAGTTAAAAACAAGTATATTTGAAGGCTCACCTGGAGTAAATAAATAGTAAGAAATAAAAAAATGTTTGTATAAAGGTCTTAAAAAATATTCAAACTTAACTAACAATTAAATAAACTTGTTAGTTTTGTAATTGTTAAAGTAAGGTTAATAAAAAGAGTAATCTTTCTCAAGACTTACAGTCAGGGGTATTTGAACAAGTATTATTTAAAATATTCCAGATATGAAACAAGCCCATTTCACGTTGACTTTTCCCTAGCCTTGAGCTATACATATGGCAGTACTGTTTGCACACATAAAGGCTATAGCGCAAGCAGAAATTACTCCATGCCTTTATTTGCATTTGCACAACCAGCAACAATTTTTGAAAATATAAAAGCCACAGAGTTGTAGCAAACTATCTGAAAGAAGCAAATACGAATGATGCCTTCCCTAAGAATATCCTGTCTTATGTATAGCTATTAATTACGTCTATTTAGTTGGAAGGTAATGTGGTATATATAAACCATCTTAGGTGTCTTACCCAGCCAGCATCAGTGCTAGGCACCAAAATCAGTAAATGCAGAGAAGGCTCAGGATCAAACCCCAAGGCTCGGGATGAAACCCCTGAGTATGATCTTTCCTTCCGTGACTCCAGTCACAGGGCACGTTATTTCCTTCTCTCTTGCTTGATACTCTCTCCCACTTTCTTATTTACTTTACTTATCCCCTGTGGTTTTTTTCTTCTTTTTCTTTTGTCATGACTGGTAGTTACTGCTAAAACATACGTTTTTCCTCCCAGAGGGACTTCACTACATGCACGAATCAGTAGTCAGTACTGCCAAAACCATTTCTGTAACCAGAGTTTGGCCAAGCTCAGGATTTTAAGGGATACGGAACACTGGCAAGGATCAAATGCCAATGAACACCTCGGCCACTTTTTAAAAAGATGTTTACTAGAAATTGGATGTTTTGGTTGGGAGTAAAACTTGGTAGTCGGTTTGCTCTTGAAATCTAACCAGTAAGACCGGTAAAACTATCTTCTGATGGGAAAGTGTGACATTGACCCAGTACAAATTTCCCTTGAAATCTCCTTTTTTACAAAAAATACTAAAAGTTTTTAAATTTTTCCTTGTTTTTTTAAATGAAAATAATTTGGCTTTCTCAACTTTCAAGCCAGAATCCAGGGGCATTTTTCAATCAAAAGTTTTACTTTTATATAGTGGTCCATACCTTTTAGGGAAAAGAAATCTACATGGATGCATTGTCCAGTTTACCCTAGAGATACGTGGAACATTTCTTTGGAAGAGAAACTCAAGCTTTTTGTTCCCACCGTTTTTTGTTGCCATGGCCTTTCCTTCCCTTAGTAATTAACAGAGGTTTTATTATGATGTAGTGGCACATCCTCAGCTGTACCTCATGTAAGGGGAGTAAATGCTTCTGGTTTTGCTCCAGTTCGCTATTTTTTATCCTCGAATTTTTTCTGTCCTTTTAGCCCCGACTTCCAGCCGTGTGGTTTCTGCCGGGGATTGGTAACTACAATCACAGCAGTTCGCAGGCCTAAACAGCCATCCAAACAATTTCCAAAACGTAAAGGCTCTCGAGACCAGCTAAAGAAGAAAAAACCCCCACCTGTTCCGAATGTAAACGTTAGCTCACAGCTTACGGGTTGGAAATCCCTGCCCCGGCACGGACGCTCTGAATCAGCACATCCCTCGGCTGCCTCGGCCGCGTCTCCGGGTCTGGAGCGCGCCGGTCCCGGCAGCAGGAGCGTGCCGAGCCGCTCCGTGCCAGGCCAGCAGCCCCGCCGGCGGGCTGCACCCCCTGGGAGCTGTACCC
The DNA here is from genome assembly GCF_900496995.4 of Aquila chrysaetos chrysaetos. NCBI lineage: Eukaryota > Metazoa > Chordata > Aves > Accipitriformes > Accipitridae > Aquila > Aquila chrysaetos. The sequence goes on along the minus strand of NC_044026.1, from coordinate 1,426,985 downwards.
GGGGCAGGGGGCTGCTACGGGTTATCCCTAGTTCTGCCCCAAGGCCTTCAAACGGGCAGCGCAGCCAGTGTGGGACAGGGGACTGGAGGGCGGATTTTCTGTGCGGCGAAGCCATGACCAGCCAGAGAAGCGGGAGCACAGGCAGCAACTGCAGTTTAAAAAAAGAAAGGTCTTGTGATTACTCCACACCCAGACAGGCATGCCTGAGTTTGATTCATCTTCGAGGCTCTAGAGTGTCAGCATAAAATAATATATGATCAACAGAGCCCAGGCAGGCAACCTGTGTGTTTAATAAATAGCTGAAAATAATAACAAAGATTTGACAGTGTTGATAACTGCCTATTTGGCAGCTTAGAAAAAGCATGAATGGTTTTACAAATCGCTGCTCAGATACAGTGAGAACATTCAGCTGTCCAGGTCACTCAGTTGGACATCTAGCCCTATCTGCACCATCCTTCAAGAGAGTAATGTGAACCCATTACTAAACATGATCCTAAAGTGTCAGCAGTCCAAAAAAATGCAGTAATCCTTTTGCTACACTTCAAGGGCTTCCCATTTCATTGGAAATATTATACAGATAAAAAATATCTGCAAAGTGGAGATGGATAGACACATGGTCAAACTCGGATGATTCAAAGCAACAGATAAATCAGGATTTTTATCAAGTTTGCCCTTCCTCTTCTCCATGCAAGTTTCCCAGTCATATGACATGACATAAAATAGCAGAGAGCACAGAACCCCTGTATAGGGTAGTGACCCTTTTTAAGTGGCACACTATATTTTATACAACCTTATGACATCCACAGACCTGTTTAGATTTTTTTTAATTTACGTATACGTGTGTCTTGGTGCTCCAAACAAATTTATGAAGTGCAGCATTTGTCCTTTTCAGGGGACAATCCTTTTACAAAACCTACCAAGATAAATTTTGCTAGTTTGCAAAACACTCCAGAAATAATATCAGCATCTCTACAAACTGGCAGAGTTTCATCCATCTTTGACCTAGATTTAAGACTTAGCAGGATAAAACCCAGCTCCCTGTCAGCAGATTAAGAGTAATAAAAGATAGTTCTCTGGAGGAATGGCAGATAAGAAAATCCATGTTATTCACAAATATTCAAATCTTCATCAGAAAGGAAATGCTTAAAAAAATCATGAGATTGGCTTTAAAATCATGAGATCTGAAATATGAATAAATTTGGAGTTATTTATCTGCCGTTGAGATTTTGAGCCTCTAGAGTGTGCTCCAGTCATATTTTCAAGTGTTTCCTTAGAAACTGAAATGTGTAGATACTTTATTTCCAATGAAGGCTGAGGTGCATTTATAAAGCTAAAATTCAGAAGTTGAGGCCATCAGAGAAATGTGAAGTTTTAAAAAAAAATTCCTAAAATTACACAATTAGCAATACAGTAGAGTATTAGAAATGTAATAGAGGAGAAAAGAACCAAACTGACAGCAGAAGGCCTGGAAATGCATAAGCATTTCTGAAAAGATTAAGAAAAATTTCTTGTGGTGCCAAGCAACATAAACGCCAAAATTTAGGGGGTAGCTTAGCTGGGCATTTGGTGTACCCACCCAGTTATCCTCCCAATAAGCATTAATAACAACCAATTGCAGCAAAAATAGACTTTTTACGATTTTGAACACTCTACACCTTTACAAGTTCTGAACTGGTTCCTCAAACATAAAGACGACTGGCTTGCAAAAAGTTTCAGATTAGCTTTCCAATAATTCATTCTCAGTAACTTTTATTTGCCTTCCAAGTCTCATCCCACATTCTTTTTAACACTTCCAGGCACTTCCCTCCAATATCTAGGGCTAAAGACTTTACTTTTATTCAAAAGAAAACAGGTTTTTAAGCAATCATAGAATCACAGAACAGCCCAGGCTGGAAGGCACCTTGAAAGATCATCTGGCCCAACCTTTCGTGAGGAAAGGGTGCCTTGATGAGATTATCTAGCACGCTGTCCAATGTCATCTTGAAAGCCTCCAGTGAGGGGGACTCTACCACGTCCCTGGGGAGGTTGTTCCAGTGAATGATTGTTCTCACTGTAAAAACATTTCTTTCTTATATCAAGATGAAACTCTTCCAGTGTGACTTGTACCCGTTGCCCGTTGTCCTCTCCACATGGCAACTCGTGAAGGGAGAATCTCTGTCCTCTTTGCAGCCACCCTTTAAGTGGCAGCTGGAATACTGTGCTGAGGTGTCCCTCAGCCTTCTCTTCCCCAGGGAGAAGAGACCTAACTCCTTCAGTCTTTCCTCACTGGGCAGGTTCTCCAGCCCTTTGGTCATCTTTGTGGTCCTCCTTTGGACCCTCTCCAGTCTGTCCGCGTCTTTCATGAGCTGTGGGGACCAGAACTGGACACAGTACTCCAGGTGCGGCCGGACAAGCGCTCAGTAGAGTGGGATGGCCCCGTTTCTATCTCTGCTAGTTATGTCCCTGCAGATGCAGCCCAGGATCCCATTTGCCTTGGTTGTTGCAGCAGCGCGGTGCGGACTCATGTCCAGCACCCTAGGTCCCTCTCAGCAAGGCTGCTCCCCAGCCACACAGATCCAATCCTGTACTGGGCTCTTGGGTTATTCTGTCCCAGGTGGAGGACTTTGCACTTGTCTTCATTAAATTTCAAACTCTTCTTGCTGGCCCACTCTCCCAGCCTGTCCAGATCCCTCTGTAAGACAGCTCTCCTTTCCGACGTGTCCACCTCACTGCCCCATTTGGTGTCATCAGCACACTTGGTGAGGGTGCTGTCAGCCCCATCATCCAGATCATTTATGAAGATGTTGAACAGCGTGGGGCCCCATATCGATCCCTGGGGGACCCCACTTGCGATAGGCTGCCAGCCTGAGTAAAAACCATTGATCACCACCCTCTGAGTACGACCTGTAAGCCAATTTCCTACCCACCTCACAGCCCACCCATCCAATCTGTATCTTGCCACTTTGTGCAGGAGAAGGCTGAGGGAAACAGTGTTGAAAGCTTTGCTGAAGTCCAACAGGAGGCTGAAGCTTTACAGAAAACGCCACACATTGCAATAGAATAGAAGGTTAGCAACCCTGCATCTTCTAACCTCAGCATTAACTCGAGACCAAACTGACATGGGACAGCCAGGGCTTGTTGGCTCCCTCAAGTCCACCCCAAGTCCCAACTGTTCCATTTACAAATAAGAAAGCAAAATTCTGTATTATTATGCATTAGATGTGGGATACAAATTAACCATGCCAATAATCTCCTAATTTACCCAGCAGTTCTGCGGTAAGTATGTAGAATTAACCATGGTAACATGCATAAGTATATTCAACTAATACTTGTTCACTGATGTGACGCATTTGCTAGCTGAATGACTATATGATAATTCGATAAGCTAGAAGCTTCTAAGTGAGGAAAACAGGCAGGGTCCTGTGCATACTGCTCTCACGTATTCAAAGATGGCTGGTTTATTTTCTATGCAGAATCCATATAAATCTGAACCCACACATTTTAAAAATGGTCATTCTTTCTGCTGGCCCCAAGTTGAAGGTATAGCACTTCAGATTCTCCACAAGCTTCCCATGTCACACAGTGGCTAAGCTTCAGCAAGAATGATCAATACTTTTGCCCTCAGCTTGGTCTATAGCCCAGTGTCTAAAACACTCCCATAGGCGGTAGATGTATGTCTGACTTCTCAGCATGCACCTGCATCTGCCGCTGGTGATGTGTGTGCTGTAACTTCCAAAAACCAATGCAGTGAGAGTCCTTCTAATGACCTGGCAATAGTACAAATTGCTATTAGATTAATTTTTCTGTAACTTAAACCTATGGATTTACCTATTAATGAAGGTAGGATTTAACTTAGGTCAGTTAATGAGGATGAAAACTCTTCCTTTCTTGCATAACACGAAAGAGTAAAAATACAACCACCCCTTAAAAACCAGATAGATTCAGATCTGGCAGCAGATAATTGTTGAATTGTGAAATATAACTCCCCAATCATAAGTCGCCCAGCCCTTACCCAGGTAACACTCCCATAGATCTGTTCTGGAGATTTACTTAAGCACTCACGTCGGTATTCGTGTGTACACACTTCACTGTGCAAAGCCGCAATTTCAAGTAGGCTGGAATGCAGCCAGGTTTCTTCACGCAGTGTGGAAACACAGGTTTCCCGAGGGAGAAAAACTACTGCCCAGAGTCTGACAAACTCTGTTCCAGATGCAAAAAGCCATTCAAAAGCACACAGGTGCAGCAGAGGGGCCGGGCGAGAATGATGAACAAGAGATGGCGAAAGTACCGTGGCAGAGACACGGGCAGGAAAGAAGCCCACGTGACCGCAGGACTCCAGGGTGCGTGGCAAATCGCTAACAGACTCTCGTACAGAAAAAAATTAACAGGAACTGGCATTGGCTTCCATTTTCCCATTCATACCCCGTGCAGGGCTCCATCTGAATAGCAAACACAATGCCTCAGCTCTAAAACAGTACACAATAGCCCCATACCAGGCATGTAGATCTTGGAGAGCCTTTAGCTTCTGCAGTCTCTTGATTAGGTCCCTGATTAGGCCTTTTTCACAGTCCTAACACAAAGACGTACTTTTCTACCCAGCGAGTTAGGCTATGTCCTCCCCTTCCTTACACCCGCGGCATGTGCTTTAAATATTAGAAAGACAAGGAGCCTGAAAACACTTCTGAAGCAAGCACCATAATTCAACACCGTTGCGAATGTCATTATTTAAATAAAATACTATTAATAAGCAAATCTCATGTTGCTCATGAGACTGTGCGTCAGCTAGTATTTAGTCAAAGTAATTTTTAGCTGGGCTAAAAGACAATAGAAAACAGGCTGGTAAATACCAGAAAGCTGGTATTGAGTTCATGGGGCACTTCACACCAGTACAAGGTACAAAGAACTGAAAAAACTGTGCTTTTATGAACCAGCTAATGAGGAGTGCTACTGAATGCACGCGGCTAGCGAGCTCACTCAATGATTGACCTTATAATCATCATCATCTGTAGGAACACGTGTATGCAGTCAAATAACACATCCATAGAGAATCAAGTTACAAAAAAACCCAGAGCATATGATTTTGGTTGCTCTAAAAAAATGCCACAATTTAAAATACTCAGGAATTATAGTGAAAAGCATAGGGAGGAATCAGTGTGAAGCAGGATGGAATTGGATCCAAAAAGTATAGGTGAATGACAATGTGATATATGACTTGTCAGCCCTTGGTCACCAAAATAGTCTTGGTAGTGAGTGAAAATAATTATTACCTGGTAGCTGTTTATTATGACTTGTAAGTGAAACACCCTAACAGTTTTAGTGCATACACTACTAAATTATTGTTGCATTTGGTAGTGCTTCTGCCAGAGCATGCATGAACTACCTAAAGATGAACTTTCCCTTCTGCTGCAAAAAAGGCGATCTTCAGCAGCTGTCTGAACACACCAACGATGCGGAGCGAAGACTGACTCGTGCCTCTGCACCTGTAACATTCTTCTCGGGGGCACGGCAACCAACAAGCCAGTTCCTCCAGCTTCTCATCTCACACGAAAATACTCCATCCTTCTCTCAGTTTATTAATCCCTGCCTCTGTTTTCCTTCAAAGCTAAAGTCAACTCCTTCCTTACACTCATGCAAAAACCATACAAATTCTGCAGCTGAGTTGCCTTGACTCATAAATCTCCATCAATTACTTAATATTATCCAGTAAATTTCTTGTGTTTATCACAGTTTGCTATGCCTTTATCTAACATGCCAGGCAACTGATTTAAACCTGCTTGATTCATAAGTTCAGATGGGTAAGAGTTCAACAGAGATGAGCAATGGGAGATCATGTGTAAAGTGCAGACTGTGTATTAGCAAGCATTTCTAGCTGTACGAAAATGTAGGGCAAAAGTCTTGACCTAATTATATATATATATCCTTGTTGCAATACATATTCCTTGCCCAACTACAGTAGCATATAGGTCGCTGCCTTTCCCCTAAAAACCTACTAAGAACTAGTCAGGTTCCTAAGCATGGCTGTAGGAAGCCACACAAACTGTCCTCACTCATCCGTGTGATAACTTATGTATTTTGTGAGATGGTTTTGAGACAATAAAAATATCTCTGATTCTTGCAGTTGTCAGCAAATATGACAAAGCCATAAGAAAGTAAGTTCAATTTTCTACTAAAACACATGTGAAATTCTGTTCTAAGACTACATAAGTTTATCTGAGCAATTGTACTGCAGATTTCTCCAACTTCCTGAACTAATTTTGTGGAACTCAGCTCAATCAGAGGAACGGTGGTTTGGTCTCCTACTAGATACTCCCAATAGAAAGAAACCTAAAAACTGAGTGACTCTTCTAATATGCTGATTACTTCATGATCTCCCTCTCCCCAACCCTCCCATAACTATCAGCCGCTCAAAACACCAAAGCAGCCATATGTTGACGCAGAATGTTCCTTTATTAAAAAGCTGTCCTCTCCTCTAGATTGACTGCAGGCACAGAAGTTCAGCCTAAAAAGCTCGTTCAACATTTGTGTCTAGACATACACTCTTCAATATATTCCGCGTCCATAGATGGGCTTTTGGCTCTCCACACTTCTGACCATCTGTTGGGAGGGCAGGATGCCCACTGATAAGTTAGCCAGAATCTGTGCCAGTTGCCAAAGGAAGGGGATATATAGTCCTGCAAGTGACATCTGTTTCACCAGAAGCCCTTTTCTCTCTGAACAATGTTTCTGTTTAATCTCAGGCACACTTGTTAAGAGCAGCGTTTAAAAGACAAACTAATGAAAAACCCCGGAAAGTATTGGAAGGGAAGGGAAACGTAATGATGGTCAGAATAAGGGTACATTTCACAGACCTACAGAGAATTATTTTAGTATTAAAATGACAGGAATATTGGAAGAAAATTGTAGGTGCTCTGGCTATACAGGCAATCTCATGGCAGATGAAGTCACCAAGGGATAAAATGAACCACAAAGGACTCACTATAACTTAGCCCAAGACAACAGCTGGGCTCTTAAAGAGAACACTGGAGGGAAAGGCACAACTGAATGATTAATAAGATAATGCCTTTTCACGTGGATGAAAGATAGAAAAAAGAGCAAGCCATTATGTACTCTTAAAAAAATCTTATTGATTCAGTGAGACACTTGACAGTTTGTGTGTGGGAGGAGGGACACCAAATGATGCAGGTTGCCTGTCTTCTGCTCGTAGCCTTAGCGTGTTGAGCTAAACCAGCACATCTAGAAGTTGAGTCGATAACATAGAGCAAAAACTATTTAATCCACTAACATTCATGAGATACCTGCAAGAGAACATGAAGTCTCTGACAGTTATGTCCCAAATAGACTTGAGAAGTATACCAACAAATAGGAAAGAGAAACAACAACAAAGTAAGAAAGAGGCAGAGAGCATTGAGGAGTCATTAGTACTTACAGAAATAAAGAGATGAGTATGATTCATTGACTGTTATTCCTGGAATGGTCAATGAAAGGGGAGGATATAATCCAACAGGATTCAAAATTGGTCTCAAAGCACCATTGACTGTATTCGCTGAATCTTTTGTGCATTAAGCACATACCTCACATGTAGAAATCTACACTGTAGACATCTAAACTTAGCTCTGAATCTGGAGCTGACTCCCACTTTAAGAGTTCTGATTCATGATAAGAGGTGACTTGTCCTGGATGTGTGTTTCATCTGAATCTGGAGCTGGGTTAAGGCTAGGGCATGTACTCACACCAAAGAGCCTGGAAATGCTCCTGAGCTTCTCAGCACAGAATACAATATAACTTTTTTCCCATCCAACATCTTGACTCTCTTGGGCCATTGATAAAAGTCCTGCCTCCCTTTCCCCAGAGATTTTTCATTCTGTTGCAACCACGTCTCGGTTGGAGAACCACTGCTGAAGTTCTACAGTTGGCAGAACAATGTTTTTAGGTAAGCCAAAAATTATTTGGGGTTACTGTAATATGCTTGGCTGCAAATTATAGAAGTTCAGCAGCTGGTACATGAGCAGCTGAACCATCTCTGCACAAGGGTGGAAAACTGCATGTCATGGGATGGAAAGGACAGCTGGGAGCAGGAAGTGTCACAGCCATCACTAGCTGAGCATCACCGCTTGTGAGTCAGCACCCTCTCTGCTCCTATTCTTGACATACTGTTCTTATAAAGACGTAGTTCTGAGCGATAGGGTTTCCCATTTACATTTCCAGCAGTATGTCATCTGTCTAATAGTAACTGTAAAGTCTAGGTAACACTAACACATATATTGTGCAAGAATTACATTGGTATTGCAAGAAAAAATCATAAAGCATCATACAAACTCTTAACAGTTATGGGTTCTTTCCCATAATATAAGACACAGGGGAAAACTGAGTTACTCTCAGTTAAACTGCCTGGCAGTAAAACCATGGAAATCCTGAATAAAACTGAGCTAACAGTTCTAGGAAATAGCTAAGTATGTCCCAAATCTAAACTGCTGAATTAAACTTGAATAATGGAACTTATTACACAAGACCTGCCCTGGCAGAGCTCTTCAGCATTTGGTCAGAACAGTCCAAATAGGTGGCTAGAGGTGAGAAACATAAAGTTAGGCTCAATCATTAGCCTTTTCCTTCCCGATTCTCATTTCCAGGAGACATCCGATTCATTTGAGACTCTAGCACTGTTCCCATTCCCAAACTGTCTGCTAGCTACATCTCCCTTCTGAAGCTCTGCTCCTAAATTCACTATAGCCCTGGACCCTGATTATCCTTACAATTCCCCAGTGAATTTCTGAATTCATATTCCTGTTTTAGTTAAGCCTTTTCCCCAAACTGAAAAGTTTAAATATACTCTCTTTTCATCCCAAGCCCTATACATTTTGGAAAGCATGCAGGTTCCCAGATAAGGTTCCAAATATGCATGGTACAGGCATTAACTTTAACTTCTGAGGTCACACACCTCAACATATTTAGTCTAGGATCTTTAAAAACATCAACAGTAGCATGCATCCTTTTTCTCCCTAGGATTTTTAGTGAAAACTGAAGGTTGAACAGACATTGACAATGAACCATAAAGATTTTAGTCTTTGGTCAAGGCTGAGACAGGCTGGCAGGGCAGTGATTCTCAACACTGTATTCCTGCTGCTGTCTTTGCCATTTCTGTTGTTATAAAAGGGATGAACTTGATTCCTCAGTCTGGTACCTTCAAAAACCTTATGTGCTAGTTCTACAAACTGGTTTAGGTGGACCACTACAACATCTAACCTTGGATGTTTTTAAACCCAAATAGGTGCCTTGGCTCCTATATAGTGCAGCTTGGAGTGGAAGGGAAACCCAAGTCAGAGTGAGCAGTTTAAACCAGCAAATTTTCTCCTTGCCCTCCCCCAGGAGTGGATATGGATCCACTTGATCCGTGGTAGTGGCAGCTGGACAAGAGCAAGCTGGATGTAGACCAGAAGAGTGCCACAGTGTAAGTCTGTTTAGACTGGAATTCAAAACAGGCAGTATGCTGAATTTGGACTGCCTGAACTAGCCAGTAGTGATGCTGGAGGAAAGAGCGTCCCGTACATCTTACGCCGTACGAACCTCTGAAATTGGTGGGCCTTAATCTGAGCTACAGTGAGGTGAGTGCTAGTAATTACTCACCTGCATTGTTCCCTTCAAAAGGCAGCAGAAATACTTTTAGAAGAGGAAAAAACGTGACAGTGCTGGTTTTCCTTTGGAAAATAGCTATCGCCTGATGAGAGAGCAGGAATCCACAAGTTCAAGGTCACACTTAAAAAGAATAATCAGAAATTTGATTTTTAAAAGTGAAAAATATTCCTGCTTGATTCTAATCTACAGGTGAACAAGTAATTGTTTAGGTTATGATTTGCGAAACCTGAATACAAATCATAAATTGCATTAAGCTAAGAAAACACGTTAATAAATGTTACTTCATATTGCCAAAATTTCACATAATGTTACACTTGTGGAGAGCATAGAACTATTGTTTTGTATAACTGTATGTATCACAACTGCCTGGAATTCTTTCAATACCAATTTGCTTATAGCACCAAATTTTGGGGTTATTTGAGCCAAATGGCTCTTATCCACACACAGGGCTTCATTTTCCTAGCATTTCATTGAGAAAAAAACCCAAGCATTTCCCAAACACACAACAGATTTATAGCTTGTACTCTTGTTTGTTTGTTCTTTTTTTGCACTGCTAATATGCCTTATGATATGAATGTATTAGAGCTTTAGTATCAAAGATTTTTCATGGTTGATATATTAGAGAAACTTGTAAGCTTTTGTTTATGTATTTCTATGCCCCCAGCTTTTGTAGTAGTTGAGCACTTCACATAAATTATACTTAGCCTCAGCAGTTCTCCTAGACTTTATTTTCTCAACAAATATGGACATAGGTGCAGACCCACAAAAGTTTTTAAGAAAGTAACTGCTATTTGAAGTGGGTTTCAGCTGCTATCAATAAGAGCAAGAAGCCTTTGTGGATCCAGACCAGTGTGTCTTACCCAGGATAACATAAGAAACCTGTAACAGCGGATGAACCAAACCTGTTCTACCATAATGCAGGCTGGTATCCTAACTACTTGGATATTCCTCAGCTTCTCAAATGCTTCCAAGTCAAGGCCGATTTGCAAGTTTGGTCATCCATTTCATTACTGTGATAAGCAGACAATTATTCCCCACGCAGGGAGAAAATTATGTGTGTTTCAAAAAAGATAACACATTTTAGACACGGTACTATCCATCATTTTAAAACCTGGCATGGCTAAAGATTTCAGCATTAACTTGCGTGCCAACATGTGATATCAGACAGTCTCTCATGTCCTGTCTGATTGCTTAAAATAACACATTGCCATTCCTTTGGGGTTACACAATTACTTTATGTTGATATAAATAATGGCCGTGGTTTAAGCTTCCTTGTAAGACGCTCCATAAAGCTTCCTAGGTCTAACTTCACAAACTTCTTCATAATGGCAGCACTAAAACTAAATAAAACACATCTTCTTTTCTCCCTAAAAAATGTCCATGTATCTGTCAGAGAAAGTCTGGTCAATAAAAAGAATATCTGCATGTTAGGATACTAGATTTTGATACGACGATGTTGCTACTACAGCTGGAGTGAGAGCATCTGCTAGAATAAAAACTACTATGTGGAGATGCTTCCAGGTTAACATGCTAGTTTGCACTGCCTAAAGTTTTTGCTTTCAGGCAGGCGTTTACTTTCAGTATGTTCTGCTCAGAACTGTGTTATTTCAGAAAGTATTCTAATATGCCTAGCAGACAGAGGAAAATGTACTGAAGTTGCACATAAGGCAAGGTCTTCACAGTAACAGACTACATAGCTGAATTTGGGCTGTAACCATTTCTTCAGTCCAGCCAACTAGTTATCACTGGCACAGATTTATCTAGTAAAATTACCAAGCTAATTAACCAGGACAACTTGTTATAATACCAAAGTAAAAGATAAAAAGAGACAACACTCAGCTGGAGGTGAATTCACAGGAAATACCACTGATTATACCAGACTCTCACACTTTATATTCAGTACCATGCATATGACATCTGAAAGCTTTTCAGGGTACAAATGGAGCTATTCCTGCATAGATGTATGAAAAGTCTCTCTGTACCAAAAGTATTTTATTTTTAGCAAACGAGTAGTTTACTATTGAAGCAAAAGGTTTCAATCAAGCAAATTAGACATTCATTCAATATGCCAAAGTGGAAAAAGAAGCAGGGAGACAAAAAGTTTCTTGTTTGGATGAATTTCCAGATGATGGCATTACAACATTCTCTTCCAGATTCTGCCATTTAACTATTTCACAATTCAGTTTAAAAATGCTTTCCTTACTGTTTTGAATAAAACAATTTCTGATTGCAAACTCGGTGTAATCCTAGTTAATAGCAACAAAAAAAATCTATATGAAGTACAAAGGTCCCTTTAAGGCTGAACTGCCATAAGCTTCCATAAACAGTGGGTGGCAGTGATTTATACCCAGGGAAAATCTTACCCTACTTCTTGTTTATTAATATGGAAGTGCTGACCTAGGTAAAAAAATGTATCTATGACTACAAATTCACCTAGCAACAAGAAATTTCTGGAAGCTGAATCCAGGTAATTCTAATAAACTCAGTTCAGTTCTGTTAAGTGAAGATACAGTGGTACTTTTCAACAGTTTTCATAGAGTTTAGACATTAGAGGGAATGTAATACTTTAAAAATGTACTCTCTTCCAAGCAGTACATCCTCACGTTTGACCCCTTTTAACTTCATTATATTCCACATTTCTTAGAATGCATATTGTCCTAGTTTTGGCTGGTATAGAGTTAATTTTCTTCCTAGTAGCTGGTATAGTGTTATGTTTTGGGTTCAGTATGAGAAGAATGTTGATAACACTGATGTTTTCAGTTGTTGCTCAGTAGGGTTTAGACCAAGTCAAGGGTTTTTCAGCTTCTCCTGCCCAGCCAGCGAGAAGGCTGGAGGGGCACAAGGAGTTGGGAGGGGACACAGCCAGGACAGCTGACCCAAACTGGCCAAAGGGGTATTCCATACCATGGGACGTCATGCCCAGTATATAAACTGGGGGGGAGTGGGCCTGTGGGGGGATCGCTGCTCAGGAACTAACTGGGCATCGGTCAGTGAGTGGTGAGCAATTGCATTGCGCATCACTTGTTTTGTATATTCCAATCCTTTTATTAGTATTGTCATTTTATTATTGTTATTATTATCATTTTCTTCCTTTCTGTTCTATTAAACTGTTGTCTCAACCCACAAGTTTTACTTTTTTCCTTCTGATTCTCTCCCCCATCCCACTGGGTGGGGGGCACGTGAGTGAGCAGCTGCGTGGTGCTTAGTTGCTGGCTGGGGTTAAACCATGACACATGTATTTTCTCCTCAGAATATACTACAATTGCCAAAATTCTTGACTTCTACACTTCTTAACATCAAAAAATTCCACAATTACATCAGTCTGGGATCTATGTCTGATTTCAGTTTCACCAAAGTAAATCCATGTTTTTGCACAAACATATGAAAAATAAGCTTTTGCTTCAAGTCCCACTCCAATATGTAGAGACAGAGGTCAGGCTGTGGTTCTTGGTAACTGGGGTGGTTGTCTTCAGAGATGCACAGAGACTCAATGTTTTAAAGGAGACTTTTTGCATCCTAACAGGTAGGGAAATGAGGCGGGTTAACTATGTAACTGCTATTATTTTGTTATATTTAATCCATTATCTTTCAGAATCCTGTACATTTAAAGACTTACTTTCCTATATAGCAGCAGATTATTGGTGTTGCAAATAATCCCATATATATTTTTTCTCTCTTATTCCAGTGCTCAGAATAATCGTCACTGTCATACTAGCACCAGTTTTGGAGGGAAGACATTTTCATTCACTTGCTTTTAACTGACCTCCTAAGGAAGAATCCTCTCCTATTTCTTTCATTACAGAGACTGTGTCTCCTTGACTAGACACAAAATAGAGAACAGTACTTAAAATAGAAAGTAAAGATCTATGATTATGCCTGAGAATTATTGTTGCTTACATCAGTTCAAACACAATCTTACATGGTATGACACCTTTGATTTCCCTACTTATGTTCTCTACAACCATGGTGCTTCGTTCAATGAAGTAATCTTCTCAAATAGTGAGATGCCATCTGATTTTTTGATCTTACTTAGAGTAGAACTGGAAATAATTTTTCCATCTCAAGAAAAATGTCATTTTTTAAAGTCTTCTCTTTAATTGGGGGGAAAAAGTAAAAATATCAGTAAAAGCTTAAAAAATGAAAAGCAACTTAAGCATCTTATTTAACAATTTAAAAACATTTCATTTTGAATTTGATGTCGTGAACTATTTTAATAATTTTAAAGAAATCAGATTTTCATCCAAAAATTCCATTCCAGTTTTAAAGCAAAGAAAGCATATTCTGAATGAACCCACACACCCATTTGCAGTCAAAAAGTTGGATTTTCCCCCAGTTAATTGGTATTCTCTGATTGAAAATTCTATCAAGTCTAATTTTAGTCCAATGGCTCAAATACTTTCCCAAAATAAATTTTTACACTGTCTTCCTAAAACAGCTGTAGTAAAAAAAATTATTAATCCTGTCTCTCCTTTTCTCAAAGTCTGCCTCCTATTCTAGCAGGAATAAGTATTAGTCTCACTTCAAACCCCAATTCCAGATTTGCATTGTCCTAGAACAGTCTTTTCTTCGACTCCAAGGAATACAATAAACCTCAAATGGCACATTCTAAATTAAGACTTTGCTTCTCTGTTAGTTGTAATATGTGAACGAATTTACCAGAAAGTATTGGTTTCATACATTTTTGTCTTCAATCAATATTCTAGACAAACAGCAATCAAATCAAATTTGTAACATTTTTCTATACTTTCAGCAAACGATGGCGATCCTTGGCCTTGATGTTACATTTAGTTATTAACAACTGCAGTAGACAGATGGCTATCCAAGTTGAATCATACATAACCTTATTCAGTATTATTAAGGAAATAGAACTTTACAAATTATGACGGAGGCTTGTGTTTATACATAACTTTTGGTTTAACAAGGTTATTTTTTTTTACATATACTTAATTAAATTTATACAAGCATCAGTGAGCTAATCTATGTAAAATAAATTTGCTGACACCTCCTCACGATTTTGTGGATTAAACAAACTCTAAAACTGGTAAGTACCATTGTGTATCAGCAAGGAGATGAAGAAATCAGACTGATGTATCATGTAAACATTGTCTCTCCAAGTCAAGTTTGAAGTCCAGGAGCAAAGGATGGGGATGCTTCAGTTCTGTGCCTGGAATGCACACAGTCCCCAGGGATCACATTTTAATGAAAATTATAAAAACAAAAAATCACTTAGCATTCATTTACAAAGCAGTTCTACTAAGAGTCACATTTCAGAGGATATGCTGCTGATTGCAGTTTAAAGCAAAAGTTAGGGTGCAGATGAGAGCTCTGAGCAAGAACTCGGAGGACTAGCAAATATTGGGGTGGACTGACTAGTAGGGGACACAGACTGAACATATCAAGTTTAATCCTGTATGAATAGATAGATGTGGTAGTATTTTAATTCTGAAGATTTGGTAAAATCAGAAATCTGAGAGAATGAAAAAATTTCTCTGAGTGAAAACCTGTATAAGGTCAAGTTTTACACAAAAGGTAACATTTCTAAACAAGTAGAAGAAAAATTATTACAGAAGTATAGACGTGTCTTTAACTTCAGCTTTTCAAGGCAATGTTACAGCAACATTTTATTTGCAAAAGAGACAACCACAAGATGGCTCCTTTCATATGATGCTAGCTAAAATAGAAACCTAATTCTGATAACGGAGGCTGCTTAGTCTTTTCACTCCCTTTCACAAACAACTGAAACACCAGGCACCATCCTCTTTGACAAAAAGATGGTGCTACAATTGCTTTATTAAATCATGGTTTGGGGAAGAGCATGCTCTTTCTTAAGCGAATAAGGACTAAACCCCTTCAAATACAAGCATCTAATCTCACTGAACAGGGTGCAGGTTTCAAGAACACTTGCCAGGCTCAGACACAGACATGTCACACTCTTCACCTTTCTCAAGATTTTTGTTTGTTCTCTTTGTAAGAGGATATAGCATTTTCCCCTTTATGAAATATTTTTCCATGGAAAGATTTCCAGATTATTGAACTGTAAAATTATTACGATTCATTAACTCCACATTCATGTAGATGCAATCAAGCTACGGGTTTGGTTGTTGTTTCATTTAACATTTGAATAAATATTACATAAATGTACTGCTTCAAGCTTCCATTCAAGTGCAAACCAAAATAGTCCACAGAGTAATTCTGGGTAATCCAGTTCTTAACATAAGAAAGTCTGGTTTGGTGTGGAAGGTTTGTTATGCTCAGTTAACGTAGATTCCACACCAGCAGCCATGAATTCCCAGTCGCAATGCGCAGTGCCCCATGGTAGACTTCCTCTGGGTGCGAGCGCGCTGACATTTTCATGGCATCCTTTGCATTCCTTACATCTCAAAATACCTCAGAGCACAACACAAATGACATGAACGTGTCACTTCCCCCATCGCTGAACAGCGGTCTACAGCTCGGCAACTACTTACCACTGCATGACAGCGGAGGGAGACAGCATCTCTAATGAAATATCAGGAGGAATTCAAGGAGTCACCGTGTGAATTATTTAAGCACGAACTTGAGCAAGACTCCTCCGCACATTCGTGCAATTTTTCAGATAAAAGTTATTTACTGAATGCAAGTAGTCAGGAAGTCGGATTTACATTCATCTTAAATGTAAAGCAAAGTGGAGATATCATGAACTTCTGGCAGTCCTGCAACTCTGATGAGAACTCCTACTTTTCTTTTTGTTTTTTTACAGTCAGAACACAATTTGAAGATGAGGACATTGAAGGACCTTTTTATTGCTGTGGTTCAGGCTCAATATAAATAGAAAATGGAAATCATTTGGTATTGATTTCTTACAGAACTGTTTTTTACCACAATGCTGGTATTTTGCCTCTCAAGTAATGTTAATTTTCAGTTAAAACTGGTAAGGAATGTGGGAAAAAGAAGGGTAGTTTGTCAAAAAGCCAACAACTATAATTAACTCCCTCACTTTTCAGGCACTAGACCTCTCTGTTAAGCATGGCCCAGATGACTCACATGTATCAAGAAGAGAATGGTTGCACGGAGGCAGAACTGACAAAGCCTTATGATGAATAAGGTCACTCTTCCCAGGCTCATAAAAGACGGCAGCTTTACAAGTGTAGTGTAACAAATCTGTTTTTATTTATTACCCACAAAATCGCATCGTTTCCTAAGCAGTGAAGTTTTTAAAAAGGGCTTCCTTATGCATGAGTAAATATTTTTCTAGTGAAATCTTGGTTTGTCTTGCAACCCAACCCTAGTTTATTTAATAGTGAGATAGCTTTCTCCAGGGAAGGCAGTCAGAAATGGGGGAAGGGGAAGGGAGAAGTTGGCTCTGGCTACAGGGCGCAGCTGCTCTTTGCTACTAGCCTGCAATGGAGTAATACATCAGTAATTATTTGAAAGTCAGACAGATTCCCTGCTTTCCTTGCCAGACAAAACTCTGAGAACTGAGGACTGGAAAAGAGGATAAAGGACTTTCAGTTTACTGTTTTTCCACTCATGGCTTTTTTTTCCATGTTAGCAGCTACTGCTGCTATTAATTTTCTGATCTTTGTGCCTTCAGAGGCCTCAGCATACTACGCAAACTTAGTTTTAGCACTTGAGCACTAATGCTTTCAAGTTTATTAAATTAATTTTTACAAAACATTTCAGCTGTTTCTCCCAGTAACTTCCATCTGAAAGAATAATGTTTATTTCCTATTCTGCTTTAGGAGTGATCACAACACACTTGGTATTCACTGAAGAAAGGTGAATATAGCAAAAAATCCAGATAAGAGCAGCATACTTCAAGTGGTACACCACTCAGTTGCGATTTAATTTAACCAAAAATAGGAAGTACACCTAATCTTTGAACTAGTCCCTGAAAATGATGAGTCAGTGTCTATTTAGACTAGGCAAATGATGGAAAGTTCCCACCATTGCTAAAACAAATTCATGGCATCTAAAAAATGTTATATTTTCATCACAGTTCACTGAAGAGTTTCAGGGAAAAAGAAAAAAAGATGAATAATGTTTGAATAAGTTTGTCCTTTTGCAAAATCCCCCTCAAAGATTCTAGGTAGGAAAACAAAATGAAACACAAATAGCTAGTATAACGCCCTAGAGACCCAGAACCAGATTCAGACATAATACAGGAGGCAGCCAGCAATTCTGTGACAACCTCCTCCAAAGACAGGAGGTTTTCAGGGATTCAGAACCAGACAAAATGTGAGAAACTCCTTATCTGACTGGGCACATCAATGCAAATTACATTTATGTAGGATACATGTGTCAGAACATAGATGCCCAATGCAGCCTAAGAAGCCTTTGGACACCCAAGATACCCGTTAGCCCTGTGCAGGCACGGCGCAGGACCTGCGTAAGGCGATACCTTTCTGCAGCAGCAGCTGGCAACAGGGAAGAAGAATACTCTTGGGCATCTCAAACGGCATTAGACATCTATGTGTGGACAACTACATAAAGCCCTAAGTGTTAACCAATGCAAGCTTGCTACAGCAAGAATGGAAGGATTTGAATGAATTATGTATTTGATGAAACTCTACAGCATTTTTTTCACACCCCCCCCCCCAAACCTGACTTTGTTCCGTACAAGTTATTATAAAATGCTCCATATTCAACCTGTCTGAAAGGAAAAATGGGCAAATATAATTTATTTGTACCAGAGTGGCAAAGAGAAGAAGCTGAGTACATTACAGTTACGTAAGCCAGCAAATTCTTTTTCACAAAACACAATTTTAAAATAATGTATTTACTTTCTAAATTTATACTTGTTAGACTCTACTGAATATTCAAGAAGTCCTCATTTACAGATCATTTTCTTTTTCAGCCTTTAGCCAAAAGAGAACATAAAAGCAAACTTAGCTAAAATAAAACCAATCTCTTCTTCCACCCCGCTTTGCCTATAAACTCTTCTGTGTCTTTTTCTGTTTCTTTCTTGGGGGAAGTTTAGTTCTGTTTAAAGCCCCAACAAAACATGAAGTCTACCTCCTTGATCTGACAGAAACAGAAACAAAGCCTCTCACTTCCCTTAAAAGACCAGGAATAGAACTGAGGATGAAATTAATGCAAATAGGCCCGCAAATAACTATTTTTTTCAAATATACAAAAATATGGGCTATTAAATTCAGTAGGTGAACTTTTCTGAGTCATAAAAAAATCAGGAATACATTTTTTGAGTAAACAATACTGTAAGCATACTATTTATTGCATTCCATTAAAGATTTTCAGTTTATAAAACATATGAAATGATAAAATCTGTCTTCATACAAACCAGAAAATGCAAAGAACCCGAGATGTTACACCTTACAGCTTCCTTTTTTTCATAAAAGGTTGTAAATTACAGTTTAACCCATGACTGTCAATTTCTTGACTTACAATATGTGCAGACAGACCATAATAGCCACTATGTTTGTCAGGGAAACCAAACCTATCATCTAGAAAGAAGTCAGAACCACATAACAGATTTATATTATATGTATCTGATCTTTTGGGCAGAAACACTGTCGAAAATATCTTTAAGATTTGTATTGTTCTGTATAGAAGCTAACCACGATAATGATAGAGAAGTACAAAAGAATGAATTATAATGCAATTGTAATGAAATGTTAAAAAAAGTTAAAACCAGAACTCCCATGTCCCCAGTTTCACATATGACAGCAGTTAAAGAAAACATTTTAAATTAAAATTTAATTTCTGTTAAAATTGATAAAGCTATACAGCGCATTGCCCAAATATATTAAGGAAGTAAATGGAAAAGCAGAATATTAAAACATACATATTTTTATATTTATCTGGATAATGAGTCACAATTTTAAAAAATAGAGAGACACTGATGTGAGTCTCCAAGTCATATGCCAGCTACAGACTGATTATGGAATCAGTCTGATATGGAGAGCACTGTGCTTGCCTATTTTGGAACTTTTGGTGTAGATCACCAGCAAGGAAATAAAAAAGGTTGACCTCATAACGAGGAATCTAGTCACGAAACTTAAGATACCAGGGTTCAGTTCCACATCTAGAATTCCCGCACGGCATTGTTAAAGCCTCTTCCCTTCTCTTCATTCTCCTTCCCCTTTTCTACAGCACTTGTCTATCTTGCAGGGAGTGCTAGAAGGTAAATAAAGGCGGTGTCTATGAAAAAACGAGATAGACTACTGCCTTTACTTGGTAGGGCAGTTTCTGTATCTCAGTAAGAGATAAAAAACACATGCCAATCTGAATATGAATCTTCTCAAGTTCAGGAATATTTAATTCTTGTTCATCTTCACTATAACCCACATTTTTGATATTTACTACTTTTTATGACAGTTATAAACAATATGTGAGCAACTATGTCAATGCTTATGCACACCACCATAAGAAACAGTTTGCCTGTTTGCAACCTAGGAAACTGTATTCCTTAATACCAGGCATTCTGGTAATGACCATTTTTACAACATACAATGTGGTTTGGGGTTTTTTTCATTTGTTCTGTTGGTTTTTTTTTCCTTTTTTCTTTCAACTGTTCTAACATATGGGACCTTGTTTATTTAATCCCAAAACGAGGCATATTGATGTAAAGTGATAGCAACTGCCTAGCTATATATGGGGAAAAAAAAATCCACATAACCCAGAAACAGAAGTGCCTATAGGATGATAAATTTCTAGAGCTTGTGAAAACAAAGGCCAGATCCAACATAAGATGAAAGTTTTTGTAAGGCAAAGAATAAGGTATTGAACTGAAAGTTGCTGTAGCTGAAAGTACTCCCTCCCCTGGCCAAAGCATTTAGCTTTCCCGTGCTTCAGTGTCACCATCTATAAAAGGGCTTATTTGTAATTCATCTTCCTTTACACATTACTCTGAGATCTATAACTTGGCAGCCCTGTAGAAACCCAAGTATTACTTTATTTTGGTGAAGATAAAATAATACCTAGAGGATACAAATATTAGTTGCAGTAACTCCTAGTGTTGAAATTCCTCATCTGTATATTCATATCATAGTGTTATACTTTTACCTCAAAGCACTTTGATTAATTGAGCTTCTTGCCACCTGAGTGGTAAGGCATGATTTTATTATTCCCATTTTGCATATAAAAAACCCAATGTTATTACTTGACTGCCCAGATCAAAACAAAACTTTGAGAACACAAGAAAGGTGTTCTGTTTTGCTATTATTTTTACAGTCTAAATCCAATGTTTCTAGCTCAGGCCATCACTGTGATATTTTAAGGAAAATCTTAAGCCAAATCTCCCGTTTGCTGTTGCAACAGCATTCTGGAAAGCACCTTCTCTGCATGAGAGCAGCACCCACATCCAACCAAGCACCCACTCAGTATCAGCACCTTTCCACAGCGAATGAATTCCATAATCACCTCTCTGAAGACTAAAAAACTACCCCATACGCCATATTTTTAATTCCTTTTCTAAGATTTTACATATGCACAAAAAGACTATTTGCTGTGGGAAGCATTTGTCAAGAGGGTGTTTTATGATGGGCTGTATTCCAGGGTGCAGTTCCTTCTGCTTGCAGGTAGGTGTTTTTCTTTGTGTTGCAATCTTATCTCTGAGGATTGGATATTGTACATACACAGTTTTAGCTATGCCAAAATCCAAAGAAGCCAAATGTGAGGAACGCCTATGGAACCAAAATACATACTTGCTGTAAGTAGTATATAAAACCATGATCAGGGACAATTTCAGCAAAAGCTGAAAACATTGATACGTTAGCCCGAATCCAGAGTGTCGTGTACCCCTCCCCAAGAATAAAAAAAAGCTACTTTAAAAAACAAACAAAACGAAACAAACAAAACTATAATCTTTATACATTTAACTACTAGTTCAATCAGAAAAGTAATTAAAAAATCAATGTAAACGCAATAAACTATTTCAGATACTAGTTTCTACCCACAATACAAAACACACATTTCTCAGGCACAAAATCCAATACAAAAAAAGTTACAAATGCTTTATCTTTATTAATTACTGTATTTTGCTTCTGTAAGAAAAAAACCCCAACTTACTGAGAAACCAGAACTCCTGTATTAACTAAAAGGTATTTCACGATACCTTAATGATCAATTTAACCTGATGTTGAAGAAAAGCCTTTGAACTGCCTAGGCCTCTTAGTGCTTTTAACAGAAATTACTTTGTACCGTCTGCGCTTTGGACTAATTATGCCCAACATAATTCCTGGCTTACATCGCTTAACAGCATATACCAAAAAAGGAACACCCTCGATTTTGGGGGGCAAATGAATGTACTTAGATCTATGCAAACACATTAGCATCAATTTAATTTTACTGCTATCAGAAAAGTAGTTCACAAATGCTTTTGACAGAAAATAATTAGGGATAACCAGCAAGAGTTTCCTAAAGTTTCTGTGGAGTCATTACTCACAGACCGGTTTCTAGCTGCAATTAAAAATGTGGCATTATCATTTTAATCAGACACGAACGTGGTTATCCTTTGGTTTGCAAGCCATTATGCAGCACAAACCCACAGCCACCTCCGAGTGCTGAAGTTAGCTCGAAGGCACTCCCACGGTGTACGCGAACACCACAACGCCTTTCCGGATTCCAGGCCAGGGCCCCAGGCAAGGAGAGGTACTGCACACACGACCCGTCCCTTCGAGTTGGGGGGGGGGGGGGGGGGGTCCTGCTCCGGTGAGGAAGATTACTTGCTGACTGGAAGAGGCCTTGATGAGGGAGGGCTTGGGGCCATCAGAGCTGCTTCCGCGCCTGCTCTCACCCCCGCAACCCCCCCTCGTCTCCCAACTACCCGCGCAGCAGGCCCGGCTCTGGGGAGCCCACAGCCCCCCTCCACAGCGCACCCCCGAGGGAGACCGACTCCCCCCCCCCCCCCCCCATCCCCAGCAGAGGCTGGGGAACGCTCCGTGCCCCGCGGCAGAGCCTCCTCCACCGGCAGAGTTTCACCTGCGCGGCGAGAGAAACCGAAACGCACCGACCGTTCCCCGGCCGGCCCAGAGGTGCCGTCCCTCTCTACGGGCGCGCCAGGCTGGAGGAGGCCGCCCTGCCAAACCAGCCTCCTCAGGCGGCGGCGGCGGCGGCGGGGGGAACGGCGGGAACGGCGCTCCCGCCTCAGGCAACGGCAAAAACGGACGGCTGGGGGGGGGTGGGGAGGCGGGGGGGAGCGGCCGCGCGCTTCCCGCCGCGCCCTGCCTCGCGCCCGCTCCGCCGACGCTTCTTCCCCCCCCCTCCCCGCCCCATTCCCGTCCCCGCCCGTGAGGGGCGGAGCAAAGGCGCGCGCCGCCCCGCCCCGCTTCCTTTGTGCTCGGGCAGCTCGCGGCAGCCGCAGTCGCCGCCGCTTCCAGCCTGGGCAGCGCGCCCTGCCCGCCCGCTTCTTCTCTTCCCCCCCCCTCCTCCCCTCCTCTTCTTCCTCCTCCTCCTCCTCTTCCCCCTCCCCGCTTTATCCCCCCCTGCCCTCCTCGCCATGTCGCTGGGAGCCGGCCCCGAGGCGGGTTTCTCCAGCGAGGAGCTGCTGACCCTGCGCTTCCCCCTGCACCGCGCCTGTCGCGATGGGGACCTGCCCGCCTTGTGCGCGCTGCTCCAGAGCTCGCCCCGCTCCGACTTGGCGGCCGAGGACTCCTTCTACGGCTGGACGCCCATCCACTGGGCCGCGCACTTCGGCAAGGTGGGGCCCGGCCCGGCGGAGCGGGAGCCGGCGGCGGGGAGGGTTGTGTGTGTGTGTGTAGGGGGGGGCGGGCGGTGAAGAAGGGGAAGGAGGGCGCGAGTCCCGCTGGAGCGCAACGCGGCGCCATCTTTGCCCCTTGCGCGCGCTCTGCTGGCGGGCGCCCGCCGCGCCGTTCCCGCCGCTCCTCGGGGGACGGGGCGGGAGGGCAGAGCCGCGGCGCTCGGCCTCCTTCCTCTCGCCGGGGCGGCGGTGGGAGGCATCACGGGGCGGGCGGCACCTGCCGTCCGTCCTCCCTACACAGTCATCCCCCTCCCCGCTGGGAGCGGTCCCTTGGGTTTTTGTTTTTTTTTTCGCTGCCTTCCCGTCAAGCCGGCCGACTGAGGCGGCCCTCGGTCTCACAGCCGGGCCTTTCAAAAGGCGCCCGGGTCACCGGCACAGGGCGGCGGCAGCTGAGGGGGAGGAGGAGGGACCCGGGGCTCCTCCCAGGCCGGCGCCGGCCGGAGGACCGAGGCGGCGAGCCCTCTTTCCGCCGGTAACCCGCCCTCCGGTCAGGCTGCGTGCTTTTGTCTGCGGAGCCTAGGCACGGTCCTGCGTGGGTCTGCAGAGCCTGGTCACCTCGGACTCGGCGCCCGGAGGCTGTTTCGTTGCGGTGCCTTGTGCTATGACTGCCGACCCGTTAGGAGTTCGGGAAGGAGGTGGTTGCGGTTGTAAAGCAACCCCTCTGGTGCCTTCAGCGTGGAAAATCAGTGGGGGTTTATACACGCGCGGGATTATCTGCGTTGACATTGCGTTGCAATGCAGGAAAGATCAAAAACATAAGAAGTAGCTGCTCTAACTTCAAGTCTTAAGATGAGTCGTATCTTAATTTCTTGATTTTATGTAGGCCTCCCCTGTTTCTAACGTGGTGAGTGTTCCAGCCTATGCAGACTTCCAGCCTAGAGGGTTGGGGTTTTTTTTTTTTCCCCTCATTGATTTGTCTGGGTTTGGATCTTGAGGGGCTTTTGTTCTTGTTCTCCTTCCCGTTTCCAGTATGTTTCTATTTGTTTATTGACTGTGTGCTGGAGAAGGAAAATGAATGTACTTAGGCAGTTGTCATGGCTTATGAAAGTACATTAAGAGATGGTTTATATATGTTATCTGCAGTGCTTGAGAAACATTTTAGAAACACAGCAAAGTAGTCCCTAAAAAAAACCCACCAAAACAAAACCTAAAGCAACCTTTTCTTCATTCAGAAAGAAGCTAATAATCTTCTACACTCCTACAAGTGTAGTGCCTTAAATTTTATCATGAAGTACACACAGAAAATGCAAATACACTAATTTGGCATTACAGTCTTCCATTTCCTTTATCCATCTCTTAAGAATTTATCTTTGGTGTGTGCTCGTGGCAACCTTGCTTTTGTCTTGGAAGTGTGTGGTGTTTTGTTTTTTCCTTTAAGCATCTTCAGCTTTCTACTAACCATGCTAGGTTATGTCACTTTTTGTGTACGTTCTATTTTCTATTCTAGAGACTCTTGCAGAAACAGCTAACAAAGGGAACAAGTCAGTCTGCAAGATACTGTGTTTCTATTTGCCACCTTCGTTCTTAGGTATCAGCAAAATCTGATACGTGTTTTTGTTGCTGCATATGAAGGGGGGAAGATCTGTCTAGTGAAACGAGACTTGCAAAGATGACATAGGTTTATAAATGGGTTTTATACAACTTTGTGTATATGTACTTTATTAGAAACCTTGTGACAAGGTGTAGGCAATTTCAGCTTACGGAAGTTATCTGCATGTTTTATAGTCTTGTTAAGTAGTGTTCTCTGACACAGAAACTATAGGACACACTTGGAAAAGTTACACTATTGTAACTGGATCCCAATCTCGACTGACTTTGTGTTTCTGTGGCATAGACTTTCACCTTTCACCAGTTAATAGACGGTTGCCAGGAGTGAAACAATAGCTGCTCTTAGTGGACATTCGTATGCATGTCTTAGGTTCTTGTTTATGGGTTTTTTGCCAAATTCAGATTCATCAAAACTTCAAATGGAGAGTTAGATTTCTCAAAGTATCAGAGTTTTAAAACATTAATTTCTGAAATGTTAGTAGTTACTGAACAAGATTCTTTTCCTCTTCTTTGTTTTTCTAGATTTTGTGGGATTTTCACTCGGTTTTTTTTCTTTTCTTGAAAGAAATTAAATGGTGACAGAACTTCATGGCTGTCCTGATATAGGGCCATTTAGCAGCATGGTCCACCAGACGCGTCTTGGTTCTAACTGCAGCTCTGTAGGAGGTTGAAATGACAAAAATGATTAGTTCCTTTCTGGAAGAAGTCCTTGTGGAACAACTCATTGTAAGCAGTGAAATCTAAAACAGTTCATACATGTACACACGCATGTGCATGCACACACAGCATCAGTCTAGGGCTGGTCAACTTCAGCAGCATAGAGATGTCTCTTTACCTGTTGCACAATTTGAACATAGAAGAAAGCCCTTATTGTATCAAAGGACAGTACAAAATCATTTTGGAATAAAGCTATATAGGACTACATTCTTGCATGCAGTTGTAGATGTGCTGCAGTAAGGAGGTAGCAGCAGCAGTCAAGTTCCGTTAGAAATGAATATGTGAAAGAGGAAAGATAGCTTTTGCGGGGGGGAATACTGATGTAATATTAGTACCAATAAAAACAGAGTATCTTAAGACTAAAAATGAAAACGCAGTATTTTTGAATAGCTTACTCTGAAACATACTTGTACAGCTTGCAAGCAGTAAATAAAATACCAGCAAAGTCAATTGAAAGTGATAGGTATTACAACCAATGTTTCTGGCTGTAATATCTGGAGTTTTAATGACAGCATGGACATTCTTTTAGAGATAGCAAGTCCAAATTTCCTTGCTGTGTTGAGTATCTGTGGTGGAGTTTGCATTTTCAGGAGAAGTGCTCATATCCTGAGAGGTAAATTAATTCCCGTTAGAATTGCTGTATTCCAACTGGAGTTAATTATATAGTGCCCTAAATTACTCTGGCATTCTGTAGATTTCTGAGAAGGTGGGTCAGAATATAAAATTGTTAACAATCTAAAAAGCTAGCAGAGAGGTAGAAAATGAAGGGCTTGCATAAAAACCAAAGTCACTGTTAATTCACTTTGTCTTACACTAACCTTAATTTCATTTTCAACAACTTGCACGTGTATTTTTATTTTCTCTGACCACATCTATTTGCTTGTACTCGTCTCCTACTTTTATTTTTGCCATTTGACTGTTTACATTATAGGAAGCAAAATAGCAGTAAGTACATTCTGTTTCTTTTGGAACAAAAGTAGTACAGATAAAAATGCCTGTCTCTTCCTTGGTATTTTGCCAGCATTATGGCCTATATGGAGCCCTGTCTTCATTAAATCAGTGTAACCTCTGCTTTAGATACAACAATACAGTGGAAAAATCTTCTAAAAGCTTATTTCATGAAAGCGTACTTGTGTGTCCTGATCTCAAGCATAAATAATCAAGTGAGGTACTGGTTTTTGTTATGTTGACTTTTCCTCTCCACAGAAGTAACCTACCTCATTCCTCCATAATGTTGGAAGAAGCAGGTTTTTCTGACAGCCGTCACGCAGAAGACCTATACTTCAGTTTTTAATGTGATGAAATGTTATCTACATTGTTAAAAACCTGTAAGAGATGGAGGGGGGGGCAGTGGCACACAAGAAAAAAGAAGATTTAAACATGAAGTTGTATAGGTAATCATGCCATGTAGCCGTCTTGTAAGGCAGATTTAAACAGTGCAAGATGACACTGGTGAACCAGTTGCAGTGTTTTTCCCCTTTGAATTGATGGGCTATAATACCTGTCTAATTATAGAAATTCTTTCAGCCCAGTTTCTGTGCAGGAAACATTATTCTTTCCTGAAGTTATAATGCTTGTCTGAAAGTGTTTTCAAATTAATTCTGTTAAAAGTCTTTTGTTTTAAAAACTGGCTGAACTTTATTTTTGTTTGCAGTCATAGTAGAGGAACAGGAACCTCTTGGTGTAGCTGAATTTTTTTTTTCCATCACATGGTTTATTAATAATTACAGTGTTACAATTATTAATAATTATTAAGGGTTAACAGCAATATTAGGGGTGTTAGCATTCGAACACCAAGGAAAGTCTAAGGTGAGCAAATACAAAATGTGTTTGGGTAGTCTAGCATTAGAATTGCAAGTTTTCTTACACCAGTGTTTTGATGTACATTTTCTTGCAGTAAAAGTACTTGTTTGCTTTTGAAAAGGTACTTTGTCTTTGGTAATGTTGAGGTTTATGGAGCTAGATTCATTAATTCTGCAGTATTTCAGTTACCCTCATCCTTGCATGTTTACTTCATGTAATTAGCGAGTTAATGGTACATCTATGTCTAGTGTCAAAGTCCGTTACAGTCCAAAAAAGTACTTTTGTATATCCTAAAGAATAGGGTTCATATGTGTGTGTTTGAACTATGTGGGGGGAGGAAGCAATTTAAGTTCACAATACACTTGCAAAACTAATATAAAATACTTCACTACAGTGGTTGGTACTTTGATCTCATGTATGTAATTCATCAAGATAAGGAATTTGCAGGTTAAAAAAAAAAAGAGAAAAAGAGAGACTGACATACAGCAGTAGAGAAGAATGTTGGAATTGTGATGTTTATGTTTCTATCTGAACCAAGCTGCCAGCTGACTTTTTGATGCTTTTTAACTGCTCCTTTATGAACAGCCTATTCCATAGCTGTGGTATGGCTAACAAACATTTTCTTTAACTGTGAGAGACTGACCCGTAGTTTTGTTTTGTATGAACCAATGCCCTGAGTCAGTGTGGTGGTTTTTTTGTTTTGCTGTTGCATGTGTGCGCAGTGGTGTTTGTTTTCTAACCACAATAAATGGAAGCCTAGACTAAACTGTTTATTTTAGCATAGTGCATTCCTTTTCCTATCAACAAAAAGAGAATGTTACTGTGGGACAGGAAAGGAGCTTTTTTTTTTTTTTACTATTTTTGAAAGTTTAGGTCATCGTGGCTGTGGTTTGCCTAGCTTCTACAAATGTGATGTTATGAACATTTAAAAATAGTAGCTGGATATCTGACACTTCTGGTTAGTATGATGGGAAAATAAAAGTCAGAATATAGCGTGACAAAATATTGCAATATTTTAAAACAAAGAGAGCTTTTCTTTTTTGGCTTTGTCACAAACATGCAACCTATTTTGTTTTTAACAGCTCTTCAGCTGTAATAACAGGAAAATGGTGGAAGTAATTTTTTCCTTTTATAGATTTAGCAGAGTATTAACAGTATTAGTTTTCATTAGTAATCTGCTTCTGTCACTCTAGGAAAACATTAAAGAAACTTTAAATATTTCTTGTGTTTTTCTGGTTTACCTTCCTCTAAACTGTCCTGAGAGTACATCTATGTATCCCCTAACACCACTCTTCTTTTGGCAAACATTGTCTAATAATGTCTGTTTAGTATCATGTTTGCAGCTTTGCTGGATCAGAACTCTTTTTTCCTTCCCCCCCCCCTCCCCCCCCCCCTTTACAAAAGTGAACCAAATAGCTCTTGTAGTCAGATCTGAGGTATTTATGCCCTCTTTTCCCCATCCCAAAAATAAATGTTGGAATTCAGTTTTGGCGGTGAGAATTAAGTACTTTTCAGGTATGGCCTATGGCCAAGGGAGGGAAGAGTATAAGGAAGAGGGGGGAAATCCTAATGTTTGTATTCTCTCTTGTTTTGCATCCATGTAGTCTCACTATTAAGTTTATCTTTTCTAGGTTTTATGTATTTATTTACTTCTCATGTGCTAATTGTTATAGCACGTACGTGTAACACTTTTTGTTTTATTCCCTCATGTCTTTAAAGCTGGAGTGCCTAATGCAGTTAGTAAGAGCTGGAGCTTCTGTAAATGCCAGTACAACACGTTTTGCTCAAACACCAGCCCACATTGCTGCTTTTGGAGGACATCCACAGTGCCTGAATTGGTTGATTCAAGTGGGGGCCAACATAAACAAACAGGTATGGGTTCACGTGTATTCCATGTCTGCATATAGTTCTGGAAGGAGTGTCTTGGTCTCTTCTTGCTACCTGTATGATCCTTACATTCAGATACAGATACATTTTTAATATCAGCTGAAGTCAAGTGACTTAATTATCAGTTATAGACTTTTTTTATTATAGTAGAGATAGGAGTAATAAATGTCCTTTAAGCCACTAAAGGTTTGGAGAACATTTGTTTTAGGAATTGATGTCTTGCTACTTATTGAACAAAATAGTATGCTGCTCTGGTGTCGGCAGCATTAGCAAATACTCTGATACTGTAATGCCTGTTTAGGGGAAAGAAAAAAGACTAGTGAGGAACACACTACTTATTAAATATGCTAAGAATTGAAAAATTCACCATTACCTACAGAACCATGAGACCTGTGTGGTGCTTCATGACTTAGTCATACATCTAGCTAGTAAGGTCTGCCATGGTTTATTTTAAGGTGCATCTGGTTTCATACTTTTTTCCTTTTAAGATTATTTCCAAAGCTTTTCTAGTAACTTCCTGCAAATAGATCAGAAACATGTACTTTACTAACAAAGAATGAATGGGTGATTTTTTTATTATTATTATTTTTTAATAAATTTCCATTAATTTTACTGTGAGTATGGATAATGATTTATTTGGTAGCAGAGAGTGCATCAATATAGCAAAATTCCTGTAAAGGACTGTTGTACTCTGGTACAGTAACAGAATTGAGTGCTTAAAACTATCATGCTTTTGGAGAAAATGTTTGCAGTACTGAATGGATCTATTATGTATGCTGTGCATACATAATGTGTGCCTTTATAATGGTACTCAAAATTATTATAACATTCTATGAGAGTAATTAATACTACAGCATATGCCTTTACTAAAAGCTGTAGTATAGCACAGCATCTATAAAATGTCTAGTCTGTTAAATCTTGCATCATACTTCCCTTAAAATATTTAATGGCCAGACTGTGTTTTATATGCAGTAGAGTTAAGCTAAGTCTGCTGAAGAACTTGAACATTTGCATTTCTAGAGTTTGGTTGTTTTTTTTAAGCTATGCAAAAATAAGAAATGGGGAAGTTTGTGTTGAGTTTTCAGAAAAGAAGGCTGGTGCATTGAGAACAGCTGTGAGACACCAGGAGAATTGTAGAAACAATGAAGGTGACTGGATGCAGAGGCTATAGATCGCATCTTCTCCTTGATACCTGACAAAAGTAACTTATGCAATAAGTTATTGCTGCATAGTGGTAGAATCTTCAGAAGAGAAAATACCAAGAACTATAAATGCATCTGGAGACCAGGTAAGAATGTAAAGAAATGGTGATTAGAGAGGAAACATGGCATGCACAGAATAAAGATGTACAATATCTGCTAAATGAGAAGAGAAGAATGAATGAAAATGAATGAATGAGAAGAATGAAAGTTTCCAGCTATGAGAATAAAGAGAAGAACTGACCAGTGAGGTTGAAATGGAGTTGAAGAACAAGCTTGCTGTCCTGGAACGTGATGGGGGGAAAAAAAAATAAAAAAATCACATCTAGTGAGTGAGGTTATAGCAAAGAAGAAAGTAGCAGCTAGCCCCCAAAAGAAGAGGAGAAGAGTGCAGAGAGATCTCTCCATGGGCTGAGGGCAACATGCAGATGACTGTAAAGGAAAGCAGAAGGCAGTATAATACACAGTTAAAAGTAGGCAGGAAACTCATTCCAGCTTAAAGAAGTGACCAAGACTAGCCAGTGACTCAGGAGTCTTTATGAATTGATGGCCTGTCACCAGAGCAAATACTAATAATAGATCTGTGGTCCTCCACAGGAAGAAGAGTACTGTGGTTCTCAGGTTTTCAGGTAGTGGTAATAGTATCCTACAGACTTCTAAGGGCAGGTTTAGGTATTGACAGGCAAAGGACACTAATATAGATGGTACTGAGAGTTGACACTGTGGAAGCAGTGTATGTTGTTAATGGTAGGCTCAAGTTACACTTGTATGTAATAACTTTTTTTTTTTGCCCCCACAAAATATTAATTGAACATATAAGAAGAGGTATTTTAAATTCAGTTAGATGATAAAGTAAGAAGATAGCTCTGGTTAATTAAAATGGTAGTAGAAACAAAAAAGTCTCAAGTTCTTTGTTAGGATGCAAATGGTCAGTCACACTGGTTTCACATGCACGTGCACTGAAAGCTAGACAGTGTACCTTGGTGATACCTGTAGCAGCAAACTCATCCCACAGATATTTGGAATGTTTCATACATGGCTATGTAAAGCATAGTGCATGCTTTGCTCTCCCCAGTTCCTTCCAACTGTTTATTGAATTGCAGTCAAATTCTACTATTCTTGTTTGATTTGAACTGCTTAATAAATGATCTTGGTTCCTTATTTAACTTCCAAGCACTTTCAGGTGATCATCTAGGGCTTCCACCCACACTTTTGAGCTTTTGGAGCACTATTTCCTGATGTGTATTTTGTTTATTCCTTCCAGCTCGCTGACTGATGCTGTACTTCAAACAGACATAGTCACTGGCTAATGCTTGTGTGAGGACAAGTGTTCCATGGACACTGGATACAAAACACATGCTGAGAAAGATCTGGGAATACTTGATATTTTAAACTAGTAAAACTTTCCTTCCAAACTGACTCCTGGTCATTGGCTACAGACTAACCCATCACCTCTGGAAAAAGAAAAGGATAGCTTCTGAAAAGGAATCCACTCAAGTCTCTCAGTCTTAACGTAAACCTGCGGTACTCAGTAGAATTTGCATGCACGCTTTCTCATATCTTGCCCTGAGGTATTGTATTGTAGCCCGTGCTGCCTGCCCTGAAGTTTAGGAAAACTTGAAAATGTGTATCTTGGTGCTGGTGACAGGTGCTCAGGACATTTCTCAGGCAGCAGCAATGAAGGACAAATGCTTAGAACTGCTTGTCCCAACTGTACCTTGCTCCCCAGATAAGTTCTGTCAGTATATCCTGTGATGCCCAGCCCTCTTACATAACTGTATGTGCTGGCTAGAATCATCTCTCTCTCATTATGATCAGTGGGCAGTTCTTCCCCACCAGGATCACTGTAAGAATTCACAGGAGAAAGCTGAAGTGCCACGGAATGATCTGCCTGTTTCTACCCAGCAGTGGACTTGAGACAGTCCTACTATTTTTTTTTCTTCAGTGGGCAGTGCCTGCTAATACTTCTTAATAAGGTGACTCAAGACCTGCATTTGCCTACCTGCCTGCTCTAGTTCACTGTAACAGTGCAAAGCAATTACACTGCTACTTCCCCTGAGATTTTTTTTTTTTCTCTGATGTTTATCCTTGTCACAACACAGATTCATTCTGTGCTGTTGTATGTATTAAGATCAGATAATCATGAGTACTATTGATTAAAAAGCCTGTTACTTCATTTAAATATACTTTCCCTCTAGCCTTAGCCTATCGAACATTTCTGTTGTGTGTTGCCTGTGTTGATTGGCCAGAAATACCAGTTTTATGTGGCCTGTCTTAAAGAGAAGGGGTAAGAAATACTGCATCCTTACAGGTGATGCTAACTTACTTTTCGTCCAGCTGGTTACCATCATGTGGCAGTGAGGGCAGATAGATTTAGGAGGGTTAGACTACCCATGCTGGCAAGAACTGTAAACACAGTGATATCCTTGGTGGGGAGGAAGAAAACACTCATTGCTCTGGTATGTTATAGTTTTGTATTTTAAACAACAGTTTGGGCTAAAGCCAGATAAAAATATTCTCATTTCTCATCTGTACTCAAAATTCAGAAGGAGAAACCATCATGACTTCAAAGTGTTTTTAGCAAACAATGAGGGGAAAAATACTCAGCATTCTCCAGCTTTTACTTCTTGGTTTCAGAAAGGGTAGGGTGCTGTGTCTAAGAAATCTGTACAGCTTTTGGAAATGGGATCAACTGATAGAACTTGAAACTCAGTCAGTTGAGTTAAGGAATGGTGTTAGTTTGTATTTCTTGTCAGGTAAAATAGTGCTTCTGTGTCTTAGTTGGATATCTATAATAGAAGTATTTTACAAGTGCTTGCACAGTGTTGTGGTTTAAACCCAGTAGGCACCGAAGCACCGCACAGCCACTTGCTCGTTCCCCCCTGCCCGGAGTGGGTTGAGGGAGAGAATTGGAAGGGAAAAGTGAGAAAATTCATGTGTTGAGATGAAGACAGTTTAACAGGTAAAAAAGGAAACAAGGAAAAACAAAAAAACCAAGAAAATCAAGTGATGATAAAAAATTTTTAAAAATCCCACACCATGACCAAAAAATCCCCCAATTGCTCACCAGTAGTTGATGGGTGCCTAGCCAGTCCCCAAGCAATGACAGCCCTGGCAAACGACACACCTTCCCCCCCTCTGCAGCTTTTCTTGCTGAGCATGATGTCATATAGTATGGGATATTCCTCTGGTCAGTTTGGGTCAGTGGTCCCAGCTGTGTCACCTCCTAGGTTCTTGTGCACCCACATCCCACTCCTAGCTAAAACATTGGTGTATTATCAACACTGCTTTGGTCACAAATCCAAAACATAGCACCAAACCAGCTGCTATGAAGAAAGTTCTCTATCCCAGTCAAAACCAGTACACATAGTTGAAAGCTTTCAGTGTAAATGTGCATGGGGGCTTTTTGTTTTAAAAATAAATATTTACAGGTAAGTAATTTTTTTTTTTTTTTTTTTTTTAAATGAAAGGGCTATAAAGGTACCAGTAAGTGAAATTAACTGAATCATAGCCAGGGACTTGCAACTTGGAGAACAAAATGGGAAATTTGCTCTAAGTTCAACTGAAAGATCCTAAAGCCAACAGAAATTTGGATCCCTCAAAGACTGAAAGAGGGGAAAATAGAGTAAAAATGGCTTTAGACTGAACTGAAAAAATAACCACATCTAAAAGAGGCCTGGGAATAGGCAGAGAGTTTGAGAAAAATACTTAATCAGTAGAGGAAATGTCTTTTGAGGTTAAGCAGCATAGTGAGGGAATGCAAACTGATAAATCAAGCTGAGAGATTTACTGAGAAAATTTAAGCCGAAAAAGCAAAAGACTCTTTAGCCCCATAAAAAAAAAATAAGGAGGCTAGATACTTACTTAGTAAAATGAAACAGAAGTCAAAGGTAATCTAGTCATGACCCCAAGCTAGAGAAGACTGTCCTTGTCTTTGCAAAAGGGTAGTCATCCTCCTCCAAGGGAAAGGAGGAAGGCGTTTGACAGTGGCAATGAGTTGCAAAAACAAATGTGCCTATGATGCCTCATTACTCTCTCTGTCATTTTTTCAGGAGCACTGTACGCAAAATATTTAGTCGAAGCAAACAAACTTGTGTTATCTTGAATGCTAAATTAATATAACTTAATTGGTCTTTCTGCTCATTTATTTACAATGTGACTTCTGGATTGTGAGCCAAGTTGGGGCTGTTGGTGCAGTGTTACATCAGCAGGGTAAATGGGACCGTGAAAAGTTCTGCTCTAGATATGAAAGGCCAGTACAAGTTATTGATGTTTCCCTTCCTGGAATATTCTTACAGAAGGGATTATAGCAAACTGAAGCAGGTATGGGAACTGTGGACAATTAGAAGGATTATGAGGTATTGTTAAGGATAATTAGGACTTTGTAGAGCCCCTCAAAATAAAATAACTTTGTTCCATATAGCCAAAAGAGAGATAGGGAAGAGGTGTCTTATGCATGAAAAAGTGCTAGCAGTCTAGACCCTGAACTGTTCTCAGAAGTTTCTTTGAAAAACCTCTGTTACATGGCTCTTTCTGTTTGGTGCCATCCATTCTAATTGTTAAATCAAAGCAGAATTGTTCTGAGGCTCATAGAGTACTTTATTTTCCTCTGTATGCATGATTTTTGATGTGTTGAAAATTAAGTAAACTTTTAAAGCCATTTTTCAGTGTGATGTAATTTTTTTTTTTTTTTTTTTTTACCCCTTTTCAGTCGAGCTCATAACCCAGAGAGAATTTCTTCTTTGCAGAGCTAGGAGACTATTTTGGAAACTATTTCAGTGCAAATAGATTCGGTCCCATAGGAGAACTTCAAAAGAAGATAACTTTAGTAATGACTGAAATTTAGGTGCCGTAATTAAAATGAATGCTATAAAAATCTAAATCTGTATATTCTGTGTTTTTTCTAAATATATTCTCAATTCCTTAGCTTTAGAGAAGAGACACATGCTTTTCCGGGCCAGTGACTGAAAGAAGCCCTTCTCAAGACACATATTCTCTTCTGAGATAATAACCTTTTCTGGTTGTTGGTGACAGGATTGTTAGCTGCTATGAGCTTAGCTTTTTCTTTTAATGCAGTGTTGATGAGTCCTTTTGCAAATGTCTTTTCTCATCCTTCTAGTGTTTCCCCACAGCAATACTTCATAATTCAGTTCTCTAGATCTTAATTGTGGGCAACATGCTAGGTTTATGGGCCTAGTAGATATTTTTTTATATCTCTGTCATATGCATGGCTAGTTGAGCTAACTTTCCCTAAACTGAACTTTATATTGAATAATTGTCTTTTAGTTAGGGTTGGGGTTGTAAATACTAATGCTGAACAAAAGAGGCAAATCACTTCTACGCTTCTACCTCTTTAACAAAAGGTGGGTGGGAAAGGAAACTGTAACAGAATGGTGAATCGAAGACAGCTTCCATGATGGGAAGGTGTATTACACTATGAAGAAAATATTCCTGGATAAATTAGTGCCAAATTAATTTCCATTTATGAGAGTTAATAAAATTATGTCCTCTGTTAAACATCTCTATCTTTCTGTAACTTCAAGAAAAGTTATAAATAGGAGAAATTATATAAACTTAATTGGAAGGCAGTCTTCTATTCATCAGCTACAGACAGCCATTTTGGAAGAAGGGTTGTATGGCTCTTTTCTAATCACCAAGGACTCCGAGGAGTTTCCTGCTCTTTTCTGTCTCCAAACTTTGTCAGCCTCAGCAATTTTCCATAGTTTATAAGAAGGTAAATTTTGTCTGGTACCATTATTGTTCCCTGCTGGGGGTGCTAGGTGGTTCGCTGTTGGCTGAATATATGTCTTAAGCAGTGGTAAACTAGCTTACCCTCAAGGAATTTGTAACTTGTTATAAAAATATTTTACCATGAAATAAAATTGGCAAGTAGAAAATTGAGAGTATATAACACATAATCCAAAATTCATTTTCAAGTCATATTTACATGGTCTAAAAGATGTGATTTAATTTCTCAGAATCTTGGCAGACAATTTAAAACACTTGTTACCTTCTATCTATCAAGATGCTAGTATGATCATGTTCTGAATATATTCACATTTCGATTGGAGCTAAAGTGTAACCAGTACTGTAGAGTTAGATGTGAAGACTGTTGTGTACAAAGACTGGCGAGTCAGTAAAGATGCTGTGTTACTTTTAATAGCTAGTGTTGCTATTTTAATAAAAGGAATGGGGAAGCAAAAATGAGGTACATACAGTTAGAACATGTTTAATATCAGTCCAGCAGACAAGTGAAGTCTTGTCAAAAATTTGGAGAGAAAGAAAGAGGATGGGAAATAAAGGAAAAAAAGGCAAAAAAAGCTATGTATCCATTGGAAGTGTTGAGGACTGTGGTAGTGAAATCACATAACAAACCAGTAACTGAACATTTACTTGCTACTTCAAGGTCCTATTTCATTACAGACCCTTCTCTGTGGTTCTTCATACTGATGGTTAATTGCAAGTACTGAATTTCATTTGCAGCCTGTAGATCATAATGCACGGAATTTAGCGGCTGCTTGCCAATTGCATTTGTGAAATTGCTGTAGTTTCTCTGTTATCTGTGAAGATAGTTTGTAGAGAGGAGTTGCTTGAAAAGCAATACACAAGTCCCGGTACGTTTGCCCATAATACGAAAAGATTAAATGATTGGCTGTGCTGGTTAACAATAATGGAATGTAAATGGATAAAGATAGTCAGAAAAGAAAAGCGTATAGGACATGAGTCAGTGTGTATGTCTCAGGAGAGATCTGGCCTGGCCTGTGAACTCTGGGCATACTTATACTACAGTAGATTTACGCATACATACTCCTCACCTGGAGAGTATTTGTGGTGCAATACGGTACTGCCTAAATGTGTCAGCAAGATCTGAAAGCAATATAGTCCCACAAACTTGGCCATGCTGCTTCTGAATTCAAGATGGCTTGCTCAGCTCAACATACTGGGAAACAAAAGTGCTAGGAAATAAAGGTGTTAGAATAATTTGTTACGGTGGTGTATGTTGTGGGTTTTTTTAACAAGTTTTGCTGAATATGACTCTGCTGATTGCCTTGTTATTGGATAAGGCTTATCCTCTGAGTTAGATGCCCTTAGCATTATTTCTTGCTAAATGTCTAATGTACGTGACAGCCCACTGCAAACTTCAAAGTACCTGATGCATTTGCTAGCTAATAAATGCTGCTTTTATATATCTGCTTTATTAAAGTGAGTAATGTAAGAATAAGATTTTAATTTTTAGAAAGATTATGCTTGACAAAATGTAGTTTGTCTTTACAGGATTATGTTGGTGAAACTCCTATTCATAAAGCAGCAAGGTCTGGTAGTATGGATTCCATAAGTGCCCTTGTGGCTCATGGTGCACAAATAGAGTAAGTGAGGTATTTTTTTTTGTTGTTGATTGTTGTGTGTTTAGCTAACTAACTTAGACCAGTAAACATAGATACTAATGTCAGAAAGAAAAGTCAAAACGGCAGACACCTGATTAAAAGACAGCTAGACATGTTCGACCGTAATGAAGCCCAAGATGTTTTGCATGTCTAGTAGTAAAGTTTATTTTACTTAAGTTATACGTGTGCTACATTAGTACTGCATTTATATCTGATATATTAAAATATTTATCACACTTCTGTCAGATGACCCCAAATCGTACACTTTATCTAGTGTGTAGTTATATTTTACAAGAGATTTACACCTTGCACTGGTGAATAAATATAGAAAACAATGCAAAAGCAACATTATGTGCAAAATAGCATCTCACACACTCGTCGCAGTTAGTTTAATACTGTTTGTTAGTATATTGTGTATTTGCCCTGTTAACTTTTTTCTTTAAAGGTTTATGTACTGCAAAAACATTCAGAAAATCTCACAAACTTTTGCAACTTACAGCATGGACAAAATGGATGCAGTTTTCACCTAGAAATGTTGAGTATAAGCTCTATGGCTTATAATAATGTAAATACTTTAGCAATTTGTTTTAATTAGAACTAGCCTTTTTATCTTAAATGGTAACTAGTTACTGTATTTTAACCTGCAATATGAAACTTCTAAGTTGTAAGTGAAATAAGAATCATGTAGTTAATTTCTTGTTTTACCCTTTGGTTTCCATCTTACTGTTTTTGTAATGCTGCCCCAATAAATCTACCATAAAATCTAAATCTTTCTATGGTATCATAGAGTATTCAGGAAATGTAGTACCTTTTAAGTTAATAGTAATGAACAAATTGCTTTATATGAAGAGATTGCTTCATAGAAAAAAGACACTGAAATAACTTATGCAGCTGTCTTAGTTATTGACAAGTTCATTAAATCTGTCTTAAATTTATAAATTCCCATTTCACACTCACTTTCAGATATATTAAGATAAACTTGGATTTAAATTTACTGTGGAATTGAGCAAACCTTAATTATCATCATCAATTAGCATGTAATCTTGTGATTTTTACAAAGTATCCAATCAAAAGAGAAGTTGTGGAACTGCATAAACAATGTGGAATGAGTGAGTTAAGAGTCTGATGGAAAGAAGAGGACGTGTTACATCCATAGGACTTTCAAAATAAGTAGCTGAGTAATTGAGGTTGGATATGTGGCTGCAACTTTAACTTGCAGAACTAAAATTTTGCTTTTTAAACATCGTATCTGCAAGCCATAGGCAAAACATTTCTGTAAAACTTGGAGAGTGATATCTGCCTTTGACCAAAGCTATTTGCAGCAGAAGTAGCGTAGGTTTATAGCAGTTTTAGTGAACAGGAAACAATTTGAATTCTCAGTTTTCTAACTTTGAATTCCATCTGTGTTTCAGTAGGATAGACTAGTCACAAGTTCTGTAGGTAATTAAATATCAGATACTATCCAGGAAATGGTAAAATCAGGGATGCAAATGCAATAGGCTAGTGGAGCAACCCATGTTTAGTCATTTGGAGGATCAGGACTTGGCCCTGTTACCTGAGAGAGCTAGCTGTTGAGTGATTGGGGTGAGGATTTTTTCCATAGAATCTAGTTTTGAGGCTCATTATGTTAAGTTAGGCCAAATCCATGTATATGCTTTTGATGTTGATTAATTTGGGGTTATCTGGGTTTGAAAACTGGCCCTATATCTCTAATGGTTATGTTGATTTCCTGGTTTTTGTAACATCTTGAAAATGTAGATGCTCTGAAAGTTTTGACTCCTTTATTTTATGGCTTCAGTCAGAAGAAAAGGAGAGGGATTTTATGCATATATTTGTGTTCTAATGTGTATATATTAACTGAAATGATAATTGACTACATAGGACCAAGGCAAGAATTCTATTAAATATAGAACTAAGCACTAACTAGAACTAAAGTGCTGATCTGTACTGATGGTGAATATGGCCTTTTTATGGGGATTAGACCTTCTAATCCAATTTTTTTCTTTATTTCTTCATGCAGTTATGGTATCAAAATCTAGTTATGTGAAGATGCAGAGAATATCCCTTGTGGCTGCAAATAGTCAAATATACTGCTTATACCTGATATTTATAGTATACATCAAGTATTGCACCATCCCTAGTTTTTACAGAAGGTAGAACAGGGATGTTAAGATTTCATTATTACACGAACACTAGTAATCAGTAGTGTAATATTGCAAGAAATGTATTTTTATTAATGAGTGATTATTGAAATACTGCTGTTAAAATGAAGTAACTTGGACTAGTGTAATCTTTGATATTAGGGTTTACTGTATTTCTACTTTATTCATTCCTTTGGTTATATTGGAAGCCAAAGAATATTGACAGTAGTCCAGTAAGGATAAAAGGAAGAATTTTAGTTTGAATAAAATTGCCTCACTTGAATTGTTCTAGTTTACTTTATTTCAGGCTTGTTAGTGTATTGCTTTTACAGAGAAATACAGTATGTTGCAGTCTCTAAATTTAATGAAATTGTTGCATTGTTTTCCTAATTGATGAGAGAGAATTTGGGTCTCTATTCCTGTGTAAATTTTTAATAATATTAAAAAATAATAATTGTACCCTAGTGAAAATATTTTGATTTTTTTTGTGGTATTTACCTTCTCATTTTAGCTGAAGCATATTCTGTGCACAGTATGTCCTACAGCCATAAAAATGGTTGCTCCACTAACTATGGTATTCATGGACCCTTGAAGAGGGGGAAGCAGGTGGTCACAATGTCCTCATATGAGTGAAAAGGTTTGCTGTGTAACTGACTTTTTAATGTGGATAGTACCTTTTAAAGTATCCATAATAACTGCTGGATTTTCACTAAAAAGCATAATTATGCGATTTATGTATGGTTAATTGTGTATTATTTATCATGGTGACAAAACAAGTGTCCACAGCTCTTTATGGAGGAAAAGCCTTCTTGGTGCCATGTTTTGTTTTGCTCTTTTACACTATTTTTTTTAAATGCTGGGTATTAATATAGTTACATTGATTGCATCACAGCATATATAAAAATATAAAATTTGGTTACAAACACAGGACACTGTTGAATCAAAAAAATAATAAGCAGATGCAGCTGTTAATTATACTGATTTGAACTCACTTTTGTTTCATGTCTGTTCTCATGCAGTTCGCTTGTGCATTGTGTCCACTTATTTCTGAATAAAAATTCTTCTGCAGCTGTCATGTGAACAGTTGTGTATTCCTTAGTGACTTGATTAACAGCTAGGAGAGAAGTTTCAAACACTGGATTATCTTGGAGTAGAGAGAGGTGTAACTTGTGGGATGGGATGTGGCTTGGTGTGCACCTGTCCAATTGAACACAAGTACTTGCTTGCTTCAGAGTTTTGTTGGTCAAGATGCTTGAATAGTAGCATAGGAAAGCTTTTTATTTCCCTGCCAGAAGTCTTATGGGTTTTGAAAAAATCGGTTTGTATACCATGATGGGATGCTACAAGACCCCAAAGAGATAACTTTCCTTTCTGGTTTCTTATGCTCTGGTCTCCAGGTTTGGGGAGAATAACTGACATGCTGGGATAAATACACCAGTACTTCTGTTTCTACCAGATGACAGATTCATATCATGACGTGGATCTAGTTTAGGCAGACACTTCAGCCACTTTCTCTTTAAAGCTGTCTTGCATTCATTTGAATGTGTAAATTCACTCCTTCACTTCCACTTCTATAATGCCAGAAATGTCCTATCTCTGGTATTTAGTTTTTCAGCAAAAACTTTATTCTCGTTCTGAAACAGTGGCTTAATTTTAATTCTTCTTCACAAATTCACGTGTCACAGACTGCTTTGTGTTGCTTAAAAAAAAAAAAGCAGCATTCATTTCTTCTTCACAACTCCTTTCCATCCTCCATAACAGAAATCTGCCCAATGTGGATTTTGTTAGTGCTGCTGGATTAGCCCTTTGTGAAATTCTTGTAATACATTTCTGTTTGAAGTGTGTTTCACATTTTAATTATGACCACTCCTGTGATATCTCAGCTTTTTTCTTCTTATTTATACTTTTGAGACATCTTGAATTTCTGAAATTCAGTCACCTTTAGTGAAGAGACTGAAGAAGAGTGATGTGTAGATTTCATGATGATAGCGCAGAAATCAGCCATTCCTTTGTGTTGTAAACCCTTGGTTTCTTTTCAGTCTGGATGGGAAACTTACATGGCCTGTTCTCTTGAAGGGTCTCAGGGTTCAGATATCTTCTCCATTAGCTTCTGGATTTCTTCCTGATTTCTTAAAATCTTAGTGGATTTTTAACATTTGGTTGTTTTTCTTACCTAGCTAACTTAACTACCAAACTTTTAATACTGAGCTGCAGTCCATTTCTGGTGTTCATGTACTTGTGAATTGCCATTACTATGTCACCTTTTTACTTTAGAAGCTGAACTGCTACATTAATTCAATCTAGGTGAATCAACATCCTACTTTCTTATGGTCATTAATCTCACTGAAAATAATACTTCAGGTTCTTACTGGTTATTTGTTTAAGAACAGGATTTAGGTGCTTTTTCAACAGAGTGGTTCTTATCTGTTAATTAGTATATTAGTATTTCTATAATCTGTTTGGTACTTTTCAAACTCAGACCACTTTGTACACGATTCTTTTTTCAAACCCGATTGTCTGCTCTCCAGATACCAGTTACACTGCCAGATTAACTACTGTTGTTGCGTTATTAGACCGTGCAGTATAGGTGAGGAAAAAATGTGGCTGTTCTTTCATTGTATATAACAAGCATTCTGTCACTGTGTATAACAAGTACTTTAAGGGCTGTCACTGTAGTATTCTTGTAGTGATCATTCTGCAGTATGGAGGCTACAGGTGTTGGAATTCATTCTTCCTTTCCTGCCTTATGTAAGTTCTTGTGGAAAGGCAAAGTCAAAAATGGTTTGTACGTTTCAGTGGTGAAACTCTTAATTCTCCGCAAAATAATTAAAAGAAAAGCTTGCTAATTTCTTCCATGTTTGGTTTCATGCTTGATTGCCATTCTTGTAGAAGAACTTAACGTGGTTTATAGGAGGTTGTGACCATGAAGTAAGGTGGTACTTTGGATTTGGTCTCAAGGAAAAGATTCGGAAATAGTGAAGCAGAACATCCATGCATGGATAACTGATAAATCAAAAAGTGGAAGAGAGGCTCAGTCTTACAGTAAAACAGGATGGAAAAGGGTAGTTTTCAGTTACAGCTGTTACGAATAATGGCAGGAAACTGAAGCAAATGCTTACCGCTGAGTTCCTGTTCGGTTTGAGAGTGGATTATTCTTAGTGGGGATGGAATAACAACAATAGTTACTGACATCAGTTCAGAAATGGAGAAGAATGTAAGAGGTTGTACTTTTTTTTTGAATAAAGTTAAATCCTTCATTAAAGCAATGATATTTTGTGACCTTTCTGGAACATAAAGGAAGTTCACAGGATATGGGTCAGCTTGATAGGGGAGCTTATTCATTAGTGATGAGCCTTTGTGATTTATAGCACTGGTTTCTCAGCTTTCCTTGAGTCCAAAAGAGATGGATAAAGAACACTGAAGTGTTACCAAGACTTATTTAAATGAGGATAGCTCAGATTTCTGACAGGAATGTTAGGATTTTTTGTTGGGAGTGATCCGCCTTCACATATGATACTGTGCTAATGTTCACTGTGCAGCTTCCCTTCAGGTTATTTTTTTCTGTAAGATAAGCTATTACTGGCAACAGAAACCTGGGTGCGGATAAGTCAGGTGGAGAAACCAAAGTGTTATGAAGTGGAACTTGGCCAGAGCACAAGTTAGATACAGTGGAAGAAACAAGGGTATTCCCAAATAAAATAGCCTGATAAATTCTGATGGCTAATCTGGACATTGATGGTGGCGATGGTCTGTACGGGTGCTGTGCTTGATCTGCTAATACTTTTGGACTGGATATGAGATGATGAGAGAATTGTTAATTGTAACGCATTTGCTCTAACTTCTGCTATGTTTATTTAGATTTCATTTGCTATTCTAGTTTGTGTCTTTTCAGTGAAGTTGATCATAGTTCAACTAGTACCTTTGAACTTGGACAAAAAACATTAAGCAGTTGTGGCATGGCCCAGAACATGTTCAGATTGGTCAGAAAAGTTTTCTAATGTGTGTCATGTGCTACAGGTTACAAGATGTATTTCATTACATGGAGGCTTAACAAACCCTGGAAGAGCTTTGGCAGCTATAACTTCGGGAAAACATTACGCTTCTGTTTCAGCTTCTGTTTCCTTCTTTGTATTTTGCTTCATGTTGCTCATACATGGTAGATAATTTTTTTCTTTTAAATGGAGGAAAATCTAAGTTGAAAGAAGTATTTTGAGAAGCTTATTTGAAGTGGTTTTGTGCACTTCAGCAGTTTCTTGATCTGAAAGATCTTCTGTCTGCTTGAGTAAGAGCATCAAGTTATTTTTGTCACAAAAAATAAAATTTTGTGTAGTTTCATAGTCTCCTTCTCCATGCCTGCTATGGGAAAATAATGAATCCATCTAATACCTTTAGTCCTTTTCTTCATGATTCCCACCCCCCCCCCGCTTTTGGCACAAAAATACTTCAAAATTCATTTACCTCTTTTCCTTAGTTTTATTCCCAAGGTCTTACTGTCCATGCTTTTTGTACT
This sequence comes from Aquila chrysaetos chrysaetos, assembly GCF_900496995.4. Taxonomy (NCBI): domain Eukaryota; kingdom Metazoa; phylum Chordata; class Aves; order Accipitriformes; family Accipitridae; genus Aquila; species Aquila chrysaetos. The sequence goes on along the minus strand of NC_044026.1, from coordinate 1,382,487 downwards.
GAATCTCTTCAACTTTCTTCTATGTTTGGCACATTTGAGAGAAGCTTGCTTTCTTAATTTTTCTATTTCTAGGCTATCATTGTTTTTCAGTGGGTATGTTGAGGAGAAATAATGTGATCTGATTTGCTACTAGAAGCTTCTTGGCAGAATCTGCATTGCAAGGCTGTTTATCTTTTCAAGTCAGAGTTTGCACTGAACCTTTCCTTAATAGTCTTCCATAATGCTTTCCTCATTATAAGCAACTTTCTGCAATTCCTGGTCTGTTTCTAGAAAGATGATAGCAGCAGCAATGATAGTTCCAATTTCCATAAAGTTGGCTGGCTAAGTAACTCTTGTATTATCTTTGGACTTAAAGTGGCTGCAGTACTAAAAAGATGCTTGTTTGGAATTCATTTTTGCTAGTGATCTAGGAAATATTTATTTTCACTTTAATAGGGAAGGTCTCTTCTGTTATGCTGTATTGCAATCAGACTGTTGTTTTAAGAGTTACCATAGTCTTTCATACGTTCCTTTTGTGAATTGAGTTTAGGAATCACTTTGTATGTAATCGAATATGAATTTTAAAATATTGTTGGTTGCTAATACCAGGCAACGTCAGATAGGCCTATATTGTTCAGGCAAACGTTTACTTGGAAATGTGAATAATTTTTACAAGAGAGACTGAAAAAAATTGAAGTCCACTGTTGGAGGTCTTTCTTAAAGCATATAAATTGGAATACAGATACAGCAATAAATCACCGCCGGATGGTGATGCTTGTAGTAATTCTAATGTTGCCTAGTATGGTTAATGAATTCTTTCTTCTGCCAGCATTTGCTCAGTCGTGAGTTGAAGTATCTAGGAGCTGATTACAGCTGCATAATTTGTAGTGAACCTTGATTTTGATGTGAAAAAAGTAGCTTCACAAAGAGCTTCCTTCTTTCCAGTGTATTCACCTTGTTATGATTTTGGAGGATGTTCTGAAAAATTCTATCATTGTTTTTAAAAGTCTAAAATAATTTCAGCTGCCACATGTTTTGTTGTGAAATAAAAACTTGGCACCAACTTGTGCTTTTGTAGATGCCCAGTATGTAATTCTAGCATGAATTTTTATAGCTGTCTTCAGCAGTGACACACGTCTGTTTAGTTAAGTATATTTTTCTCTTGGTATCTGGAAAAAAAAAATGTTGAAACTATTTCACAACTTTTGTATTTGGACACCAAAGGGTTAAAACACTTAAAGTTTAGTATTTTTAAATAATTTGCTTTAGAAATTTTAGACTAGTATACTGATGTTTATATAGGAAACGTTTTTTTTCTCACTGTGGGCGTTTTAGTGTTCTGATCTTTTATTTCTCTTTCTTCTTTTGTTTTGTTTTAATCCTTGTATCTGCTAATTTTTATATAGGAATAGTTACTAATTCTTTTGAGATACAGCCTACTAAATTTAAAGTAATTGAAGCCATGAGTTGACCGGTAATTTTAATCCATTCTATATAAATTGCAGTGAAGAACTGACAAATTGGTTTCAGGATGAGAGTAATAATGCTTTAAAGGCATAAAAGGCTTAGTATCTTGTTGTTAAGGTGGTCACATGATAATGGCTTACATATTTAATAATGTGCTACAGCACTTTATGTATGTTAATGTAACTTTTAATCTTAATGTTGCCTGCAAATATGTGATCCCTTATGATATAAGTTTCCTGTTTATGCACCATTGCCCGTTTAAATCAAACAGAAGATTCTGAAACTGTAAAAACTACACATGTCAATGTTTTACAGCTACGTAATTCGAATTGACTTGATTTTTTCAAGTAATCCTAGAAAGGGGGAGCATTCCATATAGAAACTGCTGAAACTGCCACAGGTGCTTCTCCGAAAACCTTACAGTTGTGGCATTGAATGTTCAGTATCGCTTCCTTTCTGCACACAAGGCATACTGTTGAGGTATTTGTTGCGGTGATTGGTTTTAATGCTAATCTAGGAATTCAGATATAGAATCTATAGATTTGCATGCTTTGCTTACCCTAATTTACAATTATCTACATTTTTATTTGTAAACTAACAATAGATAAGTTGAGATCAGTATTTTTTAACAGATATTACATTGATATACGAAAACTGTGGTTTATTTTCTTAGATTGTCGCATGGCATTAACAAAAACACAGTAAGCTGTAGGTGGTGTAATCACTATTTAAAATTAAACATTTAGGGGATTTTTTTACATATATGAATGTTTTTTTCAAAAAGATTTACTGTTGACTTTTTGTAGCAAACGTTTTGTTTTTCAAGGTATGTGACATTATAAGTGGAAGATACTATATTTCAGTTGTATATCTATGTTTAAAAGACACATAGAAATGTACTTGCTTTTTTCCTCCAATAAGTATAAAAATATGAATTATTGAAACAACTTACAATGAAGTTCTAAGTAAATTCAGTATAATTTATAATTCAATGTGAGAAGCAAAAGTCTTTCTTTTCTTTCTACAGATCCTTCTAAGAGTAAATTTTGTAAGTTATCTTGAAGTAAATCTTTCTTACATCAAGGTAGTTATATTTAAACAATTCTAAGCTTTGTTTTATTTGTATTGTTTTGTTATTTTTTACTTTCTGTAACTTAATCATAGTGTGGAAGTATCTTGCATATTTTTTGAGAGCTTGCCTCGGGTTGTTTCCTTCCTTTAGTGAACTTCTCAAAACAACAAATTGTGGTTAGACTGAAATAATAAACACATCCTCCTAAACTAAAGCTAAACTGAAAGTTAACTTCATGTTTCTGTACACCAATCCTGTTTGGCCAGATAATGTATTTATCTCTCTTGTTTTTGAACAACAATTTAATTACACTCATAGCCAGCATTTTTAAAAGCATTTCAGAAGAAGGAAGTATAAACATACGCTTCATCAGTGTCCTCTTTATAGCTGCTTTAATTCTATACCAGGACTCTCAGATGAACCAGGCCTTTAAAATGGGAGTTCTGATGATGTCAACCAAAGGGAGAAAAACAGATTTAAAAAAAAAAAAAAAAAAGTCCTCTTCATGCCAAGATCAGTCAGTTTTGAAGACTGCCTGTGGACATCACTTGATGGAAGAAGAAAAATGTGTTATGACCGTGTTTTAAGCACTGTAGAAGATGTGTGAATAAATGTATATACAAAAGTCAGAGCTTTAACTCTATTAATATAACAGTACATGTTTTGAGTTTATTTATAAAACAGCTGTCACTACAGAACAATTCAAGTGTTAAATGTAATCTGTCAAGGAACTTCAAGATCACCTACTTCTACTCATCCATATCCAGACTTTCCTCAACTTTTCTCTTTTTTTTTTTTTTTTTTTATTTAGAATAAGTTTATAATATGAAAATGTATCTTTCTGATTACATTTGGCCACCGCCTTTTGCTTTGGAGTTAGCATCTCATACTTCTGTACTTTGAGGAAACAATAAGTCTTTATCATTCCCAGCTCCTGGATTTTAGCCTACAAGAAAGCTGAGGGCAAATAATATCATACTTCATGATACTAATTTGTTTCTAGTAACAAGAATTACATGGAAATAATAAACTATAAAGCAAAAAAATACTGCCAAGTGAAAGAATCTTAACAGGACTCACTCATTCTTCAAGTACTTGAATTGCTTTGCGAATGATGCACAGTTTGTGTTTTCTAAGCGTAGAGTGAATTGACTTTCTGACCACTTACCAAAACTGCATTTAGTCCTGGGTAATGTTAAGTAAGGAATTTTTCTCCCATTTGTCAGTTCAAGCCTTCATGTATGTTCCTGTCTGGAGTAGGTGCTAAAAAGGGAATTATATTTTCAGAGCTTTAGTTTTCCATGTTCTTTCTTTGTTTTTTCCACCTGTCCCTGTAGCTGGACTGACCTGCTTCAGAGATGTCTTTGGTTTTTTTACTACTTCTTTTTTTTTTTTTTTTTTCCCCTGGAAAGAGAGGGAATTAAGTTTTTGGAGCACAGCTGTTTGTTTTGACAGTAACTAGGCCAACCTTTAGAAAATACTGCACCAAGTCAACGAGTACTATTTAATAAAAGACCGCCTAATCATAAAGTACATGTAACTTTTCAAGGCTTAGTCTGATTTTCTTTTCTTTAATATGACTTTCTTCCATCCTTCCACACCTTCCTTACAGGTAGCTTCTTCCTTCATAAGATTATCTTTGAAAAATACGGTCTATGTAGCTTGTTACTTGCCTAGTCTTGTTTCGGCTAGGTAGCCTAGCTTAGAGAAAAACCCTGAAAAGAAACAAAAGCTTGTCCTCAAGTTTGGCATCTTTGTCAGGGAGGGGAAAAACCCAAAACCCCAAAGAAACAAACCCCCCCCACACAACACAAAACCTGCAGGTAATTTCCTTACTCATTTTTAAATTCTGAGTAATGCAGTTACAGAAATAGAGCTGTCATATTTGCTGTGTGATTAGCAGTAACAAAAGGACAGCTTGCCTGAAGATTTAATATCAAACAGTGCGTTCTGAGCTTCTTTGGAGCTTCCACTATTTCAAGGTGTTTAGGATAAAAGATCAAAACTAGTACTGAAGGGATTTTTAACTTATTAAAAAAAATGGAGGATGGGTGGAAAAGCAGATTTTTTCAAGAGAGATGAAATTTTGAGGTATTTCTGTCCAGTTTGTCCAATGGTTTGCATGGGTTTTTTCACTACTTTTCTTTCACAGCCCAGGCCTTGAAGTTACTTTCAGTTACAGTATCATTTACCGAGTCAAATCCTTCTTCTTTATCTAAGCAGCTATGAGAAATAAAGAGAAGTACCTTTCAAGGGACATCTCTAATAACTGAAGTAGTTGAAAATTTGCTTAAATATAGGGATGACCTCTCTGAGTTTCCTGCTTGTTGATTTTTTTTTTTTTTTTTTTTAACCATGCAGTCTGTGTCATGTGTAGTCTACTTAATAGCCAAATGGATCTTCAGTTATACTCCTCCTTCTTTTCACTTGATGCATCAGTTTATGTATAATTGCAGTTCATAACCAAGGACTGACACATAAGAGATTTAACTCCTCTTATGTGCAGTTGGGGCACTGAACCATTTCTGTTTTCATTCCTATAGTGGAGTCTGTTTACAGTAATGGCTTTTATACTCTTAGCTCATGGACTAAGCTGAGGTAGCTGCTTCATTTTTCAGATATGGGCAGCATTTGAGGTAGACAATACACAGTAGATCTAGTAATACATGTGTTCCCAGTTCCTTGTAACTACTGCTGTAACAGGGTAGTTCCGCTCTCAAGTCCAGATTGGCGCTTTTAAAGAATGGTCTAGTAGATGTCCTAGCTTTTTAATTCATCCAAGTATTCCACTTCAGGGTTTGTAGGAGGACTGTATAAGACTGTATTTTTCTGTTATGCACTCAGAATCCTCACAGTGATGGCAGTATTTCTACACATTTTGGAAATACATAAAACTATTCCGGTCACCTGTTAAGAGCATTTTCTTTCCTACTTTGTGCATGTGGCTAATTGAGTTAACCATTTTTTCTTCAATTACTTGCATTTTGCTATGATGAGCTAGTATAGCACAGCTACCTCGTCCTGCCTTTTGTGTTCCCACTGACAGATTTTTCCTTGTAGAGAAGGCTAGAAAAATCCGCTAAAGTAGTAGGTCTTTTTTATCATTCTAGCCTGTTTTTGAGAAAGTGAGACTTAAGAGTTTCTGCCAATTTTGTCAACTTCTCCTTTTCTCCTTCCTGTTAATATTGGAATGCAAGCCAGTTTAACTGAAACTTGAAAGGATTTGAAAGTCCCAGAATAATCAAGCCTCGATTAAATTAATGGAAATTGACAACTGGATATAGAAAAGATACTCAAATTAGTATTCCCACTGAGAGGGAGCAGAGAGAACAGTTCTATTTTCTTTCGTAGCAGTTGGCCAACCAGTTTCTAGAGCCATCTAGATCCTGTAATCTCCATTTATTTGATTGGACTTTTTTTTCCTCTCTCTTTCATTACTAACTTCTGAACACAGGAAGTTCTCTTGAATTGATAGGCTAAATTCAGACTCAGATTTTTAAGAGAGACACTTCTAAGCTCTCAGAAGCAAGAATGTTACATCCAATTTGAGTCCCTTGAAAACCTATGCAGTGCTTCCAAAACACTCCTGTAGAATAAGTACCTCTTTGTCTACCTGTTAAGAGTAAGCTGTTCAGGAAGAGGTGGGAAGGAAACAGATCTAAAAATATCAAAGGTCACTACATTTTAAAATCTGACAAACACTAACTTAAAAGTTCATTTATTTTGTTTCTGGGAAACATCTTTCCCAGAGTTTGGTCATGAAGCGTTACATGCTTGAATCTTAGTTTGTACATGTCCAGATGCCTCTGGCAACTTACATTGACATTCCTTTGGGAAATGGTGACTTAACTGTAGTCTGTCTTACAGTCCATTTTTCAAAGCAGAGTTGTTGTTCAATAACATTTTGCTAAGTAATAGAATTGCTTTCTCCTTGAAGTTTTATTAAATTATGTGGTCGCTCAACACCATATTGTTTTGGTTGTTTTTATCTTTGCATAACTTTAATTTGTTCTTGTTTAGATTTCCTTTACTGTCCTTTTGGGGCTCACAAATTTAAAACAGATTTCAGAAAACTGAGCTATTCTTTTTAATCAAAACGGATATGTTGAAATCTCTGTTTCTTAAGTTGTAGTTGTATTGTGTTACATCTGTATGCTACACAAGTAAATTAGAACTACTGAAAGAACATTGAATGTTGTTTAGCAGGGACCTCAACAGGCCATCTAGTTCAGCATGGGAAAGGATTGACTGTATTTTGCAGCATTTCTGAAATCATACTCTGCTCTTGAAATGGGGTGGGGGGTGAGGGGGTGGGAAGAGAACCCTCTAGAGATTCAGCAACCTTTATACTCTGAAACTTTCTCCTAATGCACTTCAAATATCCTTTGTTTGTGTTAATCCCATTCATATGCTGCCTGCACTGGATGCACAGAATGGATTGTTGTCTTTTGCAGCTATCTTTTAGGTATTCAAAACTAATACCTCTACCTTGAGGTTTTATTTCTTTTGAACTAGCTAGGTTTTTCAGTCTTCTAACGTCTTAGTTTCTAGGCCACTCTTGGCTGCTGTTCTCTGGATTTTCGATAGTAGTCCAAGTAAACGGTGACTTAGAATATTGTAGTATGGAATGAAGTTAACCCTGATCCAGAGTAATGTTTTTTCTGATTCTGTAGTATTTTGACTTAATCTTCCAAATTCTATGTAATCCAGCAGTATCCATTTATGGAATTAGTCTTGCCGTAATAGTTTCTAAAGATTTTTAAGTCTCATTTTTATAGCAAATAAGTTGCAATGATCTAGGAAACAAATCTGGGCTTTGTTCTTTGTTTTCTTTGCATGAGCTGGAGTGAGTTGTTTTCTGCTTTGTATGAGTTTCAACAGAATCAGGTCTATTAATCTTCTGAATTCTTACTCTGTTGGCTGGTCTGTTTCTGGATTTTTAAGTAATGGACTTCTCTAAACTATTGAAGCCAGGAAACAAAAATTGAATTTTCTGATTAGTTAGATCTGTCTGGAAAGGTAGAAAAAACTTTGGAAAGACTTATTGGCATTTTTTGCTTCACAACCTAGTTTTGTCATTTCTGGCCCTCTTGTCTCCACTTTTATGCATTTCCTTATGAAGTTAGCCTATATTTCTAAGCACAGACATACTGTATGTTTGTGTAAAGGCATGTGATACAGCACTCTTTCAAATTAAACCTCTACATCTCAACATGTCCTACCTGATTTCATTTATAATCTCCTTGATGCATTAGAATAGTCAAAATCCAGTGCTGTTCTCTCATGCATGGGAAGGTCTTGGTTCAAATAACAAAGCAAGTCCCAGCACTTATGATGTCACACACTTTGAAATGAGAAACAAACCAGAAAAAAAAGTATAAGCAAAGCATAACTAAGTATAGCATCTTTATCTATCTATCTTTTTCTCTATATGTATATATTTTATTGTTAGGAAGAATAGTGATGATGTTGTTACCGTAGAAACCAGAATGCCATGGACAATTGCCAAGTCATGTTAAGTTTGTTTTGAGTATTTGATCTTTTGCTCAAGTTAAAGCAATAGATTGCAGAATAAACTGCAGAAGATGGTAAAATTTAAGGTTTAAATTAGTCTGAAGTTTATGTAAAGATCAGATACTTCAGACTATTTTAGAATAAAGCATTTTGAGAAGTTTAAATAGGAAGATGTTTTTTTTTTTTTAAAGGGACATAGTATATTGATTTTATTTAAAAGTGTATTGTCTCCCAAATTTTGCTTAGAAGCCAGATATATGTGCGAAAAGTTAAGTTAGTTATAAAACTAAGATTGATAACTAATTTCTTAATGGAAATTTGCTAAGTGTATGTTTTCTCTCATCACCAACAGATAGATAGTCAGTAAGGGCAGCAGCAGCAGCAAGCTAGCTTGATGAATGAGTGTAATTCAGTTTCTTTGTATTGTACAGCTTGAGAAATGCCAGTGGCCTGACAGCAGCAGACCTTGCACATACCCAGGGCTTCCAAGAATGTGCCCAGTTTCTCTTGAACCTCCAGAACTGTCACCTGAATCGTTTCTATAGCAATGGCACCTTAAATGGGGTTCATCAGAATGCAGGTCCCAATCCATTCAGTGGTGGGACAAGTCGAAAGAGATCCTTTGAAGATACGGAGTCTGCTGGAGTAAAGAAGGCTAGAACGGAAGGTGAGACCCGAGAGGTAAAAGGGCTGGGATGATACTGTTGCTGAGAAAGGAAAATAAACATTTTAAAGCCTTTCAGAGTGGATGTTGAGTATTATTGACACACTGACGTACTTATCTAAATTAGCTATTAATACAAGAAGCAGATGAATACAATTATTCTGTGCCTCGAGATCCCAGTTCACCCTGTCATCATCATGGTGTGTTCAGCAATTTCTATTTCCAGATAGTGCTAAAGTTACATGATGCCAAGAATAATACGTGGAGGAGTAGGAGCTGAAATTAGCTTCTACTCCTTCCTCAATTTCTTCTCCTTCAGGAGAGCCAAATAACGTTAATTCACAGATGCCCCGGTGTTCTGATGGTAATTTTCCACCTCAGGATTAATTCCCAATTAAAAAACTGTTTGCTAGATGAGATGGATGAAAGAAACTTATGCAAAAAGGTTTCTCAAATTGAGAGGGATTATGTCTGTGACATTAAGTTAACATACCTTAAGTTGCCAGGATCATGTTCCAAGGGGAACTGATAGCTTACAGGAGGATGTAAGACTAGAATGGACCTTAAGGATTCCTATTCAGCTTTGTGCATTGAGGATGCCACTTCTTCCTCTGCCAGCAGTGATGCGATAGTACAACCTCGAAGCTACTTTTTGGTGGCTATACGAAGAAATTTTTTTTTTTTACATCTTATAAACACCTTGAATAACACAATAGAGAATACCCTCTGCTTCCTTTCTGTTGGACATCCCATTAAATTCTTATTAAAAAGAATGCAGCATTCTGCACACAAATGTTGTTTCTTTTTCCTGTGTCTAGCATCAGGAAAGGGATTTTGTAGGTCTTCATTGAAGACACTTTCTTCAGTTGAAGTTTATGTTCTAACAGATGTGACTTTCAGTGAACCAAATAAAATGGGCTCAAACAGTGCTTAATTCTAGGTAACAAGAGCGGACTTGAGACCAAAACAATGTTTCTAAATATGATGTGGACAACATAAATTACACCAATATTGGCTCTCTGTAGTATTTGCTTTAGGACTTGCTGTCCAGCCACTATTTCAACCATACCAGCATCAGAGGCCTCAACGTGTTACTCCACAGCCAGTCATAAACAGGATGTGTTACTTCGTGTAGTTGGTCTAAACTATAAATAATTCATGATGGAGAAGAGTGCCTATGCAATTAAATGCAAGACTGCTTTTCAGGAGTAACGTCCTTAAGTAGCTACATAGAATGGGAAAAGTTATGCAGTATATAGATGCCCGTAACGGCTATGGAAAGATGTCTTCAATGCATTCATGTTCTGTGACAGGGAGGTGCTGCATGAAGCCAAAGATGCAAATCTTTTGTTTTCAAGAGCTGTTCCTTCTGAATGTTCATAACCAGCAATCTCTTTCGGTTTCAGAAAATCTAGTCAATAGGTAGCATTTCCCCACGATGTGTGGGAGTGGCACTGGGCTAGCTATTTTTATTCTATATGTTGTCAAGAAATAGCAGTATCTGCATTACCTTTCAGCATAAAACAGTTTGTCCAGTGGATAAGTTGGAGCAAGCAAACAGGTAGACAGTATGTTTAAGTGAACAAGACCTCCTAAGCCATTACAGAGATGTTAGAGAAGCACAGTAGGTAATTTTTGAGCTTTTTTGCCAGTATGACTTTCTAAGACCTTTGCAAACAAAACCAAAAGCTTTACTGCATTTTCTTGAAGGTTTTTAGAGTAATTAGGAGATGCATCCCAACTGTGGAAGCTGAAGTTTCTAATCTGATGTGTCTGCCCTCAAAGATACCAGCATCAGTAATATTTATCATATCAATGTAAAAAGTCTGTTGGAGTGAGAATGAATCACTGCTCTTGAGGCACTTTGTAGACAACAGAGCCAAGTAATGACAAGTCATCAGTACGTCTTCGTGCTTAGCTAGCTGTTTTACAGAAGAAGCCCAATTTTGCGGTAGTTTTGCACTTAGCAAAACCACACTGGTCTGTTGTCCTTTAAAGACTATTTGTGCAGGAGATTCCAGATGTTCAGAGAGAGTGCAGGCAATTTGTATTTGCAGGGGAGAGTCAGGTTTTGATGGCCATATCGCAAATTACAACACTCAGTGCTTTGAAAAAACCCACTTGTGACCAGGCACAGTATATGGGCCTTACAAGAATCTGTAAGCACTAGAGTTCGAAGAAGAGAAACACTTAAGCTGTGCTTTGCCTTTTGTTCTGGAATAGCTAAACTGGGCAGCGGGTGGGGGTTACTTACATGTAATTTTGTTTATATGCACACACATGTATCTGCTGTCGGGTGCATAGTATAAAAAAAAACCTGCCTCAAAATTAAGCGACACTGATACAGTGCCATACAGACCAATTACTCTCTTCAAATGTAATACAAAAGAGTTCCAAAGGCTGAAGCTGAACTTAACAAAAATAAAGTAGTGGCCACTTTCAGAATGTACACCAAATAGTTTTGACTTTTGACTTGGAAACGTTAGCTGGCTTTTATGTCCATTTTCCTGAAATCAATTCCAGAAATTTCACCCTGCTTCCCAGGCTGGTTGGTGGAGGGTAGTGCACAGGGTCAGCTACAACGACGATGGTGCACGCCAGACCAAGGGCTCACAGGGCTGTGTTCGCGGCAGCCCTAGCCCTAGCCCCTCTGGCTAGTGGCCCTTGGCAGGTTGGCTTGTGCGCTGTGCTGTACGTGCTACGCGCAGTGCTGACTTGCTGTACGCAGCGGTGACTGTATCGGTGTCACGAGCCTCAGCACGGCTGCTTTTAGGTGTTCTTTGTGAGGTGGGTTCGGAGGGCATTGCCAGCATGCCCTTCCCTATTCCTCTAGGTAGCCAGAAAAAATGCCTTGCCTTTCCTGGTTGAGGGTCATTTGAAGCCCGCTGATCCAAAGGCCCTGGGCTCCTTTAAGCCCCGCGCGATTTCTGGCCCTGAAACACTTTAGCTATTGCTTAAGGGTCTTTAAAAACAAGTAGTTTACAAAAATTTCTGTTGTGCCCAAGGTAATGTGAGCTGACTTGCAGTCTACTGAAGTAGCCCTTTACAACATAATGTTAAGAGTGTCTGCAGTGTATACAGAGAAGTACCTTCATGTGAGCGTGAGAGCAGCGCGGGGTCTGCTGGGGTAGTACTGGGAGCAGTGCGTTGGGTGGGAGGACAAGAGGTAGTGAAGTCAAGCCCATCTTGCTAATAAAAGCGTTTCCCACAGGAGTCTCACCACTTGCCAGCTTTTCTTGGAAAGCAGAGCTGTTTGTTCCGCTCTTGAAGGGATCCCTGGGGCAGTCCGATAGGAGCGGGGGGTGGGTTACTGGGAGATGGCCCTTGGGAGTGAAAGAGGGAGCAGTCCAGACTGGCACTAGACAAGTGTGAGGTACAGACTGCTTTTTATCTGTCGGGCACACTAGCTGTAAAGCCTAAATATCAGTAAATTAAATTGCTCTTTATTCAATTTATTAGTATATCAGACTGATCTGATGTGTAGGTGCAAACTCTGATAGGTACACTGGTAATTCTCCATTTTAAGGGTTTAAAATGAATGTGCAAGTGCTTAGCATTTGCTTATTCTGCATTTGGAATCTCAAACATGTCAGATTTCAGACATGAAAAATTTACATTTCTTTGTAAAAAGCTTTTGCTTTAATAATCAAAGTATTCATCTGTTTCTTAGCTGAGTTTCCAGGTGTGCACCAGTGACTAAACATGACTTTTTTTTTATCAGCTTACAGCTTTGATGGCTTAATACCAATGATGAATGGAGGAGTTGAGGACGATGCTGACAATATGCACGTTGATAGAGAGTTTGCTGTTGTATCAGGTGGGAGTGGACAGTTTCCTGTTAACTACAACAACATTCAAATGGTTGAAGACACGAAACAACAGGAGAGTACTTCTGTTGGACCAAAAGAAATTGAAATATACACTGTTTCTGCAATGCAAACTCCTTGTCGTTGCAAGAATCAATATGCATTTTATTTTTAATTTAAGTATAAAACTTAGTCCTTTATTTTTGCACATTGTTGTCTACAGTCTTGAAAACTATTGTATTGCTGTAACACCCATTATATTGGGGGTTTAGTAGGTATCTAAAATTAGCTGTTTCATGCAATATATTGTAATGGTGAAAGAGAAGGTTTATTATTAGTTTATTATAATTTCAGATAAACAGAAATCTACAATGGCTGTTTCACTTTTAAACTGAGGCTTGTATTATGTTGTGCCTTGCTTTTATTTGCTATAATTTCAGGTTAAAGGAAAATCAGAAATAATTTAAATTATTGGTTTCGTTTCCATTAAATAGATTTAATTGCTAATAAGAAGACTTGATAGGGAAACATATCAAAGTACTTATATAGCTTTGAGTATAGCATATGTTACAACTAAGCTATATTCAAAATAGTTCAAGAAATACTATAAAGAATAGTCTGGACATATACTATGTGTTCAGAATTTGTTCAGACGCAATGATATAAGTGCAGGATCCTGCTATGGCGTTTTTTTATGTAAATAAAAGACTGGACTTCACAGGTCTTAAACTAGTATTTGGAACTAACATACCTTGGAAAACAGTTCTTGTGTTTTGTACCAATCTTCATGAAACAGTCGAAATGTTACTAGTATTAGTGTATATTAATGCTCTAAGTTTTTTAAGGGTTGGTTAATCAAGATGCTTTTGGTAACCCCAGAATGTGTATAGAGTTTCTATTAAAACTGTCTTGGGTCAGCTTTTTCCATGCACTTCATAGGTACAGGCACGGAGTTACTATTATTACATTCAGAAATTAACTTCTTACTTTAATCTGTTCTGCGATAAATATGTTTATGCTTTGTACCACAGATCAGATTCACCAAAGGGAATGATAATTAAGAGATATTTTAATATATTAGGAATAAATATATATACATATATATTTAGCAGTACTTAAAAAGTAGACTATGATATTTTCCAGTGATAATTACTAAGTGTTCTTATTTATGGAAAAATGATTGTCTTTCATAAATATGCTCTATTACTATAGGTGCTAATTTTTAACAAATCATAACGTTCTATAATTATCACTAGAACTATTCATTACCTACTTTTGCATATTAACTAACAGTAGTGCCATTTCTATTAAATTTGATTTGGCAAAGCCACCCTATAAGGATTTATTTTTAAACAGTTACAATTTTGCACTTTTCAGTTAATAAACACTATATGAAATTCCTTCTCTGCGTTTTCATCACTGAAATATTAGCTTTGATGTCTTGATGGGTTTGGGTTTTGTTTTTTTTTCCACTTTCAATAAGAATTTGTGATTAGTGAGTTCAGCTGATGTGGTTATTTTAATTTTATAGGGACTAAAGAGGAAACTCCAGTTAGTACATCCAGTGAGTTACAAATCGAACACATTTCTTGGCATTATGTATTACTGTATGTGAACTATCAGTATCGTAATCCATATTTCAAATAATATCCATGCAAAGGACTAATAGAGAACCAGAACTTTAGATTCTACCTTGTCAAACAGTGGTACTCATTATGTGTCACTTAAACAGGAACCCAATGTTTTACAAATGTGGGAAGTTACCAACAGACTTACTGGCTTGAACTGGAAACACGCAGTAAATGCAATCCTATTTTGCACATAGGTTTATGCATTCATGTATACATAAACATATGTGCATGTATCCAAGGATAATAACGGAACGTAAAAATCTTTAAATGTCACCATATAGGTCTGTAGTTTCTATGTTTGCCTTGCTCATCTTTACCAATATAGATGTAAATTTTAGATGTCCTTTACCAGTAGGCATTTTTAAAACAGAACGTATCACCCATTTTTTGTGCTAGTACTTTGAGTACCACTGCAAAAACTTAGATTTCAAACATACTGATGAAATCTGTTTATGGAAATAAAAACTATTGTACTAATTACTAAATTCAAAGGATAAATTGCTTTAAAACAGTTGTCAGTGGTTTTTGCATGCACATCTTTAGAATTTTGTTTCCTACTACTAACCTTTTTTAGTCTTCTGTGCACTCTGCTGTTGCTATTGTATGGCATTTTGCATGTGGATTGTACAGATGTTATTATAAACTTACCATTAAATACAAACCTGCCTAGTATGTTATCTAGCAAGCTGCTAGATAAATTGAAGTACTTTCTGAATAAAGGAACTTTGAAACATTTTATATTAGCACCCCAACATAACATTTCTTTATTTGACCTATTTCAGTGTATACTGTACTGTGAGAGTTACCACTAAAAAAAAAGCGAGCCACGGATAAATTACAGCTGAAAAATAAAAAAAACAACCCTTGACCCTCGCACCAGATAC
This sequence comes from Aquila chrysaetos chrysaetos, assembly GCF_900496995.4. Taxonomy (NCBI): domain Eukaryota; kingdom Metazoa; phylum Chordata; class Aves; order Accipitriformes; family Accipitridae; genus Aquila; species Aquila chrysaetos. The sequence continues at coordinate 1,367,470 of NC_044026.1, read as the reverse complement.
TCAGTTCTTGCATGTACATAATCTTTCATCCCAAGAGGGCATTACAGTTAAGGCGGAAAGATGCCTTTTATTCCACCTTTCAAAACACTGCCCTGAATGTTGTCTGCTATACTATTTCATACAGTTAAATGAAAAAAATTCTGAGAAGTTCACATTGTCTTTGCAAAGATTAATATAGGCATATGTACACATTGATTGTAGATAGATAGTTGCATTTTCAACGTAAGAATCCATGCTACAAGCTTACTGGTCAGCTCTCATTACTTTGAACTACCTATACTGTTATAAATGAAGAAAGGGTGGATTTATTTTCAAAGCTGTGTACGGAAGCATTTTTTAAATAAGTGGAGTTATAGTGGAGACATTTTGATGTATTTTGATTTATTCTTAATTGTTGGTGACAGGTGTATTTCTTAATGCAGATATGAATAGCAGTAGCTCCATATTGAATGCACTGACAAATGGATGTGCCATCAATGGACATTTGGATTTCAGCGCCGCACAACAGCTCAGTGGGATGGATGCCAGGCGTGAGGAGTGTTTAACATTAACACCTAACGGAATAATTCCTGGAATAACTTCTCCCAGCAGGCATCGAATTCATACCAGCAACGGCACCGAGGAACCAGAAAAAACCATGAATAATGCCACTGATATGTGTGGATCTCTGCATCTGAATGGAAGCCCCAGTAGCTGTGTTTCTAACCGGCCCTCGTGGGTGGAAGACCCTGGAGATACTTTGCACTATGGACACTATCATGGTTTTGGGGATACTGCTGAAAGCATCCCCGAACTTAGTAGTGTTGTTGAGCATTCCAATTCTGTCAAGGTTGAACAGAGATATGACAATACTGTCCTAGGCACAATGTATTTGTATCACGGTTCCTAGATGAATGACCTTTATATCAAACGCATATTGAAATTGCTACCAAATGAAACTGGGGGGACAAAATCCTCACATAGCATTAAATTTGAAGATTGCAACTTATTGCTATTTTTACACTTTGTTTATATGAAAAGTAAACCTTTAATTTGACAGCCTTATACAATAGTTGTAGTTTGTTGCATGTATGGGGCTTATTTAGTGATAAAATAGGTGCTGTTATGATGGAATGTTTATTATTTTCGTTTTTTTATTATGGAATGTTCTGGTTTTGTATTTTTTTATTTCTAAGCTTGTGAACACTATCTTTCCCTTTTTAGAGCTGTTTTCCCTTTTATTAAAACAATGTTTAACTGAATTTTGTGAAGAAAATGTTACGTATGTGCATCACTTAGAAGTAAAGATTTTTCTTTTCCATATCTTCTGCTGAAGCTATGGTAGCAATATCAATGCCAGCTATCACTATGCAAGGTTGAAAGTGGCAATCTTCTGGAGCTTCTCTGACTTTATAGTTTGTACATTTGTTTGGTATAACTAGATGTTCATCTTTAAATTTTTCGAACAAGTTGTTTAAAAATGCAGAGACAAAATTGGAAGAAGTTACATTTCACTTTCTGTAGCGTAGAAGTGCTTTTTGTTGTTGTTGAGCTCTTTGCATTATAGAGTGGGAAAGTGGGCTGCCTTTGTTGGTCGCGGTGGGGTGTGCCTCAGGTTAGCTCTGAATTTGTGGCGGTTTTCTTTGGCTTCTCTCCTTTATATGTACGCTTGATATTTTACCATAGCTCACAGACCGGAGGCATGTTGGCACTGTTCTGCTTTGTACACACTTTAAAATTGCTGTTAATTGTTATAGAATTTGCCAAGTCAAAATATTTGAGTTTGACTGTCTTGGATATACATTTATTGTCCTTTTTTTTAACATATGCTTTGAAAATGTAATGTTGTGTACTCTTCGGGCTATGCTCACGGAAAATACATTGTATTTAAAGCTTAATACACAAATCAAAATTCATGTAAGTGCACTATATGAGCACTAACAAGTTGCTGCTTTGTGTTACGATAAGTGAAGAGTGGGGAAGAATATGGTAAATGAGATAAGCCTTCTGAATTGTGTTGATTTTTTTGTTCTTGTTTTGTTTAAAAAGGGACCTTTACAAATTGGATTTTAAAAAATAAACAAACATATTACATTGTATCTGAATATTTTGTTTAGACATTATTATTATTTTTTGGCAATTTGAGCAAGTCTTTAACAGTTTTTAAATCACATTTCTCCATAATCTTTCTCAGTGCAACTGTGGCACTTCTTGATTTTGTCAGTATGTGGAAGCAAATGGGAACAGCCCAATAAATTGTTCTTGATTGAATTACAGAAACACATACTGGATATTCTGCGTATGAAGGTTGTATCAGCCCTGAACTCCAAAAATGGGTTCAAATACTGGCTGTCTGATTTTCATGAAAATCATAGTCTCCTTCAAACTTTTTTAGGTAAAATGCTACAGACTACAGAAGACAGTGTATTCAAATTGAGAGTAGCACTGATAGGAAAATTGACTGGTCCTTTTGCAAATAGTTGGCCAGACCAGCAATACTCCTCAGTGCCTTCTGGAGACGAAGACCGTTAATGAAAGCTGAATCTCACCTGAGGCAAGCTGTTCCTGGCATGCACGTAACCACTTGCTTGTGCTCCAACAGCTGTATCTGGGCCCTGTTCTTGGACGATTTAATTTGCTGATGTAGTGCCCAGAGGCACATGTGCTATTGCCATCATACTTGCAAGAGATATTAACCTAAATTTGCTGTAGCATTTGGTTTCGGGAGCTTTTTCATATTTGCTGAGCTTGCTGCATATGCTTTCTTGTGCTTCTTCAAATAAATCAAAGCAACTCGTAGCTCTAATAAGCACTGCCATCTTACCTACATGGCTATACACTGATTCCTAAAGGATTTTCTTTGGGTAAGAACTGAGTTTGCATGTGTCTGTTCCGATGGTAAAATTTTAGGTACATCATTTTAGCATGACAAAATTTATATTGTGTTCATAAGGCAAGGTTTTTAAAATTTGTGTGCCTTTGGTTTTCATTCACTTGCTTTTCACATCTTTTCACCTAAAAATACCTTGGAAGACGCTGTGTTTCAAAGTCAAAGAGACAACTTACTGCTGTATTTTAAAAAGCACTTCTACGCGTGTGTGTTCAGCCACATGCTAACAGGGACATTTCAAGGTCTGTATCTGTTGTCTGGCCCCGTGGAAGCTAATTATTACATTCTAATTAAATGTAGAAGACCAGTGAAGGCCATATAATGTAGACATGCTGCGTGGGTTTGCTGGGTAGCTTTCTTTACGGCTGATGTTGCAAAAGATAGAAGTCTGTGACAGAGCATGTCTCAGCCAAGAGCTGAGATGGATAATTTTTGAATTATCAAACAATTATTCTATAAGAATTCTGAGACTTCCTTTTTACAGGTGCTTTTTGAGACAAGAATTCTGAGACTTCCTTTTTACAGGTGCTTTTTGAGACAATACATGTACTTACAGCACAGGCCATCTAAAATCTTGTTTTTAAATTATTCCATAAATCTTCAACAGAACATGAAATAGGGAGTCAGAGAATCACAGTGTGGTTGAGGTTGGTGGATACACACCCAAGTGTATGGTACTGTTAGGAACCCATACCACCCGCACAGGAAAAAAGTTTTCTTGTGTTTAATTGGAATTTCCTGTTTTTCAGTTTGTCTTGTAATTTTGGATACATGTGGGCAATAAAACTATAAAAGTAATGAACCTAACAGATCCAACCACATTTCTGGTGGGGAAAGTGCTGAGTTAGGTTAAGAACTCAAACTGTCAAGCGTGGAATGAGTTCTACCAGGTGTAGCCGTGCCTGTCCATATGTAACTACTGATGACACAGAGGCCTTGTTTTCGGATACCTCGCTGTTAAAATACAGAGGACTTTCCTGGGTTTGCTGTCGTTTCAGAAGAGTGGCCGGGCTCACAAGCCCTCTTCAGGCCTCAGTTTGGGAGTTTCAGATGCTGCAAACAGACAGCAGCACCGAGCCATTTTAATGATGCTGTGCTCTGCCGTCCCTGAAAAGATTGCTGGGTTTTAAACACCTGGAGTTAAATTCTCACAAGTTTTTTTGGTTCGCAAGGGCAGTAGTATTGTTGGACTGTTCGTACTCAGGCCTTTTGTCCAAGTCTAGAATTTTCAAGGCTTTTATCAACCGAACATTATTTTAAGTGATGCTTTGTCTTACCGCTATTGTGGTTCTCCAAAACTGAAGTTTACTTTCCAGCTGCCTAGATTTAACTCAATAGCACCACCATGAATGTTATATGGAATACACTAACTGGTTATTGCTCATCACCCTCCTGGATACCTCTTTGGCTGAGGCTCAATTTTGTGTGAAATTTCAGTTGATTTCTTTCTGGCTTATGTAGATATTTTTGCCCTAATTCCCCCCAAATGTAGCTTCTTTCCTATTCTGTTTTTCAAAACCATCTGCAAAGTTTTGGCAGAAATATAAATAAGTACAGATTCAGGCAGTATTTTGATACGGAATATTTCTGACCAAGTAGTTGAAGTTTGGCAATGTTGGAAGAGGGAAAAGGGAAGTGTTACACAACTTCACACATGGTTACGGTCTTTAATTTTTTTAACAATTGATCCCGATTCCAGATAAAATATCAGTCTAAACTTCTAACAGTTTTGAAAGCAGGCTGTCATTTCAGATATATATTAGATTAAGACGAGATGCTGCTCGGCTTCAAGACCCATTGCAAATGCTTTCAGACCCTGTGAACTTTGCTGAACATTGGTCTTGCACCTGACTGTGATCAAATCTTGATCCTTGTTCAGACTCGCGTTCATTAAGCTAGCAAAAGACTGTAAGTCTATTTTACTAAACTTCTTTAACAAACTATCATCCTTCTGCAGTCAGAAACTGAACCCCAGCTTAATATTTATGGCCAAGTTATAAATCACTAAGGAGCTTCTGCCATTCCGGTTACAAATGTAATACATCCAAAAGAGCTGCCTCACAAAACATCAAAGTCAGTCCTGAGCACGAAACAAACCTGGAATGAAAAAGGAATCCTTGCTGTCCTGTACGCTAGAACCAACCTACGGTACAAGCTTTTATCAGTAACGCACATTTTCTGAAGTACAGCTGTGCACGCTTCTCCACTTACTTTGTGTCTGGCCAGTTTCTTCCAGCCAGTGAAAAACCACACACTTCGGCCGGGGGGGGGGGGGGGGGGGGGGGGGAGCACAAAAACACCAAACAAACAAAAACAGACAAAACCAAACCCAAACAAAAACAAACAAACAAACAAAAAACCCCAGCCCAAACCCCGAAAGCACTCTTTCACCAGCGCAGTACTGCCCGCCTCGCCGTTCCACGCGGACGTCCCGCGCGTCCCTGGACCTCCGGGCGCGTGGGGCTTTGGCAGCGGAGGGTGAGGGGGCTGGAGCACTCCTGCCTTACTGGTGCCACTGGAGGAGACACATGCCGCAGCGTCCCACTGGCACCTCCGGATCCTGAGAGATTTTCTTCAGGGTGGTTACTACCCTGATGAAATTCTTTTTTTTTTAAATTGTGCTTTCTAGGGTTCTTTTGGACAAAACCCCCACCTTCTCTGGCATTCTAAGTGCGTTTTCTTGTTACTTGCCTCCAACTCTCAAGTACGGCTTATGTAAAGCTCCAGCTAAAATGAGTTTCTCGATGCTCCGGGGAGGAGGTCCTGGATGCCTCGGATCGGGGGCAGGTGAGCTGGCCATGGAGCGGTGTTGCAGATTTCCTACCGGACTGGGAAGAGAGGAAGGGCAGAGAGGAAACTTCCCGTGCTGGGCGGCACGGAGAGCTGCAGCAGTGCTGGTGCGGCAAAGAGGCGATGGTGGGAGAGGGCAGCCTGGGAGCACCCCGCTTCACTGCTGCCACTGCCCTGGGGGGGACAGGGCCCCAGGGCGGGAAATCCTTGCGACCCAGCTGAACCAAGAAAAAAAAAAAAAAAAAAAAAAAAAAAAAAAGAAAAGAGTCTTGCATAAGCAGGGTTTACTATTCCTGGCAACTGGTAACTCCATTTCTGCTGCACTACTTAATGACTCCCAGATATTTCACACCTCTCCTTCCGTTCCGGAGTTTCCTGTCTCGGAGTGGTGACTGGCTGTTCACAGGCAAGGATCAAAAGAACTCTGGTTTAAAGCAGATGGTTTATTTTAAAAGCATATCTGGCTGTAATTTTTTTTTTTTAATACACTACAATAGTTCATAACAGTACCATATGCTTGGAGTATGTATCCAAATTAAGAGCTTTGCCACGCTCAAAATCGTACCCCCCAAAAAAAAAAGCATAGTGAATGTTACCTGTGGTATGAGAATAAAAGTCAGGCATCCTCTTTCCCTCCAAAAAGCACAAGTTTTAATGAGTAACTTCTCTTTGCTTCTGTGTGACTCAGCTTCATGTATAGGACTTGATAACCGTTTCCAAATCAGTAGGAATCAGCCTCAACTGGCTGAAAGGCAAGCAGGGGAGACACGCATTTGTCACTGAAGACAAGTCCCCTGGCTCAATCGCTAATCTGAGCAGTGTTCCACAAGGAAAATGTCCAAATACCTAAATCTGAACACGATACCAGGCTGCATAGTATTAATTATATTTCTTCTTGCCGGGCGAGCATTGTAAGTTAAAGAAGAAAAATAAGTTAGTCTGAGTTTCTCTTCCTGCGAAGGCAGGATGTAATCTTACTACAGAGGAAACACCACGTATTAATAGAGCTCTTCTCCTGATGTTACTGAAAGGTCAAGCATTGTTTGTTCGTGCTAGCTGGCAGCTCGATCTCACCAAAGACACGTGTGCTTTCCTGTGACGACTGCAAACTTAACAGTGTCTGCGGTTTTTGCCAGGTTTTGTCTGGGGGAGGAGAAGTTGGGGTTTGTTTGCTTTTGTTTTATTCTCACTGTTTCTAAGAGGTGTTGTGAGTTAGATCAAGTCTCAATAACATTAGGCACATAGCTTGGAATCTCAGTTTATTCTATATTTGACACATTGTATAATGCAGCATATTTTATAAAAGTCAGTACCAAAAAGACAAATTATAAAAATCAGGCAGGTACACAATGTAAGAAGAACCAAGCAAAAAGTATATGCATGACGCAGAGAAGCACGCACTTAAATGGTAGTTCCTGGGATCAAGCAACTCTCTCAACAATCAGATGTCCAACCAGAAAATTCTGTAAATTCTAGGAAGTATAAAACCCTCAGGATTTTTTTTATATAGGTAGAGTTAATTTTCTTCCTAGTAGCTGGTACAGTGTTATGTCTTGGATTCAGTATGAGAAGTGTGTTGATAACACACTGATGTTTTCAGTTGTTGCTCAGTAGGGTTTAGACCAAGTCAAGGGTTTTTCAGCTTCTCCTGCCCAGCCAGCGAGAAGGCTGGAGGGGCACAAGGAGTTGGGAGGGGACACAGCCAGGACAGCTGACCCAAACTGGCCAAAGGGGTATTCCATACCGTGTGACGTCATGCCCAGTATATAAACTGGGGCGGGGGTGGGCCTGTGGGGGGATCGCTGCTCAGGAACTAACTGGGCATCGGTCAGTGAGTGGTGAGCAATTGCATTGTGCATGATTTGTCTTTCTTGGGTTATATTTCACTCTCTTTTTGTTATCTTCCTTTTCATTACTATTATTATTATTATTATTATTATTATTATTATTATTATTATTATTATCACCATTATTATTATTATTGTTATTGTTTGTTTCAATTATTAAACTGTTCTTATCTCATCCCATGAGTTTTACTTGTTTTCGATTCTCCTCCCCATCCCACCGGGGAAGGGGAGGAGTGAGCGAGCGGCTGCGTGGTGCTTAGTTGCTGTCTGGGGGGGTGAACCACGACAGATGCGTAGCAGTTCTTTTGTGGTGGACCTGAGCAGTGCTGTCCATCAAAAGGGGTAGCTGTCCTGTGGCCTCTGGTAGGTGGCAGTTTCACAGGAATACTCCAGCTGCTGTATTGGAGCTAAGGAATCGCCATCATCCGTGCTGATAGGAAAAAAAACAAGGATCTGAACTACAGTGGCAGCACCCACCTTAATATTTTCAAGGGGTCTGCAAAGCCGCCTTTTCCTAACGCGGGCAACACGTGCCTGTCAGCAGGGCACACTTAGTATGCCAGACCTGCCGCGCAGTCTGCAGGAGGAATGGGGTAGAGGAGTTTGTGTAATCATTGATAAAGGGCTTTATCTGCTAAATATTTTCAGAACTTTAGGAAGAAAACAAATCTTGTTACCCTTGCTGGAAAACAACCTTTGGGACGTGAGCTGAGGGAAACTAATAGCGGTGATCTGTCAAAACGATACGTCAAACAGTCCTACTTGCGGTCGCCGCAGCGGCAGGGCAGGACGGGCGACCTCCGTGCTCGTTTGGGTGCGCAGCATGCCCTGCTGGAGCGTCTTACGTTGCTTCAAGTGCTGCTCACGATTTCCTATGCCCGCAGCTACAAGATGGCTACTACAGCGTTAGGTGGGAGTCGGTCTTGCCACTTCGCGCCCAGCGCACGCTCTCTGTTTCACCCTGCAGTCCTGGTTTCCCGGTCTGTGAGCCAGCGCCTTGCTGGAGCGCGCTGTGGCTCTGGTCCAGCCCGCGCGCCGGTGCTGTGCCGCCTTCCCAAGGCAGCGAGGGCCGCGGGAACCCACGGGCGCCTGGGCACGGGACACGGCCGCGCCACGCGCCGACGCCGAGGAGCTAAGAAACGCTCCTGGAAACCGCCGGGCAGGGCCAGTTTTGCTCTGAAAGACGGGTTTCGAACGAGAGGTCGCATCCTGCGCTGTTCGGTATGGGATGCGAGGAAAGGGGCAGCGGCAGAATGACCGTCGCCCCCGGCAGACCCCTCCGTGCCCCGGGACCGGCAGGCTCTCCCAGTCCCCGGTGCCGTGCCTCGCGCAGGAAGAAAACAAATCGTGTTTTCTTCCGTCGTGGTGGGCGCGTCGGCTGCACGTTGTGTTTCCCGAGGTGCTGATGTGCCGCTTGGACCGGCGCTGCGCAGCCCCCAGCCAGGCGTGCGCCGGCTGGAAGCTCTCGAACCAGGTTAGCGTGGCACCGAGCCCAAAACGATAAGCCCTGTTTATTAGGTCTTCAGCACTCTGCCTGAGGTTAAGCCTGCCGTGACCTCGATAGTAAAAGGCAGAACAGCTGAGGGAATAATCCTGCTGAACCCAAAGGCAGGAGAATAAGATCATCCCTCGGACTCAGTTTGCAGAGTGAAAGAGCTGAGATACGCGCAGGTGACCTCTTGCACAGGACAGCTGGGTCGTGCGAGAATAACGAGAACAAACACGAACACGATTGCCTCATCCTGAAAGAAGTTCGGAAAACGACCGAGGAACCAGCCACGCGGTGAGGCGGAAGGAGCAGAACGGTGCCATCCTCGGTATGGGCGGCTCTTCGAGACGGAGATTCTCAAGGAAAGATACATCCAAAAATCCAGTGATGAGATGAGATGAGATCCAGCGATGAGAAATCCAGAGATTTCATGAACCAGAAGAGGAACACAGGCCAAGCAGCAAAATGAGGTGATGAAAATACTCAGCCTGAGAACAAAGTAGTAACCTCTCTGCCACAGATGGCACCAACAATTTTATTATGGTTAGTGAGCTTTTCAATTATCATTGATAAAGTGAGCCATCCTATAGCTGTCCTCTGTCTCCTGTAGAGACCTCACTATGCAAAGCATTGAAAGATTTCAGTATAGATGTGCTCCCAAGCTGTGTAAATTCACATGCTGGACTCAAAATTCATTTATAATGAATTTGAGCAATTTATCCAGACACTGGATAAATTCAGACACATTATATCATCACCCTGGTTCTGACAGGAAAACCACTTAAAATCACAAAGGCTGAAATATGCATAAAGCAAAACTATTTTTGAATAAAGAGAAATGCTCCCAGAAATGGTATTTAATTTAAAGGCATTCCAGGACAATGCTTGACACCAGTTTATGCACATGCTCTTAAACCTGTATCTTCAGGTATATTACTTCTGGGAGCAGTAGAAGGAGTAGCAAGAGGCGGGGTGGGGGAAGGAAAAGGCAAATGCAAAGACCAAAGTCTGCTATGACCAGCAAGATACAACCTTTCCAGAATTAGAGCAGAGTTACATATTTCACAGCCATTTGCTTTCAAAAGGCCAAAGTCCGCACCTGGTGCAAACGGCACACGGTGCCCATTTTACCCGATACAGATGTTCGGTCTCCCTTTTTGCCAAAGCAGAAAGGTCCTGCGTCCCCACCTCTTCGTTCGTGTACGCGTCCCACCCGGTGTGCCCCGGCCAGCAGCGCGAGGAGGATACTCGCCGCGTTACGCAGCTGGACGCGCTCCTCTGGAAACACCGCTCGACCAACCCGCGCCACTCAAAAGGTTCTCTCATCGCCTCATTATTCACTTATTTTTCACTCGCTTTGGTATCTGTGATGGTGATAAATGAAACCTAAGCCAGCGGCGCTCCCTGCGACTTGCTGCTGAAAGGCCATTTCCTACCTTATCGGTTTGATTGTATCACCCCTTTCCCTGTCTCCTCCTTGGGCTCCTTCACTACGTGTCCAATACATGCAATTTCCTATCATCTTCAAGGCCTTTCTTTCATTACCAGCTCCTGCCACCCGTCACTCAGTACAGTCTGAACTTGCTGGCTCTGCGTGGGCCACCCTGCCAGCTCCATCACCCGCTCGCTGTATTTTTAAGCAAACATCTTTGTGCTTTTCTTGTGCAAGCTCCCATGCTTGGAGAAATTCCCCTTTCATGTCCACTTATACACTTCACTGTGCTCCTTGAGATGCTCCCTTGAAAAACTGTCTTTAAAACCTAAAAAAACACACCTTTCCCTACTTTTGGGCCACTGGTGGATTTATACTAAAACCTATCATGTTGACAGCATTGCCCCCTGATTTCTTGTACTACCTGGCTGTGTCGGCCAGTCATCTCTTGTCCTAGATGGGGTTTACGTATACCTTGGGACAAAACCTGATTTTTTTTCAGTTGTGTGTTTACATGGACTCTAGCACGGTGAAATTCTGGTCTTCCAGGAATTATAGCAATAATGACAACAGCAGCAACAACACTAATAAATTAAGAATGTAACCTGGGGACTCATGTACTCCACAGTAAGATGGGACCAAAAGCCACAGCACACAGGAGCAGCTTCAACTTCTGGTGGCAGTAACACTGCGACATAGTCTTTTCTCCTACTCTTTTACATGCTCTCCATAGAAACGTATTTGAAAATATCAATTAATATGAATGCTGTGGATTATGGCCCGTTGTGTTTATTTGCAGGAAAAGGTTGATTTATTATACACTTAAGAACAGCCTTCCTCCACATCCTGCTTCTGTAGTATGTCAGGCTGAAAAATCTCCTTCCTTCATCTCAAGTCTCATTTTCAGACCCCCCTCCAGCTTCCCAGTCAACACAAATGTGTACAGTTCCTCATCCATTGTTGCAGTATTTCTTGTCTGCAGCCAGGAGTCCAGCTCTGCTCTCACCCTCCTCCAGACTCTCTATTCTGCTGCTCCGTGAGGATGTGCAGAGCATGTGCGATATCCTAAAACTGAAGGTGAAGAGGCACTGGCAAAGAGAGAGATAGAAACCAAAGCAGATTATTCCAAATCCACTGGGGGAAAAAAAAAAAAGGAAAAAAAAAACCAAAACAAAAAAAACAACGGCGTGGGGGGGGAACAAACAGAAAAAAACCAACACCCCAAAGCAACAAAGAAAAACTATACTTAGTGCCGCTATGGAGGTGCAGGGCTCACAGGAGGGCAGCTGATGGGAAGGAGGTCGCAGTCCCGGCGAGGGCTGGACGTTCACTTCTTTGTGGGAGCCTAAACCCCGCAGGAAGACTCTGGAGCAAGAAGCAGACTCCGTATCCAACTTCCCACGCAAAAAGGGTTAACGGGATCAAACCGGACTGAAATAGAGGACAGCCAGCTAAGACATCAAAAGACCCCTCTCAGCAGCTGCCTTGTCCCCGTGTCCCTTCGCAGCGTCCGAGCCCAAAGGCGAGCAGAGCCGTGCGGCTCTTCCCAGCACGATGCCCCACAGCTGCTTCTTCACAGCTGCTTCTTCACAGCTGCCTGTGGCAAGCAGGCGACGTTCCCCAGCCCTTCCTCGGGCTGCTAACAAGGTACAGTTCCCGGCTCGGCAGAAGCCAGGGGCTGCTAGGAAAGAGTAGGTGGGATTTTTCTGTAGCCGGTCAGAAGTGAGCTCCAGTCACTCCCGTGATTTCCACTACTGAGGCTTCCAGGGAGCTGGGCTGGTACAGTGAAATCGAAGTGCCTCCTCAAATGGTGAGGGGAGTAAATTGGGAGAGGATTGCAAGAATGGATGTTTGAGACACAAGAAAAATGGGAAAGGACAAAAACAAAGTGGGGAAGGCATTTAATGAGGCCCCCGCAAACACTTTCCTTGAGCAGAAAGGTCTGTGCACTGCCACACAACACCTTGCCTGCTCCAAATGGCTAGAGGTGGGTTTTGGTGCACTTAGGAATCTTTGAAGGATTTTTATCATCACAGATCGCGGGAAGTGGAGCTCAGCACTTGCCTTGTGTAGCATTTAAAATGTGGGAGGTTTTTGTCTTGCAGAATACTACATGTTGAGCATACTGGTTGAGTTGGTCTCTGGTTGCACCTACGTTTCCACTGTGCACATCAGCTCCGGCGTCCTCTTGAGAACCTTCTCCCTGAGACTACTTTGTATGGTAAATAGGAATGGCGTCATGCCAAGGAGTGTGTTTTGGCTGGCACAGGGGACTACAGAGTGCTTTTTCTAAATAGTAATTCGCTATGCTTTAGAGCACATGGACTATGGGAACATATGGGCCCCTCTCCACAATTTGGATGTTAGGAAAACAAGTCTTTGTAAGGAAGGAGATAGTATTGTATCAGCAAAGAGACAGACCGAGTACTGTGCCAGATCCCGCAACAGAGCTATTGAATTAGGGAGCTACTGAATGAACTGCAACTACAGTGAAATGGGAAGAAAAAAAAAGAGAGAAAGGCAGAATCTCATCAAATACAGACTCAATAAATAAAAACAGCAGGTGTCAGTTGGGGTGCACATAAAAGCCAAATCCAGAGAGAAAGGAACCGCAATTAGCTGAGAAGACTGAAGGTAGAAATGTGCTTTCTGTTTTAATGTCCAAAATGAGAGCAAGTGTGAGCATGTATTTCCCACAGCCATCAGGAGTGGGTAACGGCTCTCAGCACGGGCGCAGAAGTCAATCTGCCCAGCGCCGTGCGAGGGGAGAGAGCCTGCGCACTCAGCGGTCTGCCAGGGGCAGGAACGGCCAACACACCGCGGCACCTCGGTCCGCGGGCGAAGCCGTAGCGATCAGGTCACACCAGCTCCGCACAGCTGGCTGAAGAAGCCCCTCTCACTTTTATAACCCTTACACGGCTCTTGTGAAAGGCTGAATCATCTTTTCTCGCTGCCGTGATTAAAGGAGCAAAGGCAGAAGAAAGCTCCTTGGGGATCTCATGGATTACTGACTGCTCTACCCATCCTCTGACAGGTGGCTGTAGTAAAGCATCAGAGAAATATTTTTGCCTGCTCAGCCGCTACTAACTCAACCGGCTGAATTTACACATCTGCCAGAGTCCAACCATGTGTCTCTTTGCTATGCTAAGTGAGGACCACGCATCGCCTCGCTGTCTGAAGCCCTTATTGTTATGTGGGCAGGTTAGGTCAGCTCCTATTGTAATGAATTTCTGTGCATTTTTCCCCACGTTTCACTTTTTGAATATTTAGTATTGCACATGTGGAAGGTATCCAAATGGTCACCAGGCGTATCTTTCCTGATACTCCTCTGGTGGGTCCTAGAGCAACCAGAGGCTATACAGAGTGTCCCAGCCTCAACCCCGCGTCAGTCCTTGACCTCCAGTTCCTTCAGCCCCGAATCCATCCCTCACGTGCATCTAAAGCCCCATCCTTCTGCGCGTCTTCTAATACTCTGTGAAGACAAGAGGAAGATGAATATCGGCTTGCAATAGCTAATGATGGAGCCTTCATAGGGTTTTACTATCACATCAGCTATTGCTGCAAATTAATATGAATACATTTCTATCTAAATAAGACTGGAGCTCAGACACTCGGCGCTCCCGTCACTCCTGCGGCTGGATTAGGGCAGCTGCTGGAACCAAAGGAGATGGCCCAAACAAAATCCCGCTTGAGCAGCTTTCACATGTGTTATTTGGTCTGCGTACCTCTTGCTTAACCTGTAAAGAGGTTTTAGTCAATTCAGAGGTAATGGACACAAAACCCACCTTCTAAAACCTCAATATAAAGATAGACCCTGGGATGTATTTCTACTACCTGATATATACATTTGTTGGAGAGAAAGTTGGATGTGAATTGAAGACTCGAAAGAAATTAAATTACTTGAGAGGGTACTGTAATTGAAAAGAAGAGAAACGTGTGTGCTTGAAACAAATTTATTTACTACCATGGGAGAACTGTAATTGAAAAGAAGAGAAACTTGTAGAGCGGAGCATTTGGAATTGACTTGAGAGGGAGAGAAAGTACAGGGCTCCTGCGCTCTGAAATGAATTTCTTGCTTGATTTGTGGTACCAAACTTTGGAAACATCTATACCAATTAACTTGAAAGTGTAATGTTTTGCCCTAGGGAGTCAGGCATCACCATGTAGGGATAGAAAAATAAGATGCTTTAAGCTTGTTCCTCAGCTCTTACACAAAGTGGAACAAGGCATTGACTAAGATATAACTGAAGGCAGTGCTAGGTCTAGATTTCAGGTGCAACATCACCAAGGTTTTCTTCTCTGCATGTGAAAATCCAGTTGTGCCTAAAATCTAGCTTGGGGTAAAACTGAATATGCATCATCCTGCAATGCCTCATGAAAACAGAAATATCTCAGAGAGCCCTATTACATGAGCAAAACAACACTGTTCACCAGCTTCTGGCTAGTACTTGATGGATGAGATGGTTTGTCCTTCTTATGCCAGAAGAAGATCAAAGGAGGGGTGATGCTGAGCACGGCAGAGGCTTCTCTGTGATCAAGAGTTGGGAATGTCTCTCACACCCTTCCCCAGAAGCAGTCCAAACAGCGACTGCTCTGCACCAGAACGTGTGCGGCGCTCTGCCCCGGGGCTGGGAGCCACCAGCCCACTCCCGGTGCCGTGGACCTTTATGAGACGTCTCCACGGGACTTCACAATGACCAACAGCTCTTGCTGCCACTTGCAGCCGCTTTTGGGAATTCACTCAGTACCAAAACATGGTTCTAGGCTGAAAACAGGTGAAAAATGGCCTTGCCAGATCTGTGCTTGCTGCGCTACAGATCCAGTAGCTCAGGTCACTCTGGAAAATGTCTGTGCTAGGTCTTCTCAGCTGCAAACCCCACGAACTCAGCCTACGAGCATAGGTCAGAGCTTGGTGTTTTTCTGCCTCGCACATCACCGAGTGCATTCAGGACCGTGCAGGGTGCTGAAGGCTTTCACGGACACCTCCACAGCCATGGGCAGGTGTGATTGACTGGCCGCGTAATAGGAACTTGCAAAAGGAACCAGCTGAGGATGCACAAGAGAGTGGATGCCTTCAACTACTTTTTCTTCCTTGCAATAGCTCTGTAGTGTAGCCATGAGTCAAGTGCGGTTACAGTTTCGTTTCATCATAAAGCTCAGGTCGCTCTCAGGCTTCAGGGCTTCTTATGGAATTGTGCTCCAGAATCCAATTTTTCATTAAATTTACTTTTTTTTACTGTCTACATTTATTTCTTTGTAAGAACACAGAAAAAAATGAACAGATGCATTGAGTCTGACTCAGGGACAGTCTTATCCAATATCATATTTTCCCTGATACAGCTTTCTGCCCTCTGACAATTTCTCCCTAAAGGAATTGGGATCAGAGGGTGGGATCACTGGGTGATTCGTGTTGGAAGGGACCTCAGGAGGTCCCTCGCACACCCCTGCTCCAAGCAGGGCCTGGATGCTGCTGGCCATCTCTGCTGCTGGGGCTCGCCGCTGGCTCCTGCCCAGCTCACTGCCCCAGCCAGAGCATGTATCTGCACACTAGTTCTCCATAGCCTGTGACTGCATCCCCTCCGTTAGTTTGTTTCATTATTTTTGAACCTGTTTAGAATTTCGACTTCTACAACGTGCTTTGCCAATGAGCTCCGCAAATTCAATATACACCATGTGCAAAAGTACTCCTTTGTTGTCTCTGACTGTTTGTGGTGGTGCATTTATTCCCTCTCTGGGCTGATCTACAAACTCGGGAAGTCTCACTAGGCTTAGCATAAGTGTAATGAGTTGGGCAGTTAAGCGTTCCTTGACCGTACCAGGAGCTCTTGCGTGGCCAAGACAGGGATCTGCGCTGACCGTCCCAAGGAATCCTGCTGCCTGGAGGAGGCGGGGGACGGGAGTAGAGATAATTAGTTCTCTCCTGACAACCTTGGGACATATCTCAGTCCTCTCCTTGCAGCCTTGAAGCATCCCGTATCTGAATCTTAAGTCATTCTCAGACAGCCTTGAAGCCCTCCTTATCTGAATCGTAACTCATGTGAAATGGTACCAGGGCAGCTAGAATTCCAGTAATTTGCTGATGACTAAAGCAGGTCATCTCCCAAATCTATAAAGAGCGGTACTAGGTGAGACCCTTTGAGCTCTCCTGGACCGCAGTGGGCTGTGACCAGCATCTCCCTCTGAGTGGGATGCGTCTCAGAGCTCGCAAACTTTTCTGTTTGCCAAGATCAGAGGTCCATTGCTGAAAGCCGACACAACCTGGGCTGATGATCTGCTCCTTGAGGCTCAACCCTTCACCCACTGAGAAAGATGCTGAAGCATTTGACACGAATATTTTCACTGAACTCAAGGGGAATTTTTAACATGTATACCTCTTTTACTTGCATATGTATATGTCTTAGTGTCTTTTTGCATGTGTATGTATTAACCTGAATATTCTATAGCAAGTATATTACAAATATTGCTTTCCAAATCTATACTTAAATTACTGTCATGAACTTTATTCGACTGTGAATGAATCTCAGGCTGCTATTATACTCACAATCTCTTTAGATATAAACAGTTGACCAAGTCTGGGACTCGGAGTCAATCCAGCTGCACCTAGACTCCGACAGGAGTTTAGAAAGCAAGGGGTCTTCTCTGAACCTCGTGACTCAACGGGAGGGTCTCCCCTACCCTTTTACACTCCCGACCTCTGTACAAATCATGAGAAATCAATTCTAACTTGATTTTCCTTTGTATGTTTCTCTTTAACCCTGTTGCGTCTTTGGTCTCTGTATGCATAACTTCAGTTTGATCCTAACTTAATTTTCCTGTGTACATTTCATCCATGTATTAAGTAACAGAGTGACCTTGATATCAAATTCTGTGAAGTCACACTTTTGTATAAATTCCTATTAAATCATTTTTACTAAAACCATTGGAGGTGATTCTTTAAGCGGTCCAAACCACTCTATTTCACCACACTGTTTCATCTGGTGACCCCTGGTTCTGTAAGAAATAGTGAATAAATTTTCTTATGCAGCACACAATTTTATAGAGCTATATCATATTTCTCCTCCATCATCTATTTTCCAAGCAGTGGAATCATATTCTGTTCAGTGCTTTTTATGAAGCGGACCTATACAGCAAATTCTATTATTCTCTGTACCTCTTTTTCATTTCAACTATAACCTTTTGAGATGAGATGACAGTATATGAAAAGAGGACGCATCATAAATTTATAGTGTAATGATGTACCCTGTTTTGTGCTCCCTTTTTCCCTAGTAATTACCAAGAGTCTCTTTACTGCTTAACAGTGAACTGATGTTCTCAAAACACTCCCAGATCTTTCTTATGTGGTTAGAGGAAATGGAGAGCCCACCATTATGTATATGTATGTAGTTAAGATTGTTTTCCCTGCATGAATTACTGTGAATGTAATAACACCAACTTTCATCTCTGACTTTATATCCAGTTAATCGGTACCAGGAGATCCTTCTGCAACTCTCTGCAGCTGGTTTCAGTTCTGATAACTCTGGATAACTTTGTATGACCAACAAACCCTCTCACCTCAGGAAAGATGCTTCTCTTCCTACATCACACACAAGTATTTTGCATAATGTAGGTCACAACATAAATTTCTCTCAGACTTTACCCATATTCTCTTTCCAGCTGCTTATTTATCCTTACTTTTATTCCCTACTCTTAAAGCTGCTCTTAAAACTTTCCTGTATCTTGGTTTCTTCTAAAGATCTAGGATAAAGGGCCTTATCAAAAGGCTTTGAAAGAATTGGCTTGATTAAATACACCTGATGAAACAGGGTTACTCCCCCTACAAAATCCACATTGATTCTTTCCTGCACGTCCTGTTCGTCCATGTTTCTCCCACTTCTGTCTCTCGCTAGCCTGACAACCAGACTGTCTTCCAGAAAGTCAACTCACCTCCGTGATCTTCGGACTGGCCATTTTAAAAAGAGTTGCCACATCAGCCAGCTCCGTCCCTCTGCAAGGAAGCCTCACCTCACCAGCCCGTGACCTGCTGCAGGGATCTGGCACCTCCAGCCCTGAAGTCCTTGACTTTCCCTGCCAGAGCCCCAGCTATCAGTTTGGTCTAGATTTTCTTCTAGCGGCACATTAATCTGCGATAGATCCATAGGCAAAGAAAAGATTTGAACTCCCCCAAGGGCCTCTATATTTTTTTTGCCCTCTAATTCTGAGGAAATTTATTTTTAGGCCTGCCATGCTGTGGTTTTCCATTTAGTCTGCCAGAACTTACCCTGTTTTGTATCATCACCCTCACTGGGAGATGTCTTCAATTATCTGAAGGAATTTATGTATTTACTTAACTTCTAGTAGTGCTCTTTACAGTTTAAAAACAGGGAAGTGTCGCTTTTTTTGATTCCTTGCAGAGTCCTTTAAAATACATTTTTCCTTTCATCCTCTGATGCAGTGTCCATAAGGCATCTCAGTCCCATTAGGTACTTTTGGCTGTACCTTTTCACAATTTTCCTCACTTTGACATTATTGTAATGGACTTTTTCTTTTTACCTTTCCATTCCTGTAAGGATGTTTAAATTGAATATGATCCAGGCCTAGCGTGCCATTCAAGATTTAGATCGAGAATTGCATCCTCTGATTTTTCTGGTGACTTGCTGTGGCTAGCCGTGCTTGCGCTTATGTTGTCCAACAATTTAGTCCCTGCACCATGGTCCATCATGATGGTTCCTTGTCTGCATGGGGAGCACTGAAATATATTGTGTTTTCCATTCTCCCAGCCTCTCTGATCTCCCCTGGCTTTTCCAAGTCCCTATCGCCGGCTTGGCCAGACGGCTGCTGGCAAAGCCCCAATACTGCCCTGTTATCCCTCGGATTCCTGCCGCCACTTGAGACACTCCCACCTGGCTTCACCCTAGGATATTTCCCGACACTTCCAGCACTGTTCCCCAGCTGGAGCAAGTTCTTGCTGAGTTGCTCCTAAATACTTTGTCCCCTGAAAGACCACTGACCGAGCCCCAACGCGTGGCTCACACGGCTCAAATGCTTCTGCGGCAGCATTTGGAGTACTGCGGCACCCACGGACGACATCCCCGCTCCGTCCCAGCATCCGAGGGGCCCGCTGTGTCCCCCCCGGGGTCACTCCAGCCCTACACCCTTCCTTTCCCCTTTAGTCCTTATTTCATAAAGCCCGCTAAAACAAGACTCTAGTTGTTGTAGCTGTTCTTTGCCCATTTTCTTTGCTGGATTTTTGTCAACTCCTGTCCTTTTTATCTCCTCATTCTCCCTCTAGGATACAGAATTTTTAATATCTTCACCCCCTGAAGCCACACCACCATAACCTCTGCACTTTTCCCTGCCTCTCAGCCTTCCCCTGGCCTTTCGATTTAATTGCCCCTGGCCTGCTTCCGCTGTGGCTTCAGGGGAACAGTTTTCTTCACCAGGCTGCCTGCGCAGCTAAAATTGATGTGAAAGCCACAACAGCCGCTTTGCCATTACATATCAGCAGTTACAACTTTGAATATTTCTATGGGACAGTTCTCTGGGGTAGAAGGTGCCCCTATTTATTTAATGCTCATCAGACTAAAGGACAGATGCTTTGGAAGTACTTTAAAGAGTAGCCTACAGCGCTTGTTGGGGGTGATGGGTTTGAGTCTCCCTCCCTGATGTGTCCTCTAACAAAGTGCACACGCGGGCATCCGACAGCTCAGGACACTGCAGCGTCTGTGTCGTGCATCCTTCCAGGGGAAAAACTGCACCATTAAGCTAGCAGCTGGGAATGGTACAGGGAATGGGAATGGGGTCTGGTTTATTCCAGCACTTTTTTTTTTTTCTTCTTCTTTTTTAAAGTTGCTGTTGGAATAGTTAATAAATTAACAAGTGGTCTATTGCAAACTGCTCTGCAGCATCTGTGGAGAATATAGGTTTCTACACACTTGGGAAAAAGAGGTGCTGCTTCCCACTTCCAACCAAAGCGGTTGGTTTCCTACAGGAATGCTCCTGGGCACATTTGCGCTTTGTGTGAGCACACTGCTGAAAGCAGTCTTGCCTTGCGGTTCCTTGCCGATGCGATGGTTTGACTGCACTGCAACATGGGCAAAACCTCCCTCACTGAAATATCAGTCCTTTTTAAAATCTCTCCCTTGGTTAATGGGTGCGACCTAGGGGAAGAACCTAAAAGCAGCACTGTCCACTGGCCTGCACTGACCTTCAGAAGATGGCCAGTCTGCATCAGAAGATCCCCACAACATAAACCTCCATCGGTTATTAGGAAATGACATGGAATGAGCCTTTCTCAAATAATGAAGGCTCTGAATGAATATTTAGTACAAGGTTGCTTTCAGCAGGATAGATGAGAAGTGGCATTACATCGGTGCAACCCTGGTAAGAGGAGAGCTGGTAATTTCCCTTTGGGCTTTGCACATAAAAACCTTAGGTAGGACAAAAACCTCCTTTAAAGCAAGCTGTACCTCAGTAAGCTACAGGGTGTGCTGTCGTACTGTTACGCCTTGCGGGGAAAGCGAGGGTGCCTGCTCACTGGGTCTGCAAGGAAAAACGGTCTCATCCTCCGAGAGAGGGGAGGAGGACCGTTCATACGGCTTCGTGGAGACTCTGGGCTGCCCAGTGCTGTACTGGAACGCACCACGGGCAGTCTCACCGCGTGCCTCGCCGCAGGCGATTGAAGCCTCCGGCTTCGTTAGGGACGAGAGAGGGTAGCCTCTGCCTGGAACAAGCCCAGCATTTCTCCATAACCTACCTGAAATGAAGGTGGACCTGGTGTAAATGTGTCACCTGTGTGCCTTTTACTGCAACATTTGAGAAGTGGTTTTATATGTGAGGAGACATACCATCTTAACAGGGAGAAGTTGCGGGTTTTAACTGAAAGCTGTCCAGATAACTCACTGTCCTGGTTTCAGCTGGGATAGAGTTAATTTTCTTCTTAGTAGCTGCTATGGTGTGTTTTGGATTTCATGTGAGAATAATGTTGATAACACTCTGATGTTTTAGTTGTTGCTAAGCAGCACTTAGGATAAGTCAAGGATTTTTCAGTTTCCCCTGCTCTGCCAGCAAGCAGGTGTACAGACAAGAAGCCAGGAGGGAGCACGGCCAGGAGAGCTGACCTGAACTAGCCAAAGGGATATTCCATACCACAGGATGTCGTGCTCAGTATATAAACTGGCGGGAGTTGGTCAGGAGGGGACGATCGCTGCTCGGGCATCGGTCAGTGGGTGGTGAGCAATTGCATTGTGCATCACTTGTCTTTTCTTGGGTGTTATTTCTCTCTCTTTTTTTGTTGTTGTTATATGCCTTTTCATTACAATTACAGTTATTATTATTACTATATTGTATTATTATAGTTATTACTATATTCTATTTTACTTTAGTTATGAAACCGTTCTTATCTCCCTCATATGTCCCCTGGGAAGTCAGAATAAAGGAAGGACCACTTGCTTCTTCATGCAGGACATGTGCGGGATGCAGAGACCAGTGGTCCTGCTCCTCCAGCTTTTCACTCAGCACAGGCCATGGAGACCAGCTCTTCATTAGGCAGGAGCTCCAGATGTTCTAGCCCAGAGCAAATACAGCATCCCCATCCTATACACATCACACACTGTTTTTGCTCCTGGATCTGGCTGGCGTGCAGCAGAGAGCCAGCAAACGCGGCTGTGGTCCATCGCTGCTCTCGCACGCCCAGTGTCGGGGGGAGCACTTGGAGCATGAGGGATTTCTTGAGCTACTCTGCACTTGGATGAGGCTACCAAGAGAATTAGGAAACTGCTGTTAGCCCTGTGCCTTTCACAGTACAGGCAGACCAGCTCATCCTCTTCTTTCTTTTTTTGCCTGCTGCTTCTCCTGCAGCCTAATCTAAGGGCTGCAGAACTTGACTCTGAACTCAGTACTCAATATAGGACAGGGATCTGCAGCTCCTTCAATTTTTATCACTTTAGTGGGAAAGATTACTGTGCAAGAGGGACAAAAATCCCTTTAAATAAAAAATAGTTTTACTTTTTTTGTTTACTATCCTCAAATTTTGTTAGCATTGAATGTTAAAGGTCAGGGACAGACTAATACAACTCACCACTTTGGCCTTAGCTAGCCTATTATTGCACCAAATTCAGAAGGAGAAATCTGAAAGAATTGTCAAGGGAGATCAAGACCGGGCTGCTGACAAAAAAGTTGAAATGAAATAATGACGCTCATTGTGATGGCAACTTTATTAGTTTTTCCACTTCCTCCTAAAGCACGCTTCTCCCGCGAAGCTTCAGCACTGATGCTCTGCGAGAGAATCCCCTGGCACTCGGCCTGTCAGGTCAGACATCCCTGCTATCACAGTCACGTGCAGCCCCTGCAGATACTGAGGGCATCACATGAACTGCACAAGTAGAAATGTGTCAAAAAGTCGGAGCGTATTTTGAAGCGTATAAGTGGCAAATGTTCATGCAGCTCACAAAAAGGTTCCTACTGTCTCTGGGAAGACAAACCAAAAAGTGCTGTCCCAGAGGGCTCCTTCTGTATGTCGGATTTGTAAGATGGTAGGAAGTCAGCTGGTGGTTGCAAATTGCTTGACTCTTGAGAGGAGGGGTAAATAGATGAGGAAAAACTGGCAGATCAAGGACTCTCTACTCAAACAGCTCACATTTAAAAAATACTTCATTAGTATTCTCACATAGTCAAAAAAAGTGGTGTAGTGCACAGCTAAGCATCAGCACAGTACGGAGGTGCTCTGCCTTTGTGGAACAACATGCTTTGGCACTTCAAGAACAACCATAAAATGTCCACGTGCAAACAGAAATAAAAAGGGTGAGAACAGGATTTCTCGCTAAAAAGATGTTGTTTGAGGTAAAGGAGTGCCAAGCAGGGAGAATAGCTAAAGAAGAACAGCTAAAACACAGGATGGGTGGCAGATACAGTCTTTTGTTAGCAGGCTAATGCTTTACACTTGCTTAACATTTTACTTTGATCAAATAAACCTGTTTTATTTCCATTTTGAGTCTTGGCTAGTAATAAAGGGATCTCATAGTGAGCCAGGAGATGGTGATGTTCCTTACAGAAACAGCAGACCGCTGAACAGGATGGCTTGGGACAAACTGGCAGTGCATAAGGTTCAGCATGTGTGTTGGAGGACATCAGGCGCGGGGACGCATGCTTCCATAAGTCATCTGGCAAGGGTAAGAGCTAGTAATATCAGGTGATAGCCAAAGGAGAAGTATTTCCTCTAACAGCCTTTTGGCAAAAATCTGCTGCTTTTCCACACCTGAGAAGAATACGTTCAATGCTCAGTGAAATAATAAATAAGCGAAGGGCACGGGAAATGGGAGACCTGATACACGTGGAAGACTTCACTGCCTGAACCTGCGTGTGCGTTGCCTTTGCCCACAAGTTCTGTTCACCCTCTGCTCAGGCTTTGCCTAGCAAAGAAGTCCTGGCAGCCAGCCCACGGCCCTTGCAAACATCTCTGATGGAGAGTGACTTGCCAGGGAGGGTTCGTGATTTAAGGAGATCATTTATTACCTCCTTAACTCTAATCAGGTTGATTTATACCACCGAAGGATTTGGACCATGTACGTGTCTGAAAAGTGTAATACCTCTGATTTGATGATAGTTAATAGCCTGACCTTGCTGACTTTGCTATCCCCACTATCGACTGTGATGTATTCAAAGTGCTCAAGCACTTTCCTTTGGTTCGGGGGACTTTTGGTAGCTATTTTTGAAGCTCAGATAGATGGCTGAAATATCATGGCTTTGGATTTTCCTGCCTTATGTCAGATAGCTTTTGCACTCTAGTGCTAACAAATTACTACACCGTCACTTCTGAACCTCAGCTTTACAAGTATGATGTATTAGACAAAATCAGAACTGTGTAACAACTCCGAAGATAGATTCATGTTACGATATTAGTGTCATGTAATTCTTTATAGGTCAACTTTGAATGGCATTTGTGCATTTGTAATGTAGGAATGGCCGGCTAAAAATGAAGTCCTGGACTTTTAAATGACTTGGCATAGCCTTCTGGGCCTGAATGTCAAGTCTAGCTAAATACGTCTTCAGGGATCAGATTTGAGTCTTCAAAAACATGTTGTAGTATCAACACCCCTTAGGCTTTTGTTTTCTGGGGAATTTGGAATGATCGTGCTTTGCCAGTGTGATATTTTACCTCCTAAAAGCTTCTGAAGAGGTAATTCCATCAAAAGCAATGTTGTTGGGTTTGTTTTTTTTTTTAATTTTCTATTTGATTACCTTTGAACCTTACGCTGTACTTGTTCACTGTGTATGGACCACACTGCAATGTACCACAGAATCCGCTTAATATCTGGTTCAAATGCTAACTTTGAAACTCCGTCCAATCTATTCAGACTCAAAAATCTTATTAATTCATTCTCACTTTCAAATCCCAAATACATTTGGGTGTATTATATCAGACCAAATCTTTGGTGACATTAGGATGGATGGAATTATCTGATTTACTGTTTGGGAATTGTGAACGTACTCTATCACATCTCTGAATACCACCATTCATTTTGAAATGCTCTGAACTATTGCCATTAGGAAGACTAATTACCGTGCTGTGATTCTAGGTGTGTTACATCAGTCTTAATAATTACATGCTTGATTTAAGATTAACGTATTGTGAAACATGCTTGTGGTAAGATACTGTTTGTGGCAAATGAGGCATCAAATATAACAACACTTCTCTCCACAAAGTTAGAAGGCCAACCTTTTCTCTTTTTCCTATAGGGCATACTAAATCACCGTCTTCATTACTTCAGTGCTGAAGTTTTCTGACATTGTTGGAAAGTCAGAGGGCAGCAGGGCTGCATAAAGAAATGTGTAGATTGAATGGAATAGATAGCAATGGTATGAGTTAATTCAGCAAGAATGACTCTTTGTATAAGAAAGGATATGCCAGTGCCTGCATAGGTTTAGCCTGGATTAAAAATAAAATAGCTGGGTTGGTCTCTCTTTTCAATGGGATCCCTGAACAGAAAGTTATTTTACTTACAAGAATTAAAATGAACTATACTTCAGAGTCTGGGCATAAGATAAGTACTTTTCAAGGTTGCACAACTCCGCTTATGTGTCCTTTTTGTTTAGAGAAGAGCTTTTCTTTTTGCATGACCGGGTTCGTAATAACAAATATCACCCTCTCGCCGAAAGGGAGGGGTCGAAATTCCCCCTTGAATTTCTCCTGCGAGCACGGGCACCGGGCAGCCACGCGCAGCACGCGGCGTGTGGAAGCGTCTGCCGCCCCGAGGGCTCTTCCCCTCTGCGTGGAGAGACGCGGCCCCGAGAAGCGAAGCGCTTGCAGGGAGCTGAGCCGCGGCCGGAGCTTTACGCCGGGCTGAGCCGGCGGAGCGGCCCGTGGCTGAGAAAAGGGAGCTGGCCCCACTTGTCCTGCTGCTGGCCACGCCATCCCACCACCTCCCTTGCATGGCTGGCGCCTTTTCAGACCCTCTCCTGTGCCCATTTACCTACTGAAATGGCAAAACCTGCCCACTGCTGTTGCTCAGAGAGGAGCCCGGTGCGTGGCAGAGGTGGTGGTAGGAACTTTGGCCAAGGGTTGGGGTGGGAACCATCCCCTTTTGGCAGCAGTGAGCCGTTACGTTGGCTCACGCCGTCTTATGAAACCTTACCCCAAGACAGCTGCAAAAGGGGGAACAGCACAAACGGGAACCTGGAGAGGAGAAGGCGAAGCAGCTTCTTCCACCTCAGCCTGACTTTTCCTGCGTGACAGCTGGCTTTAAGAAGCCAGTGGGAGGAGAAGGGTGGAAAGAACAACAGCAGTGGACACAGGTGCCTGATCGAGGTGTAACGCGAAGATAAAGAGGCAGACTGAAGCCCCATGTGCCATCTCCAGTGGTGTGTCTTTTCAAAAAGTAGCCGTTCGGATCCAGGAGAGAAGTATAGCTTCCCATACGGAGAGGGAAGCGCAAAGACAAGTCCTCTGGATGACCAAGAGCTCGTGGCGCTGCCCAGGACAGCATCCCTGCTGCAAGGGCCGTGTGTGGATGCGTGGCCATCTCCTTCCCGGATCGTAAGCTGCAGATTTCGGTACTCGGGAAAACAGCCCATGGGACATCCGTCACTGTAAGGGCAATGGTGCGCGCAGGTCTGGGGTCAGTTCCGAAACTGCTCCGCAGGAAGTTAAGGGGCAAAACCTCAGTCAGATTTAGAAATCCCGTAAGACCCAAGGGATACTGGCAGTAGCTTTACTCCTACTCCTTTATTCTCACTATCCCCCTGATATTTCTTCAGTTGATATTGATCCATTTAAGATGTATAAAGCAAATAACTGTATTTAACAGCCTTAGTTGTGAGCAATCAAAGAGCTCTTAAAAATCTCAGAGTGTGAATCTACAATGTTTACCCTCAGGCAGGAATCCCATTAATAATTTAAAATGTCTGTATGCAATTGAACAGTAATGGTAATTTTCAGCTACAAAGGATCAATCTAACAGCATATTCTAGATCTCTGTATACTGTGGAAACAGCGCTTCTCTGGGTAAATGCCACCTTTATATACAGTGAGCTCTGAAAAATTACAGCCATTTTTCTCTACGGTTCATTTATAAAGCTTTCCTGAATCCTAGGAAAAGCCCTTAAAAACGTGACCCGCAGCTTGCATGCGTATCATTGCCTTGCACAGCCAGGGGAGCTGCTGCTGGCTTGCCCCGTAAGTCCGATGCTCCTCAAGTGTCCAAAGCCTCCGAAGTGGGGGGCACGGGCTCCAGCGTGCCCTCCTGAAGAGCAGCGCTGGATCCACCCCGAGCTGGGTCGTCGGCCGGGTCCAGCCCAGGGCACGGCTACACGCCAGACGCGGAAGGCTGAAGGGTGCAGTTACATATCAGACAACGTGCTGTTTCTGCAAGAAAACGTCTTTCAGGAGGATGCCGGGCCCGCCGCCTGGTTGCCCGGTGGGATGTGAGGGGACAAATCCGCGGTGGGGCTGCCCGCCGGGTCAGCACCTCTGTGCCAGCCCGGTAGCCCTCACGGGGAGGACTGGTTGCGTAGGAACGGAAAACGCTCCATCAACCCAAGGGTGCAAACCTCTGCGAAAAGTATTTTCAGGAAGGGCAACAATCGAGAAATCAAGTAAGGAAAATATGAGCGCGAATAAATCCCACGAGAAAGTACCAGCTGTAAGAACACGCAGCCCGGGCAGTGCCCGCAGGACGGCGGAGCAGGCTGTGCCACCGCCGGGTACCGCCGGCAGCTCTCCCGCTGCAGAGCAAAACAGGGCACCGCTTTGTCCGGAGGCTCCTGACATCCCTGTTGGCGTGTCTTCCCAGCCGTCGGACAGTGCAGCCCTTGAGGTGTTGTAGGTAAAATGCCGTAACATCCCCTCTGGAAGGAGCACACCGTGAACTAAGCCTCGGTCTAAGGTCGCGGCTGGAGGACGGTGCCCGTCCCTGCCTTCCTCCTCCTCCACACGCTGCCGGATGCTTTCCGTGCCGGCTGTCCCTACCAGTGCCCTCAGAGCTATGGAAATTTTACCAGCTGTGGTTGGCACTGTAACAACAAAAACCAGCCTGACAGACAAGGCTAATGGAGGGGAAAAAAAAAAAAAAATCAGTTTTACTGGATTTCTCTGAATTCAGCCTCCCTCACCAAGGATTATTATAACTCATTAGGCAGAGCACGCTAACAACACTCACGTTTGGAAGTGCGGTTTCTCAATGGAAGAGGAAATTAAATAAGATGCGTTCAGAGAGCTGCAGACAAAGAGAAAATGAGGCCAGTCCAAACCAGTAGGTTTTCATCAGAGACTAGATGAATGGATTAGGTAATTTATTTTGTTGTGCCTGAAATGTTAGTAAGTGTTACGTAGTACCATAATTTGCATTTCCAGTAAAAGCATCTGATGTACCGTCCTTGAGGACTTTGTTTCCCTCCTGCCCTCAGCCCTTTCTTTGCTTGGGAGGCAAGGGTGCACAACTCACTGTCCTGGTTTCGGCTTCTTCAGGTGATGCTGAAACGCCTGAAACGTCCCCCGAAGCGAGGGAAGGGCGGTGGGAAGGACGGCGAGGAAAGGAAAGTGTGAGCCTGGTGGCCGGAGTCTCTGTGGGAACTGTGAGTCTGGCTGAGGTCCCTTGGCCCAGGCAGTCAGACACTGTCCTGCCTCGGGGCTCAAGGCCACGTCCTTGTGGGGCTGGTGCCTGCGCACCCCCACGCACCCCCACGCACCCCCTTCAGCTCGGGAGAACCCCCCTGCACCGAGTGTCCAAAGCAAATGTGGGTGTTCAGTGCCCAGGGCTGTAAAGCTGGAAGGATGTCAGGGCTCAGCAAGCTGAGGAGCAAAAGAAGGAGAGGAATCATGGAATCATTTAGGTTGGAAAAGACCCTTAAGACCACCGAGCCCACCGAGGAGGTGCAAGGTGGACCTGGTGACTGGGCATGGCAAAGGCACCGGTGGCTTTGGCACAATCGGTCGTAACCTCTGGCGTCTCAGAGCCACCCTGGCAAAATTTGTGGGAGACTTTGGAGCCAGCAAAGGAGCTTTAGGTGAGGGCAGAGTCTTGTGCTGCGTGGCTGCTGGCAGGTGTGATCCCGGCTCTAAGAGGCACAGCTCTGGCCTGACTACCCTGGGAAACTACATCCCCAAGCTCGTAACTGCCTTTGGGAACGGACGTCTCCGGGCAAAGCTCTTTTTTACATCACTCTGCCGTATAAGAACTGAGAAGCACATTAAAAAGTGGTACCTTGAACTGACAGTACCTTTTTCTTGCCTACTGTTGGCAGGGCCCCCAGTGCGGGCAGGGACATGGAGCAGCTCGCCGTGGAAGTGGGAATCAGGCTCTTCGTCATGCCTCCTCAGCACGAGCAAACCGCAGGACTGCGTCCAGTAGTCACTCTTCACAGACATGGTCAAACGCCAAACACCTGCCCATGTGCTGCTAATGCAGAAAGCAGGGCATTGAAAAAAATGCCACTGATTAAAAGTAATTCCAGGGGAAATCCCTCAGGCTACGAATTCTGCACAGCACAAATTGGGGCATTTAATCCAGCAATTCCTGCTTCACACTCTCCCTGTTCCAAAATTGCAGCACATTTTCAAGCTGGGCACCCGGCTCTGAACGCCCTTCTCAGGCAGTGACTTTCCTTCTCCTATGGGCTGAAGGAACAAAATCATAAAGAGGTATACGAGAAAATTATTGCCTCAGCAATAACCTCTCCATAACTGAGCTAGCGAGAAGGGATCATGTACAGAAAAGAATCTGTAGTTAGAGACAACAGTTGCCAATAAAAGCTTCAGGCCATGTCACTGAAGCTGTATATTATCCACGGAATTTACAGAATCTATTTTAATTTAGCAACTTCCCCAAGAATATGAACAAGGCAAATAAAAGGCTCCAGAGGAGCAGTAATAACAGCGAAACTACAGAGGCATCCGAGTAGGGACCGGCAGCTCAAGCGTGAGGCAAGATGATAAATAGCCGAAGATCGGCGCCCCAGAGCGTGTGGTTCCCCCAGGTGCCTCGTGCTGCAGCATCGCTGCTCGCAGGAGAGCCCAGCCGCTGCCGCACGAGGGACGGCGACGGCTGCCTGTACCGGGCAGGCTGGGCAGCGTGCGTGGAGAGAGCTGTCCCTAGGCTGAGGGACCGGGCATCGCTCCCCAGGGCTGCCGGCCAACCCGTTCCGCAAGCGTCCTGCTTGCTAAACACTGTTTTAGATTGAAAAAATATATATATTTTAGCCAAACCTCAAGATAAAGAAAAAGCAACAACGGTCCCATTTAAAAATACGCTGGCTGCCAAAACATGGGCTGCCTTCTGCTCTGCCCTCCCCTGAACACGCTGCAAGTTTCCAGCTTGCTCCATCCACGGCCTCCCATCAACTTGCTGCACCACCCTGAATACATCGGCACCTCCTCTGTACTTCAGCCTTCACTTTTACGCAGCTAATTTATCTTTCCAGATGATAAACTTATCTTTCCAGACCCCCCAGAAATTTTCCCTTCAGGTGTCTCCCGACTCTCTCCTAACTTTTGGTGTGAATGGGGACTTCCAGGGGCCCAGTACGGACGGCAGGCAAGTCCGGTTTTAGCAGATGTCTGGCCTTGAGCTGCAAACCGCAGGGCAGAACCGCAGCCGAGGGGCGGCTGTCGTCCCTTGGACGGCGTCGTGGGAAAGGGAGTGGGGACGCCCGCGCGCGGTGGCTCAAGGGGGGGCAGAGTCTGTTTTTTTGTGTCTAGGTCTTGGATCACAACGCAGTGATAACTGGAGAGGTTTTGATGCAGATACTGGAAGTTAATCTGATGGAAGGCAGGTGCAGGTAAAAGGATCTTTGCTCTAGTGGGTAACGGGACACAGGTGCAGAGACAAGTTTTTTCATGCGAATGTCTCAAGGTATCTACCTGCCTTGACTTCAATCTTTGCTTCTGCCCTTCTGTAAATACTTAAATTTTTAAATTGCTACCATCCTATTATATTCATATTTTTAACATTTTAACTGGCAATTCCAACTTATAGACACCAATTTATTTTCCTTGTTGGTATATTTAGCAATTGTCTTATACTTTCCCCATGGTACGATTGGCAAATCTGCCTTACCCCGTTACTGTGGGCAAGACATTCCATAGTGACAGAGGGCATCATACAGAGTAATTTAATGTGTCCAATCCCATAAAAGCCTGGCAACATTTGCATCAGGGGAACCTTAGGAAAAATCAAGCCCTGCTATTACAACAAACTGAATCCCCAGTTGTACTGGATCTCATGAAAACAAGACTTACTGACTTAAAATACCATGTAAAACATATTTGAAATTCCAGCGGGCTTCGGTAAAAGCTGCAGGGGTTCATCTGACAGCAGAATAGGGCACGGAATGATGGGAAGGATGGTGTGGACTGGGCGATAAGACACCGCGCATGTAGATAGAGACGGGAGATAGGAAATCAGTGGGAATTGTGCTTATGCATGTGAATGACAGTTTAGTCCCAATTCCCAGCCTTCTACAGCAGCACCTGTTCTTTGGGTTCATTTATGTTCACCTTCACTCTTGCTTCTTACAGTAGGCTTCCAGTACACGCGAGAGAACTGGTTGGTCTTGCTTTGGGCTAAATAAATTCAGAAGCTGCAGAAACAGCTCTCTATTAGCATAAACCAGATAAACTGCAGCAAATCAATACACCGTGGTTTCACAGGCACGCTACCCCCACGAAGGCGAGCGCCCGCTGCCGGTCTGCACGCCCTGCGGGGCTGGGCATGCCCGCGGCCCTCGGGAGCGGGCTGCCCGTGACCTGCGGCGCTCGCGAGGGGACAGGGACTCGCTCGCTCCGTCCTTGGCTCGTGCCACCCCGCCACAAGGCTCACAGCTGCTATTTTTTGCAGCACGGCTAAAGTGCCCTTCTCCTGCTCCACGGCTTTGCCAGCCGCTTCTGCCTCCCCTCTGGGATCCTGAGGCAAGAAAGAGACAGAATGTCCAGCGGCAGCCTGCTGCGGAGGACCTTTTCCCAAAACAGCCCAAACTTGCCTGCGTGGGTCAGTAAACCTGTTGTGGGGGGCACCCCCACCCCCAAAAACCCACTTCTCATATACGCTTTGGCACACAACCGCGGCCACACATGGTCAGTGCTTGAGTCTTTCACGTCCAGGTCCCAGGACGTGAAATCTGTGCACTGCGGCAGATGGCGTCCCATATATGTCTCTTGGACCAGGTCCAGCTCCGTAGGAAAAGCTTCATTTCTCCCCGGAGCCTTTAATATCAACGCGGTTTGGGTAGGTGTGGTACTGCTGCGGTGCGCGGCCGCACACCTCCAGGCGCCGCAGCGGCAGCAGACACGGCCATGCCCGCTCACGCCCTGCACGGAGGACAAGGCGGCAGGGCCACCAGCTCCCGACCCACGGTACAGGCTTGTGCACAATTTTATGGTCTTGTCTCTCATCGTTTTTATCAAAACCTTCATCTTCCTTTCTGATAAATATGGTATCTTCACTGCGGATCTCCTGTTTCCTGAGTTACAGCATATACAGGAAGAAAATTGCAATTATGGAAACACCGCTCCAACAAAAGACAAGTTCCGTGTTGCTCCAGCCGCATGGACAGCTAAGCTCAGAAAATCCCATTGCTACAGAAGTTTATTTAGGAAACTCAGAATTGTGGAGTGTTTCAGCATCAAACTTTTTCCTACCACTGCAAGCATTTCCAACAGCTCTGTTCATATCCAGGTGCTAAAGTAGTAATAAAAAACCAGCAGCCAGAAATATATGTCAGCTTTTGAATTTCTCTAAAATTGATCAGAAACAAGATGTGGGGAGCTGGGAACTTACCTGAGGCAAAAACAAAACATAAATCTTCAGATAAATTAGATAATCCAGGGACTCCCTTCTCCTGCACCCTGATTAAGGGAAAGGTTTAGGAAAGCTGCTGATATATTTTCATCTGTTTGTATTTCACAGAAAAGAAATCACCATGGAATATCTTTTTCCAAGAAAAAAAAAATTACCCTGCAAGACTCCAGAGCAGTAAACTTGTGTCAGGATCAGTTAAGGATGGGTTAATAGGGTTACTCTACTTACTTACTTTTTCCTTATAGTGCCGATCCCGGTGGATGAAGCGACAAGCTCCTCTCCGATGCTTCAATGGATTCTTACATCTGAAATAAGAGCAGGTGTTTCCTTGTGGACTTCTGGAGAGCTGCATGAATTCAGCCGTCCTTGCTGAAGTGCACAAGGTTCCTGTCGGCCCCCCCACTCCAGCCTGTCTCGGTCCCTCTGGACGGCAGCCCCAGCATCCAGCCTACGGACTGGTACCACCATCCCAGTTTGGTGTCACGGACAGCCTTGACAAGTGAGCCCTTCGCTGCTTCCTCCAGGTCACGGGTAACGACGTTAAACAGGACAGGTCGCAGGACAGACCTGCAGTACTCCGCTCGTTACCAGCTCCCGGGAAGAAGGTATGTGACCCATTGACCACGACCCTCGGAGCCCAACCATCCAAAGAGTTGTCTCCCCACCCAGACTGCAAATTCCTAATGTAGATGTATGAATATCACGCCAGAAAATGTTGAAAGCCTTGCTAAAGTTGAAGGGAACGGCACTTACCCTGTTAAAGTTGAAAGCCGTGAGATCCAGCGCTCTCCCCTCATTCACAGATTCGGTCATTTTATCACAGAAGGCAAACAGGCTGGTCAGGTATGATTTGCCCTTGGTAAAGCCAGGCTGAAGGCTCTCATTCACCTTCATGTGCCCAGAAATGTGCTCCACGGGGACTTGCTCCATGATTTTCCCAGGGTCCAAAGTGAGGCTGACCTGCCCATAGTTCCCCAGATTGTCCTTTTTGGCTTTTTTTTAAGATGATCATATGTAACAACCTTTTCCAAATGATGCTACATACAAGCAGCCATCTGCACACCCAGCATCATGTATGTACAGTCCTTTCGCCTCCTGCCTGTGGTCATCTTCTTGATCATCCCAGTTTACCTAAAATTATTTGGGGGGGTGGAATGAGAAATGCTCATATTCCTGTGGACGGGAAGTTCCCCTTCAGACAGCTGGGAATGCCAATCCTATAGCAATCCTTTCTGCAGCTATAGCAGAAACCCCACCCCATCCCCTAAAGCCTGTCCAAGTTCCAGCAGTGCTGGACAAGGAGAGGTGGCTCTGTACTTACCACTGTCACCTTGTCCTGCAAGCACGTACAGAATTTCCCCGTTCACGGGGTGTGTACACTACCACAGACTGTCCAGTAGAAGTAGTTGACAGGTAAGGAGACATGTAAGCGTTCAAAGATTCATTCAGTATATTGCAGAGAATGAAGCACATCCAATCATCGCATGTATTACACCCTCTGAACTGCCCCCCCCCCCCCCCAAAAAAAAAAAGAGTGCAAAAAGGAGTGTGTTTGAGACCCTTGTCTATCTACCCGGAGGACATGTCCTCGGTGGTTTCTGTAAGAGTACGTACAGGGACCCTGGAGACAAAAAACCTTGTTGACCAGTGAGATGTGTGCAAGATGCTGATAAAACAGCCCCCAGCAGCTGCTTGATAGGGACCGGGGTTGCCTTACCCGTATTTTCAGTGGAGGGAATCTCTGCTGTCCAGAAAGACCAGGTGAAGGTCCAGCACACAACGGAGCAACCTGCACTGATAGCACACCCGAGTCTCTGTCTCTAGTTTTTACTTCAAGCAAGAAATCAATCTTAAAAAGCCCTGTGTTAGAAAGGATGAGGCAATGAACCCTCCTAACGTTAGGCAAATCAATTAAAATAAGATTTACATCAGTTTTACAAATAAAAATACACCTGTTCTTCCTGAGCTTTGGTCCAAACCTTTTCAACTAGTCCTCCACAAATTCCTTTGTTTTCAGCTTTTATGTGCTAGCAGCATCAGATAACAGATCTCACCACTTAATGCCTGAAATATTTCCTGAAATACGAGCATCCGACATTTGCCTCAGTTACCTATGGAAAATACTAACGGTTTACTCATGGAAGCTAACATTTGTGCTTTTTTGAGAAACTTGCTTAGCTATGGCTTGACAGTGAGTTGAGGTCAAATGTATTTTTGCCCTCTTCTGCTCTGTTGGACACAGTAAGTGGACCCTTGGCCTCTGACTTGCACAAAGAAGGTGCTTTGGCTTCCCTTGAAGCCTCCGTGGACATGGGTGCTATCTCCCGGCCAGCGGTGCCTTCTGTAAAATAACACCTGGAGATGATAGGACGCCTTGGTAACCCACTTCTAGCAGTTCCTCAATATTCTCTCATACAGCACGACACAGTTCTGGCTTCGCAAAACGTTGCTGCTGCTCACCCTGCACCTAACAGCCTCCCGTCCTTTCACCAAAACTGCCCAAGTGTGGAAGTGTCGCATACTTTGTGTTTATCTTTTGGGGAAATACGATGCTCTATTTCCCATGGAGCTATTTAGATAGAACTCCTTTAAATCTTTTATGGCCCAGGAAGGATTACTTTTGATATCAAAGTCCAGCTGTTTACCTTGGCATTGTAGCCTTATTTCCACTCTTCACAAATCCCTCTGTTCCTCTTGTAAAGGTTTCTTTGTGTTCATTCTAAGGGCTCAGCATAAGGGAGCTCTCACGACACCTTCTGTATTCCCAGGGAAAAAAAATAATATATATGAGTGTGGACAACAAAGATCGAGAGCAGTATCAGTAATTTTAATTTAAAAATACTGCTTTTGTCTTCTTGAAGCTGTCTCCAATCCAAGCAGAATAGGGTCAGCAGATAAAAAACTGAGACAAAACATAAAATAAATCAAATCCTGATAAAACATGGAAATGCAAAATCAAGGCATCCAAACAATCATATTTCTCTTCTGCGGTGACACTATGCTGAAATGATATGATCACGATCAAAGTTTTTAAGTAACTGTGACCATAGATTAGACTTGATTAAAGTTTAAGACATGTTACATTCATTTCCTTCTACTTGCAATGTCCTCCAGGGACACCTACAAACTAAAGCATTCAAACTCAGGGGACTTTTCTGAAAGAATTGCCCTTAATCTTTTAGTTGTTGAATAAAATCACTGTGTGGAACATGCATCTAACAATTCATCTTTTACTGATACGGCTCTCAATAAATTGTCTGTTCCCAGACTTCTAAGACTGAAGAAGCTATTGTGAGAACAGAGCATTTTATTTCAGATGAAACCATGCAAATCTCAAGGAGAGAGAAGGCTGGCAGAAAGGAAAGTCCCCTGATATATATCTTTTAATTAACACAGCAAAACAGTCCTTTCTGTATGCAGGTAAATCATTTATGCACAATTCACTTGGTTTTCTCATCCTTATCATTAAACCCCCTTTTTTTTTCAAGTTTGATTTATTTGGAAAAAAAAAATCGAACCAGCAAAGTGCATTGTATGATGAGGGAGTTCAGGATGTATAGCACTAGAGGGGACAACAGTCGTTTAAATTGCATTAATTCTTCCACAGACTGAGAGTATGAAGGTGCCGCTACCTGTCTTACCCAAGTTTTACATATTCACTTAAAGGACCCAAGTTTATTTTAAGTATGTATATAATACATTTTTTTTAAATGATGCTGAGTTACCAGCCCTAGATGTGTTGTTAATCTCTTAGGGCCTTAACCAACTTGTCAGCAAGCAGAATGCAAGAGATGACTCCATTTTCTTTGCATCGTGATCCTTTCCCCAAAGCATGGAGCAGAAGCAGAAGTTCAGGGCCAGTTCAGCCAGCACCTGCGTGGCAAACTGATGTACTGCAGGCACAAAGTCGCCTACTGCCTGCACCTTCTGCAGCTCCCCAAGCCTCTTCCAGCCCTCAGTCTTGGCCGACGGCCATATAGAAAGGCTGACTTATTAAAGTAAGCCATTGAAAATGAAAGTAACTACTTCAAGCAGCTTAAAAATGAACATTACTGTCGATATCCACAGGACTACATTTGATAAACAATCTGAGGAATTGCCTTGAAACTTTTTTCTGGGATAGACTCAGAGCGCAGGCGCACAGTGCATACAGCACAGTCGTACAGAAACTCAAATCGCTGTATTGCAAGGAATTCTGCCATTTCAGACACATTTTTTGCTCTCTGCTTCACTAGTCACCTAAAATGTGGATGGAGGTTAGATTTTCACCCCAACAACTGAAAGGAATTTTGACTTCTGCAAAGCGTCCATCCATCTGACCGGGGTTACTTCCACACTCTTCGTTACTGCAGCATGGGAGAATTCATGGCCTTATGTCAGATGGACAGTACGCAAAGTCTTGAAGAATGGTTAGCTGAACTGCCAGGCTGTTTCGGAGAGGACAGCAAAGCCAGCAGTCCTTCTCGAGGATGATAAGCCACAACGTTTACTTACGCTTCTCAAGTGAGAGCTGGAGATGCAAGCGCTGGTACCTGTTTTCAGAAGTTTGGTACCAAGCACCTTTTGCCTTTTTCCGGCAGAGCTGGAAGAGCGGTGAGGTCCTGCAGAGGGGCCAGCGTCGCGCGCCGGCGCGAGGGACGGGGACCACGCTGGGAAAGCCGTTTATACTGCAAACGGAAGGATCAACATAACCCGGCAATCGGGCTTCAGACATCGGCAAGCAGAAGCCCGCGGCTGGGGAGAGCCACCAGCCCTCCTCACCCCCGTCCTGGCCACCGACACAGCCCCCGCCGTCAGAGGGGACAGAGCGGCGTTAGCCGGTTTTGACTGCCAACTACAATAAACGCTTACTGGGAGAAGTAATCCAGGCATCCTGAACTCAGGAGAAAACCTTAACACTGTCTTTCAGCGCTTCCTACGCATACTCCGTCCGCTCCGGTGCTCCTCCTTACTGTGTCGTTCCTCCTCCTTGTTGCATTTGGGACATCAGTAATACCTGGGAAAGTAAGAAGCTGCGTGAAGTATTATTAGCTTGATTATTTTTTGACATTACATTGAATGCTCACACTACTTTTGATACTCAGAAGCGGGAAATTATTAGCTCTTTTGAGCTATGGCTAGCACAAGGGTTTGGTTTTTTAACATATGCAGAGCAAATAGGCCGTGAGGATGATGATAAGTCTAACTAAAGCAAGAGAATGCACTCCAAGGGCATTCAAATTTGTTTTGAAGCATTTCTATTACAGAGAACTGGTTTTGTATTATAATCTGTGAAACAGTTTACGTTATTTTCTCTCTCTCTGTCTTTCATTGTTATTACAATTTCAAAGATTAACTAAAAACACCCTACCAAAAAATGAGACCAGTGCAGCAGTCCAATCCAATTGTATTTATTCTGCACGCTCCACAAAATTAGGACACAGTTAATCAGCAACTGTGCTTAATTAGTAAGAAACCTATTTAAACCTAATGATACACATGGCCAGGGTTGCTGCTGCTTAATGGAGACAGTAGTTCTGCTTAATTGGGATGCTTTCAGGTGATACAACGGTTGAAACCGAAGCTTCGCTCTGCTGTTTCAGGCTCACGGTGGTTCTCTCTCTCTGTCCCGCTGGGAACATTTTGCAGCGGGAGCTGACATAGCACCCACAGGGCTCCCTCGCTGCCGCCTTTTACCTCCTGACCTGTGCCTTCAGCACCAGCTCCTCACTGCCAGCCGCCCTCCTGCAGAACAAATCTGCCGTCGGAGGACGGGGACGGCCCGGGTGTAAGGTTTGCTGCCAGCTCCCTCGCCTTGCGTGTTGAAACGGTGCTTTTCAGTAGTCGGAAGGACTTTGTCATCAGCTCCAGGGTTCAGCAACACAATATGGACTTACCTGTGTCACCTACCACAGATCAGCAGTGATGACAGCTGCCTGCACATTTTCAGTGAGAACTTTAAGTTTGCAATTCCTACTGCTGGGGCTTCCTCCTCAGCGAACACCTGCTGATTTTTGTATACTGTATTAATGCTACGGTACCCGATAGCCGCTCACGAGCCTGTGGGAAACGTGTTAGAAGCCTTAGCTCAGTTCTTAGAAGAGTTTTCCTCTCACTCAAGCCGTTTGTTGGCAGCCTCAGCGGGAAAGGGTCACTGCGAGATTCAGATGTTTTCTCAAACCTGCAGATGATCTCCCCAAATGACAGCACTGTCACAAATCACACAGAAATAATGAAAATTGGCTCAAAGGATGGCAGTTTCTCGTGAGCATTAAACACCCTCTGAATAACTAAGTGTCCTGGTTTTGGCTGGGATAGAGTTAATTTTCTTCCTAGTAGCTGGTACAGTGCTATGTTTTAGGTTCAGTGTGAGAAGAATGTTGATAACACTGATGTTTTCAGTTGTTGCTCAGTAGGGTTTAGACCAAGTCAAGGGTTTTTCAGCTTCTCCTGCCCAGCCAGCGAGAAGGCTGGAGGGGCACAAGGAGTTGGGAGGGGACACAGCCAGGACAGCTGACCCAAACTGGCCAAAGGGGTATTCCATACCGTGTGACGTCATGCCCAGTATATAAACTGGAGGGGGTGGGCCTGAGGGGGATCGCTGCTCAGGAACTAACTGGGCATCGAGTGGCAAGCAATTGCATTGTACATCACTTGTCTTTCTTGGGTTATATTTCACCCTTTTTTTGTTATCTTCCTTTTCATTACTATTATACTATAATTTTTATTTCAATGATTAAACTGTTCCTATCTCAACCCATGAGTTTTACTTGTTTTTGATTCTCCTCCCCATCCCACTGTGGGGCGGGGAGAGGAGTGACCAAGTGCCTGCTTGGTGCTTAGTTGCTGGCTGGGGTTAAACCACAACACTAAGAAAGGAGGATTTGTAAAGACATTTTGTAAAGACAGCATTTTAGACAAGATACCAAAGCCAGAACAAAGTTCGCACAGTACGCAGCACTTGGCAGTGTGTCAGTATAACATGAGATGGCTACACTTCCATCAACAAAGAGCTTAGTGCCACAGCAGAGTCCTGCGCATCTAACTAAAGTCATCAATATGTGCCCATTGACTGAAACTAGACCTGTCAAATGGCACCATGCCGGTCCAGTCAGCCCTCGGGGTCAAGCAGCAGAGCAGCATTGCAGCCTGTAACACGCGAGTTGGGAAGATAACCCAAGTCTTGGAAAAATGAGGAAAGCGGTGTAACTCCAAGCTGCTTTGCAGATCAGCAGCTGCCTTTTGCAAAAGACTGAAACACGGGAGACCACAGCCAGCCCTCAGTAGCTGGAAACATATTCATTTAAGGGCAGTGTAAATACTGCTCTACTGATCCACCTTTAGCTGAACTTTCTTACCATACTCCTTTGCACCTTCGTTGTGTTCTTCTGGCTTTTCACATTCAAAATGCCCTGCAGAACCAATGCAGACGTTTCATGAAAAAGGCTCGGTTTGAAACTGTGTCTGCACGAGTTCCTATAGAAAGCTGCACTGGGGTTTCACTAGTACAGTCCTGCCAAGTATCGACATTCTCAGCATAGGCTGGTGGGAGGACAACAGAACGGCCGAGGCAGAAAAGACCAGAAACATCGGGATTAGAACAACAACAGCAAGTGGAGGGAGGGAGGAGCAGGAAAGACCAGTAAGTGCGTAGGGAGAATGGAGAACCAGAAGGCTTTAGAGAGAAGAGGAAAAGAGAAGGGTAGGAGAGTAGAGAAATTGCACACCAACCCTAAACCACCTCAGGAGCAGGAGATGTGAGTCGGAGTGGTCGTTTGCCCAGGGCAAAGATGGCTCGGTGTAACGTGACAGCCTGTAGCGACTGGAAACACGAAGGTACATGCGCGCACACACGCTTTGTATACTTATTCAGAAGTACAACAGGACTTCTGCTTGTCAGCGTGAGTATGTCTGCCTGGCAGGGAATGCCCACGCAAGGTGATGCAGCACACCTTGAGGCTTTTCAGTACATCTTTAGAAAACACTGAGCCCCTTCAACTGTCTTGCGTTCAGCTGGATCCAAAACCTTGTCTCCCCTACTTCCAAGAGAAAGACCTGCTGGAATACATTGGGAAAAAGCAGCATCACTTCAGTGGTACAGTTTCACTGTCCAGGAAGCAAAACAACACAATTATAAATTTTAAGAGAATGCCGTGTTCCAAAAAAACCCAACCCCAGCCTCCCATACTCTTACAAGACTGTTGTCTGACCCACCAGATTTCACAACCTTCCTACTGCCGGTCCCGTCCCCTTCTCACTTGCAGTGGAGGGCCGCAGGGGGACGAGGAGACCAAACCAGCTTAGCCAGAACATCAGCCCCTCCAGCCACGCAGGTGAAGGAAAACAGTCTGACCAAGCTTCACTACAAAGCTAAGCGACAGAGGGTCTGGACACCTCATCTAACACATGGCACCGCCGTCACAGATAGTACATTTTTGTATGAGGTGACCATGAAGAATAAAAATGCCTACCCTGGAACGGCTGCAATAATACTTTGAAAATGCTGTAATGCAAAAGATCTTTCTGCTGATAACAAACATGGAATAATTTATATCCACAGCGTAAAAGCATGAAAACAACTGAACAAGACCAGCTCTATACTATCGATTTTTAGATAAATGTCCAGGTCTGGGAGTGACTGCAAGCACAAAAAGAGGAGATTTGGATGGAAAGTTAAATGCTACTTTGGCTCTCCTATGACCTTGCTGGCCATTCAGTCTATGAAGATTCATTATCAGAACTGTAATTTGGTTACCACTACAACAGTTTCAGGCTTCCTAGCAGCAGCTTGCTGGAGCTGCTGAGGTTAAAGACAATTTTATTTTTTTTTAAGCTATACGAATGATCATTAAACATGATTGCTAAAGCAGCAAACTGTCAAAGTTGTTTCATTTA
Organism: Aquila chrysaetos chrysaetos; assembly: GCF_900496995.4. Classification (NCBI taxonomy): domain Eukaryota; kingdom Metazoa; phylum Chordata; class Aves; order Accipitriformes; family Accipitridae; genus Aquila; species Aquila chrysaetos. The sequence continues at coordinate 1,325,904 of NC_044026.1, read as the reverse complement.
TTTCTTAATATCACAGCTGTACAATTTTCATACATACAGCAGGAAATGCACATTGGTTACACAATGGCATTTGGCTGCATTTCCAAGTATAATACAGTAAGTGCAACTCCACTTAAAAATGTACATTTATACAACTTAAACAAATTAAGGATTGCTACACTACTATCTGTGACAGTATAAAGCTTCGTTTATGTTAAGTCTCATTACTAAACCACTTCCTGGTTAAATATAAAACATATTCAATCATTTTAAAATGGCCCTCGTGGTACTTGGCCAGCATATAAAATATTTGTTGTGTAAAATTTAACCATTAACTTTTTTTTTTAAAAAATAATCCTCTAAGCCTATTTAAACATTTGCTATTGAACTCTTATACTGACACTTTGTAGCAGGAACCAAATTTTACCCTCCTTTTGTTTGCTCTTGCACTGCTTATCACCAAAAGAAGTTACATTTGTAATGTATTGCAGCTTTATTCAGATACAACCAGATGGCTAAACTATTTAACAATTTTGCTCAAAAGGTAGATAACAATTTTCATTAAAGAAAACGAAATTACATTTCAGAGATATTTGTCATCAAAATTTTAATGGGTAGAGTGCTACCAGCACTGAAAAAAAAAGAAAAGTATTAATTTATCTTTTAAGACCCACCCGAATATTCAGTTTAAACTTTTATAACTTTACTTTTGGAATACATTGGTCCACAGACCACATTCTTGTTACAGTTTACCAAATGAAAAACAAAATTGCTTATTGCCGTCCCTACAACAGGAATGGTTCAGTTTTAAACCTCCTTTAAAAATATACATTTTACAATCCTTTCACCTCAACAAAGGTGACGCTGACAATAAATACACTGGTTTGGTGGTTCTATTCTTCTTTGCTCTGAAAAGTCTACAAACTACCTGTTGTAGGCCCTTTCTTTTTTAGACTTCTCCAATGCCTTGTCCATAGTTTTCTCGTTTTCTCCTCTACATTTGGGGCAGTACCATTTGCCCTTTGGTTTATGATTGAGTCCCACGCAGGAAAAGTGAAACCACTCAATGGGGCACTCATCATTATCGCATCCTATCATTTCTCCATAGGAGACTTGGTTGCACAAGCAGTATGTTGGCTCGTTAGGGTCAATAGGAAGGTCTGGGGGAGAAGCTTCCCTCTCTGCTTTAGCCTTGGATCGTTTCTTCTTCTTGGACGTTTTTGCTTTCTTCTCCTTTGGAGTTCCTGAGGTGATGTCATCATGATCATGATTATTTGAAGCATTTTCTCGATTCTCATTATTCCTTTGCCGCCTCGATCTCTTATTGTTGGGCTTTTCAGCCTGTGTGATTGTCTCATTCTTTGACTTATCTTGGCTGGCTTTCCCACTGTTTCCAGTGGTATCGTTAGTCTCTTGACAAGTCTCAAACAGTTCCACATGGCTGTCCACTTGCCTGGTTCTGTTCTCAACGAGCTCCACCATCTGACTGACGATTTGAATCTTCTCGTCCCCCAGTTCCTGACTCCGAATCAAGGCTCTCTGTATGCAGTGCAACATTCTTCTCTTCTGCACGGCATCTGTCTCTCGTTTAAATTTTTCATAGTAATCATCCAGGTCCTTCAGAATCTCTGCAAGGAAGAAATAAAAACTATAAATATTTTCGACACAGGGAATGGCGAAACAAAACCTTCCCATATTGTTCCACGCAGCAACACCTTTTCGTAATGCACAAAGCTGATCAAAGACAGATTCCCTGAAGCTGGTATCTGACAAGGAAGGGGCTCATGACTCCAGTGGATTACTTTTCTTCTAGTCGGTCCCGCAGGAATAGAACGCAAATGCTGATTTAGAAAAAAAACTGACCAAATATAACGTTATGCATGCTGACAATTCTTCCCTTTAGACTTATCAGTAATTAAAAAGAACAAACTAACTAAACAAATACATGCACACCATCAAAAGTCCCAAAATTATTTGTAAAATTAGAGGGGAAATTGATAGACTGTTTTCCTGGACATTTTCTGTGTAACAACATTAATATTTTTAGTGAATGACTGAGAGTGGGAGAAAGAGAGTGGGAGAGAAAGCAAGCGCAAACCAGCGTAGAAATCGGATGCTGGGTTACTTAATAATCACTATCATACTTGACAGCTGATGCAGAAGAACTCCAAATACATGGGGCTGGACCCTAAGCTATGGCAAGTTTCATCTGATACTACTGAGTTACTTTTGCGGAAAATGTGAGGCCACTTAAATCCCTAGGACTACACCGTTAGGATTACAATATCCAAGATGTCTAGATGATTTCCTCCCTATACTTTCTACAAAATACCTGTTGCTTGCTTTTTAAAACACAGAAATATAACTGTCATTAAATATTTACTGCAAAGAAGGAGATGAAGTAGTTAGAAGATAACATTAAGGATGATATGCAACAATTGGAGCAGCTAGAGCTTCCAATTTAAAATGCCAACACTGAAAATACGTTAGATCTTGAAGTGCACCAACAGTTTATAAGAAAGAACACTGCACAAAAGTGTTAAAAGTTTCAAGAACAGTTCTAGAAACGTATTTTTAAGCAGATGTTTTTGAGTTTCACTGCAATACTCAAATCAACTCAAACATACAGAACACTCAGCATTTCTATACCAAGTCAGTCCTCAAAAACATGCCGAATGTTTTTCCTGCATCTCCTTTCTTCTCTGATTTTTCCTGTTCTCACAGGTTAGAACGTTCTGCCTTAGAGAAGCAAAATATACTGACATGTAAAATCTAACCTCAATTCACCTAACAGAAACCAGGATCTCTTATACATGGAAATGGCATTACCAAAACATTAAAAAAAAAAAAAAGTAAGTTTTAAAACAAGAGAATGTGATACATATGCAACTAACTGTTATCCTGTGATTTAGGTTTTGTCTTGCCTGGGCAGATTTTTTTGAACACACGTGTTCCTAATTTCTAGTGAAGACATGGAAAGTTTACGCAAGTTTTACTTCAGTTTTTAGAGCTGCAGCCTATGCTTCTCACATCGGTCAAGCACAACCTGTCAGCCGGTACTGAATATAACCTATCTGACCAAAATTAGTATTCCAATGCGTTACGAACTATCTTAAGAGAACGCCTTTTTTTCCTGGCTACAAAACAACCCTAAACGAAAGAGAAAGGAAAACCCCGAACCCAAACCACCACCAAAAAAAAGCCCCAAACGTACAGAAGATTAAGGATTCGGGAAGACTACAGGCCCAGCGTTAAGTACGTCCAAGGGCTGAGAGGCAGAAGTTTTACGTTCCGAGTTTTGGCCCTGGACTGATGGGTCCCCTTCAACCCACCTCCGTCTGGCGGGGAGGCTAGCTTTCATCACGGACACTCTCTCTCTTGCTACCACACAACAATCGGGGTTTTTGCGCGATTTGCGCCGTTGTTCACCGGGTGGGAGCGCGCGCCACTGAAACCACAACGAAAATCACGATTAAAAAAAGGCGTCCCGCGTTCCGAGAGCTTTATTCCCAGTACGGTTCCGCGGCCCTCACGGGGAGACAACCCCCCACCCACGCAGGGGACGGCGGAGGCGGGCGGGACGGCAGCCACGGCCGGCGGGAGGCGGCCCAAGGCAGCTCTCCGTCTCCCGGTGCCGGTGCGGGCTCCAGGCGCCGCCATTACGGTGCGGACGCGGGGCAGCCCGCCCGCCCGCCGCCTTCTCCTAGCAACCAGCGCGGCGGCAACGCCCCGGAAGTGACGGAGCAGCTATTGTTCTCCGGCAGGAAACCGGCGGCGGTTCTCTGCCCCCCCCCCTCCCCTCCCCTTCCCGGTTGGCGGCGTCACAGCGGAGGCGGGGCGCGGGAGCAGGCGGCGGCCACCGGGCGGAGAGGCGCGGCGGCCCGCCCACCTGGGCGCCTATCAGAGGCGCCGAGGGGGAGAGCCCGCCCCTGCCGGCCCGCTGTTGCCAATCGGAACCAGAAAGAACCAGAAGAGTAAAAAATAATAGCCAAGGGAGGGAGGGGGGAAAGGCAGCCAATCGCAGCGGGCGGAGGGAGCTTGAGCCCGCCCCCTCCGGCACCGCCGCGCCATTCACGAGCAAGAGGAGGCGGGAAGAGCGGCGTCCCCCGTCCCGAGAACACGTCAGTCACTCTCCGGACGCCCAAGGTTGGCCTGCCCGCTGCTGCCGCCCCAGCCAATCAGAACGCGCAAGCCGGGGCAGGCCGAGATATTCAAATCAACCCCACAAAAAAGTTGCTTCTCGAAACGTCACAAGGAGGCGGGGCACAAGGCGGAATAGCCCGGACCGAGGACCAATCGGCGAGAGGGGGGCGGGCCGCGGCCGGTCCGTGGGGAAGCTACCCCCCCTATCAGCGCCGCCAAGGGGCGGGGCGAGCCGCGATATGCTAACGAGGGGCGTCGATAAAAGCCGCGACGACGCCGATTCCCCAGCAAAGCGCGGAGGCGCCCGCTGAGCGTGGCGGTGCGCGCCCGGTGGCGTGGGCTCGGAGCGCGCTGCCCGCCCTCCCCTCCTTTGCCCGGCCCGGTGTCCCCCCCCCCCCGGCCAAAGAAGTGCCCCCCTGGAGCCCCCGGGCTGCCCGACGAGCGGCCGGGGGAACCGCAGGGTTCGCTGCCCACCGCCCCCTAAGGCCACATGGACGGGGGCGCGGGGCGGCGCGCCCGCCGGGGGGGGAAAGGAGGAAGGGGGGGGGGGGGGGTGTCCTCCTCCCCGCCCGGTACCCCGGCTGTCACCGCTGCCGGTGGCACCGAATAAAGCCCTCCCCTCCCCCCCTTCCCGAGCGGACACCAGCGAGCAAGTGACAAAGCTGCCCCGAGCCCCGCACAAACTGGCCTCCCCCCTTCCCTCCGCCCGTGGGCCATGGGGACAGCGTGCCCCGAGTGCCGGCAGCGCGGGGAGGGGAGGGAAGGGAGGGAGGGGGCACTTCAGCCTTCAGCACATCCGTAAACCCGACCGTATCCTCCCCCCCCCCCGTCCCCTTTCACGCACACCCCACACCGCACACGCCAGTCCCGTGTGTCCCCCCCCCCCTCCCGCCCCACGGAGCGGGGCTGCTTTACCGGGGTGAAACGAAACCCCCCGAGGAGGGAGCGAAGAAAGCACACCCTGCCCCCCACTCTCGCCTAACCCCCCTCTCCTCCCTCCCTCCCTCCTTCCCTCCCTCCCTCCCTCACTAGCTGCCTCTCTCCCCTACTACAGCCATAATGAATACTGTACATTCCTAAATGTTGTGCTGTAATCTCTCCCTCTCTGTCCACCCAGCACTTTCTTCCGTACCCCGAAACCCTTCCACCTCAGCCCCACGGCCGGGGCCGGCCCCCCTTTGTGCACCGCACACCCCACTTCCCTGCCCCCGCCTTCTTGGCCAGCAATTTACACAGAAAAGCAGAGTCCTTGCTTAATAAGAGGAGCTGGAGACCTTTTGTTCCGCCCCATGACAAGAGCTAACGCTGCAGATCAGCCCCTCTCTCTCCTCGGATCTCTCCTCCCGGCTTTCTCCCTCCTTTCACCTCCCAAAAATAAAACTACCATCCCCGTGGGGTGCAGAGGGGCAAACGGAGCCGAGGCTCAGCTCTGAAGAAAAGAAAGGGAAAGACACCCTCCCCCCCCCCCCCCCCCCCGAGCCCCATACCACACACACGGACACACACACACACACGGAGAAAGCACTTACCTTGATATTTGGCGTCAATTTCCCTCATCAAGGAGACATTTCTCTGCAGATCGAAGGGCATGGACTCGATGGAGTCCAGATAATCCTCCACATAGTTCACTAGGTGAAGCTGGTCTCCGTTTGCAGGACTCAACATTTTCATCCGGCAAAGGAAAAAAAAAAAAAAATATCCTTCCCCACACCTCTCTCTCCCTGTCTGTGCGAGAGCAAGTGCTGCTCCCTCCAAAGACGGTAACCCCGATGAACGGCTCACTCCCTGCCCACCTCTCTCTGTAGCTCCCCCAAAAAACCGAGAGAAGCTACATCTGACTCCTCTTGTGTGAAACGGAGAGAGACACACACACACACCCTCCGCCAGTCCCCTACAGCCAGCAGCAGCTGATTGAATGGCTGTCGTTGTGGGTAATTCACGAAGGAGGTGGTAGGAACAATCAGAGGGATTTGTGTGTGTGTGTGTGAGGGGGGGGGGGGAGGAGGAGGAGGAGAAAGGAGGGGGGCTTAAGCCAGCTCCTCCGAAACAATCTGGAAACAAAATGTGCTCTGCAAAGTGTCTGTCAGAAGCAGCGGCAGCCCCTCTGCCTGCGCCAGCGCCGCTCCGCTCCGCTTCTCCTCCGCTCCCCCCTTCCCCGCTCTCCTCACCGCCGCTCCCCGGCGATCCTAACGCAGCCTCCTCGCTCCCATACGCCGCACTTGATCCAACGTGGAAAACCCAAATACCAGTTTCAAACACTTGGGAAACATTCAGCCCCGCCACGCACGGCGCATGCGCACCCCTCCCAGCGCTGTGTACACACACACACACACACACACACACACTGGCACACTCGCCGCGCGCACACACACACACACACATACACACTCTCCCCCTCCCCCGCCCGGAACCGCGGCGGGGCCAGCGTTTCTCTGCATATTCATCGTCCCTCCTCCCCTTACTCACGTTTGGGGAGGGAAGGCGGTAGGGGATGCGGTCGTTAGCGAGGGGGTGGGCGGCTCGGTGCCGGCAGGAAGCCCCCGCGGCCGGGCCGGGCCGGGGGAAGGTGGTTGTGGTGGTGCGGGGAAGGGGGGGGGGGGGGGAAGGCGGAGGGTCCGGTGAAGTTGCGCGGACGCCGTGAGGAGAGCGGCCGGCGGGGAGGCTGAGGGGAGAGCGCGGGGCCGGAGCTTGCGAGCGGGGGAAGTTGGATGCTTTTGCGGTAGGGCACGGACTTTTGGAGGAGTCTCTCGCCTCCCCAGAGCTGGTGGCGGAGCCCGCGCTCAGGCCCGGAAAGGAGCAGCTCCCCAGGGCTTCTCCTAGGAGGGACGGGACGGGGCAGCGGGAACCTTGCGACGCCACCGCCCCGCTCCGGGGACAGGGCTGTACCCGGCGCGGCGCCGGACGCTGAGCTGAGGAGAAGCGCTGCCTCCCTCCCTCCCTCTCTCCTCACCAGGCAGCCGCATCAATCATCCCCGCGGCGGGTGACACCCGTCCCAGCCAATCGCCTCTTCCCTCCTATCCCGCCCCGCAGCTCCCTCGGCCAATCCTCGCCAGAAGGGAGGGAAGGCGGGCGGGCGAGCGGACGGCCGCCGTGACAACGCTGCCCGGGATACCGGCCGCGGCAAAGGGGCGGGGTAACGTGCGGGGGGGGGGGCGGGAGGCGGGGCCGCGCATGCGCACTCTCCGCAGCGCGGAGAGAAGATGGAGCCGTCCGTCGCGGACGGGATCCGACTACGTTTCCCAGCGGCCCCGGAGAGGGCGGGCGGGTTTGCCGCGGCCCCCCTTCCCCCGCTCAGCGGGCTGCGGCAGGCAGGGAAGGAGGTAGCGGGGCGGGGGGGCTGCCCCCGCTCCGCCTGGGCGCCCGGCGGAGAGGGCTCCGAGCGCCTCCGGTGAGGAGGAGGAAGAAGGGCGCCGGGTTCAGCCCCGTGCCGCTCGAGTTCTCCGCGCCAGGGTGGCCCGTGAGGAAGGACCCCGCTGCCGGTCACCCTTCCCGGGGCTGGGGCCAGCCTGCCTTGTGTCCCCTGAAGTTGCTGCCGTGGCCGTTCGTACCCGGCAGCTGTCCCGGTTAACGCGCCGGACTGGGGGGCGCGGGGAGGCTGCCCCCCCCCCCCCCGGGGGGGCTGCCAAACCCGTCTCCCCCCCGGCGGCCGGGCTCCCCCTCTCCCCCGAGGGCGGCGGGAGGCGGGGCGGGCGCTGAGGGGAGGCGGCGGCTGGGCGGGCTCCGCTCCGGCGGGGGGGGGGAAGCGCCGTCGGCAGCGCCGGCGATTTTCTGTCGTCTGTCCTGAGGGAGATGCGGTGGCGTTTACCTGACATTTCCTCTCGGGAAGTCCCCGGAGCCCGCAGGCACCCGGTCCCGCCGGGATCGGCGGTGTCCGGTAGCCAGGGGCGGGGAAGGCGGGCCTGGAAAACCCTCGCCCGGCTCCAGCGAAGCAAAACAACGCACGCTTTCTGCCTCGTATTTTCTTTAAAAAAAACGTCACTGGCAATCCCCTAATTTCGGGGAGACTGACTCATCACTTCTGAACGCTCAGACTTGCTGGTACAGTCGTTGCGTATTGAGGCGCTGATACTCTGTTGTAGGGAACGCAGGGAGCGACGGCCTGACGGAGGACCTCAGCATCTGAACCCCACTTAAGTATTTCTGCTGCTGTCACCAACTTGGTGTCCGAACGCTTCAGAGTGGGGTGTTCAGGGAGCCAGGCACCGAAATACTTCGGAGGAGCAGAGATGATACCGTAGGCCAAGCCTGTTTTGAACTGACTCTGCCCCACTGCTTCGGGCAGGTTTCAGAGGGCAGTTGCTCGTTTTCTGAAGATACCTGTAAGTTCTCCGGTTTTTTTCTTCCCCTCGTTTTCTGTTTCCATGAGTTGCTGTACTTGCTGATGTAAACCTCGAAAACCGGAGAACTTGTGTATGTAAATTACAATGAGTACTACGGCATCTAGGCAGCGCTCCAAGCCAGTGTTTCTGGACCTGTGTGCTCTGGTTTAGGGTGGCATCGAGAGGGAGTTGTGTATTGGCAGCACTAGCCTGGGAACACCTATTCTAAATTGTTGGCACCACCTTGGTAGTTACAGCCTGTTTCACTCTTGCCTTGAAGAAGCTGAGCCACTGTCGGCAATGACAGGTAGTTAACAGTCCCCTGGCTAGTATAAGAACCCGAGCCAATAATTATGACTCAGTAGAGGCAAGACATCTGAAAAGAATCCAAATGAGTCCCCATAAGAGTCATTCTTGCAAAAAAGTTAACCACCGTTCTGGACACACAATAGTAATTACACATACAAATAATAAATCAGTTTGTAAAAGTACCTGCTAATTTACTAAACAAGAACTTCTGTCCTTCCTCTTTATAGACAAAAAAAAAAAAAAAATTAGAAAGGTACAACTTTCCGGTCTAGTTGTGGCCTGCTAGGCTTCAGTAATTTGCTCAAAAGTATTGATAGGCTTGGAAGCACTGAGGATAGAGAGCTTGGTATCATCTGCCTCTTAAAAGTCCTGTCTACTAGATCTTCCTCCATTAGCCTCTCATACGTTGCCAGAAGAGTGACAGAAAAAACCCACCATCGGACTTCGCACAAGTCCTACAGAAAGGATGGGACTGAGCTCACATGAGGACGCATTTGGTACACGCTTTGAAGGTCCCCTGTCGCATTTCCCAAAGATGATTCTCGGTGCTTTGTGTAGTGCTAATCAGATGTGTACATTACAGTGTAATCAGATACACCTGTACCCAGAAACACCTATTCTCTGCACCCCCCTCTGGGCTCAGCAGCATGTCAGCTAGTGGTGGTGGGAAATCCAGGTATATGTGTACATCTCCAGGTTGGAAAGTTTTTGGAAGATGTGGAGCTGACACCCGTTGCCCACCTCTGCTTTTCCTCCTCCTCCGCTTTCATTTTGGCCTCTTGCCTCTGAACTGCAGTAAGTGAGAGATGGGAGATTTTGAATGGAGTTTCAGTTCTTTTTTCATATTAGGGGCCCATTTCTTACGCTGGTGGAGTGCTCACAAGTAGAAGTGTAGGGAACAATTGTCATGTGTCAAAGAAGGAAGAGACTTGTGGGCTTCATTATCTTCCTGTTTTCTATACTTCACGGGAGGATAAAGTATGTATCTCCTCCTCCTGCTTCCAAGCCCCTTTGCTCCGATTACAAGAAATCTTTCCTGTTTAGAAACCCCAGTCTCTGGGGTTTTCAAAAGTTTCTTGAAGCCGTTACCTTACTAAAGATCTAAACTCAGAACAATGGGAATCAAGGAAACCTATAACCAGATCAACAACTCTCACAACTACTGTGTAACGTACATATTATGTGTGTGTGTATATATATATATTATTATATAACATATACTTCATATAACATACAAATATTCTAGTAATTACAGTTATTCCAGTCACTATGGTTATTCTAGCTCATCGGCATAAAGTTCAGAATTCTTAATAAGAGGAACATAAAATCCCAAACATGTTCCACAAATGCAGATACTGAATATACGAGGATAGCTGGTACAAGGAATTCTGGCGGCCTCCTTTTTCTTTCTCTGCCCTAGTTGAATATTGCTATATGAAATACTGTGTAATCACTACAGCTGTGTCTCTATTTATTAGAAAAGATAGTGTCTTCTGATTGTTAGTCATTATACTTTATAGGTACAGACCAATCAGATGAGTTATTCCTTCTAATTGCTGTTTCTGCACCATTTAATAGCTTAATCCCTCTCTTCTACAGTTACATATGGGGTTGGTTTTTTGGCTTGTTTGTCTGTTTATAAGGCTAAATTCATACTTACCTGGGTGATGGTAATAGAATTTTACAAGTCTATTCATTTGCTTATGGTTGAAGGTTTTGAAACAAAACTGCAAAACGTTAACATGCAAGATGAGTAGCACTGAGGTTTGCAAGTATGAAGACCAGCAGACAAGTGATAGTTCACACTTTCATGCAGTATGCATTGTCTGTGCAGCGGACAGTGTATACCATTTACAGATATTTGGGGCAGAAATACCTGTTCATGTCAGCAAATGATGTGGGATTAATGGATTCTAAAATCTGGAAAACAGATCTGGCTGAGTTGGTCCTTTTTCTGCTTCCCAGTGAAGGTTCAAGAACTTCATGAACTTCTCAAACACTTACCTAACGTAGGCCTGCCATTCTAAACTTTTTGTCCTTTTTTTTTTTTTTTTTTTTTTTTTTAAGTCAAGTCCCACTTAAGAAAACAGGTATTTCACTGGATACAGCTCCTCATCTCTTCCTCTGCTTGCCCTGAGACTGTTGCACTCACTGCCTCTTTCCACACCTCTTTTCTGGCTGCTGCCATCTCTTTCTTGCACCTGCTGCACCTAGTGAGCTTAAACAGCACCGGCATTAAGGGTGAGCGAAAAACTCTGACTGGAACTAGTAATTGTGCACTGCAGTACAAGGCCAAGGCAGAAGTACACCTGAGTTGTCCCAGCATTGAGTCAATCCCGCACTGAGTTCAAGAGAGATACACCTCAACAGTTGGAAACCACTGACAAAGACACCAATCTGACCCCTGACTGAATCCGTACCAGCCCTCGGGCTTGTTTCTGTGAACTGTGGCGCAGGACCCCAACACTTCTGATGAAAAAACAGGCAGCATTTGTTAGAGCAGTTGATGGGTAGGTTGTCTGAACAATAGTAGACGGTGTTAAAAACTCAGGGCCCAGCCTACTAGGCTTTTGATAAGAGCAGGAGAGTTTGTTTTGTTCTTTATGTCCACCAGTGAAATTTCTTTTGCAGTTTTATTTCATTTCCCCAGGATCACTCTTCTAGAATAGGTATCTCAAGATGATTTCTCTTTTATAAAACATACTCTTTACTTTGTGAATATTTGGCGGAATGGCCACTCAACATTTACAATATTTCCGAGTCAAGCATTTGTAATAAGCTTGAGACAATTTTTATTCTCCTTTTAAAAATTAAAAATTAAACAAGATTCTTAGACAAACTGACAAGCACCTAGGTTGGTTTTGTAAAAATAAGACTATAAAAGGTAAGTCAAAATGTGTCTGTTATTACAGACTAGTACAGAGTGCCAAGAGAAATTCAGTCCACTGCAGTGGATTTAGCTCATCTTTGCTTTTGGCTTGTAGTTTGTCTTTACAACCTTTTTCCCCCTTATTTTCTCAGGGTCAGCCTCCTCACCAGGTTCCTGAACTAGAATCTGACAAGAAGGGCTACAAGTACTGGAAACATGCTCTTGATAACACAACAAATGCAACCTTTCTCCTCTGTCAACAATTTTAAGATGGTATGGTTTAATTTTTGAGAAGAAAAATGCAGTCCTTTTAGCAATAGGGGGAAAACTGTAAATCCTTACGTATCACCTAATAACAAATAGAAAGGAAAAATGAATTTTTAACTCAATTTTTGTTTATTTACTTACAATACAAAACATGCTCTGGGATTTGCCCACTGATCTTGCCTCCGGGGACAAATCTTGTAGGTAGTCCTGGGACTGGAAACTGGAAAATACATGAGGAGCCAGGTGAGCCAGAACCCCCAAAGATCCTCCCTGCCCACCACAGAGGTGCTGCAGAGCTGCTGGTGGAGAGCACGCAGAGCTGCTGGTGGAGAGCACACAGAGCTGTGCTTCCACCAGATTTTCCCTTTTGATCAAGCCCCCAACGGATGAAACAATGCCTTCTTGCACATGCAGATAAAGGGACAGAAAATACATAAACCCGCACTAAGGCGTTCAGGAGCCACCTCTTTACCTTAGAGTTTCCTTCTTTATTTCAAAAAAGGAAGTTTTAGCCTTAACGGCTCCTAAGAAAAACGTGAGACGGTGACCTGACAATATTAAATACATGGGTGTCCCCTTGAAACGAGGGTTTACCTGAAGTTCAGGTAGACACACCTCAGTGGGATTCTGACCAAGAGATGTACCACTCTGCAGACCCCATCTCCTGCTAGCTGTTGAGCAGAAAATGCAGAAGTAACAGGAGGAGAGCAGGCCCAGGCCTGGCACCGATCGGGTGTACCCTGGCTCCCGCTGCTGGCAACCTCTAAAGGCATCTTCTGCTCCAGGTGGAAGCAAAGATGAATCTCCTGATGGGGGCAGAAAATCCTTTGCTGCTATTCTGCCTCTCTGGTAGATGAGTATCATCTCATTCCACGTGTCCCAGGCCAGGAATAAGGGTATCGGAAAGGGAGGTAGTGATAGGTGGTTAAGTAGACGTGTGCTTACAGCCATAGACTAATGGTTTCTGAGAATGTTGGTATTTTTAAAGTATGTAATTTATGGTTCTAATCCATTGGCATTAGTATTGCTTTTCATTTCAAATTACGTTCTTTTGGTACTTCAGTGCTTGTAGAATACTTTCCACCGTTCCATTGAATTTATTCTACTGCATTAAAACAAATCTCAAGGATGAATGACGTTAACTGTTTATTTCAGGCATTTAATAATTGTGGCCTTTCCCACCCCCAGAAAATAGTGTTTTACAGCAGGACAGAGGTTTCTGGACTAAATGCTAAAAGCCAGTCTGGGTAGCGCAGACACTAAGCCTTCTTGAAACCACCGGGGAAAAAAAAAGCTCCTGCATTCTTCTGATCTGTTGGCAGTTTCATCCATGATAGCTAAACCTGGAATTAAGGCTAAAAAACATCCATTGTTACTTAGTATTGATTTGGACTCCGGCAAAGTGCTTGGCACCATACAGAACAAAGAAGCCAACAGAGTTAATGACAACTCTTAACAGGATGTGTGTTGCACTGCAAAGACATCAAACCGGCTCACTATGGAAACTGAAATAATTGGCTTGTGAAGCTTCCTGAGAAACATACAAAGCAAACATTTACAAAGGTTATTGGATGGTGTCTTCAGTTTCATCCTAGCTAGTCTCAAATTAGCAAACCCATAAAACAGCTTTCTTATTTGATCAAAAAGTTAAGACTGTTAAATGAAAAATATTGTGGAAAGCGCATATTAAGAAAAAAGGAAACATTTGTCACTGGTAGGGCTTTATATCTGACACTGTCTAAAATGAAGCAAGCTGTAGACAAACATCTATCATTATGTAAAAGCAATGATTTTAAATGATCATATTAATGTGAGAAAAATCTATCAAACCTGTCCCTGGCAGATAGAAGAGGAAACAATACAAGGACTTCTGTGAGGCAGTTCACCACGGGCAGACCTGTTCCCTGCAGCGTCCAGTCAAGAAAGGCTGTGATGCCTCAGCATTGCCTTCCTCCCAGAGGCCAAGACGATGCTTTAGCAGGTGAGGAGGGCAGTGGTCTGGGAGACCTGAAAAGGCTCTGCTCCGAACAGCCTGCTTAGAGGCTCGTATGGAGGATGGTTGGGAGTGCGGGGCAGACAGCATGTGCTGGAACCGACGGCTCGCTCTCTCCTCTCATACACGAGCAAGGGTGGTCGCGACTGGAGTTAAGGGGCCTCAGCTTCAACACGTGCCAAGAGGATGCTTCCTAAAAATGGCAGTAGACCTGTGGTACCCCAAAGCATTCAGCTGAGGATGTCATCTGGTTGGAAGCTGCGGGAGTAGCTGGGAAAATACTATATATGCTTGTAGAGTTCTCACTCGTTTCCTTCATACCTGGTCATAGTTACTTTTGGAAACGAGACACTAGTTAAAAAAGACTTTTGGCACCGTTAGGTCTGTTCCATTATAGGTCTGTTCCATTATACGCTATTCACTCTAGTTAAGTAGCTCCTAATTTCCAAAGTGGATCAAGGCACTGCAGCCAGTGAAGCTCTTTTTCCTTGGTGTGCTCTGAAAGATATAAAAAAAAAAAACCCACAGAGATGAGAGGAGCATCATCAGAAAACACGCGCCCTTTGCTTGTCCTGATGCCGGGAAGGATGCGGGCCTCGACGGTCGGCCGGCTAATGCCCAGGGTGCCTCACTCGCAGCAGTTCATCTCGTTTTTGAAAATACCCAGGTACACAGGTACGTGGGAGTAACTGGGGGTGCAGAAGTCATTTTTGAGACTCTCTGATTTATCAAGTCCAGCTTGGGAATGTCACACCGCCTTTTTGTGTCAGGAGCTAACAGGCTGCCTGCCGTCCCCTGACCTGAAAGGCAGCGTAAAACAGGACCCCCCCCCCCCCCCCCCCGCGTTTGACCGAATGGACTTGACACAGCGGAGCCCGTTTTGCTAAACTATCACGTTATTTCCTACGAACTCCCCCACTAAAGACCTCGCGAGGAAGACACCGCCCGCGGGGTCAGTCGCACCGAAGCGCAGGGCTGGGGACGCGCGATTTCGGCCGCCTTCCAGCGGGGCACGGCCGGACTCACCGCGGGGCCGCTCCTCCGAGCGCCCGGGCCGGGCCGGGCGTCCCGGCGGGAGGCGGCGGCCCCGGCCCCGCAGGCTCCGCCTCTTCCTGCCGCGCCGGCTGTAGCTACCCGCGCTGGCCGGCTGTTTCCCGGTACAGGCGGCGCGGGTGTCGCGGCGGGTTGTCCCCGCTCCCCTCGCCCTCCCCGCGCTAGAGGTGGAGCCGCCGGTTCCCCGCCCGCCGTGGCCGTGGCCATGCTGCGCGGAGCGGCGGCGGCAGCGGCCCGGCGCTGCGGCCCCGGCCCCGGCCCCGGGAAGGCGGCGGCCCGGCGGTGTTGCGGCGCCGGGCGGCAGCGGCGGGAGTGGGTGCCGCCGGCGGGGCGGGACAGCGGGATCGTGGCTTACAACAGCCGGAGCCGGAGCAAGGAGCCGCTCGTACTGGCCACGGGAGGAGTGGCGACCTGGTAGCGGTGGGGGTTTGGGGGGGGGGGGGGACGACACGGAGGGACCGGGCCCGCCGGGCGGGCTGGGGGTGACGGGTGCGGTTTGCCTCCCCTCTCCGCAGGTACAGCTGCGGGCCGACGGTGTACGACCGGGCGCACCTCGGGCACGCCTGGTGAGTCGCGTCCCGAATCACGGCGGGGGCTGGAGGGGGGGGGGGGGAGAGCCCCGTCCTGCGTGGGCACGGCGCGGGTGGGAGCCCGGCGGGAGCGCGGGGCGTCCGCCGTAGCGGGCAGCCCGGGCACGGGCGACGGAGCCCGCCGGGTCCGCGCAAAGGGCAAAATCCGACCTGGGATAGCTGTTACTTCTCGGCCTCGGGAAGCCCGGGAAGGGCTGTCGGTGCAGCTCTTCCTAGGCAGAGGCACAACAGCGGGGCGGAAAGTATGAAGAACGCGCAGGTTTGGGTTTTTATTTTTGTTTTTTTTTTTTGCTGGGCAGGGTGAGTTGTTTCAAATCATACCGGCATAACGTGAGCTCTTGTGCAGGGGAGTTGGGGTCCTGGAGCAGAGCCTCTTGTCCGTGTGAAATTACAGTTTTGCCCCGAATTTAGTTCGGCCGCTCTGTCGGCACCAAGGAAAAGCCGTTCAGGGGTGACTATTAAAAAGTTGCTTTTGAGGTTAACAGCATCTGCTCTTAAATCTCGGAAAGCCCAGGTGGTTTAAATGCCTTTTTGCAGACTAACAGTTCTGTGGCTTACTGTGTTTAAAAAAAAAAAACAAAACCAAACAAAACCAACCCGAAACAGCACAGCATTTTCTCCATGGGTCATTAGGATAATTACAATAATAAACCAGCTTCATTATAAGTAACTTTTTGAAAAAGTACTGTAAATACACCAGCGAAGGTTGCTGCCAGGTGTTTTAAAGCAGTGTGCCTGATGAGGAGAGAGGCAGGGTGCCTGCGGCTTCCTGAGAAGCTGAGGGGAATTGCTGCAGCTGAGCTGCTCTTGAGCTCCTGTCTCCTAATTCTTAAAAGAACAAGATGTATCGGGTTCCTTGGAAGAGTAGGAGTTTCTCAGATAATTGCCATCTGTACGAAGATCAGATGCTGTGTATTTGAGTAATTCCCTTTTAATGTAGGGCATTTCACAGCTTCTGGTCCTCTCTCAAGTTCATTCAGAAACTTGTGTTGAATTTTGCTCAGTGTTGAGCTATCGCGGTACTGCACAACTGCTCCTTCTTTCTCTAAAAGGGAAGTTTTAAAATACCAATCATGTAAAAATACTGTTGGCAACATCTCTTTAAACGCTGCTGTACTGTTGTGTGTATGTGGTGGTGTCTTTTTTTTCCTCCTTGCTTTTTTCCAGTCTTAGCAGAAAACTAACCTGGCTTTTTACTGGTGATCTAAAAATCAAGAAAACGATATCTTGAATTATTTTGTTTGTACTTAGTACCTTCAGGGGAACTTAAAAAGAAAAAAAAGTCATAGCAATTTGTGTATTTAAATCTACAGTTACTGTAATACAGGCTAAGTTCCAGTTTACCTTGAAATAATTCAATTTTAAAATCATCACTTGAGAGCAACTGTATAAAAAGATGCTAATAAATTTATGTTATTCATCACTCAGCTGAGGTTCGCTAGTACGGTAGGGCCTGTCTTCCCTGACATGGTGTAACAGGGGAGGAAATTGCAGATGTGCCCCTGTCCTAAGGGGTATAGTGGATCTAAAGCACAATGTTTACAGAGGTGGAGAATGTCACCTTTTGGTCTTGGAGCTCTCTGTGGCTTTTGAATGCCTGTTTTTGTCAGTGGTTCTCCTTGTTCTCCTGCCTTCGGGCTCTTTTGATTACAGGAGGGAGTAGGAAGGCCTTGCTCGCTCCGTCTGTTCTCTTACCCGTGTCTTCGTATCCTATGTCTGAAATGACTAACAGTTCCAAGCTTGCTTGATGTGGAGGTTTGCCATACGTCTGTGCCACCTGGGTTTGACCGCTTGCTGATTTAAGAAAGAATAGTTAGGGCTGAATATTGCCTTTGGAGTGGTGTATCATGCAGATAAGTAGCTGTGTTACACTCTTTCTGCTGCCTCTTCAGCACGTTCACGCGTTGTTTTCTGTAGTGTTGTTGTGCGGCAAGATTCCTGTGCCGAAGACCTTCCTCTCTTCTGATCAGTTAAAACCCTCCAGCGTGTGAGGAGTTGGCTGTTCCTTCCCAGTGTCTGTGGTCTTGCACGCATTGGTGTTGACATCCTGTTGCTCAGCTGATTTCTTCAGGATGGTGGAGCTCTCTTGTTTTTATATTTAAAAAAAAAAAATTGTATATTTTTTCCCAGCAGCTACGTCCAACTGTAGGTTGGTAGGCGCAGCTGAAATGCATGCTGCTGATGGGGGTCTACAGGCTAGGATGTGCACTGAGCAAGAGCATGAAGTCAAATGGAGCAATGGCTGTCGCCACTGTGCCCTTTCTTGTAAAATACCATCGTTTTGTTCTACTCTTGCAATGTCACATCTTATCACTAGCATTCCTTTTTTCCCTCCTTATGTTTGACTTGTGGTGAGCACAACAAATGTGGCAGGTAATAATGCAGAAGTGAATAATGGAGATGAGCTTGAGATCCTTGAGAAGAATTTGCAAATAATGGCGTTATTATTTTTCTCCCCTCCTCCTTCCCCTCCACAAGGATTTCTTACTTCTCTAAATAATCCAACTTTCTCTAGTATGTTGTGCTTGCAGTCTTCAAAACAGGTGCTCTGTTTTGAGCCTCAGGCCTCAATACAACATCCAAACCTCTTTCTATATAAAGAAAAAAAATCAGGTGGGCAGATAATGCCATCTTTTCCCTCAGTTCCAGGACTGGCCTTGATTGTGCTCATGTGAGCTGGAGCCTGGATGGTATCCAGGTTCCTGGCTGAATGCTTGGAAATAAGAGTAAAATCAAGCATGAGAGGAGATTTCATTCAGTCCCTTGTGCCTGCTCTGTCACTCCCTGATTTTGACTTTTTTTTTTTTTTTTTTTGTCTTTTCAGTCCTGAAGTGGTAAGGACCCTGCTTTCTGAGGTGTCAGGAGATCTGCTCTGGCTCTTGCAGTGTTTCTTCCATCCATTCAGTTGGAAGAGCAGAGGAGAGGGAGCAGTGCGAAATTTGTGCCTGCTACAAACTATGACTGCAGGGCTGTTAAATCTAATATCGAGCTTTTGAGGCTGGCTTTGTTCATCTGAACACGGTCCAAAGACCAATTTAATATTCTTATGGAATCGTGTCACCACGTTAGATGAACCTTACTCCCAGTGAGCTGGTATTCCTTGCTTCACTTTGAGAGTCTCCTGGCTCACACGTAGCTTCCAATGTGCTTTGGTGCTTGAATAAAGAGATGCAACAAAAGAAAACACTCAGAAAATTTGATGTAATGTGTCACTAATGCCAGAAGAGGGTAGACCAGTTCAAGGGAAATTTGCTTGACTTTTGTGCAGGTGGTAACTGGTTTTGGAAAAGCACTTTATGCACTTAAGACCTTCTCATTGGAAGTGTTGGGGTATTTAGATTGTCCTTGTGGCTGTTAGTGCTGTTGGTTTTTTTTCTTTAAGCTTATTCTTACTACTGCATGTTTAAAAGCTCATGTTTTTTCTTTTCCAGCTCCTATGTTAGGTTTGATATAATTCGAAGGATAATGACTAGGTTTTTTGGAATTGAAGTTATCATGGTGATGGGGATCACAGACATAGATGACAAGATAATAAAAAGAGCCAATGAGGTAGGTGTTTGCTGCAGGCTTTGACCCAAACTTTTGGTATTTTCTACAGCTACTTACATAGGAAAATTAACCTGGGTTTGGGTTTTTTTGTTGAGTTTTGTTTGTTTTAATTAGTAGGTAATAAATGTTGAGATTTCTGGTCCCCTAGCGTGGCTGTAATGGGGCTGGGAGTCCGGAGGGCTGGCCGTCGAGAGCTGCGCGGAGGTAAATGGGTGCAAAGTTGTGTGAGGGGGAGAGGCGGGGGGGTTACAGCACCCATGGCCGGTCTCCTCCTGCCCTCGCCCCCTGCCTGGGACGCCAGCAGGGAACAAGAAGCCGGGGTGAATCTGCAGCAGAGTGAAGGGTATCTTATCCCAAAAGCAACCCAAAACTTAGCAGAGCCAGGAGTCTTCTGGCTGAGCTGTGGAGAAGCGTCGTGTGCCGTCGATCGTTAAAGACAGTATATGTGGCATTGCCACGCGCGAGGCTGAGGGCGGTTCCTGAAAGGTGCCGAGCACCATCTAGCTGCAACGTCAGCGCCTTGGAAAGCTTTATCGGTCTTTTCCGAGTTCGTCACCTACATGAAAGTTGACATTGAGTGTAGGGGTAATTCTTGATAAGACTGGGGCTATAAGTGGTTCTCAGTTGGATTTTAATCAGACCTTTTTTATCAGCTGAGTTTGGTGAATGATTATTCCAGTTTGTTTTTGTGTTGTGGTTTTTTTTTTTTTTAAAAAGGCTTTTTGGACCCTGAAACGCTAAGAATGTATTCTGTGTTTTATTCTGTGTTTTGAATTTTTTGTTTTGTTTTTAGAATCTGTAACTTGTGTCTTCTGGATCATAAATGAAAATGTTGGATCAAATTGCAGTTGGGAGCTTTAAGCTAGTTTCTTGGAGCCAGAGAATTTGACAGCTGTCACTTTTATTTAATCTTTAAGTAAACAGTTACTATTGCAGTTAAATATAGGGCACTGCATTCAAATGAATACTAGCATGCCGCTCCTGTAGAAATACGTGTGTGCTCCCTCAGTCCATTTACTTGCAGTTTTCTAAGGCAGTAGGCCATCTTAAAAAAACAAACAAACCAACAACAAAACAAAAAAACCAAAAACAAACCAACAAACAAAAAAACAAAACCCCCAGGCATTTTAAATCTATATGTGTGCATTTAAAAATTTTTCCTTATTGTCAGAACATTGTGGAGATTTTATATTTGAGGAAGGGGAAATGACATGATGTTTTAAAAGAATTTGTGTTCATTTACTTCATTCTTTGGTTCTGTGAAGTAATCTTTTCATGGCTTGCTTTGTGACTTTTTGAAATGCCTGCTCTGCTCTGCATATCTTATTTGGATGGCCAAGGCCTCTACCTCAGTAGCCTGATTTTGTTGTTGGGACCTCTGTACCTGAAGCCTTACAGTGGTAGGATCAACATGCCTAAGGTTGTTCTCCATCCTTTATTTAGAGAAAACCTGAAAGTTGGGCATCCAGTCTATGATGAGCATGCTGCATGCCCTCAGTGGTCCTTTGAGAGAGAGATGAGTCTTTCTGTGTTTGAACATCTGTCTGGATGGGAGGAATTTCCCCATCTTCCTCCTGCAGGCACCTTTGTCTCTCTGTTGATGGAAGAAGCAGCTGAGCTGTCTAGGGAGATGAGTCCGGTCGCTGGGGTCTAGATGATTGCTCTCCCTGGTCTGTAGGCAGAAGCATGCCTTTGTTTCTCAGTGCTGAGCATTTTCCTCGGTTCGTTGCTGGGTGAGCATCTTGTCTGTCCTCACCAGAACTCCTGCCTTGTCCAGGAGCTTGTCCAAATAGTGGTACCCACCTGCGCTCTGAAAATCAGACCCCTTAAAGATGCTCCAGTAATGAATTGGAAGTGATGAAACTGGATTTATTTTCTTAATGATTTGGTTATCTGCAAGCTGGAGAGACTTGACAGTGTGTTGTCTCTCCCCAGTAGCTTCTCCCCAGAGAAGATGTAAAAGCTCAGATTTGAAACACTTTGATATCAAGCTTTTGCTTGCTAAAGCAGGTTTTGCTGTCATGCATCTTTCAAGCCCTGGCCTCTGCTGAATATTTGAGAACAAATATCTTGTCATGTGCAAGTTGTCTCTTTCCTTTCGGGTTGCACTTTCTTGTTCCTCTGCAAGGATCCCTGTTCCTGTCCATCGCCCCGTGAGTGAGAAATGCGGAGAAGGTGCTTGAGAACTTCCGCACTTGGCAAAGCGTGGAACTGACTTTCCATTCATTTCCCCTGATTGTACTGAGATCTATGAGTAACCATGATCAGCTGAAATAGCTTATTTTTCTTAATCACTGAAAATTAATATCCTGTCTCATCCTGCAAGTCTCTGATCTGTCTTTCTGACATGTAGGTGGTATCGGTGTCCCCTGCCAATAAGTTGAATGAATTTCACGTCCCATGTACTGTAGTATATCTTGTCACTGGAAATGGAAGACCCTCTCAAGAGGAAAATAATGAGAGGGGAAAGGAGTTTATTATTTCAATCTTTGGTTGCTTTCTCTTAAAAGACACATATTAATATTTTGGCAATTCAGAAGCGTAAATGAAATACTACTTTTAAGTTATTTATAACTTACATCTCCTCCCCATGAATGTTAGATTAATAAGCCTTTCTGACTCTTTACCTTGGGGGCTCTGTAAGTCTTCCAATTAGCTATTAACTGTCTGATAAAAGATTGCAATATTTTATATTATTACTTTGATTTATGATTTACTAATCTGCTTCTCTCTTTTTTCAGATGAATATATCCCCAGTAGCTCTTGCTCGTATTTATGAAGAAGACTTTAAACAAGATATGGCTGCCTTAAAGGTACAGATACTCAAGCTTCTAAATTTAAGAGTATTTTAAAGCAATTATTTTGGTAAGGAATCTGCTTCTGACAGTTTGATCTGAAAAAATAAATTGATTGCTTGTGTGATGAAGTGTTGCTTGGAAACTGAGTACTGATTTACTTTTTCATTCTTCTGGAAAGATATTGCACACTTTTTGAGTAAGGAAATGGGGGGAGAAGCAAACCCTAGTTTTGGAATGAACAAGTTAAATTTCTTTAGGAATACAAACTTTTTCACCATGCAGTAGAGCCTTGGTTCACAGATAATACCTATTTACTATAATGCTGAAATAGCCTGATCTAAAGCATAGGAAATACCAAGTATTCTTTCATTGACTTCAGGTGACTTTGCTTCTTGTCCAAAATGCTTGTGAGAAGCAGGGAGTAAGCCACTGGGAAAAATTAGTGCTTTTTTTTTTTGCCACCCTTCAATTTATTTTTTTTTTGTGTGTATTATCTTAAATGCTGCTTATGACCTTTTTATGATACTTGAAACTTTTTTTTTTTGAAAGATAAAATTGAGGAGAATGTTCTTCAAAGTTTGTTTCTTAGAGTGAAGGGACTTGTCAGCAGTGTGTTTCATACAAGCTAATGAGATGTTACTCTTTGTTTAAGGTTCTTCCTCCTACAGTATATATGAGAGTGACTGACAATATTCCTCAGATAATTTCCTTTATAAAAACAATAATTGCTAGTGGACAAGCTTACGCAACCTCGCAAGGTAAGACTTACAGCAAGGCAACTCCTTTTTCAGCACATGTACAGGAAATCAGCGCTCTTGGTAATCCTGTTTTGGGATCAGATAAGATACCCTGTGCCAGACTTTCCTTCTGTTGATTAACAGACAGGGTGTGAGCAACTTGTTTGTGATGACATGAGCGGGCAGAACAACTATTGCACAATTTCGAAGTTAAATGTAGCTCATTACTTAATATAATCACTTACTGTAATGACCTGCTATCTAAGGTCCTGTGGAGAAGTGCTGTGGCCTGGCTTCTACAGAGAGCTGGGGGAACTTCTTAGCTCTAAACAGGAGGTGGGTATCTCCTATGTGCTGTAAAAGACGTGCCTGCAAAGCACAATGTGTGGATTTTAATTTATTTTTTTTTTTTAGCAGAGCTGGTGGTTGTAGAAGGATTTGAGTGCATTGTAACTGGAGCAGCAGTAGGCTGTGCTGCAGTCAGGGAGGGGATTGCTGATTGTGCATGGGCAGGGAAAAACCTGGGGAGATCTCCAGAATACAAAGTTATCCTATGTGCAGAATGAGCACATGCAGTGAGGTTACTGAAAAGCTGGTAACATGGAAGCATCTGCTACTACTTTTGCAGTATTTCTGAATTTCTAAATCAGAATTTAAAATGGGAGTTGAAGGGCATTTTGTTTTGTTTTGCTTTCAGGGAAACGTTATCTCCTCATCATGAATGTGCCCCATCTTTGCTGTAAAACTAAACATTTCTTTTCTATTAGGCAATGTTTATTTTGATGTTAAGTCTTGGGGAAAAAGATACGGAGTATTAACTACTATTTATCCTGATACCCAAGATGAACCGGGTAAGTTCGTGGCACCAGCTTGTTTGTATTAATGCACTGTTTGAACTCACGATGTATCTATGTGTAAACTTTCATTCAACAGTCTGAAACTGTTTTCTAACCTGTTGTGTATAGCCAACTTTTTGGTTCCTTAAGACTACACTGTTTTCATAATTATTTATTGAGGCACTCACTGTTGCTAGTGCAAGAGGAAACTTGGTGGTTGCTTTTCATACTACTTAATCAGTTTTATTTAAATGCTTGGGAGTGATACATACAAACTTCATAGTGAGGTGGTGGTCTCAGCTGTTGTGCTAGCCAGCAGTGAGATAGATAGTCAAGAGTAAATGTAGGGAAACTTCATCTACCATGTTATTGTTGGGGCAGTTGCGCTCCTCTGATGCATGCTAACTGGATGAATTTGCTTCTTTTGTTACTTACCACCGGACTACTGCTAAGCAGCCTACTTGTGTGAGGGTGAGCAATCTCTTGATAGGCTGTGTTAGAGCATGCCTATACCCTGGGCTGCATGTTTCTTGCTGCAGTTGTCTGGCTGCTGAGCAGGTTTGCTGAGCCTCTTTGTAGTTTCTGTAAGCTGAGTCTGATCAGGTCTCTGCATTGGAGAATTTGATGCAGGTCTCCTGCATCCTTTTGCATGCTGAAGTTCAATATTTCTTCATTGAAAAAATCTGTTTGCAATTACTGAAAATGCCTGGCAGGCTGATGCTCAGGTGAATTGCAGCTGGAAGCTTCTCACAGCTCCACTCTGGAGTTGTTTCAGCATTACAACTCACAGAGGGAATGCGTTTTGTCAACGGTTATTTAGAGGCAGTTACTGACTGCAAAGGCAGCCAACAGCCTCCTGGGCTGCACTGAGAAGAGCATTGCCAGCAGGTCAAGGGAGGTGATCCTTCTTTGCTGCTCAGCACTGGTGAGACATGCCTGGAGTGCTGGGTCCAGTACTGGGCTCCCCGGTGCAAGAGGGACGTGGACATACTGGAGACAGCCCAGCAAAGGGCCACGAATACAGTGCAGGTACTGGAGCATCTTTCATATGAGGAAAGGCTGAGAGAGCTGGAACTGCTCAGCCTGGAGAAGAGAAGGCTCAGGGGCATCTTACCCCTGTGTACAAATACCCGATGGGGGGAGTGACAAAGGTGGAGCCAGGCTCTTCTCAGTGGTGCTTGGTGACAGGACAAGAGACAATGGGCACAACCTGAACCACAGGAAATTCCATTTAAACCTAATAAAAAATTTTTTCTTTTTTTTTTTTTTTTCTTTTTTTTTTTTTTCTACTCTGAAGATGGTTAACACAAGAACATGTTGCCCAGAGAGGCTGTGGAGTCTCCATCCTTGGAGATATTCAAAACCCAACTGGATGGTGCCTTCCAGCCTCAACTGTGACTGACTGTGTTTTACCCTGTTTTCCCTCAAGTCACTTACAACTAAATTTACTGTTATTTCTACAGATTTTGTCTGTTGTTTTGCTTATAACTGAGAAGGTAAAGAGTGCTTTTTTTTATAGCTGTATACTCAAAAAAAGGCAAAAGAGGGATGGAGACAACAGATGCTGGCCAGCCAGAGCTTGGCAAACTAGTGAAAGAGCCAAGATGAAGATTCAGTGGCTAAAACTAGGGTTATATTTCTATCCCTTTATTTCTTATCAATTTTGAATGATGAAGTAGGTGTAATGGATTTTTGTAATATGCTTCCCTTAATATTGCATTATGTTCTGAATAAAACCTGACTGTGTATGATATCAATAAAGGACAAGCGGAATGGCTCAAGAAAAATGACCATCTGAAAGATCTCCAAAAATAGCTGTGAATCATCATTAAAATGTGTTGATGCTGGAATGCTCCAGGGCTTAGTTCAGATCCAGTGATACACCATGGTTTTGTTAGCAATCTGAAATAAGTAGAGGAAAGAAGTAAATCTAGCATCAGCTGCTGATAAAACAGATGAGCGGTGTTAAATAAGGGAATTTAAAATAGTGCGAGTTGCTTGCCAAGCTGGATCCCTTTAAGCCAAATAGATACATTGTTCTGCATCAGTCAAATGCAAGGTCATGTATTTGTTAGCAAAAAACCAAACAAAACCCCAAAAAACCAAACCCAGAATCCAGAACCTGTTCTGTAGCTTCTGCCACGGAGTGGTGTGCATCCGACAGGGGCTTAGGAGCCAGCAGAGACGAACCGCCCTCTGCGGAACTGTGGCGAAAAGGACTGCATCCTTGGCTGTGTAGCGAACGAAGCAACCAGTATAGCTGGGGAGGAGACCTTCGTAGGGAAGCCATAGGTGAAAATTGTACTGGAGGGTTGCTACTGTCCAAGAACGGTTTTGTTTTGATTCTCATCTCTGTGCTCTTCTTGGTTTTATAGAATATGAACCAGAAAGTATTCGTGTCCTAGGGAGAAAAATTGTGCGTTTTTTGTGTTGGTTTTTTTTGGTTTGGTTTGGTTTTTTTGTGGGTTTTGGTTTGGGTTGTTTTTGTTACTTTTTCTGCTGCAGTACAATCTGTTTGGCCTGGGAAACTGGCTGATAAGTAACTAAATGAATGATGTAAAACCAGAGAAGGCCAAAAGGACTAAGAGGATAGGATGTATTAAAGAATCTTGAATCCATCTTTTTAGCCTGCAGAAATCTAACTGAACTTATTATTTTTTTCAAACCCTTGATTGAGAAACTGGAAGCCCTGTATAAGGGGGAAGGGAGGAAAGTTTCAGGAAAAGAAGTTGAGCGAAAGAGATTAAAATCTGAGTAGTTCACTAAACACACATTTCCACTTAAATTTACTTTTTTTTTTCTTTGAGACATATCCCATTAATAAATCACTTATTCTTGGCAGTTGATACTGATAAACGACATGGTAAAGATTTTGCCCTGTGGAAGGCTGCCAAACCTCAAGAGCTATCTTGGACTTCTCCCTGGGGAAAAGGAAGACCTGGATGGCACATTGAGTGTTCCACAATATCAAGGTCAGATTTCTTGGATTTTAAGTGTAGTGCTGGTTTTTGCTTTCAGTCACAGTACAAGGGTAGCAGCGGTATTGAAAGTGTTCGTACTGATCAGCAGAAAGTACCAGTTTTAATGTGAATACTTTGTGTAATTTGGGATGTCAGATGTGGCCTGAACAAACTCTGCTCCACCTTAATGGTGTAGCCGTCTTGCTGTGTTTTGGCACCTTCTCTTGAGACAGACTTGGGTATTTAACATAGGCCATGCAGGATGACACAGTTGATTAGCAAGTCTTTTAACTTAAACTGAGTAACCAAAGTTTTAGTGAAAGTTATGGTACTGCTTTCATTTTCTCCCCTTCCTTCCACTTCTTGCAGTCTCCATCGGACCTGGTCCAGCACATAGTGCTGTGTCAGGACGGCAGGGTGTGGGATTCCATCCTGACTCCAGCAGGTGTATGTGATCTTGCTGGCCTTACCTTAACAGCAGTTGTGGATGTTCATGATAATCATCTAAGTGTTACTCAGCTTTCTTAAGTCAGCCACAGTATTAAATATTGATTTCTCTGTGGCAGTATATTCTGTGGGCATGATGTGAATTGTGCATAGTAGTGTTTTGCATGTAGTTGGCTTAAATTAATGTGCTCTTAATTTGGAGTTTTATTTTCTCCACAGGATGGTAGTACTTCGTCCTGCACTGTATTAACTTATGACCTATTAATTTGTATTTTTAAAAAAGAGACTTTAAATCATATCTTCTGGAAGATTGATAGTGGTACTTAGTTTTGCATTAGTCTCAGATCTTTTTTTGGAAGCTAATAACAAATTATTTAGATCTGGCCCTGTTTAACTTAAGTCTTCAACCCAAGCTGAAAGTAGATGGAACAGGTGCTTTAGGTTTCTCTTTCATAGGCTTTGCTGGTGCACCTGGTGTTGTTAGTCATTACTACCTGATTGTGGAAAGCATTTATAAGGGTGATTTTCTGTCTGTAAATAGTTTCAGCACTGTGAAACATTCTTAAAGCAACTGAAGTGCACAAAAATGTGCTGTATTTGAAGTGCAACCTGTGACAGAAGTGCACAGGTAAGCAATGCCAATTACAAAATGGCCTATCTGCTAATGCAGTGCTTTTTGTAGTCTGCATTTCTTTCTGTAAAAACTTATTTTACAGTGGCTGGATGAAGCTCCTGCCATGCAAATAAAAGAGTTCACCCATGCAGAGCAGAAGTGTAGTAATCTTGGACTGTGAAAAACAGAGAGCTTATTTTCGTAAGTTACCTAAAATGTTTTGCTGTCCCAGTCAGCTGTCCAAGGCCCATTTTAAGTAATATCTACTTACCTGTCTGTTTTGTCAAAGGTCTCAAAGTATTAATATCTAGCCAGCTACCAGGAGCAACTCGTTAACACGACATATGGAAAGACTGTGCGTGTCTGTGTGTACACAGACATGCATGCGAGTGTGGGGCTTGCCTTTTATTTTCAACTTGTGTAGACCTCGCGTCTTCCCCAGGTTGAGTGTCCCTGTTTTCTGGGCAGTTAGTGTTGATTTACCTCCCTGTGAGTAGGTAAGTGTTGCCTTTGTTTAACAGATGGGCAAAATGACGTTATTAACTTGCCCGGTGTGACCTAGCAGGGACTTGCTGGAGCAGCAGGCAGAGCGTAGCAGCCTTGACTCTTGGTGTTTAACCAGAAAGCGTCTGGGTCTGTCCTGTTGCCACATGAATACCTCACTTCCAGCCACCAGCATTTGCAGAGGGACCTGTGCCAGGCAAGCCTGCGGGTGACCCGCACAGATACAGCCGTGCTGTTGGGATGAGAGGAATGGCCTCAGGAGATCAGAGGCACTGATGCTTTCTTTTGCCATTATAACAATCTAGGACTAAGCATTTTCTATCATGACTGTGTACAGTATCGCCTGAATTCTTACAGAAAAGGTATAAGATAAAGAATAGTAATACCAAATTTACAGAAATGTTCATCACTTTGAAGTTGTTAGGCTTGCAGATGAAGGCAGCTGTCTGATACTGAAACTGTAGCAGAGCAAGGAAAGGAGATGTCCTGCTTATAATTCTTTAATCTAAGTTAGAAAAATAATTCCTCCTACTAAGGATAATTAATTGTGGGCAAATATGGGTCCTGACCATACAAGTTTTCCTGCAGTTTTGGTATACAAGATCTGTGTAAAGTCTTGTTTTAAAACTGCAATCATTAAATTGTACACTTAAATTTCTGATGTTTCATCTTATTCTTTTCTGCATTTCTTTTACAAAAAGCTTTTATAGTGTTCTACTTACTGATCAGGAAAATATTGTTACAGTGCAGTGTTTGGAAAGCAGCTGGACATCCATACTGGTGGAATAGATCTTGCATTTCCTCATCATGAAAATGAAATTGCACAGTGCGAGGTGTATCATCAGTGCGAGCAATGGGGGAATTACTTTTTGCATTCTGGTAAGTAAAATATTAATCACGTGAGAGGCCTGTACAAATATAAGGGTTTGGTTTTTTAGGTTTGGCGTTTGTATGGTATGAAAATAGATGCTCTACTACAGTGACCAGGTTCCTGTCCTCACTGAGTGAAGAAACATAAATGAGAGTGAATTTTGAAACTGTAGAATGAATGCATTTATTAATAAAGCAATTGCAGTGAAATGTTCCTGAATTTTGTCTGGGGAAATCTCCAAGTAACAACAGTATATGCATTGCTCGTGTACAGTGTTTACTCCTAACTGAAAATATGTAGAGTTTTTCCTGTAGAATCTTATTCCCTTTCATTTGAGTTTCCTCAAAATTTGAGGGTACTTTTTATGATAAGCTTTCTTTTGTAGTTGTATTTTGGCTGTAACAGTCCTGCAGGAAGAAGGTGAAAATAGGTGCTTTTCTATATGTGTTTATGTAGTCCTCCTAAACCCAGAAATTCCTGCTCTCTTAGAACCAGAACCTGCAGTATCTGAAGGCAGGGAGTGGAGGTGACAGGTGGCCAGGTAGCTGATTCTAATGTTTTAAAAGCATTGAGATAGAATAAACCAGGCTTGTTCTCTGATGTCTCAGCACCAGTTGCTTGTGGGCTTAAAAAAAAGTTTTCAGTAGCATGCAGAATCAAATAGCCTGCGTTCATAAATACAGTAAAAGGCTTTTAATCATGATAAGGCAAGACATCTGTACTACTGGAAAATAAGATTGGAGAGAATGCTAATATACATGAACTGATGAACCAACAAAGCTCACAAAGTTGTGATCCTGCAGAGAAATGTCTGAGCTGGGATGTTTTGTATGGTTTGAAATGTGGGGAAGCCTGGCAGGCAGACGCTCTGCTGCAGGAACCGTTGCTGGACGTCCCATGTGTACAATTTGCATACCTGTAACTATTTAACTTCTCCTGGGAAGCTTTTTTTTATCCACCAGTAGCATTACGCCTAGTGATGGGTATGGGAAACAAGATTCACGCTGAACACTGAGTCAGATGCTTTGGTCTACTCTGGTCAGGCATGGTCAAGGAGGTTGCTGGTGGGTCGGGACAAGGAGGTCTGTGACATCTATGGACTACATAAAGACCAGGTCTCTGGCCCCTCGGCTCTGTAGAGAAGTGGAGACATTGAGTCCTGTCACTATGTTTCCTTAACCCTCTCTAGTGCTCTGACCAACTTCATTGTCTCTCTGCTTTCCTTTGGAGTGGTAGTGACTTGATATTGGTGTAGCCTGTAGATGTCACAGACCTTATCTCTTCCCCCAGAAGTGGCCTCACTGGCAATGCCTGACCCAACTGTACTAAAGTATCTTTTACTCACTTGGTCTTCTGCATGCGATACTGCCCAGCGTTATGTAGAACCGCTCCTTGCTGCCTTTGCACGACAGTGCTTCAGTGAAGTTTGTGCTGTACAGTGCTTTTTTAACTACATTGTTGTCTGATGGTACTAGCACTGTTCCCATTGATTGAAACCTTGAAATTTGTTCTTCCTATTGTAGTCATGGTTGTTCTGGAGGGTCAATTGAAGTCAATAGAAAGTCAGGTTCAGGTCTACAGTCTCTCTTTTTGCTGAACAGTATTTTGTGCAAAATGTCTCAGTGAACAATTTGAGCTGCTTCTCTAAGAGCTGCAGAGTTAAGCCTGTGGTATGCTTTGGGAATTACTTCAGCTTTCTTTTTTTTCTGTATTTGTACTGTATGGGATGAATATTGAATTCTAGTTTCAGTTCCTGGTGTAGAGCCTGTTGTAAATCAATAGCAATTGTTCAGAGGCTGGTGCATCCTCCAGGGTGTGCTTTGCTCCTGAAGTGCTGGGGAATTCTCTGTGCTTCCACTGAGATACACTGGTTACTGCCAGGTGGAGCCTTCTCTTGAAAACCAATGAATCTGACTTTTCAAGCTTGGAATTGAAACTGTAGGGGAAATATTCTTTGAAACTAACTAAATAAAGAGGAGTCAATTTTTCTTAAAAAAAAAAAAAAAAAAGGAAAAAACCCTCTTAATTCCAAGGGCAATTTGTACACTGAGGTTCTCTAGGAGCTGACAGATTACATTCATTAAGTCAAAAAAATTTTGCTGGAGGATGATAGTGTGAATTATTTAGGGCAAATGAATTGGCTTCAGAAACAATTTATTCTGGTAACAGACTTCAGAATTTTAGCAGGCTCAGAATTGGAGGAGCAATCCCCATTAGAGGAAGAAAATCCCTGCACTGGGGATAAATCTTCTTACAAGGACTTTATTTTTAGACTACTTGTACTCTGGGAAGAGCGCCAAGCCAAAGTTATGAAAATCCTTGTATTTTGTGATTCTTTAATGAAATCATTCTAAGTGCTGAAACTCTTGTAGAGGAGTATTATTTCAAATTCAGATGTTACCTGTACCTTATTAGGCAAACACAATCAAACTATTTTAAGCTTGGCTGCCTAAAGTTAAGTCAATATTTAGGCACCTTTGCAAAAGAAAAAAAATAATAATCACACCCAGGCTCTTCCCCTTCTCCCAGGAGAAGTTTGTCTGTGGGTTTTAATAGAGTCGCAAAGAGCTGCAGGAGTCCAGTGTCTCTGACAGTCTGAATGTTCTTACTGAGGGCCCTGAGTTTAATGATGTAGCGGTGAAAATGGCCTCACCTGGTAGCAGTCAAGGACAAATACAATGAAAACGAAATCTTGGTTTGATCATAGATTTCCAGTGTAGCTGATTCTGTATCCATAGATCTCTTGATTCTTTCCTATTTCCATAGAGTGTGTTGTGCAAACTTAAATTTCCAGGTGGTGGGGGTAGGACCAGAGGTAGCCGCCTTACGGTGAATCCCCGCTGCTTTGAATCATTGTCAGAAATAGCTAAGAAGTGAAACCAGATGCTTTTCACGTCCGTTTACCAGGCCTGAGCATGTTGCTTTTGTATCCAGACAAGCATAATGGGAATTTTATCTGCTGGTGGAAGAGAAGGGGTTCCAGGCAAGGCTGGCAAAGCAGCGCTGTGCGGAGAGTAGCACAAAATTCAGACAGCTGCTTGGGCTGCTGAGAAAGAAATGCCACCTCTGCCACCACCTGTAAAAGCAGAAGCATCACCATTGGTTGCCCTTGGGGAGCACTCTGAGGCATTGGTAACACTGGACTGCCAAATCTGAAAGAATGCAGAGTGCTGATGTGGTATTACAGAGTAAGGAAAAATTCATGCTTAAAAATCTCCCTCTAAGTACAATTAAGTGTTAGATTCTGCAGGTCACAAAGTGCCTGAAAATTTTGCGTTAGTTGTGGGTGCTGGGTAACTTACAGGATTACTCTTTTGTTAGGAGAAGCCAATTAAGGCTTTTGAAATGATGCTGGGTAGTCTCATTGGCTGCGTGTTTGGCATCTCTCTGCTGCTGTGAATAATTGATGTTTTCCATCAGTGGTGGTGCTGTGGGTAGCACGGACGAGGCCTGGGAGCGTACGGCCTGAGGTTGCCCATCTCCTGTCTTGCTTCGACAGAACTTTCAGTCCTGAAGCCGAGCTCTACATATCCTCCTAAATGCAATGGAGATAGTTACTGCCTTTTTCCTGTACTACAGCCCTGCAAACCAATGGCCCATGTGGCTATTGAAAGCTCTATCAATGCTCAGTGATTGCATTTTAAAATAAGCTAATTCAAATTAGGCATCATAGCTACGTCCCTCCCTCCCCTTTTTCTCAATCTCCCAAAGTCTGGAGAAATAGGGAATGTGCAGAAAATTCATTTTATACATAAGGTATTTTGAACCAGCACAATAAACTTTTGGATTAAAAAAAATAGTGTAACAGCCACCAGCAAGTAATAAGTACAGAAAATTGTTTTGAGTTTCAAGAATATTGTAATGTGAGATCACTGGAAGATCTTTAAAGGTGTTAAAATATTTCTGAAAAGTCAAGAGTAACAGGTAGTGTGCTTTTCTGTGAAGACTGAAAAATATTTGCTTGCTCGCTTGTTTTTATCAGTTTATTATCAATTCTGAGCAGGGAGACTTTTTGTTTTTTTCCTCATTAACGTGTCTGCTCGTGATGGTGGTTTCGTTTTTTTGTGTTTGGTTTTTTTTATAAAAACATTTTCTATGTTTTAAAATTCACTCAGTGAAAGTTGAGGATGGAGAGGTGTGCAGGACTGTAGGCAAAGCTATTGGAAAAACATTACATGTTGCATGGAAATGGTTGGTGCGTATCCATCACAGCATACGCAGCCTCCAGCATTTCCAGCATCTCAGTGCAGTCTTTCTCATTCACTCTCCGTTCAAAAGCATGCTCATTTATCCTAATTTTTATTTTTTGTTCTAGGGCATTTACATGTTAAAGGAAGTCAAGAAAAAATGTCCAAGTCATTAAAAAACTTCATAACAATTAAGGTAATCTATTTCTGTGAATTGAAGCAATGTATGTTTGCAATATGTTAATCACAGCCCTCTTTTGAGAAAACTTTGGAGCGTGTGCTTACGCTGCAGCAAAAGACCTGAAGTGGAGTGTTTCTCTAGTGCTGTATTTGTTATTGTGGACCTGGATGTGGGAAACCTGCTTGGAGTCAGGGTTTGCTTATAACGTGGATCTCGCTGAGCTGAGGGTGTTTGTAGGAGCAGCGTTTGTGCCCAATACCAGACTTCTGCATTATAGGTTTACGGTTGGACTTGATGACCTCAAGGGTCTTTTCCAACCTAAATGATTCTGTTCTATAGTGATGGGTTCTCATCTGACTGCTCTTAATAGTGCATATGCTTTTGGGACTTAGAAAAGAGCAGACGTTTTTCCTTGTTCTGCTTTAGGTAAAATGGGACATAGTGTCAGCATTTTGTCAGGAAGCTATTGGGTGTCCTGCAACCGCACTATGCCAGCGGTCTCTTGTGTACGCCTTTATTTTTATACGGTGACCTTGCTGATGCACAGAGAGCTTTTGTTTTTTGGTACCCACAAGCCACATGAATATGTCCTGTTTTACTGCGTCTCAGAGTTTTTGGTGTAGCCCAGAGCCAGGTTTCTCTGCCAGGCGTGGGTGCTACAGCTGTGCTTGGCGCTAGGGTGGGTCCCCCGATGGCTGACACCTATTGCTAGGAGTGGGTAGTTTCCTTCCTTTAGACAAAGCTTGAGAAGCTGTTTCAGCACATATGTTCCCCTTTGCCCTCTCAGAAGACTTAATTAAAATCCCTTTAAAAAAAGAGTTCAGTATGAGCTGCTTTATTCTTAATTCTCCTGATGCTGTCTGGGTACAGTTAAGCCCTGTCTCCCCCAGGAAAATTACCCATCGCTCACAATTTTCACAGAAATTTCCTGAGTCTCAGCAGACGTTGTGGACGTGGTGGAGAAATGACCACGAACACAATGTGTGCAGTTAAAAATAACGTACAGAAATGTTCCTCTCCCACCGCAGCCGTGGACTTCTTTGTGTTGAGAAAACAAAAACTTCAGGCCTGTCTCTCTTCCCTTGTGGGTCTCTGCTTTTAATTTCTGCCCTTAGACAAAGCTGACAAGTATTAATCCTTCCTTGTAAGCAGTTTTCAGTCCAGTGAAACAAATTTCTTCCTGTACAGCCTTCCTGCATCTTGAAAGTTAAGCCCTATGTGGAAGTTTTTGTGCCCACTCTGAAAGAGGGGAGGCCCGTCTGGGACCTTCCCTGTGGCTGCCTGCATTCCAGGCTGTCACCCTGGCATGGCTGCCCTGCATCCTCCACATCCAGCTGCCCTGTTTTCCCTCCCCCTTGTCCCCTTCTCCAACTTTTTTTTTTTTTTTTTTAAATAGCAATTAATTCTGACCACCAAAATCAAGCATGTTGCGATAACACGCGGCTGAGCAACCTGCTTTGAAAGATCTGTGATACTTTCTCTGTACTCTGTTTTTAATGAAATGCAGAATTGTTTTTTCCAGTTTGGATGGTCCTTTCCCAAATTTGAATCTATTTCTGTACTTTACTCATATTGTTCTACTTCTGTATATTAGTGTAAAGCTTCTGGGCACATTGGGTACACTCAGTTATATAGAGTTTATTTAAAACAACAACAACAAAAAACCCCACCCAGCAAAACAAACAGTATCACTGTCTATTTCTTTGTTTAGCTTGCCCTGTTTGCCTCAATTATTTCTTATTTTCACTTGAGAGACAGCACATTGCTGATGCTTTGGTACCTTCAGTGTTCAGGCTGGTTTAGTCTGGTAGCAGAAGCTAAATTTTGAAATGTGCATCTTAAAGCAAATGAAACTTTCCATGTTCTCTCACCTGTGCTGACTTCTTATGATTTTCTATTTCAGTGGCGCTTCAGTGTTACGCACTTACCATCACCAATTTGCAAATTAAAAAAACCAAACCCCAAAGCAGGAATGCAGTGTTCACAGTCAATCTGCCATAGTGTCCAGCCTTGCTGAGAGCAGAGTTGGAAGTGATTGAATGTTTTATCAGTGTACCTTCCAAGCATTTAAATAGTTCTTTATACTAGTAGCATAAATTAATTATACTAGCTGTAATAGTAATAATTTACTATTTACTATGGCAAATTATTTGTAAAGCTAGATAAATATTAGGGTTAAGTTAATGAGGTTTCATAATTAACACAGATAAATTCCAGCAATATTTTAAAAAAAAGTTATTTTAGTTCACTCCCTGTTTTCCTTCATATTCTAGTCCTGCAGAAGAAGTACACTTATTTTCTTTTTCAAGAAATCCTTCTTTTTTTCATAAAGTTTGCAAAACTCAGGAGCTGTCCTTTCCTGCAAGATTGTATCCCAATCTTAGTCTGGTCTGGTTTTTTGCAAAGGTCTTTATACAGTGTATGTTTGATCGTAATTCAAAAGTACTTTTCACTGTCTTATATTTGACATTGTGCATATAAATATATCTTGTGTATATGTATGCACATCTATCTTATATGGAATTAGATTTTATTCAGTTTTACACTTTAAACCAGTGTTATCGTTTAAAGCTTTATGCCTACTATCTTAAACTACAAAGATGGGTTATTTGTCATGTTAGTTTGTCTGAAACATGCTTTGAAACTAGTGAAAGGGGGTGGAACAACTGAAGAAATTGTTTGAAATAATGCTAAAGCTGTCTTTTTTGGGTGCCGTTTAGGATTTCCTGAAGAAATTTTCGTCAGATCAATTCAGGATGTTTTGTCTGCGCAGCAGATACAGCTCAGGTGAGGAAAAAAACCCTTATTTGCTGAGGCATGCATGGCTTTCCACACGCGCTTCCCAGGCTGCTGATGCAGAGGTGCGGTGGTGGAGCGGGCTCTCCCTGCGGTGCCTGGCAGTTCCCCTCCAGTGGGTGGAAAGGTTGGCAGTGCTCTGTGGGGCTGTTCTTTGGCTCTCATTTAGAAAAGCATCTTCACCGAGCACGGTACATAACCGTTTGTCTAAATACCTTCCTGAGCTGTAGTTAATTGCGACTCTCAATTAATTGCACTTTCAATTAATGAATTACCTCCATCTCTGATTTGCATCTGTTGCAGTCACTTGTATTTCAGTCACGATCAGCTGTTTCTGGAGACGTATCTAGGTAGAGCTTCACCTTATATTCCTGTAGGGTATGGCAAGGGCTTGCTAATAACTTTTTATCTCCCTGCTGTGTTATCATTTTTTGTCCTGTGGAGTTACTGAGTGTTCAGGCAGTTCTGTGGCGCAGTGCAGCTTGCTTACACCAGCACTTGATAACCTAATGATCGTCTTAGCCTGGCAAACACTGCTGTTGAGGAGAGGTGCGGGAGATTTTGTCAGCTTCCCTGTCTACGCTGTGGTGTTTCTAGCAGGCAGATACTACTTTGAACTGGAAAAGGTTTTCGCATGGATAGCATTTTTACCAGTTTATTGGGGCCTGCCAAAAGCAGTTGGTCGTTCCCTAACCACCGTTGGGTCATCTGGTTTGTTGGCCATCCTGGCACGGTAAGGGGGTGGTGGAGCACGGGGCAACTCCTGCTGCGTTATTTCAGTGGGGCCTCTAGCTGCCTCGGATGAAGCACCTCTACCAGCGTGAGAACCGGGAGAGCTGGCGTGGTTAAGGCTCTGTGGCTTTGCTAGCGTCCGTCAGCGTGCAGTGCGCTGTAAGCATTTATAGACGTGCAGTCGTTGGACTGAGAAGTCTTTTTGCTTGCTAATACCTCCAGCTGCTCGCGGGAGCCACCTGTCCGATCTTCCTGGTGGAGCCTCCCTCTCCTAAGGCAGCTGAAGGCATCGGGAGTGCCGTGCATCCCTGAAATATGTTGAGGCATGGGATAGTAAAGAGACTGCTGGTTATTAACTGCTGGCCTCCACCATGGTAGGAAGGGAGGAGCGGATCCGGGTGGGAGGTTTGCTGCAGAACAAGCCCCGGGTTGGAGCAGGAGAGGGGGCAGGCAGTGGGGAGCCCTGCCAGCATGGGGTGAGGCGGTGGGATGGCGGCATGCCTGGATGTTTCGGGGTGATGCCGCAGGGCAGTGGCACACCTGGCTGTTTCCTCTGGGTCTCTTTCAGGAGGTGAAATACTTTGTGCACACATGAACGTCTCCCCGGATGCCCCGGGGGCACTTGGGAGTCTTGAACAAATCTGAATTTAAAACAAAAGAAGGAAGAAAGGCTAACACCTACAGCACTATCATGTATAAGTTTGTCCTGTAAACAAAAGTCGAATGGCTGGCAATTTCTAAGTTTGCCTCAGGGCAAGGAATGGCATGGAGGGTTGCCTGTACGCCTTCTGTGCTGCGTGTCAGGTGGCTGCATTTGAACCCCTGCAAGAAGGATGTGACCCTTTTTTTGCCTTACTTCTAGGTTAAACACCTTCCTGTGATAAAAACAGAGGGCTATCTGTGCAAATATAGGTGGTTTTGATGAAAGGATATGGTGGTGGTATGTCAGAGTATAGTGCCAATAAGCCAGTCGGCAGATAAGGATTGCTTGAAGGTCTGCTGCATTTGCCACCTCCATCTTATGAGATAGGGTGCGGTTATTCCCTGTCCCATGAAGAGCCAGAGTCAGTCCCTGCTGAGTCAGGTATTTACTATGCAGCTTGTCAGTTTGTGTCCCTGCTATCAACTCACTTTGGTCTGAAGATAAGTTTACTGCACTCCTTCTCATCTTGCTGTCTGCTTCCTAAGTGTTTTTACTAGAAGTGAGATCCCAAGCACCTTCTGTTTATTCCTAAGAAGGTTTTTGTAGCCTAAACTTGTTGGCAATGCTTCCTGCCATCCCTGCCTGTGAAGGAGAGCCTTTTGTACTTGCTAAAATCCAGGTTTGGGGGGTCGGGTGATGTAACCGTGCTCGTTGGAGCGAGCCTGTAAAAGATCTTTGTAGGCATGCAGATGAGGGCAGCGCCTGGCAGTTGGGAATGGCTCGTGCTTGGTGCTGTGGTTTACGCAGATCTTGGGCTTGGAATGGGTCTTTTCTTGTGGTTTGGGCAAACTCAACTCCAAACCGCCCCAACCACGGAGGGCCGCATGTGGGGAGGTGCATGTGTTTTGTGGGAGCGGGGGCCCCCTCCTGTGGCGGTCCCTGTTGCAGGGAGGATAAAGCTGGATGCCTTGCTCGTGGGGAAGAGGAGAAAAGCCGGAGGGAAGAGGCTCTGATGCAGTTCACCACCCTTCCATGGCGTGTCTCTGCAGGGTGTCCCTCTGCTCCATCGCCCTCTCTGCCTGCTCAGGCTGGTGGGGCAGAGCTGCTCAGGGTTAAGCTGAGCTCTGGGGGCAGTGGTGGTGATCCAGGTCTTTTGCTGTGGCTGGTGCCTCTGGCTGTCCCCTTCTTGGCCTGAATTACCACCTTTCAGCCTGCCTGGGGCTATTGGGAAAAGGTCTTTCCTAGGTGCCACAGGCAGCAGCACCAGCGTGCCTGCCAGGCTGCTTCTGGGTGCAGCTTAAAAGAAGAGGTGCCGTCTCTGAAGCCCTGTGGGACCCCGTTGTGAGGCACTGCTTTTCCTCTTGCATCTCATCAGCAGTGGCTTTGCTTTATGCGGTTAGGCGGAGGGGCTGCGAGCCTGCTGCAGGCAGCGGGGTTCTGTCCCCAAAACGCTGTCCTGGTCACCAGAACCGCTCCGGTGATTTTGGGAACCTGAGTGAACGGTAACATTTTGGTCCCTCTGGTCTTTAATTACTTGTTGGTGCTAAGAAACATACGTTTTGTAATTTGGTGATGTAGCGATGATGCCCTCGGTAGCAAAGGAGGGAAGGAGTAGTGAGTATGGTGAAGATTTATAGGGCTGGGCTTGCCTGTGCTGCGCTGTGGGTTTGCAGTGCCTGCAGGCGGTGGTTTAGGAGAGTGCCGTGAATTGGGGAAGAAGAATGGCTTTAATCAAAGCGGGCTTCATCAGGATAAACTTTCATCAAGTATTCCTTGTGGAGTTCCTGTAACCAGGGTAATCAGTTGAGTAATCTTAGTGGATATAAATGATCTCTTTCAATATCTCACTGTTTTCTAAAAGTGTACCTCAGTCTTTTTAAAAGCTGAGTAAAGCTTAATTCTTAAGACCAGTGTTAATGAGGCACTAATGCAGATTTTTAATTACAAGTGGAAAATCTGACAAATACAGGTCCAGACTTATGCCTTAGTTATACTGGAGTAAATCCTATGGAAAGTCTGTTTAAACAAACAGTTAGGCTTCTTTGGGATTTAGGCTAGCGGAACCAAGATCAGATCTCGCATCTGGCTGTTTCTGCCCTCTTAGATCTGTCTCCCTGCTCAGTCTGCTCTAAAGTGGCTGTGTCTGGGCAGCGTTGGGCAATTGCACAAAGCAGTCGGCTGCAACATGTGCAGAACCAGAGGCAAGATTGCTGTGAAAACTACACGTGATGCTCAGTGCTGATGAGATTAGGAATACGCTGCAAGCTGTAGTTTGGATGTACCTTAGTGCAGAGGTCGGGCGTAAAATAGTGAATTGATACTGCATTGGCTACGAATGGCGCTTTGATTCAAGTCATCAGCTCTGGTGCGATACTGTGGGAAGGAATGCATTTAAACCTAGGCCTGTCCTTGGCGGACACAACTTCCACCAAAGTTGGGTGAGCTGTCTTCTGTGAGGTCCAAGTGCTCTTCAACAGAAAACTGCGCATTGCTGTACAAATAAAAAAAATTGCCTCTTGCTGATCGCAGCCTGCAGTGAAAGTGCCAGGGGGCCAGTCCAGCATCTGCGCTTCCGAGGGCTTAGGGAAGGCGAGAGGAGCCTGCTTAACCCGAAGCCAGCAGAAGTGGACGCTGATAGTTCCCCAAGCGCAATTGCCTGCCGAAGCTAGAGTCCCGCTGAGTGCAGCGAGGGTGTCCGTGTGCGCGGATGCTGTGGCAGTGGGGGGGCTAATGTTGGCTTTCCAGTTGGTGGAAGAGAAGCACCCTAGGGTTAGGGTATAGCAGATCTCATCGTAAAGCAGACCTCTGCTTAGGGCGCAATGAATCATTTACCTTAAGGTTTTATCTTTCTTTCCAGTGACTGTAAGAGGCTTAGATCTAAGTGAGTAAGTTGGGAGTGATGATTCCCATCCCAGACATGCCCTTATGAGTTTAAGCAATTTGTATTTTCTCTAATAGTCGGCTTTGAAAATTGGTATGATCAGTTTAGCTTTGATACTGTGAGGGAATTGTATATCTAGTGCAGAATCTGGACTGCAAAATTTTAGGTCCATCTAGATTTTTAGATGCTGGTGAAGCGGCCCTTTACCTGTAAGTGCCTATATTCCTCCCAGAGTCGGTGGTGAGGGTTAGGTCACTTGGAGGTCTCCAAATACAGATCATGTCTACCTAAATTAGAATAGGAACAAAATTAGGAGTGAGATGAAGGGTATGTCTTGCCAGCTTAAATCTGAGGGGACACTTAGAAATATGTCCAATCCAAATGCTTTTGAGTAATAACTTTACAGAGAGATTCAGTAATGAAAAAAAAATTTAAAGTCAAGTAGCTATTGCTTCAGTCAGCTTCCAGACACTTTTTGAATCAGTCTGATACCTTTCCAGTAGGTTATACTTTGTCATATGTAACAATTGTCTTTTGTATTGATTTAATTCACCTAGTGCGCATGAAGAACAGAGTTTTTAATTAAACATGCAATTAATTGTAAGAAAAGTTTGCTGTGGCAAATAATAACAAACTTTTTCTGGAATGACTTAACCTCAGAATATTGTTTCTGTGTATGACAGACAACATTCTCTGTATCATAACACCCGAATAACTTTTCTTTTCTTAGCAGTAGAATTTAGTGACGACAGCATGGATGATGCAAAGCACCTTCTCCAGGCAATCTCCTCATTTATCAGAGATGCAAATGCTTATATAAAAGGACAGCTGGTATGTGACCCTGTTAGAGAAGACATACTGTGGGAAAGGTAAGTGCACCTCCTGTATCTTGAAGGTTGTGATTATGCGAGCAATAGTTTGCTGACAGGCTCAGAGGGCTGAACAGTGTAGTGTTCTCAGTTCTGTTTAAGAAGCAGGACAAGAAGGACTGAGAAGCAATCTTCCCTGCCAGCCCTCACCAAGGGCAGCTTTTTTTTTTTCCTTCTTTTTCTAGCCAGCTGTTTTTCCTCGTAGTCTGCTACACTTAGTTCACTGTATTTTTAAAATCTGTGTTATTTACCTAGTGTGCCTGTCCTAACACAGGCATCTTTGCCCCTCTTGAGTGATGTAGAAGGCAAAGCTATGACTGAAGTTGTGAGGCTACCCAGTTTGCAAGTAGAACTGTGCATTAGCAGCTGAAGAAGAAAGAGGAGAACTGGACAGTAATACGCCTTGGGCACGTGAGCTTGTAATCAAGCTGGCTGTCACTGTGGTGTGCAGCAGAGGAGAGAAGGGGTTACTGAGAAACTGGCCAGGGGCAGAGATGTCACAGGAGAAGAATAAATTATGGTTGTTGTGGCCCTGACAGTGACGAGGAGAATCTTCTTTGGAGTCCCTTAGGAAAACCAGATCATGTTCCAGGAGAGAGACGTGCTGTGTTGAGTGCAGAGCTGAGAAGACGAGCGTGGTGGTCTGGGGTTGGGGTAGGAGGGG
This sequence comes from Aquila chrysaetos chrysaetos, assembly GCF_900496995.4. Taxonomy (NCBI): domain Eukaryota; kingdom Metazoa; phylum Chordata; class Aves; order Accipitriformes; family Accipitridae; genus Aquila; species Aquila chrysaetos. The sequence goes on along the minus strand of NC_044026.1, from coordinate 1,284,113 downwards.
TGTTGAGCACCCTGCAGCGAAGTACGTGCAGTTCTGGGACGTAGGACCAGGGGCGAAATGCCCTGTGCTGTAGAAGTGAGAGGCGGCTGGCTTCCTTGCGGTGCAGGCACCTCGCTGCCGGAGAGCTTGCGGCTGCACCGACTAAGGCTTGCAAGGGGCACTGGAACATGTTACAGGGAAGTGGAGATGAACTCACTAGTTGTGGTATTCGGCAAAAGCAAGTCCTTCAGCAGGAGGCTGCAGGAGACCTGTTGGTGAGAGATAAGGCTGAGGCCCATGAGGCACGTGGGGAAGTTGAAATGGATTGTCAGTGGGAGAGCACGACTTGTGTATCAGTAGATGTAAAAACAACCAAAATGAAACAGAGCTCTTAATTAGGAAAGTGGTCGATACTCAGCGGAGAGGGGGAAGCTTACAGGGAAGAGTGTTGGGAGGAGTGAGTTAGGGTAGCAGCCATGTGATATCTGAGGGGAGGCAGGCATTCCAGGCAAAACCACTCAGAAGCAGGCAAAACAGGGTTCAGGAGAGCCCCAGAGGTGCTAGGATAGCTTGAGGTTCCCCAGATAACCCTGCTCCCTGAGCTTTATCGTGAAACGGCATCCTTGGGTCAGTGCTGTCGAGGGCACGAGAGCGCGCTGCCGGCAGCTGTTTGCAGCTCGCCATTTATTCCTGCTGCCGTCCTCGTCCTCCCGCTCAAAGCGGCTGCAGCGGGTGGCACTGGTTCTGCGGCAACGAGCGCTGGTTGCCCACTGGCTTTTGGTGCTGCCCCGCGAACGGTCCCACCAGACCTTCCCATCTGGGCCAAGCCGAGTGAAGTCCCGGGGCTGGGATCGGGCTCGCCTGGGAAATGAGGAAGCGGCGCCCGCTTCCGAGCCGGATCCTGCCAACAGGACTCCTGGCCGACCCCGTGTCAGCTCTCCTGCCAGGCACTGGAGTGATGCGTGTGATGTGGCTTTGGAAGAGAAGCATGCCGTTAGCATGAAAAACGGGCTGCTGGAAAAAAAAAGAACTTAGCAAAATCTTTAACGTGCTTAATATCAACCTCATTTTCCATCTGCTTTTAAATGATTAAGGCAAGCCTTCCTCTGCTGTTGTTGGCTCCTGTGATTAACTGTGTATTTACTGAACGGATGTAGCACTTTGGATTTTGACATGCGTCAAGTTTTTCCCTTCGCAGCTGAAAGATGTATTCTCCCTGATCAGCGTAGCATCGCCCATCATAGGACAGCTCAGAAGGAAATGACAGTGTCCTTTCGATGACTCCTTCTGGCTGAATAGCTGCTGAATTCACTGTACTGCTGGCATCTTGTTTGTCTTATCTTAAACATTACCTTTTCTTCTTGAAGGCTAGCCAACACAAAAGTAACCGTGAAGGCTGCGTTTGCAGATGACTTTGACACCTCCAGGGCTGTTGCAGCAATTATGGACCTCATTCACCATGGCAACAGACAGCTTAAGGCTGTTACTAAGGTAACCCATTAGGATACAGAGATCAGAAAATGACAGCTGTCCACTGTCCTACTGTTTAATGCAGACAGATTAGTTTATTGTTCATGTAAGAAATGAGCAGAAACAAAGCTCCATAAATTGTTGACCTTAATGGTGCCCATTTGTCCTGACTGTATTGCAGGAATTGTGTACAGCTATTGTTTTGTCCTTTGTTGTGTCCAAAGGATGCTTCTTTCCTGCTGCCCTGTATTATTTATACCTAAGGTTTTTTGAAAGGCCTGAAGCCATTGTGGCATGCTGCTAATTTTAGTGCTGGTTTTATATCCTTGCCCTGCTTCTTTGCTTAATGTCCATGCACAAAAATCAACCTAAATTGGGAAATAGGGGGTGGTGATGGCTGTGGGGGCTTTGGCAGGCAGTCCCAGGTGCATGGGGCAGTCATGCTGGCGAGTTCAGCTTTGGGGACCAAGTGGCTTCTGCTATCAGCAAATTATAATTATGGCCTGACAGCATGCCTACATGAGTCTGTCTTCAGATGGCTTTTGGCAAACTGAGACCCTGTTAAGATTTCTTGATGCTGACCCAAAGGAGGCGTCTGGTAAGGACAAGACCTGCGCAGTAAACAGAGTATGAAGCAGTTCTGGGTCGCCTTTTACCAAGAGCTCCCTTACTCAAGGCGAGCAGCTCAGCCTTGTTGCTGTGCTCCTTGGTTGCTGATGTCATCGTGTCGACCATGTTTGTGCTGTAAAAGAAATGTTGAGTACATAATAATAACTGATATTAAGAGAGAATTAGACTGTTGGTTTAGAAATCCTGCCTCCTCCTGGTCCTGTTCTGGTGCTGGCTTTAAATTCTGTCCTTAGCCTTATCTTTACAAAATGACTCTCTGAGTGAATCCCTGACCCAAACCAGTTTGCAGCGGGGATCTGTAGCAGCATTACCACTCCTAAATGCAAGTAGCCTCATTTTGCCAGTCATTGCTTGTTTCCCCTGAATTCCTTCTGTCAGTCATTTTGTTGAGAATTGGGTGGGGTATTTGTGGGGCAGCTGGCTCAGATTTCTGGTTGTGGTGGTGGAGTTTTTCTGGGTGCAGCCCAGCTGTCTGAGCATTACCTTCTACTGACTGTGTGCATAGTTTTTCTCCTTAAGAACTGAGAGTAAATTCACATAAACATAACTACTCATTCCTCTCTTAACCTTCTCACCATTCTTACCTTAGTTGGCACATTCCTGTTTCTTTCCCTCAGTGGTCTGCTTCAGCTCCTTCCAGTTCAGATCTTTTGCAAATTTTAGGTTACAGCTTATCTTAGGCCCAAATGGAGATGTCAGATAAAATCCAGTACCAGCTGCTAATTTGGCTGTGTATGTCATCACTCTTTTTTTAGGCCAGGGTTAGTCCCTTAAATTGCTTCTCAGTCTATCATTTAATCTTGATTTAATTTTTTTATTGTGAAATAAATATGGAGGAAAGAAAGAAATACATGTGTTCTTAAAAATGCTGTTCTATCGCTGCTGCTGGTGGTTGCTGGTGCTATCAGGGCATGACAAAATGCCATAAGCTATCTCAAAGCAGTCTTCACGTTGTTTAAATCAATATAACACTCAGAAAAGGATTCAGGTTTGTTTTTAATCATTTATTTTATAGGTGCCCTTGAAGCTGGGATTTTGTTCTTCTGTTTTCTTTTCATACACAGCCCTTTCATGCCCAGAAGTGCTATTTTTAGGTCTAATTTACTGCACACATGTAATGCATGGCAGCTTCACGCATCTTTTCTCCTCGCTTGGTAATAAGCTCTTCCCCTCCCCTGTTTACTTAAATCTTTTCCCTTTGTGTTGTGAGGTGCTTTTATAGCTCTGTAAAAGTTCCCGTCTGGGCACATGTTACTGGTGGAGATAGATCTATATAATTAGTAATAGTTTTCCCTTGTGGATGAGGCTACAGAGAGATGCTGAGTTCTGTAATATGTATTGACTCGACAATCTCTTTTGAGTGTTTTTTAAACAGGATGCTGGATCTCCTAGAAGCTCTGTTGTGTATGGAAGCATTATTTCCTATATAGAAGGCTTTTTTAATGCCCTTGGGATGTCCTTTGGAGAAAGACAGGTACGAAACATCTCTTCTACGTGTACTAGTATATGGTAGCAGCGCCAGCATTATGTTTTATAGAATGCTTTCCAAAAGCGTCAGATTTAACAAAGTTATTTATGGGTTTAGTAAACCTTTCTGCACCGCTTGCAATTTCTGCCGTGATGTCTTAGGAGAGCATGTGAGCAGGTGGAACAAAGTGTGGGCTTTTTTCTTCTCAGAGGTACTCCTGTGTGACTTCTGGAGCAATTGTGCGGTGGGAATGAGACAAGAAGTAGTTAGCATTGGAGGCCTTTAAGTTGGTCCTGATACATGTCTGGCTTTTCCACAGCTCTTCCTTTTCTTTCAGATGGTTGCACCCAGGCTGACTTTGATAGCCATGTGAATATTTACGGTTGTGACCCCCCGCACAGCAGGAGCCGGGGTCCAGCTCCTCTGCAGAAAGCCAGGCTGCGGGGAAAGGGGCTGCTCTGCCTTGAGCTGTGCTAGGGTGTGTGGGGGGCCATCATTGGAAGTACCTTACATATCCTTTAGTGCTTTGAAAGGTAGGAACAGGGAGGGGGAAAAAAAAAGCAGAG